>NW_027206276.1:0-552903 GCF_024711535.1 Dipodomys merriami | reverse complement strand
GGTTGGGGTTAGGCTTAGGGTTAGGCTGAAGGTGAGGCTGAGTTTGAGGGTTAGGGTTAGGCTTTGTGTTAGAGTTAGGGTTAGGGTGAGGGTGAGGGTTAAGTTTAGGGTTAGGATTAGCGTTAGGGTGAGTGTGAGGTTTAGGGTTAGTGTTAGGGTTAGGCCTAGGTTTAGGCTGAGGGTGAGCGTTAGTTTGAGGGTTAGGATTAGGTTTAGGGTTAAGGTGTGGGCTAGGGTGAGGGTGAGGGTTAGGGTCAGTGTTAGGGTGAGGGTTAGTGTGAGGGTTAGGTTTAGGGTTAGTGTTAGGGTTAGGGTTGGGATTAGGGATAGTCTTAGTGTTAGGCAGAGGGTGAGGTTGAGGGTGAGTGTTAGGGTAAGGGTTAGGGTGAGGATGAGGTTTAGGGTTAGAGTTAGCATTAGGGTGAGGGTTAGTGTTAGAGTTAGGGTTAGTGTTAGAGTTAGGGTTAGGGTGAGGGTGAGTGTGAGGGTTAGGGTTATGTTTAGACTTAGGGTGAGGGTGAGGGTTAGGGTGAGGGTTAGGCTTAGGAGTAGAGTTAGAGTATGGGCTAGGGTGAGGGTGAGGGTTAGTGTTAGGGTTAGGGTGAGGGTTAGGGTGAGTGTGAGGTTTACAGTTAGTCTTAGTCTTAGGCTTAGGCTTAGGCCAAGCATGAGTGTGAGGTAGAGGGTTAGGGTTAGGAAGAGGGTTAGGGTTTTAGGGTTAGGGTGAGGGTTAGGATGAGGTTTAGGGTTAGGATTATTGTTAGTTTGACGGCTAGAGTGAGGGTGAGGATCAGGGTTAGCGTTAGGGTGAGGTTTAGTTTTAGGGTTAGGATTACGTTGAGTGTGAGGGTTAGGGTTAAGGTGAGGGTTAAGTTTAGGGATAGGGTGAGGGTGAGGGTTAGGATTAGGTTTAGGGTTAGGGTTATTTTTAGTTTTATGGTTAGGGTTAAGTTCACAGTGAGGGTGAGGCTGAGGGTGAGGGTTAGGATTAGGGTTAGGGTTAGGGTGTGGGTTAGGCTGTGGGTTAGGGTTAGGCTGAGGGTGAGTGTGGGGATGAGGATTAGCTTTTGAGTGATGGTTAGGGTTATGGTTAGGTTGAAGTTTGGGATGAGGATTAGGGTTAGGATTAGGGTTAGGGTGAGGGCTAGCATGAGGGTGAGTGTTAGGGTTAGGGTGAGTGTGAAGTTTCGGTTGGTGTTTGGGTTAGGTTTAGGTTGAGGGTGAGGGTGAGTGAGAGGGTTAAGTTTAGGGTTAGGATTAGGGTTAGGGTGAGGGTGAGTATGAGGGTTAGGGTTCGGTTTATTGTTAGTCTTAGGTTTAAGCTGAGGGTGAGGGTGAGTGTGAGGTTTAGGGTTATGTTGAGTGTGAGAATTAGGGTTAGGTTTGGGGTGAGGTTGTGGTTGAGTGTTAGGGTGAGGGTTAGGGTGAGGGTTAGATGAGGGTGAGGGTTAGATGAGGGTGAGGGTTAGGGTTAGGGTGAGGGTGAGGGTTAGCCTTAGGGTGAGGGTTAGGGATAGTGTGAGGGTTAGGGTTAGGCTGAGGTTTAGGGTTACTGTGTGGGTTCATGTTAGGTTTAGCCTTAGTGTTAGGGTGAGGGTAAGCATTAGGTTGAGGGTTAGGTTAGGGTGAGGTTTAGGGTTAGTATGAAGGTTAGGACTAGGGTGAGGGTAAGGGTGAGGGTTAGGGTTAGGGTGATGTTTAGGGTGAGGGTGAGGGTTAGGGTGAGGCTAAGAGTGAGGGTTCAGTTGAGGGTTTGTGTTAGGGTTACGGTGAGTTTGAGACTTAGGGTTAGGTTTAGGGTGAGGATGAGTTTTAGGGTTAGGGTTAGGGTTAGTGTTATCATTAGGGTTAGAGTTAGAATAAGGGTGAGGGTGAGGATTAGGTTAGGGTTAGGGTGAGTTTTAGGATAATGTTAGTGATAGTGTTAGGGTTAGGGTTAGGGTGAGAGTTGGGAGGAGCGTTAGGGTTAGGGATAGGTTTACGATTAGGGTTAGGGTGAGGGTGAGTGTGAGGTTTAGGGATAGGGTTAGGCTTAGTTTTAGGGTTAGGCTGAGGGTGATTGTGAGCTTCAGGGTTAGGGTTATGGTGACAATTAGGTTTGGGGTTAGGGTGAGCGTAAGGGTTGGGGTGAGTGTTAGGGTTTGGGTGAGGGTTTGGGTTCGGGTTAAGGTTAGGGTTAGGTTGGAGGTTAGTGTTAGGGTGAGGGTTAGCGTTAGGGGTAGGGTTAGGTTGAGGGTGAGGGTGAGGGTTAGGGTTAGGATTAGGATTAAGTTGAGCCTGAGGGTTAGGGTGAGGGTGAGGGTTAGGTTTAGGGTGAGGGTTAAGCTAAGGGTTAGGGTGAGTGTTAGGTTTAGGGTGATGTTTAGGTTGAGGGTGAGGGTTAGGGTTAGGGTGAGGGTGAAGGTTCGGTTGAGGGTTTGTGTTAGGTTTAGGTTGAGCGTGACGGTGAGTGAGAGTGTTAGGTTTAGGGTTAGGATTAGGTTTAGGGTGAGGGTGAGTGTGAGGGTTAGGGTTAGGTTTATTTTTAGGCTTAGATTTAAGCTGAGGGTGACGGTGAATGTGAGGTTTAGGGTTATGTTGAGTGTAAACATTAGGGTTAGGTTTAGGGTGAGGGTGTGGTTGACGGGTAGGGTGAGGGTTAGGGTTTGGTTTAGGGTGAGGGATAGATGAGGGTCAGGGTTAGGGTTAGGGTGATGGTTAGGTTTAGGGTGAGGGTGAGGGTTAGCTTTAGGGTGAGGGTTCGGGTTATGGTTTGGATTAGGGTGAGTGTTAGAGTTACGGTGATGTTTATGGTGAGGGTGAGGGTTAGTTTGAGGGTTTGCTTTAGGTTTAGGGTTGGTTGAGGGTGAGGGTGACTCTTAGGGTTAGTGTTAGGGTTAGGCTTTAGGCTGAGTTTTAGGCTGAGGGTGAGGGTGAGGGTTAGGGTTAGGGTGAGTGTTAGGATTAGGGTTAATGATAGGGTGATATTTAGGGTGAGGGTTAGTGTGAGAGTTAGTGTTAGGATTAGGCTTAGTGTTAGAGTGAGTGTAAGGGTTAGGTTGAGGGTTAGGGTTAGGGATATGTTGAGGGTTGGGATGAGGGTTAGGGTGAGGGTAAGGTTTAGGGTGAGGGTTATGGTGAGTGTGAGAGTTAGAGATAGGGTTAGGGTTAGGGTGAAGGTGAGGTTTAGGGTTATGATAAGGGTTAGGGTTAGGGTAAGGATGAGGGTTTGTGAGAGGGTTAGGATGAGGGTTAGGGTGAGGGTTCGTGTTAGGGTTCGGGTTAGGGTTCGGGTTAGAATGGGGCTAAGGTTGAGGGTGAAGTTTAGGGTTACAGTTAGGATGAGGGTGAGGATTAGTTTAAGATTAGGGTTAGGGTTAGGTTTAGGCTGAAGATTAGTCTGAGGGTGTGGGTGAGGATTAGGGTTAGGTTGAGTGCTATGGTTACGGTTAGGGTGAGGGTTAGTATTAGGGTTAAGTTTAGGATGAGAGTTAGTTTGAGGGGTACGGTTATGGTTAGGATGAGCGTTAGGGTTAACGTTAGGGTTGGGGATAGGGTTAGGGTTAGGGTGAGGTTTAGGATGAGGGTTAGGGTTAGGGTTAGGGTTAGGGTCAGGGTTCGGGTGAAGGTTATGTTTAGGATTAGGGTTAGGGTGAGAGTTAGGGTCAGGGTGAGGGTTAGGGTTAGGGTTAGATTTATGGTGAGAGTTAGGTTTAACGTGAGGTTTAGGATG
The DNA here is from genome assembly GCF_024711535.1 of Dipodomys merriami. Classification (NCBI taxonomy): domain Eukaryota; kingdom Metazoa; phylum Chordata; class Mammalia; order Rodentia; family Heteromyidae; genus Dipodomys; species Dipodomys merriami. The sequence continues at coordinate 549,191 of NW_027206276.1, read as the reverse complement.
AGTGTGAGGGTTACAGTTAGCATTAGGGTTAGGGTGAGGTTTAGGGTGAGTGTTAGGATTAGGTTTAGGTTTTGGGTGAGGTAAGGGTGAGGATGATTGTGAGGTTTATGGTTAGGGTGAGAGATAGGTTTAGTGTGAGGGTGAGGGTTAGTGTTAGGGTGAGGGTGAACGTGATGGTGACAGTGAGGCTTAGGGTGTGGGTGAGGGTGAGTGTGAGGGTTAGGGTTAGAGTTTGGGTTAGGGTTAGGGTGAGGGTGAAGTTGAGGGTTAGTTTTAGGAGTAGCGTTAGGTTTCAATTTAGACAGGTTGAGCGTGAGGGTGATGGTGACGGTTAGGGTTAGGGTTAGGTTGAGGGTTAGGGTTATTTTGAGGGTTATGGTGAGGGTAAGGCTAAAGGTTAAGGTTAGGGTTACAGTAAGGTTTAGGGTTAGGGTTAGGGTTATCGTTAGTGTTAGGTTAGTGTTAATTTTGCGGTGAGGGTGAGGCTCAAGGTGAGGTTTATGGTTAGGTTTAGGGTTAGGGTTAGGGTTAGGGTTAGGATTAGGCTTATGGTTAAGGTATGGGCTAGGGTGAGGGTGAGGGTTAGGGTGAGGGTTAGGTTTCGGGTTATTGTTAAGTTTAGGGTTGGGGTTAGGGATAGGCTTAGTGTTAGGCAGAGGGGGAGGGTGATTGTGAGGATTAGGGTTAGGGAGAGTGTTACTGTTAGGGTTAGGGTGAGGGTGAGTGTGAGGGTAAGGTTTAGTCTTAGGCTTAAGCTTAGGTTTAGGCTGAGCCTAAGGGTGAGGGTGAGGGTTAGGGTTAGGGTGAGGATTATGGACAGGGTGAGGGTTAGCGTTAGGGTTAGGGTTATTGGTAGGATTAAGGTTAGGTTGAAAGTTACTGTGAGGGTGAGGGTTAGGGTTAGGGTTAGGGTGAAGTTTAGGTTTAGGGATAGGGTTAGAGTTAGGGTTAGGGTAAGGGTGAGGTTTAGGGTTAGAGTTAGGGTTAGTGTTAGGGTTAGGTTTACTGTGAGGATGAGTGTGAGGGTAACAGTGAGGCTTAGGTGTGGGTGAGGGTGAGTGTGAGGGTTAGGCTTAGGGTTAGGTTTAGTGTTAGTGTGAGGTTGAAGTTGAGGGTTAGTGTTAGGAGCAGCGTTAGTTTTAAAGTTAGGCTGAGGGTGAGCGTGAGGGTGAGAGTGACGGTTAGGGTTAGGGTTAGGTTGAGGGTTAGGGTTATTGTGAGGGTTATGGTGAGGGTAAGGCTAAAGGTTAAGGTTAGGGTTACAGTGAGGGTTAGGGTTAGGGTTAGTGTTAGGTTAGTGTTAAGTTTACAGTGAGGGTGAGGCTGAGGGTGAGGTTTATGGTTAGGTTTAGGGTTAGGTTTAGTGTTAGGGTTAGGGTTAGGCTTAGGGTTAGGGTATCGGCTAGGGTGAGGTTGAGGGTTAGGATGAGGGTTAGGTTTAGCGTTAGTGTTAAGTTTAGGGTTGGGGTTAGGAATAGGATTAGTGTTAGGCGGAGGGTGAGGGTGAGGGTAAGGGTTAGGGTTAGGGTGCGGGTGAGGGTTAGGGTTAGGGTGCGGGTGAGGTTTAGGGTTAGTGTTAGCATTAGGGTGAGGGTTAGTGTGAGGGTTATGGTTAGGGTGAGTGTTACTGTTAGGGTTAGGGTGAGGGTGAGTGTGAGGGTAAGGGTAAGTCTTAGGGTTAGGGTTAGGATTAGGCTGAGCCTAAGGGTGAGGTGTAGGGTTAGGTTTAGGGTTAGGGTTATACACAGGGTGAGGGTTAGCGTTAGGGTTAGGATTATTGGTAAGATTAGGGTTAGGTTGAATGTTACTCTGAGGGTGAGGGTTAGCATTAGGGATAGGGTGAGGTTTAGGTTTAGGAATAGGGTTAGAGTTAGGGTTAGGGTAAGGGTGAGGTTTAGGGTTAGAGTTGGGGTTAGTGTTAGGGTTAGGGTGAGGGTTAGGGTGAGGGTTAGGCTTAGGCTTAGGCTTAGGCTTAGGCTGAGCATAAGGGTGAGTTTTACGGTTAGGGTTAGTGTGAGGGTTAGGTTTAGGGTTAGGGTGAAGGTGAGTGTGAGGGTTAGGTTAATCTTAGGCTTAGGCTTAGGCTTAGGCCGAGCTTAAGGGTGAGGGTGAGGGTTAGGGTTAGGGTTAGGGTGAGGGTTAGGGTGTTAAGATTTGTGTGAGGATTAGGAAGAGGTTTAGGGTTAGGATTAGGGTTACAGTGAGGGTTAGAGTGAGGGTGAGGGTTAGGGTTAGCATTAGGGTGAAGTTAGGGTTAGGGTCAGGGTTACATTGAGGGTGAGGTTTAGGGTTAGGGTGAGGGTTAGGGTTAGGGTTAGGGTGATGGTGAGGGTTAGGATTAGGGATATGGCTAGGGTTATTGTTAGTGTTATGATTTGGGTTTATCTTATGTTGAGGGGGAGGCTGAGGGTGAGGGTTAGACTTATTGTTAGGGTGACGTTTAGGGTTAGGGTTAGGGTTAGTGTTAGGAGGAGGGTTTGGGTTAGGTTGAAGGTGAGGGTTAGGGTTAGGGTTAGGGTTAGTGTTATGGTTAGGGTTAGGGTTAGAATAACCATGAGGGTGAGGTTTAGGTTTAGGGTTAGGATGAGGTTAAGGGTTAGTGTTAGTGTTAGTGTTAGGGTTAGGGTTAGGGTGAGAGTTAGGAGGAGGGTTAGGGTTAGGGTTAGGGTTAGGATTAGCGTTAGGGTGAGTGTGAGGGTGTGGTTTAGGGTTATGGTTGAGGTTCGGCTTAGGGTTAGGCTGAGGGTGTGGTTGAGGGTGAGGCTTAGGGTTAGGGTGAGGCTGAGGGTGAGGGTTAGGGTTAGTGTTATCATTAGGGTTAGGGTTAGAATAACGGTGAGGGTGAGGATTAGGGTTAGGATTAGGATGAGGTTAAGGGTTAGTGTTCGTATTAGTGTTAGGGTTAGTGTTATGGTGAGAGTTAGGAGGAGGGTTAGGGTTAGGGTTAGGGTTAGGTTTAGGGTTAGGGTGAAAGTGAGGGTGTGGTTTAGGGTTAGGTTTGGAGTTAAGCTTAGAGTTAGGCTGAGGGTGATTTTGAGGGTGAGGGTTAGGGTTAGGCTTAGTGTTAGAGTTAGGGTTAGGGTGAGGGTGAGTGTTAAGTTTAGGGTTAGGATTAGGGTTAGCGTGAGTGTGATGTTTAGGTTAGGGTTAGGCTTAGGTGAAGGCTGAGGGTGAGGGTGAGGGTGAGGGTTAGGGTTAGGGTGAGGGTTGGGGTTAGGGTTAGAGAGGGTCAGGGTGAGGGTTATGATTAGGCTTAGGGTTAAGTTATGGGCTAGGGTGAGGGTGAGGTTTAGGGTCAGGGTTAGGGTGGGGGTTAGTGTGAGGGTTAGGTTTAGGGTTAGTGTTAAGGTTAGGTTTGGGGTTAGGGATAGTCTTAGTGTTAGGCGCAGGGTGAGGGTGAGGGTGAGGGTTATGGTTAGGGTGAGGATGAGGTTTAGGGTTAGAGTTAGCATTAGGGTAAGGGTTAGTTTTATGGTTAGGGTTAGTGTTACAGTTAGGGTTAGGGTGAGGGTGAGTGTGAGGGTTAGGTTTAGGATTAGACTTAGGGTGAGGGTGAGGGTTAGGGTGAGGGTTAGGCTTAGGCATAGGGTTAGAGTATGGGCTAGGGTGATGGTGAGGGTTAGTGTTAGGGTTAGGGTGAGGGTTAGGGTGAGTGTGAGGTTTACAGTTAGTCTTAGTCTTGGGCTTAGGCTTCGGCCGAGCATGAGTGTGAGGGAGAGGTTTAGGGTTAGGATGAGGGTTACGGTTTTAGGGTTAGGGTGTGGGTTAGGATGAGAGTGAGTGTTAGGGTTAGCCTTAGGGTGAGGTTTAGGGTTAGGTTTAGGGTTACGTTGAGGGTGAATGTTACAGTTACGGTTAGGTGAGATTTAGGGTGAGGTTTAGGGTTAGGGCTAGGTTGAGGCTGAGGATTAGGTTTAGAGTTAGGGTTAGTGGGAGCGTTAGGGTGAGGGTTAGGGTTAGGTTGATTTTTAGGGATAGGGTTAGGGTTAGGATTAGGGTTAGGGTGAGGGTGAGTGTGAGGGTTAGGGTTAGGGTTAGGGTTAGGCTTAGGCTTAGGGTTAGGCTGAGGGTGAGGGTGGGAGTGAGCATTTCTGTTACAGTGACGGTGAGGATTAGAGTTAGGGTGAGGGTTAGGATGAGGGTTGGGATTACAGTGAGGGTGAAGGTTAGGGTTAGGGTGAGGGTTACGTTTAGGATTAGGGTTAGGGTGAGGGTGAGGGTTAGGATTAGGGTTAGAGTTAGGTTTATTGTTAGTTTTATGGTTAAGGTTACTTTTGGAGTGAGCGTGAGGCTGAGGGTGAGGGTTAGGGTTAGGATTAGGTTTATGGTTAGGATTAGGGTTAGGGTGAGGGTGAGATTGAGGGTGAAGGTTAGGGTAAGGGTGACGTTTAGTGTTACGGTTAGCTTGAAGGTTACGATGAGGGTTAGGGATAGATTGATTGTTAGGGTGAGGGTGAAGGTAAGGGTAAAATTGAGGGTTAGGTTGTGGGTGAGGGTTAAGAAAAGGGTCAGGGTTAGGGTTAGGGTGAGGGTTAGGGTAAGTGTGAGGGTTAGGGGTTAGGGTGAAGGTGAGGGTTAGATTGAGGATTAGGGTTAGGGTTAGTGTGAGGTTTAGGGTGAGGATAAGGGTTTAGGGTTATGTGAGGATAAGAGTTAGAATTAGGGTTAGGGTGAGGGCTAGGGTGAGGCTGGGGGTTAGGGTTAGGGTTAGGGTTAGGGTGAGGTGTAGGGTTAGGATGAGTGTTAGGGTTAGTGTGAGGGTTAGTGTTAGTGTTATGGTTAGTGTTAGGGTGGGGGTATGTGTTAGGGTGATGGTTAGGGTTAGGGTGAGGGTTACAGTTAGGTTGAGGGTTAGGGTTCATGTTAGGGTTATTTTTAATTTTAGGTTAAGTGTTACGTTGAGGGTGAGGGTGAGGGTGAGGGTTAGGGATAGTGTGAGGTTTAGGGTTAGGATTAGGGTTAGAGTTAGGGTTACTGTTAGGGTGAGGGTTAGAGTTAGTTTTAGGGTTAAGATTAGGGTGAGGGTTAGTGTGAGTGTTAGGGTTAGAGTTAGGTTTAGAATTAGGATTATGGTTAGGGTGAGGGTGAGTGTGTGGGTTAGGCTTAGGTTTAGAGTAAGGCTTAGCATTAGGCTGAGGGTGAGGTTGAAGGTGAGGGTTAGGTTTAGGGTGAGTGTTAGGATTAGGGTTAGGGTGAGGGTAAGGGTGAGGGTTAGGCTTAGGCTTAGGCTTAGGCCGAGCCTGCGGGTGAGGGTTAGGGTTAGGTTTAGGGTGAGGGTTAGGTTTAGGTTTAGGGTGAGGGTTAGGATGAGGTTTGTGGTTATGGTTATGGTTAGGGTTAGTTTTAGGGTTACGATTAGGGTTAGTTTTAGGGTTAGGGTTAGGGTGAGGGTTTGGGTTAGGGTTAAGGTTAAGTTTAGGATTAGGGTTAGGGTTAGGGTTAGGGTTATTGTTAGTGTTTTGGTTAGTGTTAAGTTTGCGGTGAGGGTGAGGCTCAGGGTGAGGGTTATGGTTAGTGTTAGGGTTTGGGTAAGGGTTAGTATTACTGTTAGGGTTAGGGTTAGAGTTACGGTCATTGTGAGAGTGAGGGTGAGGGTTAGGGTTAGGATTAGGGTTAGGGTGAGGGTGAGGGTTAGGTTTAGGCTTAGGCTTAGGGTTAGGCTGAGGGTGAGGCTGGGGGTGAGGATTAGGGTTAGGGTGATGGTTAGGGTTAGGGTTAGTGTTACTGTTAGGGTTAGGGTTAGAGTTAAAGTGAGGGTGAGTGTGCGGGTAGTGTTAGGATTAGGGTTAAGCTGAGGTTTAGTGTTAGGTTTAGAGATAGGTTTAGGGTGAGGGTGAGGTTTAGGGTTAAAGTTAAGGTTAATGTTAGGGTTAGGCTTAGGGTTAGAATGAGGCTGAGCGTGGGCGTGAGGATTAGGGTTAGTTTTAGGGTTAGGGTTAGAGTTAGGGTTAGGGTTAGGGTTAGGGTTAGTGTAAGGGTTAATGTTAGTGTTATGGTTAGTGTTAGGTTTAAGTTTGCAGTGAGGGTGAGGCTGAGGGTGAGGTTTATGGTTAAGGTTAGGGTTATGGTTAGTGTTATTGTTAGGGTTAGGTTTAGAGTTTTGGTGAGGGTGAGGGTGAGGGTGAAGGTTGGGGTTAGGTGAGATTTAGGGTGAGGTTTAGGGTTAGGGCTAGGTTGAGGGTGAGGATTAGGTTTAGAGTTAGGGTTAGTGGGAGGGTTAGGGTGAGGGTTAGGGTTAGGTTGATTTTTAGGGATAGGGTTAGGTTAGGATTAGGGTTAGGGTGAGGGTGAGTGTGAGGGTTAGGGTTAGGGTTAGGGTTAGGCTTAGGCTTAGGGTTAGGCTGAGGGTGAGGGTGGGAGTGAGCGTTTGTGTTACAGTGACGGTGAGGATTAGAGTTAGGGTGAGGGTTAGGATGAGGGTTAGGGTTACAGTGAGTGTGAGGGTTAGGGTTAGTGTGAGGGTTAGGGTTAGGATTAGGGTTAGGGTGAGGGTGAGGGTTAGGATTAGGGTTAGAGTTAGGTTTATTGTTAGTGTTATGGTTAAGGTTATTTTTGGAGTGAGGGTGAGGGTTATGGTTAGAATTAGGGTTAGGGTTAGGATTAGGGTTAGGGTGAGTGTGAGATTGAGGGTGAGTGTGAGGGTTAGGGTTAGATTTAGGGAGAGATTTAGGTTTAGGATTAGGGTTAGAGTTAGGGTTAGGGTTAGGGTGAGGGTAAGTGTTATTGTGAGGGTAAGTGTTATTGTGAGGGTTAGGTTTAGGGTTAGGGTTACAGATAGGTTGAGGGTTAGTTTTCCTGCTAGGATTATTTTTAATTTTAAATTTAAGGTTACGTTGAGGTTGAGGGTGAGGGTGAAGTTTAGGGTTAGGTTTAGGGTGAGGTTTAAGGTTAGGATTAGGTTAGAGTTAGGGTTAGGGTTAGGGTGCGGTTTAGGGTTAGAGTTAGGCTTAGTGTGAGGGTTAGTGTGAGGGATAGGGTTAGGGTTAGTGTTAGGTTAGGGTTAGGGTGAGGGATAGTGTGAGGGTTAGGGTTAGGTTTAGGTTGAGGATTAGGTATAGGGTTAGGGTTAGAGTTAGGGTTAGGTTGATTGTGAGGTTTAGGGTTAGAGTTAGGGTTAGTGTTAGGGTTATGTTTAGGGTGATGCTTAGTGTGAGGGTTAGAGTTCGGGTTAGGCTTAGGCGGATTGTGAGGGTGAGGGTTAGGATTAGGGTGAGGGTTAGCGTTAGGTTTAGGGAGAGGTTTTGGATGAGGTTTTTGGTTATGGTTAGGGTTAATGTTACTTTTAGGGTTAGGGTTAGTGTTAGGTTTAGGTTTATGATTAGGGTTAAGGTGAGGTTTAGGGTTAGGGTTAGGCTTAGGGTTAAGTTTAGGTTTATTGTTAGTGTTATGGTTAGTGTTAATTTTGCAGTGAGGGTGAAGCTCAGGTTGAGGGTTATGGTTAGTGTTAGGGTTAGGCTTAGGGTTAAGTTTAATGTTATTGTTAGGGTTAGGGTTAGAGTTACGGTCACGGTGAGAGTGAGGGTGAGGGTAAGGGTTAGGGTGAGGTTTAGGGTGAGGTTTAGTTTTAAGGTTAGGGTTAGGGTGCTGGTGAGGTTTAGGTTTAGAGTTAGGGTTAATGGGAGGGTTAGGGTGAGGTTTAGGTTTAGGATTAGTGTTACAGATAGGTTGAGGGTTAGGGTTCCTGCTAGGGATATTTTCAATTTTATGTTTAGGGTTATGTTGAGGGTGAGGGTGAGGGTTAGGGTTAGGGTTAGGATTAGGGTTAGGCTTAGAGTGAGGGTTAGTGTGAGGGTTAGGGTTAGGGTTAGTGTTAGGTTAGGGTTAGGGTAAGGGTTAATCTGAGGGTTAGGGTTAGGTTTAGGTTGAAATTTAGGTATAGGGTTAGGGTTAGAGTTAGGGTTAGGTTGATCGTGAGGTTTAGGGTTAGAGTTAGGGTTAGTGTTAGGGTTTTGTTTAGGGTGAGGGTTAGGGTGAGGGTTAGAGTTCGGGTTAGGCTTATGCGGATTGTCAAGGTGAGGGTTAGGGTTAGAGTGAGGGTTAGCCTTAGGTTTAGGGTGAGGGTTTGGATGAGGTTTTTGGTTTTGGTTAGGGTTAGTGTTACTTTCAGGGTTAGGGTTAGGGTTAGTGTTAGGTTTATGGTTAAGGTTAAGGTGAGGGTTAGGTTCAGGGTTAGGCTTAGGGTTAAGGTTAGGGTTATTGTTAGTGCTATGGTTAGTGTTAATTTTGCAGTGAGGGTGAGGCTCATTTGAGGGTTATGGTTAGGGTTAGGTTTAAGGTTAGTGTTATTGTTAGGGTTAGGGTTAGAGTTACGGTCACGGTGAGAGTGAGGGTGAGGGTGAGGGTTAGGGTGAGTTTTAGGGTGAGGTTTAGGTTTAAGGTTAGGGTTAGGGTGCTGGTGAGGTTTAGGTTTAGAGTTAGGGTTAAGGGGAGGGTTAGGGTGAGGGTTAGGTTTAGGTTTAGTGTTAGCATTAGGGTGAGGGTGAGGGTTAGGTTAAGGTTCAGGGATAGGGTTAGGGTTAGGGTTAGGGTTAGGGTCAGTGTGAGGGTGAGGGTTAGGGTTAGGCTTAGGCTTAGGCTTAGGCTTAGGCTAAGGGTGAGGATGGGAGTGATGATTAGGGTTAGGGTGATGGTTATTCTTAGGGTTAGTGTTATTGTTAGGGTTAGGTTTAGAGTTACGGTGAGGGTGAGGGTGCGGGTGAGGTTTAGGGTTAGGGTTAAGGTGAGGTTTAGGGGTAGGTTTAGAGATAGAGTTACGGTGAGGGTGAGGTTTAGGATTAGAGTTAGGGTTAGTGTTAGGGTTAGGCTTAGGGTTAGGCTGAGGCTGAGTGTGGGGGTGAAGATGAGGGTTAGGGTTAGGTTTAGGGTTAGAGTTAGGGTTAGGGTTAGGGTTAGGGTTTGGGTTATTGTTAGTGTTATGGTTAGGGTTAAGTTTGCAGTGAGAGTGAGGCTGAGGGTGAGGTTTATGGTTAGGGTTAGGGTTAGGATTAGGATTACTGTGACTGTGAGTGTGAGGGTTAGGGTTAGGGTTAGGCTTAGGCTTAGGGTTAGGCTGAGGGTGAGGGTGGGGGTTAGGGTTAGTGTCATGTTGAGGGTGAGGATTATGGTTAGGGTGAGTGTTAGGATGAGGGTTAGTGTTATGGTGAGGGTAAGGTTTAGGGTTAGGGTGAGGGTTAGGGTTAGGATTAGGGTTAGGGTGAGGGTGAGGGTTAGGGTTAGGGTTAGGGTTAGGGTTATTGTTAGTGTTATGGTTAAGGTTACCTTTGAAGTGAGGGTGAGTGTTAGGGTTAGGATTAGGGTTAGGGTGAGGTTGAGGGTTAGGGTTAGGGTTAGGGTGAGGTTTAGGTTTAGGGTGAGGGTTAGGGTTAGTGTGAGGGTTAGTGTTAGGGTTATGATTAGGTTTAGAGTCAGGGTTGGGGTTAGGGTCAGGGTTAGGGTTAGGGTTAGTGTTAGGGTTAGGGTTAGGGTGAGGGTTAGTTTGAGGGTTAGGGTTAGGGTTAGGTTTAGGATTAGGTTTGGGTGAGGGTGAGTGTGAGGGTTAGGGTTACGCTTATGCTTAGGCTGAGGGTGAGGGTGGGGGTGCGGATTAGTGTTTGGTGATAGTTAGGTTTAGAATTAAAGTGACGGTTAGGATGAGGTTTAGGGTTATGATTAGGGTGAGGGCTAGGTTGAGTGTGAGGGTTAGTGTTAGGGTTAGGCTTAGGCTGAGGTTTAGGCTGAGGGTGAGATTGAGGGTGAGGGTTACGGTTAGGTTGATGGTTAGCTTGAAGGTTAGAATGAGGTTTAGGGATAGGGTGAGTCTTAGGGTGAGGGTGATGGTAAGGGGAAAGTTGAGGGTTAAGGTGTGGGTGAGGGTTAAGATAAGGGTGAGGGTTAGAGTTAGGGTGAGGGTTAGGGAAAGTGTGAGGGTTAAGGGTTAGGGTGAGGATGAGGGTTAGGTTTAATGTGAGGTTTAGGATGAGGATGAGGGTTAGTGTTAGGTGAGGATAAGGGTTAGAATTAGGGTTAAGTTGTGGGCTAGGGTGAGGGTGAGGGTTAGGGTAAGGGTTAGGGTTAGGGTGAGGTTTAGGGTTAGGGTTAGTGTGAGGGTTAGTGTTAGGATTAGGGTTAGTGTTAGGGTGAGGGTAAGTGTTAGGGTGAGGGTTAGGGTTAGGGTGAGGGTTATAGTTAGGGTGAGGTTTAGGTTTAGTGTTAAGGTTATTTTTAATTTTAGGTTTAGGGTTACATATAGGGTGAGGGTCAGGGTGTGGGTTAGGGTTAGGTTTAGGGTGAGCTTTAGGGTTAGGATTAGTGTTAGAGTTAGGGTTAGGTTTAGGGTGAGGTTTAGGGTTACAGTTAGGCTTAGGGTGAGGGTTAGTGTGAGGGTTAGGGTTAGGGTTAGTGTTATGTTACGGTTAGAGTGGGGGTTAGTGTGAGGCTTAGGGTTAGAGTTATGGTTAGTGTTAGGTTTAGGGTTAGGGTGAGGGTGAGTGTGTGGGTTAGAGTTCGGTTTAGGGTTAGGCTTAGGTTTAGGCTGCTGATGAGGTTGAGGGTGAGGGTTAGGTTTAGGGTGAGTGTTAGGATTAGGGTTAGGGTGAGGGTTAGGATGAGGGTTAGGGATAGGATGAGGGTTAGGGTGATTGCTGGAGTGAAGGTGAGGTTTTGGGTTAGGGTTAGGGTGAGGTGTAGGGTTAGGGTTAGGGTAAGGGTGAGGTTTAATTTTAGAGTTAGGGTTAGGGTGAGGGTTAGGGTTAGGGTTAGTGTTTGGGTTAGGGTTAGGTTTAGTGTTAGTGTTAGGTTGAGGGTTAGGGTTATGGTTAGGATTAGGTTTAGGGTGAGGGTGAGGGTGAGTGTGACAGTTAGGGTTATGGTTAGGCTTAGTGTTAGGTTGAGGGTTAGGGTGAGGGTGTGGGTTAGGGTTTGGGAGAGGTTTAGGGTTAGAGTTAGTGTTAGTGTGAGGGTTAGTGTTAGGGTTAAGTTTTGGGTGAGGTTTAGGGTTAGGGTGATGCTTAGGGTAACGGTCAGGGTGAGGTTTAGAAGGAGCGTTAGGGTTAGTGTGAGGGTTAGGGTGAGGGTGACTGTAAGGTTAAAGGTGAGGGTTAGGCTGAGTGTGAGAATTACAGTAAGGGTGAGGGTTAGGGTTACCGTGGGGGTTAGGGTTAGGGTGAAGTTTATGGTTAGAATGAGGGTTAGGGTTAGGTTTAGTGTTATTTTTAGGGTTAGGTTTAGGGTTAGGTTTAGGGTTAGGCTGAGACTGAGGGTGAGGTTGAGGATTAGGGTTAGCATGATGGTTAGGGTTATGGTTAGGGTAAGGGTTATGATGAGGTTTAGGGTTAGGGTGAGGGTTAGGATGAGGTTTAGGGTTAGGATTAGGGTTAGGATGAGGGCAAGGGTGAGGTTGAGGGTTTTGGTTGGCATTATGGCAAGGTTTAGGATTACGGTTAGGTTTAGGGTTAGGGTGAGTGTTGGGGTTAGGGTTACGGTGAGGTTGAGGTTTAGGGTTAGAGTTAGGGTTAGGGTGAGCGTTAGGGTGACTGTAAGGGTTAGGGTTAGGGTGAGGGCTTGGGTTAGGTTTAGGGTTACAGTGAGAATGAGGGTTAGGGTTAGTGTTAGGGTTAGGTTTATTTTTAGGGTTTGGGTTAGAGATATGGTGAGCGTGAGGGTGAGGGTGAGGTTTAGGATTAGGGTGATGGTGAGGTTTCGGGTTAGAGTTAAGGTTAGGGGAAGAGTTAGGGTGAGGGTTATGGTTAGGGTTAGGGTTAGTTTTAGGTTTAGGGTTATTGTTAGGGTTAGGGTTAGCGTTAAGGTTACGGTGAAGGTGAGGGTGAGGGTAAGGGTTAGGATTAGGGTGAGGCTTAAGTTTAGGGTTAGGGTTAGAGTTAGGGTTAGGGTGAGGGTGAGGTTTAGTTTTAGAGTTAGGGTTAGGGTGAGCGTTAGGGTGACTGTAAGGGTTAGCGTTAGGGTTAGGTTTAGTGTTAGGATTAGGGTTAGCATGAGGGCAAGTGTGAGGGTGAGGGTTAGGGTTAGAATTATGGCGAGGTTTAGGATTAGGGTTAGGTTTAGGGTTAGTGTGAGGGTTAGGGTTGGGGTTAGTGTTAGGGTGAGTGTGAGGGTTAGGATTAGTTTTAGGGTTAGGGTTATTGTTAGTGTTATGATTAAGGTTAAATTTAAGGTGAGGGTGAATCTCAGGGTAAGGTTTAGGGTTAGGTTTATGGTGACATTTCGGGTTAGGTTTAAGGTTAGGTTTAGGGTGAGGGCTTGGGTTAGGGTTAGGGTTACGGTGAGGGTCAGGTTAGGGTTAGGGTTTGGGTTAGGGTTATTTTAGGGTTTGGGTAACGGTTAAGCTGAGGGTAAGGGTGAGGGTTAGGTTAGGGTTAGGGTGAGGTTTAGGTTTAGGGTTAGGGTTAGAGTTAGGTTTAGGGTGATGGAGAGGTTTAAGGTTAGAGTTAGGGTTAGTGTTAGGGTTAGGGTTAGTGTGAGGATTAGGGTGTGGGTTAGAGTGACGGTTAGGGTTAGCTTTAGGGTGAGGGTTAGAGTTATGTTTACGGTGAGGTTTAGGATGAGGTTTAGTGTTAGGTTTAGGGTTAGGGTTAGTTTTAGGGTTAGGATTAGGGTTAGGGTTAGGGTTAGGGTGAGGTTTAGGGTTAGGGTAAGGGTTAGGGTTTGTCTTAGTGTTAGGGTTAGGGTTATTGTTAATGTTATGGTTAGTGTTAAGTTTGCGGCGAGGGTGAGGCTCAGGGTGAGGGTTATGTTTAGTGTTACTGTTTGGTTTAGGGTTAGTATTTTAATTAGGGTTTGGGTTAGAGTTAAGGTCATGGTGAGAGTGAGGGTGAGGTTTAGGGTGAGGTTTAGGGTTAGGGTTAGGATAGGTTTAGGGTACTGGTGAGGTTTAGGGTTAGAGTTAGGGGGAGGGGGAGGGTTAGGGTGAGGTTTAGGGTTAGGTTTAGTGTTAGTATTAGGGTGAGTGTGAGGGTTAGGTTGTGGTTTAGGGATAGGGTTAGGGTTAGGATTAAGGTTAGGGTGAGAGTGATGGTGAGGGTTATGGTTAGGCTTAGGCTTAGGGTTAAGCTGAGGGTGAGGCTGGGGTTGAGGATTTGGTTTAGGGTGATTGTTAGGGTTAGGGTAAGGGTTAATGTTAATGTTATGATTAGGTTTAAGTTTGCAGTGAGAGTGAGGCTGAGGGTGAAGTTTATGGTTAGGGTTAGGGTTATGGTTAGTGTTATTGTTAGGGTTAGGGTTAGAGTTTGGTGTGGGTGAGGGTGATGATGAGGGTTAGGGTTACGGTGAGATTTATTGTAAGGTTTAGTGTTAGGGTTAGGTTGAGAGTGAGGATTAGGTTTAGAGTTTGGGCTATTGGGAAGGTTAGGTTGAGGGTTAGGGTTAGGTTGATTTTTAGGGATAGGGTTAGGGTTAGGATTAGGGTTAGGGTGAGGTTGTGTGTGAGGGTTAGGGTTCGGGTTAGGGTTAGGCTTAGGCTTAGGCTGAGGGTGATGTTGGGGGTAAGGGTTAGTGTTACACTGAGGGTGAGGATTAGGGTTAGTGTGAGGGTTAGGATGAGGGTTAGGGTTACAGTGAGGGAGAGCGTTAGGGTTAGGGTGAGGGTTAGGGTTAGGATTAGGGTTAGGGTGAAGTTGAGGGTTAGGATTGGGGTTAGGGTTAGGTTTATTGTTAGTGTTATGGTTAAGGTTACTTTTGGAGTGAGCATGAGGCTGAGGGTGAGGGTTAGGGTTAGGATTAGGGTTATGGTTAGGATTAGGGTTAGGGTGAGGGTGAGACTGAGGGTGAGGGTTAGGGTTAGGGTGATGGTTAGTGTTATGGTTAGCTTGAAGGTTAGGATGAAGTTTAGGGATAGATTGAGTGTTAAGGTGAGGGTGAAGGTAAGGGTAAAGTTGAGGGTTAGGCTGTAGGTGAGGGTTAAGATAAGTGTGAGGGTTAGGGTGAGGGTTAGGGTAAGTGTGAAGGTTAGGGGTTAGGGTGAGGGGGAGGGTTAGATTGAGGATTAGGGTTAGGGTTAGTGTGAGATTTAAGGTGAGGATAAGGGTTGAGGATTAGGTGAGGGTAAGAGTTAGAATTAGGGTTAGGGTGAGGGCTAGGGTGAGGTTGATGGTTAGGGTTAGGGTTAGGGTTAGGGTGAGGTTTAGGGTGAGGGTGAGTGTGAGTGTTAGGGTTACAGTGAGGGTTAGAGTTAGGGTTACGGTTAGTGTTAGGGTGATGGTTAGGGTTACGGTGAGGGTTACAGTTAGGTTGAGGGTTAGGGTTCGTGTTAGGGTTATTTTTAATTTTAGGTTTAGCTTTACGTTGAGGGTGAGGGTGAGGGTGAGGGTTAGGGTTAGGGTTAATGTGAGGTTTAGGGTTAGGATTAGAGTTAGAGTTAGGGTTAGGGGTAGGGTGAGGTTTAGGGTTTGATAGGCTTAGGGTGAGGGTTAGGTTGACGGTTAGGGTTAGGGTTAGTGTTAGGTTAGGGTTAGGGTGAGGGTTAGGGTTAGAGTTAGGGTTAGGGTTAGGATTAGGGTAAGGGTGAGGGTGAGTGTGTGGTTTAGGTTTAGGTTAAGGGTTAGGCTTAGGGTTTGGCTGAGGGTGAGGTTGAGGGTGAGGTTTAGGTTTAGGATGAATGTTAGAATTAGGTTTAGGGTGTGGGTTAGGGTGATGGTTAGGGTGAGGTTTAGGGTGAGTGTTAGGGTTAGGATTAGGGTTAGGCTGAGCGCTAGGGTAAGGGTGAGGTTTAGGGTTAGGTTTAGGGTGAGTTTTAGGGTTAGGGTTAGGTTGAGGGTGAGGTTCAATTTTAGAGTTAGTATTAGGGTGAGGGTTAGGGTTAGGATTAGTGTTAAGGTTAATGTTATGGTTAGTGTTAAGGTTAGGGTGAGGTTTAGGGTTATGTTTAGGATTAGGTTTAGGGTTACTGTGAGGGTGAGTGTGAGGGTTAGGGTTAGGTTTAGGGTTAGGCTGAGGGTGAGTTTGAGGTTGAGGTTTAGGGTTAAGGTGAGGGTGAGGTTTAGGGTTAGAGTTAGTGTTAATGTGAGCGTTAGTGTGAGAGTGAGTTTTAGGGTTAGGTTGTGGGTGAGTGTTAGGATTAGGGTGATGCTTAGGGTTATGATCAGGGTGAGGGTTAGGATGAGGGTTAGGGTTAGTGTGAGGGTTAGGGTGAGGGTGACAGTAAGGGTAAAGGTGAGGGTTAGGCTGAGAATGAGGATTACAGTAAGGTTGAGGGTTAGGGTTAGGGTGAGGTTTAGGGTTAGGGTTAGGGTGTGGTTTAGATTGAGGATTCGTTTTTGGGGTTAGTGTGAGGTTTAGAGTGAGGATGAGGGTTAGGATTAGGTTGAGGTCTAGGGTGAGGATGAGGGTTAGGTTTAGGGTTAGGGTGAGTGTTAATGTTAGGGTGATTGTTAGGGTTAGTGTTAGGGTTAGGGTTAGTGTTAGGGTGAGGGTAAGTGTTAGGGTGAGAGTTAGTGTTAGGGTGAGGTTTATGTTTAGAATGAGGGCTAGGGTTAGGTTTAGGGTTATTTTTAGGGTTAGGGTTAGGGTTAGGATGAGAGTCAGGGTTAGGATTAGGGTAAGGGTGAGGGCTAGGGTGAGGGTGAGGATTAAGGTAGATTTAGGCATAGGCTTAGGGTTAGGCTGAGGCTGAGGGTGAGGTTGAGGGTTAGGGTTAGCATGATGGATAGGGTCATGGTTAGGGTGAGGGTTAGGATGAGGATTAGGGTTAGGGTGAGGGTGACATTAAGGGTCAAGTTGAGGTTTAAGGAGAGGATTAGGGTTAGGGTTAGGGTGAGGGTGAGGATTAGATTGAGGAGTAGTGTTAAGGTTAGAGTGAGGTTTAGGGTGAGGATGAGGGTTAAGGTTATGGTGAGAGTTAGTGTTAAGACTATTGTTAGTTTTATGATGAGGGTTATGGTTATGGTTAGGGTTAGTGTTAGGTTTAGGATTATTGTTAAGGTTAGGGTTAGGGTTAAGGTTACGGTGAGGGTGAGGTTAAGGGTAAGGTTTGGGGTTAGGGTGAGGTTTAGGTTTAGGGTTAGGGTTAGGGTTATTGTTAGTGTTATGGTTAGTGTTAAGTTTGCGGTGAGGGTGAGGCTCAGGGTGAGGTTTATGGTTAGTGTTAGGGTTAGGGTTAGGGTTAGGGTTAGTATTATTGTTAGGGTTAGGGTTAGAGTTATGGTCATGGTGAGAGTGAGGGTGAGGGTTTGGGTTAGTTTTAGGGTGAGGTTTGGGGTTAGGGTTAGGGTTATGGTTAGGGTGCTTGTGAGGTTTAGGGTTATAAATCGGGTGAGGGTGAGGGTGAGTGTGAGGGTTAGGGTTAGATTTAGTGTTAGCATTAGGGTGAGGGTGAGAGTTAGGTTGAGGTTTAGGGATAGGGTTATTGTTACAATTACGGTTAGGGTGAGGGTGAGGGTTAGGGTTAGGCTTAGGCTTAAAGCTAGGCTGAGGGTGAGGCTGTGGGTGAGGATTAGGGTTAGGGTGATGGTTATGGTTAGGGTTAGTGTTATTGTTAGGGTTAGTGTTAGAATTACCATGAGGGTGAGTGTGCGGGTAGGGTTAGGGTTAGGGTTAGGCTGAGGTTTAGGGTTAGGTTTGAGATAGGGTTAGGGTGAGGGTGAGGTTTACGGTTAAAGGTAGTGTTAGGCTTAGGGTTAGACTTAGGGTTAGGCTGAGGGTGAGGGTGGGGTGAGGATTAGGGTTAGTGTTAGAGTTAGTGTTACGGTTAGGGTTAGGTTAAGGGTTAATATTAGTGTTATGTTTAGGTTTAAGTTTGCAGTGAGGGTGAGGTTGAGGGTGAGATTTATGGTTAGGGTTAGGGTTATGGTTAGTGTTATTGTTAGGGTTGGGGTTAGAGTTATGGTGAGGGTGAGGGTGAGGGTGTGGGTTAGGCTTACGGTGAGATTTAGGGTGAGGTTTAGGGTTAGGGTTAGGTTGAGGGTGAGAATTAGGTTTAGAGTTAGGGTTAGTGGGTGGGTTAGGGTGAGGGGTAGGGTGAGGGTTAGGGTTAGGCTTAGGGTTAGGCTGAGGGTGAGGATGAAGGTGAGGGTTAGGGTTAGGTTGAGGGTGAGGTTTAGGTTTAGAGTTAGGTTTGGTTGAGGGTTAGGGGGAGGGCTAGTGTTAGGGTTAGTGTTAGTGTTAGGATTAGGATTAGGGTTAGGATGAGTTTAAGTGTGAGGGTTAGGGTTAGGGTTAGGCTTAGGGTTAGGCTGAGGGTGAGGGTGAGAGTTAGGATTAGGGTGAGGTTTAGGGTTAGGATTAGGGTGAGGGATAGGATGAGGTTTAGGGTTAGGATTAGGGTTAGGATGAGGGCAAGGGTGTGTGTGATGGTTAGGGTTAGCATTATGGTAACGTTTAGGATTAGGATTAGGTTTAGGGCTAGGGTGAGTGTTAGGATTAGGGTTACGGTGACTTTGAGGTTTAGGGTTAGGGTGAAGGTTAGGGTTAGGTTTAGGGTGAGGGTGATGGTTAGGATTAGGGTTAGGATTAGGGTTATTGTTAGTGTTATGTTTATGTTAAGATTTCAATGAGGGTGAGGCTGAGTGTTAGGGTTAGGGTTAGGGTTAGGGTGAGGGCTTGGGTTAGGTTTAGGGTTATGGTGAGGGTGAGGGTTAAGGTTAGTATTAGGGTTAGGGTTATTGTTAGGGTTAGGTTTAGAGTTATGGTGAGGGTGAGGTTTAGGGTTAGGGTGAGGGTTAGGTTTATTGTTACAATTAGGGTTAGGGGGAGAGTTAGGGTGAAGGTTAGGGTTAGGTTTAGTGTTAGGGTTAGGGTTTTTGTTAGGATTAGGGTTAGAGTTATGGTGTGGGTGAGGGTGAGTTTGAGGTTTAGGTTGAGGGTGAGGGTAAGGTTTAGGTTTAGAATTAGGGTTAGGGAGATAGTTAGAGTGAGGGTTAGGGTTAGGTTTTGTGACAGGGTTAGGGTTAGGGTGAGGGTTAGGTTGAGGTTTAGGGTTAGGGTTAGGGTTAGGTGTAGGATTAGGGTTATGGTGAGGGTGAGTATGAGGGTTAGGGTTAGGCTTAGACTTAGAGTTAGGCTGTGGGTGAGAGTGGGGATGAGGATTAGGTTTTGGGTGATGGTTAGTGTTAGTGTTAGGTTTAGGGTTATGATTAATTTTAGGGTTAAGATTAGGGTTAGGGTGAGGGCTAGGGTGAGGGTGAGGGTTAGTGTTACGGTTAGGCTCAGGCTTTAGGGTTAGGCTGATGGTGAGGTTGAGGGACAGGGTTAGTGTTAGGGTGATGCTTAGGATTATGGTCAGAGTGAAGGTTAGGATGAGGGTTATGGTTAGGGTGAGGGATTTGGGTGAGGGTGATGGTAATGGTAAAGCTGAGGGTTAGGCTGAGAGTGAGGATTAAGGTAAGGTCTAGGGTTAGGGTGAGGGTTAGGGTTAGGGTGAGGGTGAGGTTAAGATTGATTATTAAGTTTAGGGTTAGTGTGAGGTTTAGAGTGAGGATGAGGGTTAGGGTTAGGGTGAGGGTAGGTTGAGGGTGAGGGTTAGGGTTAGGCTTAGGGTGAGGTTTAATATTAGGGTGATGGTTAGGGTTAGTGTGAGTGTTAGTGTTAGGGTTAGGGTTAGTGTTAGGGTGAGGGTAAGTGTTAGTTTGAGGGTTAGGTTTAGGGTGAGGGTTATGGTTAGAATGAGGGTTAGGGTTAGTGTTGGGTTATTGTTAGGTCAGGGTTAGTGTTACATTTACTGTGAGGGTGAGAGTTAGGGTTTGGGTCAGGGTGTGGTTTATGTTTAGGGTTAGGGTTAGAGTTAGGTTTAGGGTAAGGGTTAAGTTTAGAGTTAGAGTTAGCGTTAGTGATAGTGTTAGGGTTAGGGTGAGGGTCAGTGTGAGGGTTAGGGTTAGGCTTAAGCTTAGGGTTAGGCTTAGGCTTAGACCGAGCGTGAGTGTGAGGTTTAAGGTTACGGTTAGGGTGAGGTTTAGGTTTATGGTTACGGTGAGGATTGGGTTAGGGTTAGTGATAGTGTTAGGGGTAGGGTTAGGGAGAGGGTGACAGTAAGGGTAAAGGTGAGGGTTTGGGTTAGGATCAGGTTTAGATTGAAGGTGAGTGTGAGGGTTATGGTTAGGGGTAGGGTTAGGCTTAGGGTTAGGGTGAGAGTTAGGGTTAGGGTTAGGGCTGGTGTTGGTGTTTGGGGTAGGGTTAGGGTGAGGGATAGGGTGAAGGTGAGGATTAGGGTTAGGCTTAGGATTAGGATTAAGTTGAGGGTGAGTGTGAGGGTTCGTGTTAGGGTTAGGGTTAGGGTGAGCTTGAGGGTTAGGGTTAGGGTTAGGGTGAGGTTTAGGGTTATGGTGAGTGTTAGTGTTAGGGTTAGGGTGAGGGTTAGGGTAAGGGTTAGTGTTAGGGTTAGGGTTAGGGTGAGGGTTAGTATGAGGGTGAGGGTTAGGGTTAGGGTTAGGATTATGATTAGGGGTAGTGTTAGGGTGAGTGCTTGGATTAGGCTTAGGGTTAGGATTAGGCTTAGCATTAAGCTGAGGTTGAGGGTGAGGGTTAGGTTTAGGGTTCAGGTTAGGGTTAGCATTTGGGTGACAGTTAGTGTTCGGGTTAAGTTTAGGGTTAGGGTGATGGTTTTGAATTAGGTTTTCGGTTAAGGATTAGGGGGAGTGTTAGGATGAGGATTAGGTTTAGGATTAGGGTTAGGGTGATGGCTAGGTTGAGGGTGAGGATTAGGGTTATTGTTAGGGAGAGGTTAAGGGTTAAGGTTAGGGTTAGGGTGAGGGTTAGGATGAGGGTTAGGGTTATGGTGAGGGAGAGGGTTAGGGTTAGGGTGAGAGTTAGGTTGAGGATGAGGGTTAGGTTGAGGGTGAGGGTTAGGATTAGGGTTATGGTGAGGATTATTGGTAGTGTTATGGTTCTGGTTACCTTGGCAGTGATGGTGAGGCTGAGGGTGAGGGTTAGGGATAGGATTAGGGTTAGGTTTAGGTTTTGAGTTAGGATTAGTGTTATTGTTAGGGTTAGGGTTAGAGTTCCGGTGAAGGTGAGGGTGAGGGTAAGCATGAGGGTTAGGGTTAGCGTTAGGGTGAGTTTTAGTGTCAGGGTTAGGATTAGGGTTAGGGTGAGGTTGAGTATGAGGGTTAGGGTTATGATTAGGGTTTCGCTTAGGTTTAGGCTGAGGGCAAGGGTGAGTGTGAGGGTTGGTGTTAGTTTGAGGTTTAGGGTTAGGATTACAGTGAGTGTCAGGGTTAGCATTAGTTTGAGGGTTACAATTAGGTTTAGGATTAGGGTGAGGTTTAAGGTTAGGGTTAGGGTTTGGGTTAGAATGAGGTTTACGGTTACAATTAGGGTTAGGGTGAGGGCTAGGGTGAGGGTGAGGTTTAGTGTTAGGGTTAGGGTGAGGTTTAGGTTTAGGGGGAGGGTTAGGGGGAGGGTTAAGTTTTGGTTTACATTGAGGGTGTGGGTTAGGTTTGAGGTGAGGGTTATGTTGAGTATTAAAGTGAGGGTGAGGGTTAGGATTAGGTTTAGGGTGAGGGTTAGGTTGAGGTTTAGGTTTAGTGTTAGGGTTAGAGTTAGGAATAGAGTTGGGCTGAGGGTGATGTTGGAGATGAGGATTAGTTTTAGAGTGATGTTTCCGTTAATGGTTAGGTTGAGAGTTAGGATGAGGGTTAGGGTCAGGCTTAGGCTTAGGGTTAGGCTGAGGCTGAAGTCGAGGGTGAGGGTTAGGGTGAGGGTGATGGTTAGGGTTACGGTTAGTGTGAGGGTTAGGATGAGGGTTAGCTTTGGATGAGGGTGACAGAGTAAAGGTGAGGGTTAGGCTGAGGTGAGGGTTATTGTAAGGGTGAGGGTTCTGGTTAAGGTTAGGGTGAGGGTGAGGGTTAGATTGAGGATTAGTGTTAGGGTTAGTGTGAGGTTTAGGGTGAGGATGCGTGTTAGGTTTAGGGTGAGGGCTAGGGTGAAGTTGAGGGTTAGGGTTTGGGTTAGGGTGAGGTTTAGGTTTAGGGTGATTGTTAGCGTTAGTGTTAGTGTGAGGGTTAGTATTAAGGTTAGTGTACATGTTAGGGTGAGGGTAACTGTTACGGTAAGGTTTAGGTTGAGGGAGAGGTTTAGCATTAGCGTTAGGGTTAGGGTTAGGGTGAGGGTGAGGTTTAGGGTTAGAGTTAGGGTTAGGGTGAGGCTGAGGTTTAAGGTTAGGGTTAGGGTTAGTGTTAGGGTTAGAGTTAGGGTGAGGTTTAGTGTGGGTGTGAGGGTTAGTGTTAGGGTTAGGATTAGGGTTAGGGTTAATGTGAGAGTGAGTGTGAGGGTTAGGGTTAAGGTTAGGTTTAGGTTTAGAATTAGGGTGAGGGTGAGGGTGAGGGTTACAGGTAGGGTGAATGTTGTGGTTAGGGTTAGAATGAGGGTTAGGTTGAGGTTTAGGCTTAGGCTTAGGGTTTGGGCATGGGCTAGGTTGAGGGGGAGGGTTAGTGTTAGGGTTAGTGTGAGGGGTAGGGTGAGGGTAAGGGTTAGTGTTAGGGTTAGGATTAGGGATAGGGTGAGTTTTAGTGAGGGGTTGAGGGTTAGTGTTAGTTTGGATTAGGGTTAGGGTTAAGGTGAGGGGGAGTGTGAGGGTTAGGGTTAGGGTTACGCTTAGGGTTAGGGTTAGGGTTAGGTTTAGAGTTAGGGTGAGGGTGAGGGTGAGGGTTACGGTTAGGGTGAGTGTTGGGGTTAAGGTTACAGTGAGGGTTAGGTTGAGTGTTAGGCTTAGGCTTATGGTTTGTGTGTGGGCTAGGGTTAGTGTGAGGGTTAGGGTTTGGGTGAGGGGTAGGTTAAGGGGTAGGGTTAGTGTTAGGGTTAGGGTTGGGGTTAGGGTTAGGCTTGATGTTAGGCGGATGGGGAAGGTGTGGGTGAGGGTTAGGGTTAGGGTGAGGGTGAGGTTTAGGGTTAGAGTTAGCGTAAGGGTAAGGGTTAGTGTGAGGGTTAGGGTTAGGGTTAGTGTTACTGTTAGGGTTAGGATGAGGGTGAGTGTGAGGGTCAGGGTTAGTCTTAGGTTAGGCGGAGGCTTAGGCAGAGCGTGAGGGTTAGGGTTAGGGTTTTAGGTTTAGGGTGAGTGTTAGGATGAGGTTTAGGGTTAGCATTAGGTTTAGGGTGAGGGCTAGAGTTAGGGTGAGGGTTAGGGTTAGCGTTAGGGTGAGATTTAGGGTTAGGGTTAGGGTAAAGGTTAAGGTGAGGCTGAGGGTAAGGATTAGGGTTAGAGTTACAGTGAGGGTCAGGGTTTGGGTTAGGTTTAGGGTTCGTGTTATAGTTAAGGTTAGGATTAGAGTTACAATAAGGTGAGGGTGAGCGTGAGGGTTAGGATCAGGGTTAGGGTGAGGTTTATGGTTAGGACTATTGTTAGGGTGAGGGTGAGGATTAGGGTTAGAGTTATGGTTAAGGGGAGGGTTAGGTTGAGGTTTAGGTTTAGGGTTAGTGTTAGGCTTAGGCTTAGGTTTAGGCTGAGGCTGAGGGTGATGTGAGGGTTAGGGTTAGGGTGATGTTTGGGTTTGCCTTCACGGTGAGGGTTAGGATGAGGATTTAGGTTATGGTGAGGATTAGGGTGAGGGTGACCGTAAGGGTAAAGGTGAAGGTTAGGCTGAGGGTGAGGGTTACGGTAAGGGTGAGGGTTAGGGTTAGGGTGAGGGTGAGGGTTATATTCAGTATTAGTGTTAGGGTTAGTGTGAGGTTCAGGGTGGGAATCAGGGTTAGGGTTAGGTTGAGGGCTAGGTTGAGGGTGAGAGTTAGTGTTAGGGTGAGGTTTAGGGTTAGGGTGATGGTTAGGGTTCGTGTTATGGTTAGGGTTAGTGTTAGGGTGAGGGTAAGTGTTAGGGTGAGGGTTAGGTTTAGGGTGAAGGTTATGGTTAGGATGAGGGTTAGGGATAGGTTTAGGTTTATTGTTAGGGTTAAGGTTAGGGTTATGTTGAGTGTGAGGGAGAAGGTGAGGGTTAGATTAGGGTTAGGGTTAGGGTTATTGTTAGAGTTATGGTTAGGGTTAAGTTTAGAGTGAGAGTGAGGCTGAGGGTGAGGATTAAGGTTAGGGTTAGGGTGAGGTTTAGGGTTATGGTTAGGGTTAGGGTTATGGTGAGGGTTTGGTTTAGGGTTAGGGTTAGGCTGACGGTGAGGGTGAGGGTAGGGGTTAAGGTTAGTGTGAGGTTTCGGTTTAGGGTTAGGTTAGGGTTAGGGTAAGGGTGAGGTTTAGGGTTAGATTTAGGGTTAGGGTAATGGTTAGGGTGAGGGTTAGTGTTAGGGTTAGGGTGAGGGTTAGGAGAGGGTGAGGGTTAGGGTTTGGGTTAGGATTAGGATTAGGGTTAGTATGAGGGTGAGTGTTTGGGTTAGGCTTTGGGTTAGGGTTAGTCTAATGGTTAAGCTGAGGGTGAGGTTAAGGTTGAGGTTTAGGGTTAGGGTTTGGGTTAGGGTTAGCGTTAGGGTGAGAGTTAGGGTTTGTGTTTAGTTTAGGTTTGGATGAGGTTTAGGGTTCGGGTTACAGTGAGGGTGAGGGTTAGGGTTAGGTTGAGGGTTAGGGTTAGGATTAGGGTTAGGGTAAGGGTTAGGGTTAGGGTTAGGGTGAGTGTTAGGATGAGGATTAGGGTTAGGATTAGGTTTAGGGTGAGGGCTAGGGTGAGGGTGAGGGCTAGGGTAAGGGTGAGGGTTAGGGTTATGGTTAGGGTGAGGTTTAGGTTTAGAGTTAGGGTTAGGGTGAGGGTTAGGATGAGGTTTAAGGTTATGGTGAGGGTGAGGGTTAGGGGTAGGGTGAGGGTTAGAGTGAGGATGAGGGTTAGGGTGAGTGTGAGGTTTATGGTGAGGTTTAGGGTTAGGGATAGAGTGAGGGATAGGGTTAGGATTAGGGTTAGGGTGAAGGCTAGGGTGAGGGTGAGGGTTAGGTTTATTGTTAGGGTGAGGGTTAGGATGAGGGTTAGGGTTATGGTGAGGTTAGGATTAGGGTTAGAGTGAAGGTTAGGGTTAGGATTAGGGTTAGGGTGAGGTTGATTGTTAGGATTAGGGTTAGGGTTAGGATTATTGTTAATGTTATGGTTCTGGTGACTTTTGCAGTGATGGTGAGGCTGAGGGTGATGGATATGGATAGGATTAAGGTTAGGTTTAGGTTTCGAGTTAGGATTAGTGTTATTGTTAGGGTTAGGGTTAGAGTTACGGTGAGGGTGAGTGTGAGGGTAAGGGTCAGGGTTAGGGTTAGGGTTAGGGTCAGATTTAGGGTCAGGTTTAGGATTAGGGTTAGGGTGAGTGTGAGGTTTAGGGTTAGAGTTAGGGTTAGGGGGAGGGTTAGTGTGAAGGTTAGGGTTAGGGTTAGTGTTATGGTTAGGGTTAGGGTGAGGGTGAGTGTGAGGGTCAGGGTTAGTCTTAGGCTGAGGCGGAGGCTAAGGCGGAGCGTGAGTCTGAGGGTGAGTGTTAGTGTCAGGGTTTTAGAGTTAGGGTGAGTGTTAGCATGATGTATAGAATTAGGGTTAGGGGGAGGGCTAGAGTTAGCGTGAGTGTTATGGTTAGCGTTAGGGTGATGTTTAGGGTTAGGGTTAGGGTTATGTTGAGAGTGAGGGTTAGGGTTAGGGTTAGGGTTAGGGTTAAGGTGAGGCTGAGGGTTAGGATTAGGATTACGGTGAGGTTTTGTGTTAGGGTTAGAGTTACGGTGAGGTTCAGGGTTTGGGTTAGGTTTAGGGTTAGTGTTATAATTAAGGTTAGGGTTAGAGTTACAGTAAGGGTGAGGGTGAGGGTGAGTGTTAGGATCAGGGTTAGGGTGAGGTTTAGTTTTAGGATTATGTTTAGGGTGAGGGTGAGGTTTGGGGTTAGAGTTAGGTTTAGGGGGAGGGTTAGGATGAGTTTTAGGGTTAGGGTTAGTGTTAGGGTTAGGGTGAGGGGTAGGTTGAGGTTTAATGTTAGGGTTAGGATTAGGTTTAGGATTAGGTTGACGGTAGGGTGAGTGTGAGGGTTAGGGTTAGGGTTTGGCTTAGGCTCACGTTTAGGCTGAGGGTATGGGTGGGGATGAGGATTAGGTTTAGAATGATGGTTAGGGTTATGGTATGTTAAGGGTTAGGATGAGTGTTAGGGTTAGGATTAGGGTTAGCGTGAGGGCTAGGGTGAGGGTGAGGGTTATGGTTAGGGTTAGGTTTAGGCTTAGGGTTAGCCTGAGGCTGAGGGTAAAGGTGAGGGTTAGGCTGAGGGTGAGGGTTATGGTAAGGTGAGAGTTAGGGTTAGGGTGAGGTTGAGGGTTAGATTCAGGATTAGTGTTATGGTTAGTGTGAGGTTAAGGGTGAGGATCAGGGTTAGGGTTAGGTTGAGGGATAGGTTGAGGGTGAGAGTTAGGGTTAGGGTGAGGTTTAGGGTTAGGGTGATGGTTAGGGTTAGTGTAAGGTTTAGTGTAATGGTTAGGGTTAGTGTTAGGGTGAGGGTAAGTATTAGAGTGAGGGTTAGGGTTAGGGTGAAGGCTATGGTTAGGATGAGGGTTAGTGTTAGGGTTAGGGTTATTGTTAGGGTTAGGGTTAGGGTTATGTTGAGGGTGAGGGTGAGGGTTAGGGTTAGGATGAGTTATAGGTTTCAGGTTAGGGTTAGAGTTAGTGTTAGGGTGAGGGTGAGGTTTAGGGTTAGAGTTAGGGTTAGTGTTAGTGTTCCGGTTAGGGTGAGGGTAAGTGTGGGGATTAGGGTTAGGGTTAGGTTTAGGCTTAGGTTTAGGCTCAGGGTGAGGGTGGGGATGAGGGATAGATTTAGGGTGATGGTTAGGGTTAGGGTTAGGTTTAGGTTTAGAATTAGGGTTAGGGTTAGGATTAGGGTTAGGGTTAGGGTGAGTGTTACGGTGAGGGTTAGGGTTACGTTTAGGGTTAGGGTGAGGGTGAGGGTTAGGGTTAGGGTTAGGGTGAGGGTGAAGGTTAGATTGAGGGTTAGGGTTATGTGGAGGGTTATGTTTAGGGTGAGGGTTAGGTTTAGTGTTAGGGTTATTCTAATTGTTAGGGTTAGGGTTACGGAGAGGTTGAGGGTGAGGGTTAGGTTTAGGATTAGGGTGAGGTTTAGTTTTAAGGTTAGGGTTAGAGTTAGGTGTAGGGTGATGGTGAGGTTTAGGGTTAGAGTTAGAGTTAGTGTTAGGGTTAGGGTTAAGGTGAGGGTTAGGTTGAGGTTTAGAGTTCGGGTTAGGCTTAAGTTTAGGCTTAGGCTTAGGCCGAGAGTGAGGGTTAGGGTTAGGGTTAGGTTTAGGATGAGTGCTAGGATGAGGTTTAGGGTTAGGGTTAGGTTTAGGTTTAGTGTTAGGGTTAGGGTTAGGGTTAGGGTTAGGGTTAGGGTGAGGGTTAGGGTTTGGGTTAGGCTTAGGCTTAGGCTTAGGCTTAGGGTTATGTTTAGGGTTATTGTTAGTGTTATGGTTAGTGTTACATTTGCGGTGAGGGTGAGGCACAGGGTGAAGTTTATGGTTATTGTTAGGGTTAGGGTTAGGGTTACTATTATTGTTAGGGTTAGGGTTATAGTTACGGGCATGGTGAGAGTGAGGGTGAGGATGAGTATTAGGGTGAGTTTTACGGTGAGGTTTAGGGTTAGGGTTAGGGTTAGAGTTAGGGTGCTGTTGAGGTTTAGGGTTACAGTTCGGGTTAGGGGGATGGTTAGGGTGAGGGTGAAGGTTAGGTTTAGTGTTAGCATTAGGGTAAGGCTGAGGGTTAGGTTGAGGTTTAGGGATAGGGTTAGGGTTAGGATTAGGGTTAGGGTGAGAATGAGGGTGAGGGTTAGTGTTAGGGTTAGCCTTAGGCTGAGGTTTAGGCTGAGGTTGAGGGTGGGGGTGAGGGTTAGGGTTAGGGTGATCGTTAGGGTTAGGGTTAGTGTTATTGTTAGGGTTAGGGTTGGAGTTACATTGAGGCTGAGGATGGGGGTGAGGGTTAGGATTAGGGTCAGGGTGAGGTTTAGGGTTAGGTTTAGAGATAGGGTTAGGGTAAGGGTGAGGTTTAGGCTTAGCGTTAGGGTTAGTGTTAGGGACAGGCTTAGGGTTAGGCTGAGGGTGAGGGTGGGGTTGAGGATTAGGGTTAGGTTTAGGGTTCGGGTTAGGGTTAGAGTTAGGGTTAGGGAAAGGGTTAGGGTTAGGATTAGGATTAAGGTTAAGGAGAGGGTGAGTGTGAGCATTAGAGTTAGGGTTAATGTTAGGATTAGGGTTACGGTATGTGCTAGCATGAGGTTTAGGGTTAGGGTTAGGGTTAGTGTGACGTTTAGCGTTAATTTTATTGTCAGAGTTAGGGTTAGGGTGAGGGTTTGGGTTAGGGTTAGAGTTAGGGTGAGGGTGAGGTTTAGGGTTATTTTTAGGGTTAGGGTTATTTTTAGGGTTAGGGTTAGGGTTAAGGTTAAGGTAAAGGTGAGGTTGAGGGTGATGTTGAGGGTTAGGGTTAGGGTTAGGATGAGATTTAGAGTTATGGTTAGGGTTAGGGTTAGGGTCAGGGTGAGGTTTAGGGTTGGAGGTAGGGTTAGGGTTAGGGTTAGTGTGAGTGTTAGGGTTAGGGTTACTGTTACAGTTACGGTTATGGTGAGGGCTAGTGTGAGGGTGAGGGTTAAGGTTAGCGTTAGGCTATGACTTTGGGTTAAGCTGAGGGTCAGGGTGAGGGTGAGGGTTAGGGTGAGGGTGAGGGTGAGATTTAGGGTTACAGTTAGTGTTAGGGTGAGAGGGTTAGGGTTATGGTGAGGGTTATGGTTATGGTAAGGGTGAGGCTTAGGGTTAGGGTGAGGGTTAGGGTTAGGATGAGGGTTAGGGTGAGGGTGAGGGTTAGGATTAGGGTTTGGGTTAGGATTATTGTGAGTGTTATTGTTCTGGCTACCTTTGCAGCGAGGGTGAGGCTGAGGGTGAGGGTTAGGGATAGGATTATTGTTAGGTTTTGGTTTAGGGTTAGGATTAGTGTTATTGTTAGGTTTATAGTTAGAGTTACGGTGAGGGTGAGGGTGAGGGTGAGGGTAAGGGTGAGGGTTAGGGTTAGAGTTATGGTGAGGTTTAGGGTCAGGGTTAGGATTTGGGTTAGGGTGAGTGTGAGGTTTAGGGTTAGAGTTAGGGTTAGGGGGAGGGTTAGCGTGAGGGTTAGGGATAGAGTTAGTGTTAGGGTTAGGATTAGGGGGAGGGTTAGGTTGAGTTTTAGGGTTAGGGTAAGGGTTAGTGTTAGGATTAGGGTTAGGGTGAGGGTGAGTGTGAGGGTTAGGGTTAGCATTTGGGTTAGGCTTAGTGTTAGGCTGAGGGTGAGATTGAGGTGAGGGTTATGGTTAGGGTGAGGGTCAGGGTTAGGGTTAGGGTGAGGGTGAAGTTTAGTTGGGGATTAGTGTTAGGGTTAGTGTGAGGTTTAGGGTGAGAATGAGTGTTAGGGTTAGGTTGAGGGCTAGGTTGAAGGTGAGGGTTAGCTTTAGGGTTAGGGTGAGGTTTAGGTTTAGGGTGATTTTTTAGCGTTAGTTTGAGGGTTAGTGTTAGGTTTAGTGTTAGTTTTAGGGTGAGGGTAAGTGTTAGGGTATGGTTTAGGTTTAGTGTGAGGTTTAGGATTAGGGTTAGGGTTAGGGTTAGGGTGAGTGTGAGGGTTAGGGTTAGGGTTAGGGTTAGGTTTAGAGTTAGGGCGAGGGTGAGGGTGAGGTTTAAGTTTAGGGTGAGTGTTGGGGTTAGGGTTAGAGTGAGGGTTAGTGTGATGGTTAGTCTTAGGCTTAGGATTTGGGTATGGGCTAGGTTAAGGGTGATGTTTAGGATTAAGGTTAGGGTGAGGGATAGGGTGAGGGTTAGAGTTAGTGTTAGGGTTAGAGTTGGAGATAGGGTGAGGTTTAGTGTGGGGTTGAGGGTTAGTGTTAGGGTTAGGATTAGGGTTAGGGTTAAGGTGAGGGTGAGTGTGAGGTTTAGGGTTATGGTTAGGATTAGAATTAGAGTTAGGGTGAGGGTGAGGGTTAAGGTTAGCGTGAGTGTTGGGGTTAGAGTTAGAGTGAGGATTAGGGTGAGGGTTAGGCTTAGGCTTAGGGTTTGTGTATGGGCTAGGGTGAGGGTGAGTGTTAGGGTTAGGGTTAGGTTGAGGGGTAGGGTGAGGGTTAGGGTTAGTGTTATGGTTAGGATTGGGGTTAGGTTTAGGCTTAATGTTAGGCAGAGGGTGATGGTCAGGATGAGATTTAGGGTTAGGGTGAGGGTGAGGTTAAAGTTTATAGTTAGCATTAGAGTGAGGGTTATGTGAGGGTTAGGGTTAGGGTTAGTGTTAGGGTTAGGGTTAGGGTGAGGGTGAGTGTGAGGGTCAGGGTTAGTCTTAGGCTGAGGCGGAGGCTTAGGCAGAGCTTGAGGGTGAGGGTAAGGGTTAGTGTTAGTGTTTTAGGGTTAGGCTGAGTGTTAGGATGAGGTTTAGGGTTAGCATTAGGGTTTGGGGGAGGACTATAGATAGGGTGACATTTAGGGTTAGCGTTGGGGTGAGGTTTAGGGTTAGGGTTAGGGTTATGGTGAGGGTGAGGTTTAGGGTTAGGGTTAGGGTTAGGGTTAAGGTGAGGCTGAGGGTTAGGATTAGGATTAGGGTGAGGGTTGGTGTTAGGGTTAGAGTTAGGGTGAGGTTCAGGGTTAGTGTTAGTGTTCAGGGTTAGTTTTATAGCTAAGGTTAGGTTTAGAGTTACAGTAAGGGTGAGGGTGAGGGTGAGGGTTAGGATCAGGGTTAGGATGAGGTTTAGGGTTGGGATTATGGTTAGGGTGAGGGTGAGGTTTAGGGTTAGAGTTAAGGTTAGGGGGAGGGTTAGGTTGAGTGTTAGGGTTAGGGTTAGTGTTAGGGTTAGGGTGAGGGTTAGGTTGAGTTTTAATATTAGGGTTAGGGTTAGGTTTAGGATTACGTTGACGGTGAGGGTGAATGTGAGGGTTAGGGTTAGGGTTTGGCTTAGGCTTAGGGTTAGGCTGAGGGTATGGGTGGGGATGAGGATTAGGTTTAGTATGATGGTTAGGGTTATGGTTAGGTTAAGGGTTAGGATGAGGGTTAGGGTTAGTATTAGGGTTAGGGTGACGGCTAGGGTGAGGGTGAGGGTTAGGGTTAGGCTTAGGCTTAGGCTTAGCGTTAAGCTTAGGCTGAGGGTGAGGGTGAGGGTTAGGGTTAGGGTGATGGTTGGGGTTGCCGTTAGGGAGAGGGCTAGGATGAGGATTTATGCTATGGTGAGGGTTAGGGTGAGGGTGACCGTAAGGGTAAAGGTGAGGGTTAGGCTGAGTGTGAGGGTTAAGGTACAAGTGAGGGTTAGGATTAAGGTGAGGGTGAGGGTTAGATTCAGGATTAGTGTTAGGATTAGTGTGAGTTTAAGGGTGAGGAAGAGGGTTAGGGTTAGGTTGAGGGCTAGGGTGAGGGTGAGATTTAGGGTTAGGGTTTGGTTTAGGGTTAGAGTGATGGTTAGGGTTAGTGTGAGGGTTAGTGTTATGGTTGGAGTTAGTGTTAGGGTGAGGGTAAGTGTTAGGGTGAGGGTTAGGGTTAGGGTGAAGGTTATGGTTAGGATGAGGGTTAGGGTTAGGGTTATTTTTATGGTTAGGGTTATGTTGAGGGTGAGGGTGAGGGTGAGGGTTAGGGTTAGGTTTAGGTTTAGGTTTCAGGTTAGGGTTAGAGTTAGGGTTAGGGTTAGGGTGAGGTTTAGGGTTAGAGTTAGGGTTAGTGTGAGTGTTAGAGTTAGGGTGAGGTGAGGGTGAGGTTGAGGGTTAGATATAGCGGTAGGGGGAGTGTTAGGGTTAGGATTAGGTTTAGGGTTAGTGTTAGGGATAGGGTTAGGGTGAGGGTTCGGTTGAGGTTTAGGGTTAGGGTTAGGGTTTGGGTTAGTTTTAGTGTTAGGATGAGGGTAAGTGTTAGGGTGAGGGTTCGGGTTTGGGTGAGGGTTAAGTTTAGGGTGAGGGTGAGGGTTAGGATTCAGGGTGGGGTTAGGGTTATTGTTCGTGTTATGGTTAAGCTTAAGTTTACGGTTAGGGTGAGGTTGAGGGTGAGGGTTAGGTTTAGGGTTAGGGTGAGGTTTAGGGTTCGGGTTAGGGTTAGGGCTAGGGTGAGGTTTTGGGTTAGGTTTAGGGTTACGGTGAAGGTGAGGGTTAGGGCGAGGTTTAGGGTTAGGGTGTGGGTTAGGATGAGGGTGAGGTTTAGAGTTAGAGTTAGGGTTAGGGGGAGGGTTAGGTTGAGGGTTAAGGCTAGGGTTAGTGTTAGGGTTAGGATTAGGGGGAGGGTTAGGTTGAGGTTTAGGGTTAGGGTTATGCTTAGGTTTAGGATTAGTGTTATAATGAGGATGAGTGTGAGGGTTAGGGTTAGGTTTAAGCTTAGGGTTAGGCTGAGGGTTAAGTTGAGGGTAAGGGTTACGTTTAGCGTTAGGGTTAGGGTGAGGGTTAGGTTTAGGGTTAGGGTGAGGGTGAGGGTTAGATTGAGGGTTAGGTTTATGTTGAGGGTTATGGTTAGGGTGAGGGTAAGGTTTAGTGTTAGGGTTATTGTTAGGGTTAGGGTTAGGTTTAAGGTGAGGTTGAGGGTGAGGGTTATGTTTAGGTTTAGGGTGAGGTTTAGTTTTAGGTTTAGGGTTAGAGTTATGGTTAGGGTGATGGTGAGGGTTAGGCTTAGCGTTAGGCTTTGGCTTTGGGTTAAACTGAGGGTGAGGGTGAGGGTGAGGTTTAGGTTGAGGGTGAGGGTGAGAATTAGGGTTAGAGTTACGGTTAGGGTGAGGGTTAGGGTGAGGGTTAGTGTTAGTGTTAGGTTTAGGGTTAGGGTTAGTGTTAGTGTTAGGGTTAGGGTGAGGGTTAGGATGAGGTTGAGGGTTAGGGTTAGGGTTAGGATTAGGATTAGGGTTAGTGTTAGGGTGAGTGCTTGTGTTAGGCTTAGGGTAAGGGTTAGGCTTAGCATTAAGCTGAGGGTGAGGGTGAGGGTTCGGGTAAGTGTTCCGCTTAGGGTTAGCATTTGGGTGAGAATTATGGTTCGGGTTAAGTTTAGGGTGAGGGTTAGGATTAGGGTTAGGGTGAGAGTTAGGATGAGGATTAGGTTTAGGATGGTGGTTAGGGTGAGGGCTAGGTTGAGGGTGAGGATTTGGGTTAGTGTTAGGGTGAGGTTTAGGGTTAGGGTGAGGGTTAGTATGAGGGTTAGGGTTACGGTGAGGGTTAGGGTTAGGGTTAGAGTGAGGGTTAAGTTTAGGATTAGGGTTAGGGTGAGGGTGGTTGTTAGGATTAGGTTTAGGGTTAGGATTATTGGTAGTGATATGGGCATGGTTGCATTTGCAGTGAGGGTGAGGCTGAGGGTGAGGATTAGGGATAGGATTAGGATTAGGTTTAGGGTTAGGATTAGTGTTATTGTTAGGTTTAGGGTTAGAGTTACGGTGAGGGTGAGGGTGAGGGTTATGGTTAGGGTAAGGCTTAGGATTAGGGTTAGGGTGAGGGCTAGGTTGAGGGAGAGGGTTAGGGTTAGTGTTAGGGTGAAGTTTAAGTTTAGGGTTTGGGTGAGGTTTAGGGTTATGGTGAGGGTGAGGGTGAGAGTAAGGGTGAGGGTGAGGGTTAGGTTTAGGATTAGGGTTAGGGTGAGGGTTAGGGTTAGAGTTAGGGTGAGTGTTATGATGAGGTTTAGGGTTAGGATTAGGGTTAGAGTGAGGGCTAGGGTGAGGGTGAGGGTTAGAATTAGTGTTAGGGTGAGGTTTAGTGTTAGGGTTAGGGTGAGGGTTAGGGTTATGGTGAGGGTGAGGGTGAGGGTAAGTTTGAGGGTTAGGGTTAGGGTGAGATTTAGGGTCAAGGTTAGGATTTGGATTAGGGTGAGTGTGAGGTTTAGGGTTAGAATTATGTTTAGGGAGAGGGTTAGGGTGTGGGTTAGGGTCAGGGTTAGTGTTAGAGTTAGGGTTAGGGTGAGGGTTAAGTTGAGGTTTAGGGTTATGGTTAGGGTTAGTGGTAGTATTAGGGTTAGGGTGAGGGTGAGGGTGAGGGTTAGGGTTAGGGTTTGGGTTAGGCTTAGTGTTAGGCTGAGGGTGAGGTTGAGGTAAGGGTTATGGTTAGGATGAGGGTCCGGGTAGGTTTAGGGTGAGGGTTAGAATTAGGTTTAGGGTTAGCGTGAGGGTTAGTGTTAGGGTGAGGGTGAGGTTTCGGATGAGGTTTAGGGTTACAATTAGGGTTAGGGTGAGGGCTAAGTTGAGGGTGAGGGTTAGTGTTAGGATTAGGGTCAGGTTTAGGGTTAGGGTTAGGGGTAGGGTTAGGGTCAGGGTTAGCGTTTGGGTTACGGTGAAGGTGTGGGTTAGTTTTGAGGTGATGGTTAGGGTGAGGACTAAAGTGACGGTGAGGGTTAGGGTTAAGGTTAGGGTTAGGGTGAGGGTTAGGTTGAGGCTTAGGTTTAAGGTTAGTGTTAGGGTTAGGATTAGGGTTAGGCTGAGGGTGAATGTGAGGGTTAGGGTTAGGGTTAGGCTTAGGGTCAGGGTTACGCTGAAGGTGAGGGTGGGGATGAGGATTAGGTTTAGAGTGATGGTTCTGGTTATGGTTAGGTTGAGGGTTAGGATGAGAGTTAGAGTTAGGATTAGTGTTAGTGTGAGGGCTACGGTGAGTGTGAGGTTTAGGGTTAGGTTTAGGCTTAGGCTTATGGTTAGGGTGAGGCTAAAAGTGAGGGTGAGGTTTAGTGTTAGGGTGATGTTTAGGGTTACGGTTAGGGTGAGGGTTAGGATGAAGGTTAGGTTTAGGTTTAGGGTTAGGGTTAGGGTGACGTTAGGTTTAGGGTGATGGTTAGAGTTAGTGTGAGGGTTAGTGTTAGTATTAGTGTTACTGTTAGGTTGAGGGTAAGTGTTAGGGTAAGGTTTAGGTTTAGGGTGAGGTTTAGTATTAGGGTTAGGGTTAGGGTCAGCGTGAGGTTTAGGGTTAGAGTTAGTGTTAGGGTGAGGTTTTGGGTTAGGGTTAGGTTTAGTGTTAGGGTTAGGGTTAGGGTGAGGTTTAGTAGGGGGTGAGGGTTAGTGTTAGGGTTAGGATGAGGGTTAGGGTTAGTGTGAGGTTTACGGTGAGGGTAAGGGTAATGTTGAGGGTTTGTCTGAGAGTGAGGATTACCGTAAGGGTGTGTGTTAGGGTTAGGGTGAGGGTGTGGTTTAGATTGAGGATTACTTTTAGGGTTAGTGTGAGGTTTAGGATCATGGTGAAGGTGTGGGTTAGGATTAGATTTAGGTTTAGGGTTATTCTTAGGGTAGGGTTATTGTTAGTGTTATCGTTAGCATTAATTTTGTGGTGAGGGTGAGGCTGAGGGTGAGGGTTAGAGTTAGGGTTAGGGTTAGTGTTATTTTTAGTGTTAGGGCTAGTATTAAGGTGAGGTTGAGGGTGAGGATGAAGTTTAGTGTTAGGGTGAGTTTTAGGGTTAGGGTTAGGGTAAGGGTGAGGGTGAGGTTTAGGGTTAGAGTTAGGGTTAGGTTGAGGGTTAGGGTTAGGGTTAGGGTTAGGGTGAGGATTAGATTGAGGGTTAGGGTTAGGGTTAGTGTGAGGTTTAGGGTGAGGATGAGGGTTAGGGTTAGGGTGAGGGTGAGGGTAGGACTTAGGGTTAGGGTGAGGGCTAGTTTGAGGGTTAGGGTTAGAGTTAGGTTTAGGTTTAGGATTAGGTTTAGAATTAGGTTGAGGTTTAGGGTTAGTGTGAGGATTAGGGTCATGATTACTGTTAGGTTTATTGTTAGGGTTACGGTTACATTGAGGGTGAGGGTGAGGGTTAGGGTTAGTGTTAGAGTGAGGTTGGTTTAGTGTTAGTGTTAGTGTTAGTGAGGTTTAGGTGTAGAATTAGGGTTAGGGTGAGCGTTAGGGTTAGGGTGAGGGTTAGGGTGGGGGTGACGGTAAGGGTAAAGATGAGAGTTAGGCTGAGGGTGAGCGTTACAGTAAAGATGAGGGTTAGGGTTAGGGTGAGGTTTAGGGTAAGGGTGATTTTTAGGGTTAGTGTGAGCGGTAGTGTTAGCATTAGGATTAGTGTTAGGGTGAGGCTAAATATTAGGGTGAGGGTTAGGGTTAGGGTGAGGGTTATGGTTAGGGTGAGTGTTAGGGTTAGGGTTAGGGTTATTGTCAGTGTTAGGGTTATACGGTTACGGTGAGTGTGAGGGTGTGGTTCAGTGTTAGGTTTAGGATGAGGTTTAGCTTCCGGGTTAGTGTTAGAGTTAGGGTGAGGGTGAGGGTGAGTTTTAGGGTTAGAGTTAGGGTTAGTGTTAGAGTTAGGGATAGGGAGAGGGTTAGGGTTAGGCTTTGGCTTAAGCTAAGGCTTAGGCCGAGCATGAGGGGAAGTTTAGGGTTCAGGTTAGGGTGAGGTTTAGGGTTAGGATTAGCGTGAGTGTTAGGATGAGGTTTAGGGTTAGGATTAGGTTTAGGGTGAGGGTTAGGGTGAGGGTGCGGGTGAGGGTTAGGGTTAGGACAGGGTTAGGTTTAGGATTTGAGTTAGGGTGAGGGTGAGTGTGAGGGTTAGGGTTATGGTGAGGGTTAGGGTTAGGGTTAGGGTTAAGTTAGGATTAGGCTGAGGGTGAGGGTGGGGGTGAGGATTAGGGTTATGGTTATGTTTAGGGTTAGGGTTATTGTTAGTGTTATGGTTAGGGTTAAGTTTGCAGTGAGGGTGAGGCTGCGGGACAGGGTTATGGTTAGGTTAGGGTTAGGGTGAGGGTGAGGGTGAAGGTTAGGTTGAGGTTTACGGATAGATTTACATTTAGGACTAGGGTTAGTGTAAGGGTGAGTGTGAGGGTTAGGTTGAGGGTTAGGCTGAGGCTTAGGGTTAGGCTGAGGGTCACGGTGGGGAGTGAGGATTAGGGTTAGGGTGTTGGTTAGGGTTAGGGGTAGGGTTATTGTTAGGGTTAGGGTTAGGGTGAGGGTTAGGATGAGGGTTAGGGTTAGGGTTAGGATTAGGTTTAGTATGAGGGCTAGGGTGAGGATGAGGGTTAGCGTTAGTGTTTGGGTGAGGTTTACGGTTAGCATTGGGGTTAGGATGAGGGTTAGAGTTATGGTGAGCGTGAGGGTTAGGGTTAGGGTGAGGTTTAGGGTTACATTTAGGTTTAGGGGGAGTGTTAGGTCGAGGGTTAGGGTTAGTGTTAGGGTTAAGGTTAGGGTGAGGGTTAGCTTGGGGTTATGGTTAGTGTTAGTGTTAGTGTGAGTTTTAGGGTTAGGGTTTGGGTTAGGGTTAGGGTTAGGGTTATGGTTAGGTTTAGGATTAGTGTTAGGGTGAGGGTGAGTGTGACGCTTAGGGTTAGGGTTAGGGTTAGGCTTAGAGTTAGGGTGAGGTTTAGCGTTAGGGATTGGGTTATGTTGCAGATGATGCTGACGATTAGGGTTAGGTTTAGGTTTAGATTTAGGATTAGGATTAGGGTTAGGGTTAGTGTTAGGGTTAGGGTTAGGTTTAGGGTTATGGTGAGGGTTAGGTTTAGGTTTAGGGTTAAGATGAGGGTGACTGTGTGGGTGAGGATTAGAATTAGTGTTAGGGTTAGGCTTAGGCTTAGGGTTATAGATAGTGTTATGTTTAGGGTAAAGTTTCCTGTGAGGGTGAGGCTGAGGTTGAGGGTTAGGGTTGGGGTTAGGGTTAGGGTTATTGTTAGGGTTAGAGCTAGAATTACGGTGAGGTTGAGGGTGAGGGTGAAGGTTAGTGTTAGGGTGAGTTTTCGGGTTAGAGTTAGGGTTAGTGTGAGGGTTAGGGTTAGGGTTAGGTTTAGGGTGAGTTTAGGGTTAGGGTTAGTTTGAGGGTTCGTGTTGGGGTTAGGTTAGTGTTAGGGTGAGGGTAAGTGTTAGGGTCAGGTTTTGGGTTAGGGTGAGGTTTATGGTTAGGTTGAAGGTTAGGATTTGGTTTAGGATTATTGTTAGGGTTAGGTTTAGGGTTAAGGTTACGGTGAGGGTGAGGGTGAGGGATAGGGTTAGGGTTATGGTGAGGTTTAGCGTTTGCGTTAGGGTTAGAGTTAGGTTTTGGGTGAGGGTGACGTTTAGGGTTAGAGTCAGGGTTAGGGTGAGGGTTAGGTTAGGGTTATGTTTAGGGTTAGTGTTAGGGTTAGGGTTAGGGTGAGAGTAGTAGGGTTAGGGTTAGGGTTAGGTTTAGGATTAGGCTTAGGGTGAGGGTGAGTGTGTGTGTTAGGGTTAGGTTTAGGGTTAGGCTTAGAGTTAGGCTGTGGGTGAGGTTGTAGGTGAGGGTTAGGGTTAGGGTTACCGTTAGGGAAAGGTTTAGGGGGAGGAGTAGGATGAGTGTTAGGTTTCGGATTAAGGTTAGGGTGAGGGCTAAGCTAAGGGTGAGGTTGAGGGTTAGGATTAGGGTGAGGGTTAGGGTTAGGGTGAGGGTGAGAGTTAGGGTTCGGGTTAAGTTTAGTGTTAGGTTGAGGGTTAGGGTAAGGGTTATGTTGAGGGTTTGGGTTAGGTTTAGGTTGAGGTTTAGGGTTAAGATTAGGGTTAGGCTGATGGTGAGGGTGACATTTAGGGTTAGTGTTAGGGTGAGGATTAGGATGAGGGTTAGGATTAGGATTAGGTTTAGGATGAGGGCTAGGGTGAGGTTGAGGTTTAGGGTTAGGGTTAGGGTTAGGATTAGGGTTAGGGTTAGGGTTATGGTGAGTGCGAGGGTTAGGGTTAGGGTTAGGATTAGGATTAGGGTTAGGGTTAGGGTGATGGACAGGGTTAGGGTGAGGGTTACGGATAGTGTGAAGGTTAGGATGAGGGTTAGGTTTAGGAGAGGGCTCTCCTGAGGGTTAGGGTAAGGGTTAGGCTTAGGCTTAGGGTTAGGCTCAGCATGAGGTTGAGGGTGAGGGTTAGGGTTAGGGTGATTGTTAGGTTTATGGTTAGGGTGGGGGTTAAGATGAGGTTTATGGTAAGGTGAGGATGATGGTAAGGGTAAAGTTGAAATTTAGGCTGAGGGTGAGGGTTACGATAAAGGTGAGGGTTAGGGTTAGGTTTAGGGTAAGTGTTAGGGTTAGAGTGAGGGCTAGATTGAGGATTAGGGTTAGGGTTAGGGTTAGTGTGAGGTTTAAGGTGAGGATGAGGGTTAGGGTTAGGGTGAGGGTGGGGGTAGGTCTTAGGTTTAAGGTGAGGGCTAGGGTGAGGTTTAGTGTTAGAGTTAGGGTTATTATTAGGGTTAGGTTTAGGATTAGGTTGAGGGTTAGGGTTAGTGTGAGGGTTAGTGTTAAGGTTAGGGTTAGTGTTTGGGGGAGAGTAAGTGTTAGGGTGAGGGTTAGGGTTAGGGTAAGAGTTATGGTTAGGCTGAGGTGAGTGTTAGGTTTAGAGTTATGGTTATTGTTAGGTTTAGGGTTAGGTTTACGGTTACGGTGAGGTTGAGGGTGAGGGTTAGGGTTAGGGTTAGGGTGATGTTTAGTGTTAGGGTTAGAGTTAGAGTTAGGGTTAGGATTAGGGTGAGGTTTAGGGGTAGAATTAGGGTTAGGTGAGGGTTAGGGTGAGGGTTATGGTTACGGTGAGGTTTAGGGTGGGGGTGACGTTAAGGGTAAAGATGAGGGTTAGGCTGAGGGTGAGCGTTACGATAAAGATGAAGGTGAGCGTTAGGTTTATTGTTAGGGTGAGGATGAGGATTAGATTGAGGATTAGTGTTAGGGTTAGTGTGAGGTTTAGGGTGAGGATGATAGGGTTAGGGAGAGTGCTAGGGTGATTTTGAGGGTTAGGGTTAGTGTTAGGGTGAGGTTTAGGCTTAGAGTGATTGTTAGGGTAAGTGTGAGCGGTAGTTTTAGCGTTAGGGTTAGTGTTAGAGTGAGGGTAAATATTAGGGTGAGGGTTAGGGTTAGGGTGAGGGTTATGGTTAGGGTGAGGGTTAGGGTTACGGTTAGGGTTAGACTTAGGGTTAGGGTTAGGGTTAGGGTTAGAGTTATTGTGAGGGTGAGGTTGCAGGTTAGGGTTAGGGTTAGGGTTAGGTTAGGGTTAGGGTTATTGTTAGGGTTAGGGTTAGAGTTATGGTGAGGGTGAGGGTGCGGGTGAGGGTTAGGTTTAGGGTTAGGGTGGGGTTTAGGGTTAGGGTTAGGGTGAAGATGAGGGTGAGGTTTAGGGTTAGATATAGTATAGGGGGAGGGTTAGGGTGACGGTTAGGTTTAGGGTTATTGTTAGGGTTAGGGTGAGGGTGAGGGTTAGGGTTTGGCTTAGGGTTAGGGTTAGAGTGAAGTTTAGGGTTAGTGTTTGGGTTAGGGTTAGAGTTACTGTGAGGGTGAGGGTGCGGGTTAGGGTTAGGTTTAGGGTTAGGCTTAGTTTAGGCTTAGGATTAGTCGGAGGGTGAGGGTAGGGATGAGGGTTACGGTTAGGGTGAGGTTTTTGTTTAGGGTTATAGGGAGGGTTAGGATGCGGGTTAGGGTTAGGATTAGAGTTAGGGTGAGAGCTAGGTCGAGGGTGATGTTTAGGGTTCAGGTTTGGGTTAGCGTTAGCGTTACTGTGAGGGTGAGGGTGCGGGTGAGTGTGAGGGTGAGGGTGAGGCTTAGGATTAGTGTTAGGGTTAGTGTTAGGGTGATAGTTAGTGTTCAGGTTAAGTTTAGGGTTAGGCTGAGGGTTAGCGTTAGGCTTAAGTTGAGCGTGAGGTTTAGGGTTAAGTTGAGGGTAAGGGTTAGGGTTAGGCTTAGGGTTAGTGTTACAGTGAGGTTTAGGGTTAGCTTTTGGGTTAGGGTTAGAGTTACTGTGAGAGTAAGGGTGCGGGTGAATGTGCGGGTTAGGGTTAGGTTTAGGGTTAGGCTTCGGTTTAGGCTTAGGATTTGGCTGAGGGTGAGGGTGGTGATGAGGGTTAGGGATAGGGTGAGGTTTTTGGTTAGGGTTATAGGGAGGGTTAGGATGAGGGTTAGGGTTAGGATTAGAGTTAGGGTGAGAGCTAGGGTGAGGGTGAGTTTTAGGGTTAGGGTGATGTTTAGGGTTTGGGTTTGGGTTAGCGTTAGCCTTACTGTGGGGGTGAGGGTGCGGGTGAGTGTGAGGGTGAGGGTGAGGCTTAGGATTAGTGTTAGGGTTAGTGTTAGGGTGAGAGTTAGGGTTCAGGTTAAGTTTAGGGTTAGGGTGAGGGTTAGCGTTAGGCTTAAGTTGAGCGTGAGGGTTAGGGTTAAGTTGAGGGTAAGGGTTAAGGGTTAGGGTTAGGGTTAGGGTGAGTTTTTGAGTTAGGTTTAGGGTGAGGGTTAGGATGAGGATTAGGGTGATTTTTAGGGTTAGTGTGAGCGGTAGTGTTAGCGTTATGGTTAGTGTAAGCGTGAGGGTAAATATTACGGTGAGGGTTAGGGTTACGGTGAGGGTTAGGGTTAGGGTTAGGGTTATTGTTAGGGTTAGGGTTATATGGTTACGGTGAGGGTGAGGGTGTGGGTTAGGTTTAGGGTTAGGATGAGGTTTAAGTTTCGGGTTCGTGTTAGAGTTAGGGTTAGGGTAAGGGTGAGGTTTAGGGTTAGAGTTAGGGTTAGTGTTAGGGTTCGGGATAGGGTGAGGGTTAGGGTTAGGCTTAGGCTTAGTCCGAGCATGAGGGGGAGGGTTAGGCTGAGGTTTAGGGTTAGGGTTAGGGTTAGGGTTTGTTAGGGTTAGGGTTAGGGTTAGGGTTACGGTGAGGGTTAGGGTTAGGTTTAGGGTTTGTGATAGGTTTAGGGTTAGGGTTACGGTGAGGGTTAGGGTTGGGTTAGGCTTATGGTTAGGGTGAGGGTTAGGGTTATGTTTTGGGTTAGGGTGAGGGTGAGGCTGAGGATTAGGTTTAGGTTTAGGGTTGGTTTAGGGATAGGGTTTGTGTTAGGGTTAGGGTTATGGTTAGGGTTACGGTGAGGGTTAGGGTTTTTTTAGGGTTTGGGTTAGGGTTAGGGTTCCGGAGAAGGTTAGGGTTAGGGTTAGGGTTAGGGTTAAGTTAGGGTTAGGCTGAGGGTGAGGGTGGGGGTGAGAATTAGGTTTATGGTTAGGGTTAGGGTTAGGGTAGGGT
This sequence comes from Dipodomys merriami, assembly GCF_024711535.1. Classification (NCBI taxonomy): domain Eukaryota; kingdom Metazoa; phylum Chordata; class Mammalia; order Rodentia; family Heteromyidae; genus Dipodomys; species Dipodomys merriami. The sequence continues at coordinate 508,533 of NW_027206276.1, read as the reverse complement.
GAGGGTGAGTTGAGGGTTAGGTTGAGGGTTAGGCTGAGGCTTAGGGTTAGGCTGAGGGTGAGGGTGGGGTTGAGTATTAGGGTTAGAGTGATGGTTACGGTTAGGGTTAGGGTTATTGTTAGGGTTAGGGTTAGAGTTATGGTGAGGGTGAGGGTGTGGGTGAGGGTTAGGGTTAGGGTTAGGGTGGGGTTTAGGGTTAGGGTTAGGGTGAGTGTGAGGGTGAGGTTTAGGGTTATATATAGGTATAGGGGAGTGTTAGGTTTAGGGTTAGGTTTAGGGTTATTGTTAGGGTTAGGGTGAGTGTGAGGATTAGGTTTAGGGTTAGGGTTAGGGATAGAGTGAGGTTTAGGGTTTGGGTTAGGGTTAGAGTTACTGTGAGGGTGAGGGTGAGAGTGAGGGTTAGATTGAGGATTAGTTTTAGTGTTAGATTGAGGTTTATTTTGAGTATGAGGGTTAGGGTTAGGGTGAGGGCTAAGGTGAGGGTGAGGGTTAGGGACAGGTTTAGGTTGAGGTTTAGGGTTAAGGTGGTGGTTAGGGTTAGTGTGAGGGTTACTGTTAGGATTAGGGTTAGTTTTAGTGTGAGGTTAGCGTTAGGGTGAGAGTGAGGTTTAGGTTTATAGTTAGGTTTGGGGGAGGGTTAGGGTGAGGGTTAGGGTTAGGGTTAGTGTTAGTTTTAGGGTTAGGGTTAGGGTGAGGTTGAGTGTGAGGGTTAGGGTTAGGGTTAGGCTTAGGCTTAGGGTTAGGCTGAGGGTGAGGGTGAGGGTTAGGGTTAGGGTTAGGCTTAGGCTTAGGGTTAGGCTGAGGGTGAGGGTGAGGGTTAGGGTTAGGGTGAGGTTTAAGGTTAGGATTAGGGTGAGGGATAGAATGAGCTTTAGGCTTAGGATTAGGGTTAGGATGAGGGCAAGGGTGAGTGTGAGGGTTAGGGTTAGCATTATTGCAAGGTTTAGGATTAGGGTTAGGTTTAGGGTTAGGGTGAGTGTTAGGGTTAGGGTTACGGTGAGGTTGAGGTTTTGGGTTAGGGTGAGGGTTAGGATTAGGGTTAGGGTTAGGGTTATTGTTAATTTTATGGTTAAGTTTTCGGTGAGGGTGAGGCTGAGGGTGAGGGTTACGGTTAGGGTTAGAGTTAGGGTGAGGTTAGGGTTAGGTTTAGGGTTATGGTGATGGTGAGGGTTAGGGTTAGTGTTACGGTTAGTGTTATTGTTAGGGTTAGGGTTAGAGTTATGGTGAGGGTGAGGTTTAGGGTTAGAGTAAGGGTTAGGGGGAGTGTTAGGGTAAGGGTTAGGGTTAGGTTTAGTGTTAGGGTTAGGGTTATTGTTAGGGTTAGGGTTAGAGTTATTGTGAGGGTGAGGGTGAGGGTGACTTTTAGTGTTAGGGTGATGGTGAGGTTTAGGTTTAGAGTTAGTGTTAGGGAGACAGTTAGGTGAATGTTATGGTTAGGTTTAGTGTTAGGGTTAGGGTTAGCGTGAGGGTTAATTTGAGGTTTAGGGTTAGGGTTAGGGTTAGGTTTAGGATTAGGGTTATGGTGAGTGTGAGTGTGAGGGTTAGTGTTAGGTTTAGGCTTAGGCTTAGGTTTAGGCTGTGGGTGATAGTTGGGATGAGGATTAGTTTTTGGGTGATGGTTAGGGTTAATGTTAGGTTTAGTGTTATGATTAAGGTTAGGGTTAGGATTAGGCTTAGGGTGAGGGCTAGGGTGAGGGTGAGGGTTAGGCTTAGGCTGTCGGGTTAGGCTGCTGGTTAGGTTGAGGGTGAGGGTGAGGGTTAGGGTGATGCTCAGGATTATGATCAGGGTGAAGGTTAGGATGAGGGTTAGGGTTAGGGTGAGTGTGACGGTAAGAGTAAAGCTGAGGGTTAGGCTGAGAGTGAGGATTAAGGTAAGGTCTAAGGTAAGGTAAGGTTAGGGTTAGGGTTAGGGTTAGGGTGAGGGTGAGGTTAAAATTGATGCTTAGGTTTAGGGTTAGTGTGAGGTTTAGAATGAGGATGAGGGTTAGGGTTAGAGTGAGGGCTAGGTTGAGGGTGAAGGTCAGGGTTAGGCTTAGGGTGAGGTTTAATGTTAGGGTGATGGTTAGGGTTAGTGTGAGTGTTAGTGTTAGGCTTTGGGTTAGTGTTAGGGTGAGGGTAAATGTTAGTTTCAGGGTTGGGTATAGGGTGAGGGTTATGGTTAGAATGAGGGTAAGGGTTAGGGTTAGGGTTATTGTTAGGTTAGGGTTAGGGTTACATTTATGGTGACGGTGAGGGTTAGGGTTAGGGTGTGGTTTATGTTTAGGGTTAGGATTAGGGTTAGGATTAGGGTGAGGGTGAAGTTTAGGGTTAGAGTTAGCGTTAGTGATAGGGTTAGGGTGAGCGTGAGGGTCAGTGTGAGGGTAAGGGTTAGGCTTAAGCTTAGGGTTAGGCTTAGGCTTAGACCGAGCGTGAGTGTGAGGGTTAGGTTTAGGGTTAGGGTGAGGGTTAGGTTTAGGGTTAGGGTGAGAGTTAGGGTTAGGGTTAGTGATAATGTTAGGGGTAGGGTTAGGGTGAGGGTGACAGTAAGGGTAAAGGTGAGGGTTAGGGTTAGGATCAGGTTTAGATTGAAGGTGAGTGTGAGGGTTATGGTTAGGGGTAGGGTTACGCTTAGGGTTAGGGGGAGAGTTAGGTTTAGGGTTAGGGTTAGGGTTAGTATTAGGGGTAGGGTTAGGATGAGGGTTAGGGTGAAGGTGAGGATTAGGGTTAGGATTAGGATTAGGATTAAGTTGAGGGTGAGTGTTAGGGTTAGTGTTAGGGTTAGGGTTAGGGTGAGTGTGAGGGTTAGGGTTCGGGTTAGGGTGAGGTTTAGGGTTAGGCTTAGTGTTAGGGGTAGGGTTAGGTTGAGGGTTAGGATGAGGGTGAGGGTTAGGGTTAGGGTTAGGATTACGATTAGGGGTAGTGTTAGGGTGAGTGCTTCGGTTAGGCTTAGGTTTAGGATTAGGCTTAGCATTAAGCTGAGGGTGATGGTGAGGTTTAGGGTTAGGGTGAGATTCAGGGTGAGGGTGAGGGTTAGGCTTAGGGTTAGGATTAAGATTAGGGTAAGGGTTAGGGTGAGTGTGAGGGTTAGGGTTAGGGTTAGGCTGACAGTATGTATTAGGGTGAGGGTTAGATTTAGAGTGAAGAATATGGTTAGGATGAGGGTTAGGGTTAGGGTTATTGTTAGGGTTAGGATTGGAGTTATGGTTACGGTGAGGATCAGGGTTGAGGTTTAGGTTTAGGGTTAGTGTTAGAGTTTGGGTTAGGGTTAGGTTTAGTGTTAGGTTTATGGTTAGGTTGTGATTTAGGGTGAGATTGAGGGTTAGGGTTAAGGTTAGGATTAGGACTAGGGTTAAGGTGAGGGTGAGTGTGAGGGTTAGGATTAGGGTTTGGGTTAGCATTAGAGTTAGGGTGAGGGTGAGGATGAGAGTTAGGTTTAGGGTGAGGGTTGGGGTTAGGGTTAGAGTAACGGTTAGGGTGAGGGTTAGGCTTAGGCTTAGGTTTAGGGTGTGGGTTAGGGTGAGGGTGAGAGTTAGGGTGAGGTTTAGGCTGAGGGTTACGGTTAGGGTTAGTGTTAGGGTTAGGGTTGGGGTTAGGCTTAGGCTTAGTATTAGGCAGAGGGTGAGGGTGAGGGTGAGGTTAGGGTTAGCTGAGGGCGAGTTTTAGGGTTAGATTTAGCATTAGATTGAGGGCTAGTTTGAGGGTTAGGGTTAGGGTTAATGTTAGGTTTAGGGTGATGGTGAGTGTGAGGGTTAGGGTTAGTCTTAGTCTTAGGCTTAGGCTTAAGGCCAAGCATGAGGTTGAGTGTGAGGGTTAGGTATAGTGTCAGGGTTAGGGTTTTAGGGTTAGGGTGAGGGTTATGATGAGGTTTACGGTTAAGATGAGGGTTGGGGTGAGGGCTAGAGTGAGGGAGAGGCTTATGGTTAGCGTTAGGGTGAGGTTTAGGGTTTGGGTTCTTTTTAGTGTTAGGGTTAGAGTTAAGTTCAGAGTTAGGGTGAGAGTGAGGATGAGGTTTAGGGTTAGGGTGAGATTTAGGGTTACGGTTAGGGTGAGGGTGAGGGTTAGGGTTAGGGGGAGTTTTAGGATGAGGTTTAGGGTTAGGATTAGGGTTAGGGTGAGGGCTAGGATGAGGTTTAGTGTTAAAGTTAGTGTTAGGGGGAGGGTTAGGGTGAGGGTTAGGCTTAGGTTCATTGTTAGGGTTAGGGTGAGGGTTAGGTTGATGTTTAGGGATAGGTTTAGGGTTAGGATTAGGGTTAGGGTGAGGCTGATTGTGCGGGTTAGGGCTAGGGTTAGGCTTCGGCTTAGGGTAAGGCTGAGGGTGAGTGTGGGGTTGAGGATTAAGATTAGGGTGATATTTAGGGTTAGTGTTAGTGTTATTGTTTGGGTTAGTGTTAGAGTTACTGTGTGGATGAGGGTGCGGGTGAGGTTTAGGTGTACGGTGAGGTTTAGGGTTATGGTTATGGTTAGTGTTAAGGTGAGGGTGAGGGTGAGGTTTAGGGTTAGAGTTGGGATTAGGGGGAGGATTAGGGTGAGGTTTACTGTTAGGGTTAGTGTTATGGTTTGGGTGAGGCTTAGGATTAGGGTTAGGGTTATTATTAGGGTAAGGTTTATGTTTATGGTTATGGTTAGGTTGAGGGTTAGAGTTAGGGTTAGGTTGAGGTTTAGGGTTTGGGTTAGGGTTAGAGTTAGGGTGAGGGTGAGGGTGAGGTTTAAGGTTAGAGTCAGGGTTAGGATCAGCATTAGGTTGAGGGTTAGGTTTAGAGTTAGGATTAGGGTTAGGGAGAATGTGAGTGTGTGAGATAGGGTTAGGTTTAGGTTTGGGCTTAGGGTTAGGCTGAGGAAAAGTGTGTGTGTGTTAGGGTTAGGGTTAGGTTTAGGTTTAGGCTTAGTCTGAGGGAGAGGGTGAGGGGTAGGGTTACAGTTAGGGTTAGGGTTAGGGTTAGTGTGAGAGTTATGGTTCGGGTTAAGTTTAAGGTTAGGGTGAAGGTTAGGGTTAGGGTCAGGGTGAGGGTGAGGGTTAGGGTTAGGTTTAGGGTGAGGGTTAGGGTTAGGATTAGGGTTAGGTGAGGCTACAGGTGAGGTTTAGAGTTAGGGTTAGTGTTAGATTTAGGGTTAGGGTGAGAGTGAGGGTTAGGCTTAGGGTTAGGATTAGGATTAGGGTAAGGTTTAGGTGAGTGTGAGGGTTAGGGTTAGGGTTAGGGTTAGGCTTAGGGTTAGGCTGAGGGTGAGGGTGAGGTTGAGGTTTAGGGTTAGGGGGATGGTTAGGGTTAGGGTGAGGGTGAGGTTTAGGGGAAGAATTAGGGTAGGGTGAGGTTTAGGGTGATTGTTAGGGTTAGTGTGAGCGGTAGTGTTAGCGTTAGGGTTAGTGTCAGGGTGAGGGTAAATATTAGGCTGAGGGTTAGGCTTAGGGTGAGGGTTAGGGTTAGGGTTAGGGTTATTGTTAGGGTTAGGTTTATACGGGTACGGTGAGGGTGAGGGTGTGGGTTAGGGTTTAGGGTTAGGATGAGGTTTAGGTTTCAGGTTCATGTTAAAGTTAGGGTTAGGGTGAGGGTGATGTTTAGGGTTAGAGTTAGGGTTAGTGTTAGGGTTAGGGATAGGGTGAGGGTTAGTCTTAGTCTTAGGCTTAGTCTTAGGCTTAGGCTGAGCATGAGGGGGAGGGTTAGGGTTCGGGTTAGGGTGAGGTTTAAGTTTAGGGTTAGAGAGAGTGTTAGGATGAGGTTTAAGGTTAGGATTAGGTTTAAGGTGAGGGCTAGGGTGAGGGTTATGGTGAGGGTTAGGGTTAGGATAGGCTTAGGTATAGGATTTGGGTTAGGGTGAGGGTGAGTGTGAGGGTTAGGGTTGGGTTAGGCTTAGGGTTAGGGTGAGGGTTAGGGTTATGTATTGGGTTAGGGTGAGGGTGAGGCTGAGGATTAGGTTTAGGTTAGGGTTTGGTTTAGGGTTAGGGGTTGTGTTAGGGTTAGGGATAGGGTTAGTGTTATAGTGAGGGTTAGGGTTTGTGTTAGGGTTAGGGTTAGCGTTAGGGTTACGGTGAGGGTTAGGGTTAGGGTTAGGGTTAAGTTAGGGTTAGGATGAGGGTGAGGGTTGGGGTGAGGATTAGGGTTAGGGTTAAGGTTAGGGTTAGGGTTAGGGTTAGGGTTAGGTTTAGGGTTATTGTTAGTGTTATGGTGAGGGTTAAGTTTGCAGGTAGGGTGAGGCTGAGGGTGAGGGTTATGGTTAGGTTGAGGGTTAGGGTTAGGGTGACTGTTATTGTTAGGGTTAGTGTTAGAGTTACAGTGAGGTTGAGGGTGAGGATGAGAGATAGTGTTAGGGTTAGTTTTAGGATTAAGTTTAGGGTTAGGTTTAGGGTGAGGGTGAGGTTTATGGTTAGAGTTAGGGTTTGGGGGAGGGTTACGGTGAGGTTTAAGGTTAGGGTTAGTGTTAGGGTTAGGGTGAGGGTGAGGGTTAGGTTGAGGTTTAGGGATAGGGTTACCTTTAGGACTAGGGTTATGGTGAGGGTGAGTGTGAGGGTTAGGTTGAGGGTTAGGCTGAGGCTTAGGGTTAGGCTGAGGGTGAGGTTGGAGGTGAGTATTAGGGTTAGGGTGATGGTTAGGTTTAGGGTTAGGGTAATTGTTAGGGTTAGGGTTAGAGTTATTGTGAGGGTGAGGGTGCAGGTGAGGGTTAGTTTTAGGGTTAGGGTGGGGTTTAGTGTTAGGGTTAGGGGTAGGGTGAGGGTGAGGTTTAGGGTTAGATATAGGTTTAGGGGGAGGGTTAGGGTGAGGGTTAGGTTTAGGGTTATTGTTAGGTTTAGGGTGAGGGTGAGGTTTAGGGTTAGGCTTAGGGTTAGGGTTAGAGTGAAGTTTAGGGTTAGAGTTTGGGTTAGGGTTAGAGTTACTGTGAGGGTGAGTGTGCGGATGAGTGTTTGGATAAGGGTTAGGTTTAGGGTTAGGTTTAGGATTAGGCTTAGGAATAGGCGGAGGGTAAGGGTGGGGATGAGGGTTACAGATAGGGTGAGGGTTAGGGTTAGGGTTTTGTGGAGGGTTAGGATAATGGTTAGGGTTAGGATTAGAGTTAGGGTGAGTGCTAGGTTGAGGGTGAGTTTTAGGGGTAGGGTTGGGGTGATGTTTAGGGTTAGGGTTTGTTTTAGGGTTAGAGTAACTATGAGTGTTAGCATGCGGGTGAGTTTGAGGGTGAGGGTGAGGTTTAGGGTTAGGTATAGGGTTAGCGGGAGTGTTAGGGTGAGTGTTAGCGTTAGGGTTAGTGTTAGGGTTAGGTTTAGGGTGAGGGCTAGGTTGAGGTTTAGGGTTAAGTTTAGGGTTAGGGTTAGTGTGAGGGTTAGTGTTAGGGTTAGGGTTAGTGTTAGGTTGCGGGTAAGTGTTAGGGTGAGGGTATTTTTTAGGGTGAGGGTTATGGTTAGGGTGAGGGTTAAGATTAGGGGTAGGGTTATTGTTAGGGTTAGGTTTAGGGTTAAGGTTACGGTGAGAGTTAGGGTGAGGGTTAGGGTTAGGGTTAGGGTGAGGTTTTGGGTGTGGTTTTCGGTTAGAGTTAGGGTTAGGGTGAGGTTTAGGGTTTGGGTTACAGTTAGAGTTAAGGATAGGGTGAGGGTGAGGTTTAGGGTTAGAGTTAGGGTTAGGTTGAGGGTTAGGTTGAGGTTTAGGGTTAGGGTTAGTGTTAGGGTTAGGGTTAGGGTGAGAGTTAGGGTGTGGGTTAGGGTTAGGGTTAGGGATAGGATTAGGGTTAGGGTGAGGGTGAGTGTGTGTATTAGGGTTAGGTTTAGGGTTAGGCTTACGGTTAGGCTGAGGGTGAGGTTGAGGGTGAGGGTTAGGGTTAGGGGAAGTGTTAGGATGAGGGTTAGGGTTAGGATTAGGGTTAGCATAAGGGCTAGTGTGAGGGTGAGGTTTAGTGTTAGCGTTAGGGTTAAGTTTAGGGTCAGGTTTAGGGTTAGGGTTAGGGTGAGGGTGAGGTTTAGGGATAGAGTTAGGATAAGGGTGAGTCTGAGTGTGAGGGTTTGGGGTAGGTTTAGGGTTAGGTTTAGGGTTAGGGTTAGGTTTAGGATTAGGTTTAGGGTGAGAGTCAGGGTTAGGGTTAGGGTTGGGGTTATGCTTAGGGTTAGGCTGAGGTTAGGGTGAGGGTGAGGTTTAGGGTTATGATGAGGGTTAAGGTTAGGGTTATTGGGAGGGTTAGGATGAGTTTTAGTGTTAGGATTAGGGTTAACGTGAGGTCTAGGGTGAGGGTGAGTTTTAGGGTTAGGGTTAGGGTGAGGTTTAGGGTTAGGGTTAGGGTGAGAGTTAGGATTCGGGTTAAGTTTATTGTTAGGTTTAGGGTTAGGGTAAGGGTTATGTTGAGGGTGAGGGTTAGGGTTAGGTTGTGGGTTAGGTTTAGGATTAGGGTTAGGGTGATGGTGAGGGTGAGGGTTAGGGTTAGTGTTAGGGTGAGGATTAGGATGAGGGTTAGGGTTAGGATGAGGCCTAGGTTGAGGTTTAGGTTTAGGGTTAGGGTTAGGGTTAGGATTAGGGTTAGGGTGAGTGTGAGGGTTAGAGTTAGGGTTAGGATTAGTATTAGGTTTAGGGTTAGGGTGATGGATAGGGTTAGGGTTAGGGGTAGGGATAGTGTCTAGGTAAGGATGAGGGTTAAGTTTAGGATTAGGGTAAGGGAGAGGGCTAAGGTAAGGGTTAGGGCAAGGGTTAGGCTTAGGTTTAGGTTTAGGCTCAGGATGAGGTTGAGGGTGAAGGTTAGGGTTAGGGTGATGGTTAGGTTTATGGTTAGGGTGTGGGTTAGGATGAGGTTTAGGGTTAGGGTGAGTATGATGGTAAGGGTAAAGGTGAGATTTAGGCTGAGGGTGAGGGTTAAGATAAAGGTGAGGGTTAGGGTTAGGTTTAGGATAAGAGTTAGGGTTAGGGTGAGGGCTAGATTGAGGATTAGGGTTAGGGTTAGGGTTAGTGTGAGGTTTAGGGTGAGGATGAGGGTTAGGGTTAGGGTGAGTGTGAGGGTTAGACTTAGTGTTAGGTTTAGGGTGAGGTTTAGGATTAGGATGAGGGTTAGGGTTAGTGTGAGTGTAATTGTTAGGGTTAGGGTTAGTGGTAGGGTGAGGGTAAGTGTTAGGGTGAGGGTTTTGGTTAGGGTGAGGGTTTTGATTAGGGTGAGGGTTAGGATTCGCGTTATTGTTAGGATTAGGTTTAGGGTTACGGTTACGGTGAGGGTGATGGTGAGGGTTAGGTTTAGTGTTAGGGTGAGGTTTACTGTTAGGGTTAGTGTTAGAGTTAGGGTTAGGGTGAAGGTCAGGTTTAGGGGTAGAATTAGGGTTAGGGTGAGGGTTAGGGTGAGGGTTAGGGTTAGGGTGAGGGTAAGGGTGGGGGTGACGGTAAGGGTAAAGATGAGGGTTAGGCTGAGTGTGAGCGTTATGGTAAATATGAGGTTTAGGGTCAGGGTGAGGGTTAGGTTTAGGGTTAGGGTGAGGGTGAGGGTTAGATTGAGGATTAGTGTTAGGGTTAGTGTGAGGTGTAGTGTGAGGATGAGGGGTAGGCTTAAGGTGAGAGCTAGGGTGAGGGTGAGGTTTAGGGTTAGTGTTAGGGTGAGGTTTAGGGTTCGAGTGATGTTTATGTTTAGTGTGAGCGATAGTGTTAGCGTAAGGGTTAGTGTTCGGCTGAGGGTAAGTGTTAGGGTGAGTGTTAGGGTTAGGCTGAGGGTTTTGGTTAGGGTGAGGGTTAGGGTTATTTTTAGGGTTAGGGTTAGGGTTAGAGTTAGGGTTAGGATGAGGGTGAGATTTAGGGTTAGATTTAGGGTTAGGGTTAGGGTTAGGGTTAGGGAGGGTTAGGGTTAGGCTTAGGCTTAAGCTTACGCTTAGTCTGAGCATGAGTGTGAGGATTAGGTTTCGGGTTAGGCTGAGGGTTAGGTTTAGGGTTATTGTCAGGGTTAGGATGAAGTTTAGGGTTAGGATTAGGGTTTGGGTGAAGGCTAGGGTGAGGGATAGGGTGAGGGTTAGGGTTAGGGATATGGTTAGGTTTAGGATTAGGGTTAAGGTTAGGGTGAGTGTGATGGTTATGGTTAGACTTAGAGTTAAGGTGACGGTTATGGTTAGGGTTTGGGGTAGGTTGAGGGTGAGGCTGAGTATTAGGTTTAGGTTTAGGGTAAGATTTCGGGCTAGGTTTAGGGTTAGTGTTTGTTTTAGGGTTAGGGTTAGGGTTACGGTAAGGGTTAGGGTTAGGGTTAGGTTTAGAGTTAGGCTTAGGGTTAGGCTGAGGGTGAGGCTGGGCGTTAGGATTAGGGTTAAGTTTAGGGTTAGGCTTAGGGTTAGGGTTATTCTTAGTGTTATGTTTAGGGTAAAGTTTGCGGTGAGGGTGAGTCTGAGGGTGAGGTTTGGGGTTATGGTTAGTGTTATTGTTAGGGTTAGGGTTAGAGTTACTGTGAGGTTGAGGGTGAGGGTGAAGTTTAGGGTTAGGGTGAGGTTTAGGGTGAGGTTTAGGGTTAGGCTTAGGGTTAGGTTGAGGGTAATACTGTGGCTTCTGGTTAGGGTTAGGGTGATGGTTCGGGTTAAGGTTAGTGCAATTGTTAGTGTTAGGGTTAGAGTTACAGTGAGGGTGAGGGTGCGGGTGAGGGTTAGGTTTAGGGTTAGGGTGGGGTTTAGGGTTAAGTTTAGGGTTAGGATGAGGGTGAGCTTTAGAATTAGGGTTAAGGTGAGGGCTAGGGTGAGGGTGAGGTTTGGGATTAGGGTTAGGGTGAGATTTAGGTTTAAGGTGAGGGTTAGGGATAGTGTTAGGTTTAGGTTTAGGGTTAGGGTGAGTGTTTAGTGTTAGGATTAGGATTAGTGTTAGGGTGAGGGTAAATATTAGGGTGAGGGTATGGGTTAGGGTGAGGGTTATGGTTAGGGTGATGTTTAGGATTAGGGTTAGCGTTATTGTTAGGATTAGGTTTAGGTTTAAGGTTAGGTTGAGAATGAGGGTGAGGGTTAGGGTTAGGGTTAGGGTGAGGTTTAGGGTTTGGGTTAGTGTTAGAGTTAGGGTTAGGGTGAGGGTGAGGTTTAGGGTTAGAGTAAGTGTTAGGGTGAGGGTTGGGTTGAGGGTTAGGGTTAGGGTTATTGTTAGGTTTAAGGTTAGGGTGAGAGTTAGGGGTGGGTTAGGGTTAGGGATAGGATTAGGTTTAGTGTGAGGGTAAGTGTGTGTGTTAGGGTTAGGTTTAGGTTTAGGCTTAGGGTTAGGCTGAGGGTGAGGTTGAGGGTGAGGGTTAGGTTTAGGGGAAGGGTTAAGATGAGGGTTAGGGTTAGGATTAGGGTTAGGGTAAGGGCTAGCATGAGATTTAGGGTTAGCGTTAGGGTGAAGCTTAGGGTTAGGTTAGGGTTAAGGGTAGGGTGAGGGTGAGGTTTAGGGTTAGAGTTAGGGTTAGGGTGAGGCTGAGGGTGAGGGTTAGGGTTAGGGTTAGTGTTAGGTTTAGGGTTAGGGTTAGGGTGAGTGTTAAGCAGTGGGTGAGGGTAGTGTTAGGGTTAGGATTAGGATTAGGGTTAGGGTTAGGGTGAGTGTGAAGGTTAGGGTTAGAGTTAGGGTTAGGCTTAGGGTTAGGCTGAGGGTTAGGGTGAGGGTGAGGTTTAGGGTTAGGGTCAGGGTTAGTTTTAGGGTAATGGGGAGTGTTAGCATGAGGATTAGGGTTAGGATTAGAGTTAGTGTGAGAGCTAGGGGAGGGTGAGGTTGAGGTTTAGGGTTAGGGTAAGGTTTAGGTTTAGGGTTAGATTTAGGGGTAGGGTGAGGGTGAGGTTTAGGGTTAGAGTTAGGGTTAAGGTGAGGCTGAGGGTGAGGGTTATGGTTAGGGTTAGGATTAATATTAGGGTCAGGTTTAAGCGGAGTCTTAGGATGAGGGTTAGGTTTAGGATTAGGGTTAGGGTGAGCATGAGAGTGAGGGAGAGGGTTAGATTGAGGATTAGTGTTAGGGTTAGTGTGAGGTTTAAGGGAGGATGAGTGTTAGGGTTAGGGTTAGGGCTAGGGTTAGGTTGAGGTTTAGGGTTAGTGTTAGAGTGAGGTTTAGGGTGAGGGTGATGGATAGGGTTAGTTTGAGTCTTAGTGTTCGTGTTACGGTTATTGTTAATGTGAGGGTAAGTGTTAGGGTGAGGGTTAGGTTTAGGGTTAGGGTAATGGTTAGGGTGAGCGTTAGGGTTAGGTTTAGTGGTTTTGTTAGGTTTAGGGTTAGGGTTACGGTTACTGTGAGGGTGAGGGTTAGGTTTAGGGTTAGGATTAGGATTAGGGTTAGTGTTAGGTTGAGGGTGTTACGGTGAGGGTTAGGGTTACGGTGAAGGTTATGGTTAGGTTGAAGGTCAGGGTTAGGGTTAGGGTTACGTTGAGCATGAGGGTTAGGCGTAGGTTGAGGGTTAGGGTTGGGGTTCGTGTTAAGTTGAGGTTAGGGTTAGGGTTAGTGTGAGTGTAGTGTTAGGGTTAGGTTAGTGTTAGGGCGAGGGTAGTGTTAGGTTGAGGTTTAGAGTTAGGGTGAGGATTATGATTAGGGTGAGGGTTAGGGTTATTTTTAGGGTTAGGTTTAGGTTTAGAGTTAGGGTTAGGGTTATTGTGAGATTTAGCGTTAGAGTTAGGTTTAGTGTTAGGATTAGTGTTAGGGTGAGGGTTAGCCTTAGGCTTAGGCTTAGGCTTAGGCTTAGGCAGAACATGAGGGTGAGGGTTAGGGTTCTGGTTAGGGTGAGGGTTAGGGTTATGATTAGTGTCAGGTTTAGGATGGGCTTTAGGGTTAGGTTTAGGGTTAGGGTGAGGGCTAAGGTGAGGGTTAGGGTTAGTGTTAGGGTTAGGGATAGGGTTAGGTTTACGAATAGGGTTAGGGTGAGGGTGAGTGTGAGGCTTAGTGTTAGGGTTAGGGTTAGGCTTAGAGTTAGGTTGTGGGTTAGGGTTAGGGTTTGGGTTAGGGTGCAGGTGAGGCTGAGGTTTAGGGTTAGGTTTAGGTTTAGATTTAGTGTTAGGTTTAGTGTTAGGGTTAGTGTTAGTGTTAGGGTTAGGGTTAGAATAAGGGTGACTCTGGGGGTGAGGAATAGTTAGGGTTAGGGTTAGGCTTAGGGTTAGGGTTAATGTTAGTGTTATGGTTAGGGCTAAGTTTGCAGTGAGGGTGAGGCCGAGGGTGAGGTTTAGGGTTAGGGTTAGGGTTAGGGTTAGTATTATTGTTAGGGTTAGGGCTAGAGTTATGGTGAGGTTGAGGGTGAGGGTGAAGGTTAGGGTTAGGTTGAGTTTTAGGGTTAGGATTAGGGTTAGGGTGAGGTTGAGATTTAGGGTTAGATTTAGGGTTAGGTTAGGGTTAAGGTGAGGTTTCCGGATATGGTTAGGGTTGGGGTTATGGTGAGGGTTAGGTTTAGGTTTAGAGTTAGGGTTAGGGTGAGGCTGAGTGTGAGGGTTAGGGTTAGTGTTAGGTTTAGGTTTAGGGTTAGGGTGAGGGTTAGTGTGAGGGTGAGGTGAGGGTTAAGGTTAGGATTAGGATTAGGGTTAGAGTTAGGGTGAGTGTGAGGGTTAGGGTTAGGGTTAGTATTAGGGTTAGGCTTAGGGTTAGGCTGAGGGTGAGTGTGAGTGTGAGGATTAGGGTTAGGGTGAGGGTTAGGTTTAGGGTTATGGGGAGGGTTAGGATGATTGTTAGGGTTAGGATTAGGGTTAGGTTGAGGGCTAGGGAGAGGGTGAGGTTTAGCGTTAGGGTTAGGGTTAGGGTGAGGGTGAGTTTTAGGGTTAGAGTTAGGCTTAAGTTGAGGCTGAATGTGAGTGTGAGGGTTAGGGTTAGGATTAGGATTAGGGTAAAGGTTAGGGTTAGGGTTAGGATTAGGCTTAGGGTTACACTGAGAGTGAGGGTGAACGTGAGAGTAAGGGTTAGGCTTTGGGTTAGGATGAGTGTGAGGTTGAGGGTGATGGTTAGTGTTAGAGTCAGGATTAAGGTAAGGGTTACAGGGAGGGTTAGGATGAGGGTTAGGGTTAGGATTAGTGATAGGGTGAGGACTAGGTTGAGGGTTACCTTTAGGTTTAGGGTTAGGTTGAGGGTTAGGGTGAGAGTTAGGATTCGTTTTAAGTTTATGTTTAGGGTGAGGGTTAGGGTAAGTGTTAAGGTGAGGGTGAGGGTGAGAGTTAGGGTTAGGTTGAAGTTTAGGGTTAGGATTAGGGTTAGGGTGAAGGTGAGGTTGAGTGTTAGGGTTAGTGTTAGGGTGAGGTTTAGGATGATGGTTAGGATTAGCGTTAGGGTGAGGGCTAGGCTGAGTGTGAGGTTTACGGTTAGGTTTAGGGTGAGGTTTAGGTTTAGGGTTAGGGTTAGGTTTAGGGTTAGAGTGAGGTTTAGGTTTAGAGTTAGGGTAAGGGTGAGGCTGAGGTTGAGGGTTAAGTTTAGGGTTAGTGTTAGAGTTAGGGTTAGGGTGAGGGTTAATGTGAGGGTGAGGGTTAGGCTTACGGTTAGGATTAGGATTAGGGTAATGTTTAGGGTGAGTGTGAGGTATAGTGTTAGGGTTGGGCTTAGGCTTAGAATTAGGTTGAAGGAGAGGATGAGGGTGAGGGTTAGCTTTAGGTTGAGGGGTAGGTTTAGGGTTAGCTTGAGAGTTAGGTTTCAGTTTAAGTTTATAGTTAGGGTGAGGGTTAGGTTTAGGGAACTGTGAGGGTGATGATTAGGGTTAAGTTGAGAGTTAGGGTTAGGGTTAGGGTGAGGATGAGGGTTAGGATTAGGATTAGGGTGAATGTTAGGATGAGGATTAGGCTTACGATTAGGGTTAGGTTGAGGGCTAGGTTGAGGGTGAGGATTAGGGGTAGTGTTAGGGTAAGGTTTAAGGTTAGGGTCAGGGTGAGTGTGTGGTTTAGGGTTAGCATTAGTGTTAGGCTTAGGGTTAGGCTGAGGGTGAGGGTGAGGGTTATTGTTAGAGTGAGGGTTAGGGTTAGGGTTAGGGTGAGAGTTAGGTTTTGGTTTAAATTTAGGGTTAGAGTGAGGATTAGGGTAAGGGTTACAGTAAGGGTGAGGGTTAGTTTTAGGTTGAGGGTTAGGGTTAGGGTTAGGGTGAGGGTTAGGATGAGGATTAGGGTTTGGATTAGGTTTAGGGTGAGGGCTAGGGTGAGGGTGAGGTTTAGGGTTAGGGTTAGGGTGAGGTTTAGGTTTAGGTTTAGGGTTACGGATAGGGTGAGGGTGAGGTTTAGGGTTAGAGTTAAGGTTAGATTGAGGCTCAGGGTGAGGGTTAGGGTTAGGGTTAGTGTTAGAGTTAGGTTTAAGGTGAGGGTTAGGGTGAGAGTCAGGGTTAGGCTTAGTGTTAATATTAGGATTAGGGTAAGGGTTAGCATGAGGGTGAGGGTGAGGGTGAGGATGAGTGTTAGGGATAGGGTAAGGTTTAGGGATAGGGTTAGTTTGAGATTTAGGGTTCGGGTTAAACTTAGGGTTAGGGTGATGTTTAGGGCTAGGGTTATGGTGAGCGTGAGGATTAGGGTTAGGTTGAGGGTTAGGGTTTGGTTTAGGATTAGGTTGAGGGTTAGGTTTAGGGTTAGGGTGAGGTTTAGGGTGAGGTTTTGGGTTAGAGTTAGGTTTAGGGGCAGGGTTAGGGTGAGGGTTAGGGTTAGGGTTAGTGTTAAGGTTAGGGTGAGTGTTAGGGTTAGGGTTAGGGTTAGGGTTATTGTTAGTGTTATGGTTAGGGTGAAGTTTGCGGTTAGGGTGAGGCTGAGGGTGAGGGTTATGGTCATGGTTATGGTTATGGTTAGGGTTAGGGTTAATGTTATTGTTAGGGTTAGGTTTAGAGTTAAAGTTAGATTGAGGGTGAGGGTGAGGGTGAGTGTTAGGGTTAGAGTGAGTTGTAGGGTGAGGTTTAGGGTTAGGGTTAGGTTTAGGGTTAGGGTGAGGGTGAGGTTTAGGGTTAGAGTTAAGGTTGAGGGGAAGGTTAGTGTTAGGTTTAGGGTTTGGGTTAGGATGAGGGTAAGGGTTAGGTTGAGGTTTAGGCATAGTGTTAGGTTTAGGATTAGGGTTAGAGTGAGGGTGAGTATGAGGGTTAGGATGAGGCTTAGGGTTAGGCTGAGGGTGATGTTGGGTGTGAGGATTAAGGTTAGGTTGATGGTAAGGGTCAGGGTTAATGTTAATTTTAGGGTTAGGGTTAGAGTTAGGAATAGGGTGAGTGTGAGGTTTAGGGGTAGATATAGGGTTAGGGTGAGTGATAGGCTTAGGGTGAGGGTTAGGGTGGTTGTGAGGATAAGGGTAAAGGTGAGGGTTAGACTGAGGGTGATGGTTATGGTAAGGGTTAGTGTTAGCGTTAGAGTGAGGGATAGGGTTAGGTTTAGGGTGAGGGTGAGGGTTAGATTGAGGATTAGTGTCAGGGTAATCGTGAGGTTTAGGGTGAGGATGAGGGTTAGGATTATGGTGAGGTCTAGGGTGAGGATGAGGTTTAGGGTTAGTGTTAGGGTGAGGTTTAGGGTTAGGGTGATGGTTAGAGTTAGTGTTATGGTGAGGTTTAGTGTTAGGGTTAGGGTTAGGATTAATGTTAGGCTTAGGCTTAAGGTGAGGGTTAGGGTGAGGGTGAGGTTTAGGGTGAGGGTTAGGATGAGGGTTAAGGTTAGAATTAGGGTTAGGGTGAGGGCTAGGGTGAGGTTGAGGTTTAGGTTTAGGGTTAGGGTGACGTTTAGGGTTAGGGTTAGGGTTACTGATAGGGTGACGGTGAGGTTAAGGGTTATTGTTAGGGTTAGGGAGAGGCTGAGAGTAAGTGTTAGGTTTAGTGTTAGTGTTAGAAATAGGGTCACAGTGAGGATTACGGTGAGGGTGAGGGTTAGGCTTAGTGTTAGGATTAGGTTTAGGGTAAGGTTTAGGATGAGTGTGAGGGTTAGGGTTACAGTGAGCGTGATTGTTAGGTTTAGGTTGAGGGTTAGGGTAAGGCTTAGGATTAGGGTGACGGTGAGGGTGAGGGTTAGGGTTATGGTGAGGGATGGGGTAGGGTTAGGGTGAGAGTTAGCTTTCGGGTTAAGTTTAGGGTTAGGGTAAGGATTAGGTTTAGGATTAGGGTGAGCATGAGGGTTAGGGTCAGATTGAGGTTAGGGTTAGGCTTAGGATTATTGTGAGGGTTAGGGTCAGGGTTAGGGTGAGGTTTAAGGTGAGTTTTTGGATTAGGGTTAGGATTAGGGTTAGGGTGAGGGTGAGGTTTAGGGATAGAGTTAGGTTTAGGGGCAGGGTTAGGGTGAGGTTTAGGATTAGGGTTAGTGTTAGGGTTAGGGTGAGGGTTAGGGTAAGGGTTATTTTTTGGGTTATTGTTATTGTTAGTGGTATGGTTAGGGTTAACTTTGCAGTGAGGGTGAGGCTGAGGGTGAGGTTTAGGGTTAGGGTTAGGGTTAGGGTTAGTTTTATTGTTAGGGTTAGGGTTAGATTTAAGGGTAGGTTGAGGGTTAAGGTGAGGGTTAGGTTTAGGGTGAGGTTTAGATCGAGGTTTAGGGTTAGGGTTAGGGTTAGGGTGAGGGTGAGGTTTAGGGGTAGAGTTAGGGTTAGGGGGATGGTTAGGGTGAGGTTCACGTTTAGGGTTAGGTTGAGGATGAGTTTTCGCTTGAGGTTTAGGGATAGGGTTAGGTTTAGGATTAGGGTTCAGGTGAGGGTGAGTGTGAGGGTTAGGGTGAGGGTTAGGCTTAGGCTGAGGGTTAGGCTGAGGGTGAGGGTGGGGGTGAGGATTAAGGTTAGCGGGATGGTAAGGGTTAGTGTTAGTGTTATTGTTAGGGTTAGGGTTAGAGTTACTCTTAGTGTGAGCGTGGGGTTCAGGGTTAGTGTTAGGGTTAGTGTGAGGTTTAGGTTTAAGGTTATTGTTAGGGTTATTGTGAGGGTGAGGTTTAGGGTTAGTTATAGGGTTAGGGGGAGGGTTAGGGTGAGGGGGAGGGTTAGGGTTAGTGTTAGGTTTATGGTGAGGTTGAGGGTTAGGTTGAGGTTTAGGGTTAGGCTTAGGGTTAGGGTTAGTGTGAGGGTTAGTGTTAGGATTAGGGTTAGTGTTAGGGTGAGGGTTTGGGTTAGGGTGAGGGTTATGGTTAGGTTGAGGGTTATGGTTAGGGTGAGGGTTAGGGTTAGGATTATTGTTAGGGTTAGGTTTAGGGTTATTCTGAGGGTGAGGGTGAGGGTGAGGGTTAGGGTTAGGTTGAGGGTTTTGGTTATGGTTAGGGTTAGTGTTAGTGTTATTTTTAGGGTTAGGGTTAGAATTAAGGTTAGTTTGAGGGTGAGTATGAGTGTTAGGGTTAGGGTGATTTTTAGGGTGAGGTTTAGGGTTAGGGTTAGGGTTAGGGCTAGGGTGAGTGTGAGGTTTACGGTTAGAGTTAGTGTTGAAGAGAGGGTTAGGGTGAGATTTAGGGTTAGGTTTAGGATGAGGGTGAGGGTTAGGTTGAGATTTAGGGATAGGGTTAGTTTTAGGATTAGGGTTAGGGTGAGGGGGAGTGTGAGGGTTAGGGTGAGGTTTAGGCTTAGGCTTAGGTTTAGGCTGAGGGTGATGGTGGGTGTACGGATTAAGGTTATGGTGATGGTAAGGGTTAGGGTATGTGTGACGGTAAGGGTTAAGGTGAGGTTTAGGCTGAGGGTGAGGGTTACGCTAAGGGTTAGTGTTAGGGTTAGGGAGAGGGATAGGGTTTGGGTTAGGGTGAGGGTGAGGGTTAGATTGAGGATTAGTGTTAGGGCTAGTGTGAGGTTTAGGGTGAGGATGAGGGTTAGGATTATGGTGAGGTCTAGGGTGAGGATGAGGGTTATGGTTAGTGTTAGGGTGAGGCTTAGCTTTAGGGTGATGGTTAGGTTAGTGTTAGGGTGAGGTTTAGTGTTAGGTTTAGGGTTAGGATTAATGTTAGGGTTAGGCTTAAGGTGAGGGTTAGGGTGAGGGTGAGGTTTAGGGTTTGGTTTAAGATTAGGATTAGGGTTAGGGTTAGGGTGAGTGTGAGGTTTAGGGTTAGCGTTATGGTTAGGCTTAGGGTTAGGCTGAGGGTGAGTGTGAGGGTGAGGGTTATTGTTAGGGTTAGGGTTAGGTTTAGGGTTAGGGTGAGAGTTAGGGTTCGGGTTAAGTTTAGTGTTAGAGTGAGGATTAGGGTAAGGCTTACAGTGAAGATGAGGGTTAGGGTTAGGTTGAGGTTTAGGGTTAGGCTTAGGGTTCGGATTAGGTTTAGGGTGAAGGCTAGGGTGACGGTGAGATTTAGGTTTAGGGTTAGGGTGAGGTTTAGGTTTAGGTTTAGTGTTAGGGATAGGGTGAGGGTGAGGTTTAGGGTTAGAGTTAGGGTTAGGTTGAGGCTGAGGGTGAGGGTTAAGGTTAGGGTTAGTGTTAGAGTTAGGGATACGGTGAGGTTTAGGGTGAGCGTGAGGTTTAGGCTTAATGTTAGGATTACAATTAGGGTAAGGGTTTGGGTGAGGGTGAGGTTTAGGGTTAGGGTAAAGTTTCGTGGTAGGGTTAGGGTGAGATTTAGGGTTCTGGTTAAGTTTAGGGTGAGGGTGAAGGTTACAGTTAGGGTTACGGTGAGCGTGAGGGTTAAGGTTAGGTTGAGGGTTAGGCTTAGGATTAGGATTAGGGTTACGGTTAGGGTTAGGGTTAGGGTGAGGTTTAGGGTGAGGTTTTGGGTTAAAGTTAGATTTAGGGGCAGGGTTAGTGTGAGGTTTACGGTTAGGGTTAGTGTTAAGGTTAGGGTGAGGGTTACGGTTCGGGTTAGGGTTTGAGTTATTGTTAGTGTTATGGTTAGGGTGAAGTTTGCGGTGAGGGTGAGGCTGCGGGTGAGGGTTATGGTTATGGTTATGGTTATAGTTAGTGTTAGTGTTATTGTTTATGTTAGGGTTAGATTTAAGTTTAGGTTGAGGATGAGGATGAGTGTTAAGGTTCTGGTGAGTTTTAGGGTGAGGTTTAGGGTTAGGGTTAGGGTTAGGGTTAGGGTGAGAGTGAGGTTTAGGGTTAGAGTTAAGGTTAAGGGGAGGTTTAGTGTTAGGTTTAGGCTTAGGGTTAAGATGAGGGTGAGGGTTAGGTTGAGGTTTAGGGATAGGGTTAGGTTAAGGATTAGGGTTAGGGTGAGGGTGAGTATGAGGGTTAGGGTGAGGCTTAGGGTTAGACTGAGGCTGATGTTGGGGGTGAGGATTAAGGTTAGTGTGATGGTAAGGGTTAGGGTTAGTGTTATTGTTAGTGTTAAGTTTAGAGTTAGGATTAGGTTAAGGGTGAGGTTTAGGGGTAGAGATAGGGTTAGGGTGAGGGTTAGGCTTAGGGTGAGGGTTAGGTTGGTTGTGAGGGTAAGGGTAAAGGTGAGGGTTAGGCTGAGGGTGAGGTTTACCGTAAGAGTTAGGGTTAGGGTTAGGGGGAGGGATAGGGTTAGGGTTAGGGTGAGGGTGAGGGTTAGGGTTAGATTTAGGATTAGTGTTAGGGTTAGTGTGAGGTTTAGGGTGAGGATGCGGGTTAGGATTAGGGTGAGGTCTAGGGTGAGGATGAGGTATAGGGTTAGTGTTAGTGTGAGGTTTAGGGTTAGGGTGATGTTTAGGGTTAGTGTTAGGGTGAGGTTTAGTGTTAGGGTTTAGGTTAGGATTAATGTTAGGGTTAGGCTTAAGGTGATGGTTAGGTTGAGGGTGAGGATTATGGTGAGGGTTAGGGATAGGGTGATGGTGAGGTTTAGGTTTAGAGTTAGCGTTTGGGTGAGGCTTCAGGGTGAGTTTTAGGTTCAGTGTTAGTGTTAGATATAGGGTTTCAGTGAGGGTTAGGGTGAGGGTGAGGGTTAGGCTTAGTGTTAGGATTAGGATTAGGGTAAGGCTTAGGGTGCGTGTGAGGAATAGGGTTACTGTGAGAGTGATTGTTAGGTTTAGGTTGAGGGTTAGGGTTAGGCTTTGGATTAGGGTGAGGGTGAAGGTGAGGGTTAGTGTTAGGGTAAGGTTTAGGGGTAGGGTTAGGGTGAGAGTTAGGTTTCAGGTTAAGTTTAGGGTTAGGGTGAGGGTTAGGGTTAGGGTTACCGTGAGCATGAGGGTTAGGGTTAGGTTGAGGGTTAGGGTTAGGCTTAGGATTAGGGTGAGAATTAGGGTTAGGGTTAGGGTGAGGTTTAGGGTGAGGTTTTGGATTAGAGTTAGGGTGAGGGTGAGGTTTAGTGTTAGCGTTAGGTTTAGGGAAAGGGTTAGGGTGAGGTTTAGGGTTACGATTACGGTGAGCTTGGGGGTTAGGGTTAGGTTGAGTTTTAGGGTTAGGCGTAGGATTAGGGTGAGGTTGAGGTTTAGGGTTAGAGTTAGGTTTAGGGGCCGGGTTAGGGTGAGGTTTAGGGTTAGGGTTAGTGTTAGGGTTAGGGTTAGAGTTAGGGTTAGGGTTGTTGTTTGGTTTAGGGTTATTGTTAGTTTTATTGTTAGGGTTAAGTTTGCAGTGAGGGTTAGGCTGAGGGTGAGGGTTATGGTTAGGGTTAGGTTTAGGGTTAGTGTTATATTTAGGGTTAGAATTAGAGTTAAGGGTAGGTTGAGGGTGAGGGTGAGGGTTAGGGTTAGGGTGAGGTTTAGAGTGAGGTTTAGGTTTAGGGTTAGGGTTAGGGTTAGGTTGTGGATGAGGTTTTGGTGTAGAATTAGGGTTAGGGGGAGGGTTAGGGGGAGGTTTAAGTTTAGGATTAGGGTGAGGATGAGGGTTTGCTTGAGGTTCAGGGTTAGGTTTAGGTTTAGGATTAGGGTTCAGGTGAGGGTGAGTGTGAGCGTTAGGGTGAGGGTTATGCTTAGGCTGAGGGTTAGGCTGAGGGTGAGAGTGGGGGTGAGGATTAGGGTTAGGCGGATGGTAAGGGTTAGGGTTAGTGTTATTGTTAGGGTTAGGGTTAGAGTTACTCTGAGGGTGAGGGTGGGGGTGAGGGTTAGTTTTAGGGTTAGTGTGAGTTTTAGGTTTAGGGTTATTGTTAGGGTTATTGTGAATGTGAGGTTTAGGGTTAGGTATAGGGTTAGGGGGAGGTTTAGGGTGAGGGTGAGGGTTAGGGTTAGTGTTAGTGTTATGGTGAGTTTGAGGGTTAGGTTGAGGTTTAGGGTTAGGGTTAGGGTTAGGGTTAGTGTGAGGGTTAGTGTTAGGGTTAGGGATAGTGTTATGGTGAGGGTAAGTTTTAGGGTATGGGTTTGGGTTAGGGTGAGGGTTATGGTTAGGGTGAGGGTGAAGGTTAGGGTGAGGGTGAGGGTTAGCGTGAGGGTTAGGGTTAGAGTTAGTTTTAGGGTAAGGGTTAGGGATAGGGTCAGGGTTTGGGTTAGGGTGTGGGTGATGGTGAAGTTTAGGGTGAGGGTGAGGTTTAGGGTTAGGGTTAGGGTGAAGGTTAGGGTTAGTGTTAGTGTAAGGGTTAGGCTGAGGTTGAGGCTGAGGATTAGGGTTAAGATTAGGGTGAGGGTTAGGGTTAGGGTGAGGGTTAGGTTTAGAGTTAGGGTTAGGGTGTGGGTTAAGGTTAGGGTTAGGATTAGGTTGAGGGCTAGGGTGAGGATTAGGGTTAGGGTTAGGGTTAGGGATTGTGTGAGCATTAGGATTAGAGTTAGGGTGAGGGCTAGGGTGATGGTGACGTTTAGGTTTACTGTTGGGGTGAGTTTTAGGTTTAGGGTGAGGGTTAGGATAAGAGTTAGGGTTACCGTGACATGAGGGTTAGTGATAGGGTGAGGGTGAGGGTTAGAATTAGGGTTAGGGTTAGGGTGAGTTTTAAGATTAGGGTTAGTGTTAAGTTTAGTGTTAGGATTAGTGTTATTATTAATGTTAGGGTTAGACTTACAGTGAGGTTGAGGGTGAAAGTGAGGTTGAAGGTGAGGTTTAAGGTGAGGGTTTGGGTGAGGTTTATGGTTAGGGTTATTATTAGGGTTAGGGTGAGGGTTAGGGTTATGTTTAGTGTTAGGTTTAGTGTTATTGTTAGGGTTAGGGTTACAGTTACGAATAGGTTGAGGGTCAGGGTGAGGGTTAAGTTTAGGCTGAGGTTTAGGGTGAGCTTTAGCTTTAGGTTTAGGGTTAGGGTTAGGTTGAGGATGAGGTTTAGTGTTAGAGTTAGGTTTAGGGGGAGGGTTAATGTGTGGATTAGGGTTAGGGTTAGTGTTCGGGTTAAGATGAGGGTGAGGGTTAGGTTGAGGTTTAGGGATAGGGTTAGGTTTACGATTAGGGTTAGGGTGATTGTGAGTGTGAGGTTTAGGGTGAGGGTTAGCCTTAGGCTTAGGTTTAGGCTGAGGCTGAGGTTGAGGGTGAGGTTGAGGGTAAGGGTGAGGGTGAGGTTGATGTTGAGGGTTAGGGTGTTGTTTAGGGTTCAGTTTAGGGTGAGTGTTAGGGTGACGGTGAGCGTTATGTTGAGGGTGAGGGTTAGGATAAGGGTTAGGGTGAGGGTTTGAGTGCGGGGTAGGGTTAAGTTTATGGAGAGAGTTACGGTTTGTGTGAGGGTTAGGGTTAGGGTTAGAGTTAGGGTGACTATGAGGATTAAGTTTAGGATGAGGGTTAGGGTGAGGGTTAGGGTTTGGACTAACGTTTGGGTTAGGGTTAGGGTTACGTTTAGGGTAAGTGTTAGGGTTACGGTGAGGGTTAGTTTTAGGGTTAGCATTAGGGTTAGGGTTAGGTTTAGCGTGAGGGTCAGGGTTAGGTTTTGGGTCAGGGTGATGTTTAGGTTGAGGGGTAGGGTTAGGGTTAGGGTAAGGATTAGGGTTAGGGTGAGGGTTATATTTAGGCTTAGGTTTATGGTGAGGGTGAGGGTGATGGTTGGTGTTAGGGTTACGGTTAGGGTGAGTGTTAGGGTTAGGTTTGGGTTAGGGTAAGGGTTAGGGTTAGAGTGAGGTTTAGGTTTAGGGTTAGGGTTAGGGTGGGGGTGAGGCTGAGGGTTAGGTTTAGGGTTAGTGTGAGGATAAGGTTTACCGTGATGTTTAGGTTGAGGTGGAGGGTTAGAGTTAGCATTAGGGTTAGAGTGAGAGTTAGGGTTAGGGTTATGGTAAGGGTTAGGGTTATGGTTAGGGTAAGGGTTAGGGTTAGGGTGAGGGTTAGGGTTAGGGTGATTTTTAGGGTGACGGTGAGGTTTAGGGTGAGGGTGAGTTTGAGCGTGAGTGTTAGGGTGAGGGTGAGGTTGAGTGTGAGTTTGACGGTTAGCGTTAGGTTTAGGGTGAGTATAAGAATTAGGGTTAGGTTTAGGGTTAGTGTTAGGGTTAGGGTTAGGGTTAGGGTGAGGGTGATGGTTAGGGTTAGGCTTAGTTTTATTGTTAATGTTAGGTTTAGGGTGAGAGTGAGGTTGAGGGTTAACATGTGGGTTAGGGTTAGGGTTATGGTTAGAGTGAGGGTGAGGGTGAAGGTTAGGTTTAGGATTAGTGTTAGGGTTAGGTTTAGGATGAGGGTTAGGCTGAGGGTTAGAGTTAGGGTTAGTGTGAGGCTTAGGGTTAGGTTTACATTTAGGTTGAGGACAAGGATTAGGGTAAGAGTTAGGGTCGGTTTGAGGTTTAGGGTTAGGGTGAGGTTTATGGTGAGGGTTTGGGTGAGGGTTAGAGTTAGGGTGGGGGTTAGGGTTAGCGTTAGTGTTAAGATGACAGTTAGGTTGAGAGTTAGGGTTAGGGTGAGGGTGAGGGTTAGGGTTAGGGTTAGGGTTAGGGTGATGTTTAGGTTTAGGGTGTAAGTTAGGGATAGGTTTATGGTTAGGGTGATGGTTAGGTTTATGGTTAGGTTCGAATTAGGGTGAGTGTGAGGGTGAGTGTTAGGTTTAGGATTAGGGTTAGGGTTAGTGTTAGGCTGAGGTTGAGAGTGAGGTTGAGGGTGGGGGTTAGGGTTAGGGTAATGTTTAGGTTTAGATTTAAGTTGAGGGTTATGATTAGGGTTAGGATGAGGGATACAGTGAGGATTATGGTTATGGTTCTGGTGAGGGTTAGATTTAGTGTGAGGGTTAGGGTTAGGGTGAGGGTAAGCGTTAGGGTGAGGGTTAGGGTGAGGGTGAGCGATAGGGTGATTGTTAAGGTTAGGTTGAGCGTATGGATGAGGGCTAGAGTCAGGGTGAGGATTAGGGTTTGGGTTAGGGTTATGGTAAGTGTTATTGTGAGGGGTAGAGTTAGGGTAATGTTTAGGGTGAAGTTTAGGATGAGAGTGAGGGTTAGGGTTAGTGTGAGTGTGTGGTGAGGGTTACGATGAGGGTTCGTGTTTGAGTTAGGATTAGGTTTGGCGTGAGTGTGAGGGTTATGTTTAGGGTTAGGGTGCAGGTTAGGGTTAGGGTGATTTTCAGAGAGAGGTGAGAGTTAGGGTGACTGTGAGGGTTCGGGTTTGGTTTCAGATTAGGGTGTGGATGAGGGTTAGGGTGAGGGTGAGGGTTAGGGTTAGGTTTAGGGTGTGAGTTAGGGTTAGGGTTAGGATTAGGGTGAGGTTTAGGGTGAGGGGTAGGGTCAGGGTTAGGGTGAGGTTTAGGGTTAGTGTGAGGTTTAGGGTTAGGTTTAGGGTAAGTGTGAGGATAATGGTTAGGGTGAGGGATAGGGTTATTGTTAGGGTTAGGGTGAGAATGAAGGTGAGGGTTATGGTTAGGGTAAGGGTTCGGGTGAGGGTTAGGGTTAGGGTAAGGCTTAGGGTTAGGGTTAGGGTAAGGGTGCATGTGAGGGTGATGGTTACTGTTAGGTTATGGTGAAGGTGAGGCTTCGGTATAGGATTAGGGTTAGGGTTAGTTTTATGGTGAGGGTGAGGGTTGGATTAGGATTAGGTTTAGGGTTAGGCTTTAGGTGAGGTGAGGGTGAGGGTGAGGGTTAGGGAGAGGATTAGGGTTAGGTTTATGGTTAGGGTGAGTGTGAAGATTAGGTTGAGGTGAGGGTTCAGGTTTGAGTGAGGGTTAGTGTGACGGTGACGGTTAGGGTGAGGGTGAGGTTTAGGTTTAGTGTTAGCTTTAGGGTGATGGTTAGGATCAGGTTTAGGATTAGGGGGAGTGTTAAGGTGAGGGTTAGGGTTAGGGTTAGGGTTAGGGTGAGGGTGAGGGTTAGGGTTAGGGTTAGATTTAGGGTGAGGGTGAGGGTGAGGGTTAGGTTTATGGTTAGGGTTAGGGTAAGTGTTAGGATTAGGGTAAGGGTGAGGGCTAGGTTTAGGTTGAGGTTTAGGGTTAGGCTGAGGTTTAGGGTGAGGGGTAGGGTTAGGGTTTGTGTGAGGGTGAGGGTTAGGTTTAGTGTGAGGCTCATGTTTAGTTTTAGGGTTATGGTAAGTTTAAAGGTTAGGGTGAGGTTTAAGGTAAGATTGAGGTTTAGGGTTAGCATGAGTTTGAGCGGGAGGGTTAGGGTTAGGGTTAGTGTTTGGGTGAGGGTGAGAGTTATGTTTAGGGTTAGGGTGAGAGTTAGGGTTAGGGTGATGTTTAGGGTGAGGGTGAGGGTTAGGATGAGGGTGAGGTTTCGTGTGAGGGTGAAGGTTAGGGTGAGGGTGAGGTTTAGGGTAGGGTTAGGTTTAGAGTGTGGTTTAGGTTTAGGGTTAGGTTTAGGGTGAGGTTTAGGGTGAGGGTTAGGGTTATCATTAGGTTTAGGGTGAGGGGGAGTTTGAGGGTTAGGGTGAGGGTTAGGGTTAGGCTGAGGGTTAGGTTTGGGTTTAGGGTAAGGGTGAGGATGAGGGTGAAGCTGAGGTTTAGCGTGTGGGTGAGGGTTAGGTTTAGGGTGAGGGTTAGGGTGACGGTGAGGGTTAGGTGTGGGTGAGGTTTAGGTTTAGTGTTAGAGTTAGGATGACAGTTAGGGTCAGGGTTAATATTAAGGTGAGGGTTAAGTTGAGGGTTAGGATTAGGGTTAGGTTTAGGGTTAGTTTGAGGATTAGGTTTAGTGTGAGTGTAAGCGTTAGTGTGAGGGTTAGACTGAGGGTGAGGGTTAGGTTTAGTGTTAGGATTAGGCTGAGCATTTGGGTGACTGTTAGGTTCATGGTTAGGTTTAGGGTGAGGGTTAGGGTGACGGCAAGTGTTAGGGTCAGGTTTAGGTTGAGGGTGACGGATAGAGTTATGGTAAGGTGAGGGTGAGGGTGAGGGTGAGGGTTAGGGTTAGGGTTAGTGTTAGTTTGAGGGTGAGGTATAGGGTGAGGGTTAGGACGAGGATTAGGCTGAGTATGAGGGTGAGGTTTAGGGTGAGGTTTAGGGTTAGGGTGAGGGTTAGGGTGAGTGGGAGTCAGAGGGTGAGGTTAGTTTTAGGTTTAGGGTTAGGATAAGGTTTAGGCTGACGGTTAGGGTTAGGGTTAGTGTGAGGGTTATGTTTAGCGTTAGGGTTAGGGTGTGGGCTAGTGTGAGGGTGAAGGTTAGGTTGAGGGTTTAGTTGAGGTAAGGGTAAAGGTTATGTTAGGGTGAGGATTAGCGTGAGGTTGAGGGTTAAGGTGAGGGTTAGGGTTAGTGTGAGTATTAGGGTTATGATTAGGTTTAGTGTTAGGGTGATGTTTAGGGTGAGGTTGAATGTGAAGGTTCGGGTGAGAGTGAGGGTTAGGGTTAGGGTTAGAGGTAGGGTGAGCGTGAGGGTTAGGGTGAGGGGTAGGTTTATGGTTAGGGTGAGGGTGAGGGTTAGGTTTAGTGTTTGGGTTAGGGTTAGGGTGAGGGTGAGGGTTAGTGTGAGGATTAGGGTTAGTGTGAGCATGAGCGTGAGATTGAGGGTAATGGTTAGGGTTAGGTTTAGGGTGAGGGTGAGCATTAGGGTGAGAGTGAGGGTTCAGTTGAGGGTGAGTGGTAGGGGAAGGGTTATGGTTTGGGTTCGGGTTAGAGTTAGGGTGAGGGTGTGGGTGAGGGTTCGGTTTAGGATTAGTGTTAGGTTTAGGGTTAGGCTGAGTGTGAGTGTGAGGGTGAGGGTGAGGTTTAGGGTTAGGTTGAGGTTTATGGTTAATGTCAGGGTTAGTGTTAAGTTGAGGGATAGGGTTAGGGTTAGGTTTAGGATGAGGGTTAGGCTGTGGGGTAGGGTTAGGTTTAGGGTGTGGGTTAGGTTCAGTGTGAGTTTTAGGCTTAAGGTTAGGGTCAGGGTTAGGATTAGGGTGAGGGTAAGGGTTAGCTTGAGGGTTACATTGAGGGTGAGGTTTAGGGTTAGGGGTATGGTTAGGGTGAGGTTAAGGTGAGAGCTAGGGTGAGTGTGAGGGTTAGGGTTAGGGTTAGGTATAGGGCTAGGATTATGTTTAGGGTTAGGGTTAAGGTTAGGGTGAGTCTTAGGCTGAGGGGTAGGGTTAGGTATAGGGTGAGGGTTAAGTTTAGTGTGATGGTTAGGGTTTGGTGTAGGGTTAGGGTGAGGGCTAGGGTGAGTGTGAGGGTGAGGGTTAGTTTTAGGGATAGGGTGAGGATTAGGGTTAGGTTTAGGGATAGGGTGAGGTTTAGGCTGATGGGTAGGGATACAGTTAGTGTGAGGGATAGGTTTAGTGGGAGGGTTAGGTTTAGGTTTAGGGTTAGTATTAGGGTGAGGGTTCGGGTGAGGGTTCGGGTTAAGGTGTGGTTGAGGATTAGGGTTAGTGTGAGGACTAGTTTTAAGGTTAGGGTTACTGTTAGGGTTAGGGTTAGGCTGAGGGTAAGGGTTAGGGTTAGCGTGATTTTGAGGGTAAGGGTTAGGGTTAGTGTTACGGTTAGGGTGAGTGTTTGGGTTAGTGTGAGGGTTAGGGTAAGGGTTAGGTGAAGGTGAGGGTAAGGGATAGGGTGAGGGTTAGGGTGAGGGTGAGGGTTAGGATTAGAATTAGGGTTAGGATTAGGTTTAGGGTGAACTTGAGGTTTAGTTTTAGGGTGAGGGTTAGGGGTATTGTTAGGGTTAGGGTGCGGGTGAGGATGCGGGTGAGGGTGAGGGTTAGGGTTAGGGTAGGGTTAGGTTTAGGCTGAGGGTGAGGTTGATGGACAGTGTTCGGGTAAGGGTGAGGGCTAGGGTGAGGGTGAGAGTAAGTGTGAGGGTGAGGGTGAGGGTTTCGTTTATGTCAGGTTTCGGGTTAAGATGAGGATTAGGGTGAGGTTGAGGGTGAGGGTTTCGTTTACATCAGGTTAGGGTTAAGTGAGGTTAGGGTTACAGTGAGGGTTAGGGTTAGGGTTAAGGTGTGGGTTAAGGTTATTGCGATGTTTAGGGTGAGCGTGAGGGTTAGGGTGAGCGTTAGGGTGAGGTTTAGGGTTAGTGTTAGTATTAGGGTTAGGGTGAGGGTGAGGTTTAGTGTTAGAGTTAGGGTTATAGGGAGGGTTAAATTGAGGGTCAGGGTTAGGGTTAGGGTTAGGATGAATGTTAGGTTGAGGTTTAGGGTTAGGGTTACGTTTAGGGTTAGGATGAGCGTTAGGCTGAGGGTTAGGGTTAGGGTTAGTGTGAGGGTTAGGTTTAGGTTAGGGTTAGGGTTAGGGTTTGTTTAGGGTGAAGGTTAGTTTTAGGTTTAGGGTTAGCATAAGGTTTAGGCTGGTGGTTAGGGTACGGGTTAGTGTGAGGGATAGGTTTAGGGTTAGGTTTAGGGTGGGGACTATGGTGAGGGTGAGGGTTAGGGTTAGTGTTAGGGTTATGGTTAGGTTCAGGGGTAGGTTAAGGGTTAGGATTAGGTTAAGGACTAGGGGTTAGGCTGAGGGTGAGGGTGAGGTTGAGGGTGAGGGTTAGGGTTAGAGTGAGGGTTAGATTAAGGGTGAGAAAGACGGGGAGATTTTGGTTTAGGGTTAGAGTTAGGTTGAGGGTAAGGGTTAGGATTAGGGTTAGCACTAGGTTTAGGCGGAGGGTGAGGGTGAGGTTGAGGGTGAGGTTTAGGTTTAGGGTGAGGTTTAGGGTTAGGGTCAGTTTTAGAGTGAGGTTTAGGGTTAGGGTTAGAGTTAGGGTTTGGTTAGGGTGAATGTTAATTTTAGGTTTAGGCTTAGATTAAGGTTAAGGCTGAGGATTAGGGTTAGGGTTAGTGTGAGGGTTAGGTTTAGGGTTAGAGTTAGGGTGTGGGCTAGGCTGATGGTGATGGTTAGGTTGAGGTTGAGGGTGAAGGTTTAGTTTAGCTAAGTGTTAAGGTTAGGTTAGGGTGAGGATTATGGTGAGGGTTAGGGTTAGGGTGCGGGGTAGGGTTAATGTGAGGGTTAGGATTAGGGTTAGGGTGAGGGTGAGGGTAAGGGTTAGTGTGAGGGTTAGGGTGAGGGTGCTGTTTAGGATTAGAGTTACGGTTAGGATTAGGGTGAGGTAGAGGATTAGGGTTAGTGTTAGGGTGAGGGTTAGGGTTGGGGTGAAGGTTAGGGTTAGTGTTAGGGTTAGGGTGAGGGTGAGGTTTAGGGTTAGGGTTAGTGTTAGGAATAGGCTGAAGGTGAGGTTGAGGGTGACGTTGAGCGTTAGGGTTATGGTTAGAGTGATGGTGAGGGATAGGGTGAGGGTGATGGTTATTGTGAGGATGAGGGTGAGGTTTTCGTTTATGTCAAGGATAGGGTTAATCTGAGGTTAGGTTTAGGGTGAGTGTTAGGTTTAGAGGTAAGGTGAGGTTTAGTGTTAGGTGAAGTTTAGGGTGAGGGTGAGGATTAGGGTGAGGGTGAGGATTACGGTATGGGTGAGGGTGAGGGTTAAGATTGGGAATACGGTTAGGGTTAGGGTTAGACTGAAGTTGAGGGTGAGGGTGAGGTTGAGGGTTTGGGATAGGTTAGGTTTAGGGTTAGGGTGAGGGTTACGGTTTCTGTGAGGGTTATGGTTATGGTTATGGTTAGGGTTAGGGTGAGGGGAAGGGTTCGAGTGAGGTTTAGGGTGAGGGTGAGGTTTAGGTTTAGGGTTAGATTTAGGGTGAGGGCTTGTGTGAGGGTGAGGGTTAGTGTAAAGGTAAGGGTGAGGTGTTCTTTTAGACAGAGTTTAGTGTTATGGTGAGGATTAGGGTGAGGGTGAGGGTTAGGTTGAGGGTTAGGTTTAGGGTGAGGGTTAGGGCAAGGGTTAGAGTGAGGGTTATGGTTTGGGTGATGTTTAGCATAAGGGTGAGGGTTATGGTGAGGATGAGTTTTCGGGTGAGTGTCAGGGTTCGAGTGAGGGTAAGAGTTAGGGTGTGGTTCAGGATTAGTGTTAGGTTGAGTATTAGCATTAGATTTAGGGTTAGTGTGAGGGTGAGGGTTAGGGCTAGGATTAGGTTTGGGTTGACGGTTAGGATTAGGGTTAGGTTTAGTAGGATTGTTAGGGTGAAGGGTAGGGTTAGGGTTAGTGTTTGGAAGAGTGTTAGGGTGTCGGTGAGTGTTAGGGTGAGGATCAGGGTAAGGGTATGGGTGAGGGTTAGGTTTAGGGTAAGGATTAGGGTTAGAGTTAGGTTAATGGTGAGGGTAAGTGTTAGGGTGAGGTTTAGTGTGAGGCTTAGGGTTAGGGTTAGGGTTAGGGTGAGGGTGAGGGTGAGGTATAGGTTTTGGGTTAGGGTTAGGGTGAGGGTTAGCGATAGGTTTACGGTTAGGGTGAGAGTGAGGGTGAGGGTTAGGGTAAGGTTTAGGGTTAGAGTTAGGGTGAGGGTGAGGGTTAGTATTAGTGTTAATATTTCAGTTAGCCTGAGGGTTAGGGTGAGGGTTAGGTTTAGGGTAAGTGTTAGGGTTAGGGGTACGTTTAGGGTGAGGGTTAGGGTTAGGGTTAGGGTTAGGATGAGCGTTAGGCTGAGGTTTATGTTTAGGGTTAGTTTGAGGGTTAAGAATTAGGGTTAGGGTTAGGGTTAGGGTGAGGGCTGGGGTTAGGTTTAGGATTAGGATAAGGGTTAGTTTGAGGGTTAGGTTTAGTGTTAGTGTGAGTGTTAGGATTAGGGTTAGAGTTAGGTTTTGGGTCAGGGTAAATGTTTGGGTGAGAGTTAGGGTGAGGGTGAGGGTTAGGGTTAGGGTGAGGGTTAGGGTGAGGGTTAGGGTGAGGGTGAGGGGAATGTGAGGGTTTGGTTTAGGGTTAGAGTTAGGGTGAGTTTGAGGGTTAGTAGTAGGGTTAGAACTAGGTATAGGCTGAGGGTGAGGGTGAGGTTGAGTGTGAGGTTCAGGGTTAGGGTGAGGGTTAGGGTTAGGATTAGGTTTAGGGTGAGGGTTAGGGTTAGGGTTAGTGTGGGGGTTAGGATTAGGGTTAGGGTTAGGATTAGGGTTTAGTTAGGGTGAAGTTTTGTTTTAGGTTTAGGGTTAGGATAAGTTTTATCCTGAGTCTTATTGTGACGGTTAGGTTTAGGGTTAGGGTTAGGGTGTGGGCTAGGGTGAGGGTGAGGGTGAGGGTGAGGGTTTAGTTTATGTAAAGGTTAAAGTAAGGTTAGGTTGAGGATTAGGGTGAGGTTGAGGGTTAAGGTGAGGGTAAGGGTTAGGGTTAGGGTTAGGTTTACTGTGAGGTTTAGGGTTACACTAAGCATGAGGGTGAGGGTAACGGTTAGGGTGAGGGTTACGTTGAGTGTGAGGGTTAGGATTAGAGTTAGGGTTAAGATTAGGGTGAGGTTGAGGGTGAGGGTTAGTGTTAGGGTGAAGGTTAGGGTTGGGGTGAGTCATAGGGTTAGGGTTAGGGTTGGGGTGAGGGTGAGGGTGAGGGTGAGGGTGAGGTTTTTGTTTACATGAGGTTTAGGGTTACGATTACATTAGGGTTAGGATAAGGGTTAGGGTAAGGGTTAAGCTGAGGTTTACGGTTAGAGTGATGTTTAGGGTGAGGGTGAAGGTTAGGGTGAGGGTGAGGGTTAGGGTAAGTGTCAGGGTGAGGGTTTGGATTGGGAATAGGTTAGGGTTAGGGTTGGGCTGAAAGTGAGGGTGAGGGTGATGTTGAGGCTGAGGGTTAGGGTTAGGGTTAATGTTAGGTTTAGGGTTAGGGTGAGGGTAATGTTTACTGTGAAGGTTAGGGTTAGGGTTAGGGTTAGGGTTAGGGTTAGGGTAAAGGCTAGGGTGAGGGTGAGTGTTAGTGTGAGTTTTAGGTTGAGGGTTTATTTTAGCCAAGGATTTGGGTTATGGTGAGGAATAGGGTGAGGTTGAGAATTATGTTTTGGGTTAGGGTTAGGATGAGGGTTAGGGCTATGGTTAGGGTGAGGGTTAGGGTTTGGGTGATGTTTAGCATGGGGGTGAGGATTAAGGTGAGGGTGAGGGTCAGGGGGTGGGTGAGGATTAGGGTTAGGTTGAGTGTTAGTGTTAGGTTTAGGTTTAGTGTGAGGGTGAGGGTTATGGGTAGCATTAGGTTTAGGTTGAGCGTTTGGATTAGGGTTAGGGTGAGTCTGAGGGTGAGGGTGAATGGTAGGTTTAGGGTTTGGGTGAGGTTTAGGGTGAGGGTCAGTGATAGGGTGAGGGTGTGGGTTAGGGATAATGTTAGGTGTAGGGTTAGGGTGAGTTTAAGGGTGAGGTTTAGGTTTAGGAATAGGGTTAGGGTTAAGGTGCCGGTGAATGTTAGGTTTAGGGTGAAGATTAGGGTTAGAGTTAGGTTTATGTTGAGGGTAAGGGTTAGGGTGAGGTTTAGTGTGAGGGTTAGGGTTAGGGTTAGGGTGAGGGTGAGGTATAGGTTTTGGGTTACAGTTAGGGTGAGGGTTAGGGATAGGTTTAGGGTTAGGTTGAGGGTGAGGGTGAGGGTTAGGGTTAGGTTTAGGGTTAGAGTTAGGTTGAGGGTGAGGGTTAGGGTTAGTATTAGAGTTAGCCTGAGGGTGAGGGTGAGGGTTAGGGTTAGTGTGAGTGTTAGGGTTAGGGTTAGGGCGAGGGTTAGGTTTACGTTTAGGGTTAGGATCAGGGTTAGGTTGAGGGTTAGGTTTAGGGTTAGTGTGAGGGTTAAGTTAAGGGTTAGGGTAGGGTTAGGGTCAGGGTAAAGTTAGGGTGAGGTTTAGGGTGAGGGTGAGGGTAAAGGTTAGTGTGAGGGTTAGGGAGAGGGTGAGGCTTAGGGTTAGGGTGAGGGTTAGGGTGAGGGTTAGGATAAGGGTTAGGGTGAGGGTAAGGGTTAGGGTGATGGTAAGGTTGAGGGTGAGGGATAGGATTATGTTGTGGGTAAGGGTTAGGGTGATGGTTAGCGTGAGGTTTAGGGTTAGGGTGGGGGTTAGGGTTAGGGTTAGATTGAGGGTTAGGGTTAGGGTGATGTTTATTGTGAGAGTATCGTTTAGGGTGAGGGTGAGTTTTCTGGTGAGCATGAGGGTTAGGATGAGGTTGAGGGTTAGGGTTACAGTTAGGATTAGAGAGAGGGGCAGGGTGAGCATTAGGGTTAGGATTAGGGTTAGAGTGAGGATGAGGGTGAGGGTTAGGGTGTGGTTAAGTGTTATGGTTAGGGTTAGGGATAGGGCTAGGGTGAGGGTCAGGGTTAGTGAGAGGGTTAGTGTGAGGGTGAGGGTTTCCTTTACATTAGTGTTAAGGTTAGGGTGAGGATTAGGTTGAGGGTGAGGGTTAAGCTGAGGTTAGGGTTAGGGTGATGGTTAGGGTTAGGGTGATGTTTATTGTGAGAGTGAGTGTACGGTGAGGGTGAGGGTGAGGGTGAGGGTTAGTGTTAGGGTTAGGTTTAGGTTGAGGGTGATTGTGAGGGTTAGGATTAGGAATAGGATTAGGGTTAGGGTTAAGCTGATGCTGAGGGTCAGGGTGAGGGTGAAAGTTAGGGTCAGGGTTAGGATTAGGGTTAGAGTGAGGGTTACGGTTAGTGTGAGTGTAATGGTTAGGGTTAGGGTGAGGGTAAGGATTAGGGTGAGAGTAAAGATTAGGGTGAGGGTTAGGGTGAGTGTGAAGGTTTGGATTAGGGTTTGTGTTAGAGTTAGGGTGAGGGTTAGGATTTGGGTGATGTTTAGAATGAGCGTGAGGGTTAGGGTGAGGATGATTGTTCGGGTGAGGGTGAGGGTTCGGGTTAGGGTGTGGGTGAGGATTAGGTTTAGGGTGAGGGTTAGCATTAGGGGTAGTTTTAGGGTTAGGTTGAGGGTTAGGGTTAGGGTTAGGGTGAGGGGTAGGGACAGGGGTAGGGTGAGGTTTAGGGTGAGGTTTAGGGTGAGTGTGAGGGTTAGGTTGATGGTGAGGGTGAGGGTTAGGGTTAGGGTTTGCGTTAGACTTAGGGTGAGTTTGAGGGTGAGGGTTAGGTTTAGGATTAGGGTGAGTGTTAGGGTTAGGTTGAGGGTTAGAGATAGTGTTAGGGTTAGGGTAAGGGTGAGGGTGAGTGTTAGGTTTACGTTTAGGGATAGAGTTAGGGTGAGGGTGAGGGTGAGGGTTAGGATTAGGTTAGATTTAGGGTTAGGCTGAGGTTGATCGAGAGGATGAGGGTGAGGGTTAGGGTTAGGGTGAGGTTTAGGTTTCCGGTTAGGGTTAGGGTGAGGGTTAGGATTAGGGTTATGGTTAGGATGAGGGTTAGGCTAAGGGTTAGGGTGAGGTTTAGGGCTAGGTTTAGGGTTAGGATAAGGATTAGGCTGAGGATTAGGGTTCGGGTTAGTGTGAGGGTTAGGTTTAGTGTTAGGGTAAGAGTTAGGGTCAGGGTAAAGTTTAGGGTGAGGGTTAGGGTGAGGGTGAGGTTTAGGGTTAGGGTGAGGGTTAGGGTCAATTTTAGGTTTAGGGTTAGGGTTAGAGTGAGGGTAAAGGTGTGGGTCAGTGTTAGGGTGAGGTTTAGAGTGAGGGTGAGGGTTAGCGTCAAGGTTAAGATTAGGATTAGGGTTAAGGTGAGGGTTAGGGTTTGGGTGAGTGTTAGGGTGAGTTTTAGGGTGAGGGTGAGGTTTAGGGTGAGGGTAAAGTGTTAGGGAGAGAGTTACGGTGAGGCTGAGGGTTATGGTTAGCCTTAGGGTGCGGGTGAGGCTTAGGGTGTAGCTTTGGGTTAAGGTTAAGGATACGGTGAGGATTAGGCTTAGGGTTAGGTTGAGGGTGAGGGTTAGGGTTAGGGGTAACATTAGAGTTTGGGTGAGGGTTAGGTTTACTGTGAGGGTTAGGGTTGGTTTAGGGTGACGGTAAGGGTTAGGGTGACGGTTAGGTTGAGTGTGAGGTAGGATGAGTGTTAGGGTTAGGGTGAGGTTTAGGGATAGGTTTAGGGTTAGGGTGAGGGTTAGGGTTAGGGTTAGGATTAGAGTTAGGGTGACGGTAAGGCTTCGGGTGAGGGATAGGGTGAGGATGAGTGTTAGGGTTAGGGTGAGGGTGAGGGTAATTGTTAGCATGAGGACTAGTGTTAGGTTTAGGATTAGGGTGAGTGTTAGGATTATGGTGAGGGTGAGGGTGAGGGTTAGGTTCAGTATTAAGGTTCAGGTTAGTGTGAGGGTTAGTGATAGGGTTAGGGTTAGGGTGAGGGTTAGACTTAGGGTAAAGGTGAGGGTTAATCTGAGAGTTAGGGTTAGGTTTAGGGTGAGAGTTAGGCTCAGTGTGAGGGTTAGGGTTAGGGTGAGGGTTAGTTTTAGGGGGAGGGCTAGGTTGAGGGTTAGGTTGAGGGTGAGATTGAGTGTGAGGTTTTCGGTTAGGTAAGTTTTAGGGTTAGGATTAGGGTGAGGATTAGGGTGAGGTTGTGGGTTAGGGTTAGGGTGAGGGTGAGGGTGAGGGCCAGGGTTAGTGTTAGGATGAGGGTTAGGGATAGGGTTAGGGTGAGGTTGTGGTTGAGGGTGAGGGTTAGGCTTAGGGTTAGTGTGAGGTTTAGGGTTACGGTGAGGGTTATGGTTAGGGTGAGGGTTAGGGTTAGGGTTAGGTTGAGGGTTAGTGTTAGGTTGACTTGTAGTGTGAGGGTGAGGATTAGGGTGTGGGTGAGTGTTCAGGTAGAGTTAGGGTTAGGGTTAGGGTTAGGGATAGGGTTAGGGTTTAGCTAAAGTTTAGGGTGAGGGTAATGATTAGGGTTAGCTTGAGTTTTAGGGTTAGGTTTAGGGTTAAGATGAGGTTTAGGCTGAGGGTTAGGGTTAGGTTTAGGGTTAGTGTGAGGGTTCAGGTTAGGGTGAGGGTTGGATTTAGGTTTTGGGTTAGTATAAGGGATAGGGTGAGGGTTAGGGTTACGGTTAATATGAGTGTTAGGTTTAGGTTAGGTTGAGGGTAATGGTTAGGGTGAGGGTTAGGGTGAGGCTCAGGGATAGGTTTATGGTGAGGGTTAGGTTGAGTGTTAGGATTATGGTTATGGTTAGGGTAAGGCTGAGGGGGGAAGGAGAGGTTTTAGGTGAGCGTTAGGGTTAAGGTTACTGATAGGGTGAGGTTCGGGTTAAGGTTAGATTTAGGGTAAGAGTTAGGCACAGGGGTAGGGTTAGGGTTAGGTTGAGGGTTAGGTTTAGTGTGAGGTTTAGGGTCAGGGTTAGAGTGAGGGTTAGGTTTAGTGTGTTGGTTAGGGTTAGGGTTAGGTTGAGGGTAAGGGTTAGGGTGAGGGTGAGGTTTAGGGTTAGCATTAGGTTTAAGGTTAGGGTTAGGATGAGGGTTAGGGTGAGGGAGAGGGTGAGGGTGAGGATAAGGGTTAGGATGAGGGTTAGGTTTAGTGTGAGGGTGAGGATTAGGTTTAGTGTGAGGGTGAGGGTTAGGTTTAGGGTGAGTATTAGGGTTAGGGGAAGGGTGAGGGTTAGGGTTAGGGTTAGGGTTAGGGTGAGGGTCAGGGTGAGGGATAGATTTAGGGTGAGGATTAGATATAGGGTGAGGTTTAGGGTTTGGGTTAGGGTGAGATTTTGGGTTAAGGTGATGTTTATTGTGAGGGTGAGTGTTAGGGTGAGTGTGAGTGTTCGGGTGAGGGTGAGTGTTCGGGTGAGGGTGAGGATTAGGGTGTGGTTGAGGGTTAGGGTTAGTATGAGAGTCAGGGTGAAGTGTAGGTATAGGGTTAGAGTGAGGGTTAGGGTTAGTGTGAAGGTTAGAGTTAGGGTTAGGTTTAGCGTTAGTGTGAGGATAAGAGTTAGGGTGTGGGTTAGTGTGAGGGTGAGGGTTAGGGTTAGCGTTAGGGTTAGGGTGATCATTATGGTGAGGTTTAGGGTTAGGGTGAGGGTTAGGATTAGGGTTAGTGTGAGGGTTAGTGTTAGGGTGATGTTTAGGGTGAGGTTGAGGGTTAGTGTGAGGGTGAGAGTGAGGGTGAGGGTTAGTGTGAGGGTGCGGGTGCGGGTGAGGGTGAGGGTTAGTGTTAGGTTTAGGGTGAGGGTGAGGGTTAGGGTTAGGATTAGTGTTAGGGTTAGGCTGAGGGTGAGGATGAAAGTGAGGGTGAGGGTGAGGGTTAGGGTTAGGGTTAGGGTGAGGATTCCAGTTAGTGTGAGGGTTAGTGTGATGGTGATAGTCAGGCTGATGGTGAGTGTTACAATGAGGTTGAGGTTGAGGGTGAGGGTTAGGGTTAGGATTAGATTAAGGTGAGTTTTAGGGTGAGGGTTAGGGTTAGGTTTATTGTTAGGTTTAAGGTTTGGGTTAGGTGAGGTTGAGGGTGAGGGTTAGCGTTAGGGTTAGGGTGAGGGTGGGTTTCAGGGTTAGGGTTAGGATTATGTAAAGGGTAAGGCTGAGGGGGAAGTGGAGGTTGAGTGTGAGGTTTTGGGTTAGGGTTACGGTTAGGGTGAGGGTTACTGTTAGGTTTAGGGTTAGTATAAGGGCTAGGCTGAGGGTAAGGGTTAGGGTTAGTGTGAGTGTTAGGTTTAGGGAAAGGGTTTGGGTTAGGTTGAGGGTAAAGTTTAGAGTAAGGTTTATGGAGAGGATGAGGGTTAAGGTTACCATGAGGGTTCGGGTGAGGGTTAGGGTTAGGGTTATGGTTAGGGGTAGTGTGAGGGTTTGGGTGAAGGTTAGGTTTAGGGTTAGGCTTCGGGTGTGGGTTAGGGTGTGGGTAAGTGTTAGAGTGAGGGTTAGGGTGAGGGTGAGGGTTAGGAGGAGGGTGAGGGTTAGTGTTAGCATTAGGGTTAGGGTGAGGGTGAGGGTTAGGTTTAGGGTGCGGGTTAAGGTGAGGGTTAGGGTTAAGGTTAGGGATAAGGTGAGGAATAGGTTTAGAGTTAGGAATAGGTTGAGGGTTAGGCTGAGGGGTAGTGTTAGGTTTAAGGTGAGGGTTAGGTTTAGTGTGAGGATTAGGGTTAGGTTTAGGGTGAGGTTTAGGTTTAGTGTGAGGGTTAGGGTTAGTGTTAGGGTGAGGGTAAGGGCTAGGGTGAGTTTTAGGGTGAGGGTGAGGCTTAGGGTTAGCGTTTGGTTTAGGTTTAAGGTTAGGATGAGGGTTAGGGTTAGGGTTAGGGTGAGGGTGAGGGTGAGGCTGATGTTTAGGATGAGGGTTAGGGTTAAGGTGAGGATTCGGGTTAGGTTAAGGGTGATGGTTAGGGTCAGGGTAAGTGTTAGGGTGAGGGTTAGTGTTATGGTTAGGTTTAGTGTGAGGGTCAGGGTGAGGTTTAGTTTTAGGTTTAGGGTTAGGGTTAGGGTGACGGTAATTGTTAGGGTGAAGGTTAGGGTGATTGTGTGGTTTATGGTTAGCATTAGGTTTAGAGTTAGGGTTAGGATGAATGTTAGGGTTATGTTTAGGGTTAGGGTTAAGGTGAGGGTGAGGGTTAGGGTTAGGTTTAGGGTTAGGGTTAGTTTTAGGGTGAGGGCAAGGATGAGGGTGAGGTTAAGTGTGAGGGTGAGGGTTAGGGTGAGGTTTTCAAAGTAAGTGTTAGGTTTAGAGTTAGGGTGAGGTGTAGGGTGAGGGTGTGGGTTGGGGTTAGGGTTAGGGTGAGGCTGAGGGTCAAGGTTAGTATTAGGATGAGGATTGGGGTTAGGGTTATGGTGAGGGTGAGGGTAAGGTTTAGGGTTAGGGTTAGTGTGAGATTTAGGGTTATGGTGAGGGTTAGGGTTAGGGTGAGGAGTAGGGTTAGGGTTACAGTGAGGGTTAGGGTTGGGTGATGTTTAGTGTGAGGGTGACGGTTAGGGTGAGGGTTTGTGTTCTGTTGAGAATTAGGTTTAGGGTTAGGGATTGGGTTAGTTTAAGGGTAAGTGTTAGGGTGAGGGTTAGGGTGAGGGTGAGGTTTAGGGTTAGGGTGAGTGTTAGGTTTAGGGTTATGATGAGGGTGAGGGTTAGGGTGAGCCGTAGGATTAGGGTTAGGGTTAGTTTGCGGGTTAGGGTGAGGGTAAGGGTTAGGGTGAGGTTAAGGTTGAGGGTGAGTTTTAGGGTTAGGGTGAGGGTAAGGTTTAGGGTGAGGGTTAGGGTGAGGGTTAGGGTTAGGGTTAGTGATAGGGTAAGGATTAGTGTTAGTGTGAGAGTTAGGGTGAGGGTTAGGATTAGTGTTAGTGTGAGGATAAGTGTTAAGGTGAGGGTTAGGGTGAGGGTGAGGGTTAAGGTTAGGGTGATGGTTAGGGTTAGGGTTATGCTTAAGGTGAGGGTTAGGGTGAGCTGTAGGTTTACCGTTAGGCTTATTTTGTGAGTTAGGGCGAGGGTAAGGATTAGGGTGAATTTTAGGTTTAGGGTGAGGGTTATGGTTAGGGTGAGTGTAAGTGTTAGGGTGAGGGTTAGGGTGAGGTTTCGGGTCAGGGTTAGGGATAGGGTGAGGATTAGGGTTAGTGTGAGGGTTAGGATTAAGTTTATTGTGAGGATAAGGGTTAGGGTGAGGGATAGAGTGAGGGTGTGGTGTTGGGTTAGTGTTAGGGATAGGGTGAGCTTAAGGGTGAGGGTTAGGTTTAGGGTGAGGTTTATGTTTAGGTTTAGGGTGAGGGTCAGGGTGAGGTTCACTATTAAGGTTAGGTTTAGGGTTAGGGTGAGGGTCGGTTGAGGGTTAGGGTTAGGATTAGTGTTAGAGTTAGGGTGAGGGCTAGGGTGAGTGTGAGGTTTGGGTGAGGGTGAGGGTGAGTGTTTCAATTATGTAAGTGTTAGGGTTAGTGTGAGGATTTGGGTGAGGGTGAGGGTTAACCTGAGGTTAGGTTTAGCCTGATGGTTAGGGTTAGGGTTAGGGAGAGGGTTAGGGTTAGGGTGATGCTTAGGGTGAGGGTGAGGCTGAGAGTTAGGATTAGGAATAGGGTTAGTGTTAGGGTCAGGCTGAGGTGAGGGTCAGGGTGAGGGTGAAGGTTCGAGTTAGGGTTATAGTTAGAGTGAGGGTTAAGCTTAGTGTGTGGGGTAGGGTTAGGTTTATGTTTCGGGTGAGGGTTAGGATTTTATTTAGGGTTAGCATAAGGGTTAGGCTGAGGGTTAAGGATAGGGTTAGTCTGAGGGTTAGGTGTAGGGTTAGGGTAAGTCTAATGTTTAGGGTGAGGGTTAGGGTGAGTGTGAGGGTTAGGGTTAGGGTGAGGGTTAGGGTGAAGGTTAGGTTTACGGTTAGGGTTAGGGTGAAAGTTAGAGTGTGGGTTAGTGTAAGGGTGAGGGTTAGGGTGAGGGTTAGGATTAGGGTTAGCATTAAGTTTAGGGTGAGGGTGAGGGTTAGGGTGAGGGTTTGGGTTAAGTTTAAAGATAGGGTGAGGTTTAGCTTTAGGGTTAGGTTTAAGTTGAGGGTTAGGAGGAGGGGTAGGCTTAGGGTTAGGGTGAAGTTTAGGTTTAATGTGAGAGTTAGGGTTAGGGTTAGGGTGATGGTAAGGTTTATTGTGAGGGTTAGGGTGAGTGTGAGGTTTAGGGTTAGCATTAGCTTTAGCGTTAGGTTTACGATGAGTGTTAGGGTTAGGTTTAGGGTTAGGATGAGGGTGAGGGTGAAGGTTAGAGTTAGGATGAGGGTAGGGGTTAGGGGTAGGGTGAGGTTTAGGGTTAGGGTTACTGTGAGGGTTAGTATTATGGTGAGGTTTAGGGTGAGGGTGAGGGTTAGGTTTAGCATTAGGGTGAAGGCTAGCTTTAGGGTGATGTTTAGTGTCCGGGTGAGGGTTAGGATGAGGGACAGTGTTCTGCTGAGAGTTAGGATTAGGGTTAGGGTCAGGGATGAGTTTAGTATGAGGGTAAGGGTTAGGGTGAGTGTTAGGGTGAGGGTCAAGTTTAGGGTTAGGGTGATCGTTAGGGTTAGGGTTAGGGTTATGTTTAGGGTGAGGGTTAGGGTGAGCGGTAGGTTTAGGGTTAGGTTTAGTTTGCGGGTTATGGTGAGGGTAAGGGTTAGGGTGAGGTTTAGGTTGAGGATGAGGGTTAGGGTTAGGGTAAGGGTAAGGGTTACGTTGAGAGTGAGTGTGAAGGTGAGGGTTAGGGGTAGCATTAGAGTTAGGGTGAGGGTGAGGGTTAAGGTGAGGTTTAGTTTGAGGATGAGGATTAGGGTTAGTGTGAGGGTTAGGGTGAGTGTTAGGGTGAGGGTTAGGGTTAGGGTTTGGGTTAGGTAAGGGTGAGGTATAGTGTGAGGGTTAGTGTTAGGGTGAGGGATAGGGATAGGGTTAGAGTTAGGGTGAGGATGAGGGTGAGTGCTAGGGTTTGGTTTAGGGTGAGTGTGAGGGTGAGAGTTAGGATTAGGAATAGGTTTAGGGTTAGGGTTAGGCTGAGAGTGAGGGTCATGGTTAGGGTGAGGGTTAGGGTTTGGGTAATGTTTAGGGTGAGGATGAGGGTTAGGGTGAGGATGAGGATTTGGGTGAGGGTGAGGGATCGGGTTAGGGTGTGGGTGGGATTAGGGTTATGGTGAGGGTTAGCATTAGGTTTAGGGTTAGTGTGACAGTGAGGGTGAGGTGTAGGGGTAGGGTTAGATTGAGTGTTAGGGTTAGGTTTAGGGTGATGGTTAGGGAGAGGGGTAATGTTAGGGTTAGGGTGAGGT
The DNA here is from genome assembly GCF_024711535.1 of Dipodomys merriami. Taxonomy (NCBI): domain Eukaryota; kingdom Metazoa; phylum Chordata; class Mammalia; order Rodentia; family Heteromyidae; genus Dipodomys; species Dipodomys merriami. The sequence continues at coordinate 466,346 of NW_027206276.1, read as the reverse complement.
TTAGGATGAGTGTGAGGGTTAGAGTTAGGTTGAGTGTTAGGTTTAGGGTTAGGGTTAGGGTGAGGTTTAGGGTTAGAGTTAGGGGTAAGGTGAGTTATAGGGTGAGGGTTAGGTTTAGGTTTAGGCTTAGGGTAAAGGTTATGGTGAGGGAAAGTGTTAGGGTGAGGTTTAGTGTGTGGATGAGGGTTAGGGTTATTATTAGGGCTAGGGTGAGGGTTAGGGTTAGGGTTAGCGTTAGGGTGAGGGTGAGGTATAGGGTGAGGTTTAGGGTTAGGGTGAGGGTTAGGGATAGTGTTAGGTTAGGGTGAGGGTTTGGGTGAGTTTTAGGTTTAGGTTTAGGTTTAGAGTTAGGGTGAGGGTGAGGGTTAGGATTAGTGTTAGGGTTAGGGTTAGGATGAGGGTTAGGCTGAGGATTAGGGTTAGGGTTAGGGTTAGCATAATGTTTAGGCTGAGGTTTAGGGTTAGGCTTAGGGATAGGGTTAGGATGAGGGTTAGGCTGACAGTAAGTGTTAGGGTGAGGTTTAGGGTGAGGTTGAGTATTAGGCTTAGCATCATTCTTAGGGTGAGGTTTAGGTTTAGGTATAGCATTAGGGTTAGGGTTAGGATTAGGGTGAGTGTATGGATTAGGTCTAAGGTGAGGGTGAGTTTTAGGGTTAGCATTAGGTTTAGGGTTAGGGTGAAGCTTAGGTTTAGTGTGAGGGTTAGGGTTAGGGTTAGGGTGATGGTAAGGGTTAATGTGAGGGTTAGGGTGAGTGTGAGTTTTAGGGTTAGCATCAGTTTTAGCGTTAGGTTTAGGATGAGTGTTAGAGTTAGGTTTAGGGTTAAGGTGAGGGTGAGGGTGAAGTTTAGAGTTAGGATGAGGGTAGGGGAGAGGGGTAGGGTGAGCGTTAGGGTTAGGCTTACTGTGAGGGTTAGTATTATGGTGAGGTTTAGGGTGAGGGTGAGGGTTAGGTTTAGCATTAGGGTCAGGGTTAACTTTAGGGTGATGTTTAGGGTCCGTGTGAGGGTTACTATGAGGGTGAATGTTCTGCTGAGAGTTAGGATTAGGGTTAGGGTCAGGGATAAGTTTAGTGTGAGGGTAAGGGTTAGGGTGAGTGTTAGGGTAAGGGTCAAATTTAGGGTTAGGGTGAGCGTTAGGGTTAGGGTTAGGGTTATGTTTAGGGTGAGGGTTAGGGTGAGCGGTAGGTTTAGCGTTAGGGTTAGTTTGCGGGTTATGGTGAGGGTAAAGGTTAGGGTGAGGTTTAGGTTGAGGATGAGGGTTAGGGTTAGGGTAAGGGTAAGGGTTACGTTGAGAGTGAGTGTGAAGTTGAGGGTTAGGGTTAGCATTAGAGTTAGGGTGAGGGTGAGGGTTAAGGTGAGGTTTAGTTTGAGGATGAGGATTAGGGTTAGTGTGAGCGTTAGGGTGAGTGTTAGGGTGAGGGTTAGGGTTAGGGTTTGGTTTAGGTAAGGGTGAGGTATAGGGTGAGGGTTAGTGTTAAGGTGAGGGATAGGGATAGGGTTAGAGTTAGGGTGAGGATGAGGGTGAGTGTTAGGGTTAGGTTTAGGGTGAGTGTGAGGGTGAGAGTTAGGATTAGGAATAGGGTTAGGGTTAGGGTTAGGCTGAGAGTGAGGGTCAGGGTTAGGGTGAGGGTTAGGGTTTGGGTGATGTTTAGGGTGAGGAAGAGGGTTAGGGTGAGGATGAGGATTTGGGTGAGGGTGAGGGATCAGGTTAGGGTGTGGGTGGGATTAGGTTATGGTGAGGGTTAGCATTAGGTTTAGGGTTAGTGTGACAGTGAGGGTGAGGTGTAGGGGTAGGGTTAGATTGAGTGTTAGGGTTAGGTTAGGGTGATGGTTAGGGAGAGGGTTAATGTTAGGGTTAGGGTGAGTTTTAGGATGAGTGTGAGGGTTAGGGTAGGTTGAGTGTTAAGTTTAAGGTTAGGGTTAGGGTGAGGTTTAGGGTTAGAGTTAGGGGTAAGGTGAGTTTGAGGGTGAGGGTTAGGTTTAGGTTTAGGCTTAGGGTTAAGTTTATGGTGCGGGTAAGTGTTAGGGTGAGGTTTAGTGTGTGGATGAGGGTTAGGGTTATTATTAGGGCTAGGGTGAGGGTTAGGGTGACGGTTAGCATTAGGGTTAGGGTGAGGTATAGGGTGAGGTTTAGGGTTAGGGTGAGGGTTAGCGATAGTGTTAGGTTAGGGTGAGAGTGAGGGTGAGTGTTAGGTTTAGGTTTAGGTTTAGAGTTAGGGTGAGGGTGAGGGTGAGGGTTAGGATTAGTGTTAGGGTTAGGGTTAGGATGAGGGTTAGGGTTAGGGTTAGGGTTAGCATAATGTTTAGGCTGAGGGTTAGGTTTAGGCTTAGGGATAGGGTGAGGATGAGGGTTAGGCTGACGGTAAGTGTTAGGGTGAGGTTTAGGGTGAGGTTGAGTATTAGGCTTAGCATCATTCTTAGGGTGAGGTTTATGTTTAGGTATAGCATTAGGATAAGGGTGAAGGTTAGGATTAGGGCTAAGGTGAGGGTGAGGTTTAGGGTGAGCATTAGGTTTAGGGTTAGGGTGAGGGTTTGGGTTACGTTGAGGGTTACCTTTCATGTGAGGTTTAGGTTTAGGTTGAGGGTTAGGGTTGGTGAGAGGGTTAGGGTGAGGGTACAGGTTAGGGTTAGCGTCAGCGTTAGGGTGAGGGTGAGGGTTAGGGTTAGGTTAGGATGAGGGTCAGGGTGAGGGTGAGGGTTAGGGTTGGTGTTAGTGTTAGTGTTAAGGTTAGGGTTAGGGTTAGGGTTAGCATTATGGTTAGGGTTAGGGTTAGGGTGAGCGATCGGGATAGGGTTAGGGTTAGGGTTAGGGTGAGGGTGAGTGTTATGTTGAGGCTGAGGGTGAGGTTGAGGGTTAGGGATAGGGTTAGGGTGAGGGTGAGGGTGTGGGTGAGGGTTAGGGTTAGGATTAGTGTTAGGGTTAGGGTTTCCCTGATGGTGAGCTTGAGGGTGAGGGATAGGGTTAGGTTTAGATTTAGGGTGAGGGTTAGGGTTATTGTGAGTGTTAGGATTAGGGTGAGGTTAGGTTTACGGTTAGGGTGCTTGTTAGTGTGAGGTTTAGGGTTAGGGTTAGGGTTAGGTGAGGGTTAGGGTGAGGGTTAGGGTTAATGTTAGGGTTAGGTTGAGGGTGAGGGTTAGGGTGATGGTCAGAGTTAGGGTTAGGTTTTAGGGTTAGTTATAGGGTGAGGCTTAGGGTGAGGGGTAGGGTTAGGAAGAGGGTTAGGGTTAGTTTGAGGGTTAGAGTTAGGGTGAGGGTTAGTGTGAGGGTATGGATTAGGGTGAGGTTTAGTGTGAGGGTGAGGGTTAGTGTGAAGGTTTTTGTTAGGTTTAGTGTAAGGTTTATGGTGAGGTCTAATATGAGGTTGCGGGTTAGGGAGAGCGAGAGGGTGAGGGAGAGCGTGTCAGTTAGGTAAGTGTTAGGATTCGGGTCAGGGTGAGGATTAGGGTGAGAGTTAGGGATAGGATGAAATTTAGGGTTAGGCTGATGGTTAGGGTTAGTGTGAGGTTTAGTGTTAGGGTTAGGGTTAGAGTGAGGTTTAGGGTTCGGGTTTGCATTAGGGTTAGGGTGAGGGTTAGGGTGTTTTTGAGGGTTAGGGATAGGGTTAGGGTTAGTGTTAGGGTGAGGGTTAGGGTTAGGATTAGGTTTAGGATGAGGGTTATGGTAAGGGGTAGGTTTAGGGGTACGGTGAATGTTAGGATTAGGGAGAGGGTTAGGGAAAGGGTAAGGTTTAGGGTTAGGGTGAGGTTAAGGATTAGGGTGAGGGTGAGGGTTAGTGTTAGGTTTAGGGTGATGGTGAGCGTGAGGGTTAGGGTTAGGTTTAGGCTTAGCTTGAGGGATAGGATGAGGGTTTTTTTTAGTGTTAATGTTAGGGTTAGGGTGAGGTTTAATTTTAGTTGTGAGGGTTCGGGTGAGGGTGGGGGTGAGAGTAAGGGTTTGGGTGAGGGTTAGGGTGAGTTTTTACGTTCTGGTTAGGGCTAGGGTGAGGCTTACAGTGAGGGTCAGGGTTAATGTTATGTTTAGGGTGAGGTTTAGGGTTAGAGTTAGGGTTAGGGTGAGGATTAGGGTGAGGGTGAGGGGTAGGATGAAGGTTAGGGTTAGAGTGAGTATTAGGGTTAGGGTTAGGGTTAGATTAAGGTTTAGGGTGAGGGTTAGTGTAAGGATTAGGGTTAGGGTAAGGGTGAGTATGAGGGTTAAAGTTAGGGTTAGGGTGAGGGTTAGGGTTGGGGTGAGGGTTAGGGTTAGGTTTAGGGTGAGGCTTAGGGTGAGGTTTCCGGTGAGTGTGAGTGTTAGGTTGTGGGTGACGGTTAGGGTTAGGGTGAGGGTTAAGGTGACGTTGAGTGTTAGGGTGATGGTGAGGGTTAGGGTTAGGGTGAGCGATAGCGTGAGTGTTAGGGTTAGGGTGAGTGTGAGGATTAGGGTTAGGGTTACCCTTAGGGTTATGGTGAGGTTATGGGTTAGGGTGAGTTTTCGGGTGAGGGTGAGTGTTAGGGTTAGTGTTACCCTTAGGTTTATGGTGAGGGTGTAGTTTAGTTTGAGGTTTAGGGTGAGGGTGAGGGTTAGGATTAGCGTTAGGGTTAAGGTGAGGGTTAGGGTTAGGGTTAGGCTGAGGGTTAGGTTTAGGTTGATGATTAGGGTGAGGGTAAGTGTGAGGGTGAGTGTGAGGGTTAGGGTATAGTAGATGGTTAGGTTTAGGGTGAGGGTTAGCGTGACGGTGAGGGTTAGGGTGAGGGTATGGAAAAAGTTTAGGTTCGGTTCAGGGTGAGGGTTAGGGTTAGGTTTAGGGTGAGGGTTTGAGTTAGTGTACGGGTTAGGTTTAGGGTTAGTGTGAGGAAAAGGGTTAGGGTGAGGATTAGGATGAGAGTAAGATTTAGGGATAGGTTTAGCTTTAGGGTTAGGGTGAGGTTTAGGGTTAGGGTTCAGTTTATGGTTAAGTTGAGGGTGAGGGTTAGAGTTAGGGTTCGGATGAGGGTTAGGTTTGGGGTGAGTGTTAGGGCTTCGGTTAGGGTGAGGGTGATGGTGAGGGTTGGGTTTCGGGTGAGGGTTAGGTTGTGGGTGACGGTTAGTGTTAGGGTGAGGTTCAAGGTGACAGTGAGGGTTAGGATGAGGTTGATGGTTAGAGTTAGTGTGAGTATTAGCTTTAGGGTTAGGGTTAAGGTTATGGAGAGGGTAAGGATCAGGGTGAGGTTTAGGGTGAGGGTGAGAGTTAGAGTTAGCATTAGGGTTAGGTGAGGGATAGGGTTAGGGTTAGGGTTAGGGTGAAGCTCAGGTTTAGGATTAGGGTTAGGATGAGGTTTAGGGTTAGGGTGAGGGTTAGGATAGGGTTAGGGTTATGGTGATGGTTAGGGTTAGGGTTACGTTTTGAGTTGGGTGAGTATGAGGGTGAGCTTTAGGGTTAGGATTAGAGTTAGGGTTAGTGTTAGGCAGAGGGTGATGGTGAAGGTGAGATTTAGCGTTAGGGTCAGGTTTAGGGTTAAGGTGAGGGTGAGGGGTAGGGTTAGGGTTAGGGAGAGGATTAGGGTTAGGGTGAGGGATAGGGTGAGGGTTAGGGTCACGGGTAGGTTTAGGATTAGGTTGAGGATTAGGGTTAGTGTGAGGGTTAGGGTTAGTGTTAGGGTGAGGGTAAGGGTTACTGTGAGGTTTAGGGTGAGGTTGACAGTTAGGATTAGCTTTAGGTTGAGGGTGAGGTGAGGTTTCGGGTTTGCATTAGGGTTAGGGTGAGGGTTATGGTGAGGGTTAGGGTTAGGGTTAGGGTGAGGGTGAGGGTGAGGGTTAGGATTAGAGTGAGGGTGAGGGTGAGGGTGAGGTTTAGCGTGAGGGTGAGTGTGAGGTTTAGGTTTAGGGTTAGGGTTAGGGTTAGGGTTAGATTTAGGGTGAGGGTGAGGGTGAGAGTTAGGATTAGGGTGAGGGTGAGAGTGATTTTTAGTGTTAGGGTTAGAATCAGTTTGAGGGTTAGGGTTAATGTGAGTTTTAGGGTGAGGGTGAGGGTAAGGGTTAGTGTGAGGGTTAGGGTGAGGGTTAAGTTTAGCGTGAGGGGTACAGGTAGGGTTAGGGTTAGGTTTAGCGTTAGGATTAGGCTGAAGGTGAGAGTGAGGGTTAGGGTGAGGTTAAGGTTGAGGGTGAGGGTGAGGGTTAGGGCTAGGTTTAGGGTGAGGGTGAGGGTGAAAGTAAGGGTTAGGGTGAGGGTGAGGGTTAGGGTTAGGGTTAGTGTTAGTTTGAGGGTTAGGTTTAATGTGAGTTTAGGGTGAGGGTGTGGGTAAGGGTTAGTGTGAGGGTTAGGGTGAGGGTGAGGGTTAGGGTCATGGTTAGCGTTAGGGTTAGCTTGAGGATTAGGTTGAGGTTTTGGGTTAGGGTGGCCGTTAGGTATAGGCTGAGTGTTAGGTTTAGGGTTAGGGTGAGGGTTAGGTTTAGTGTGATATTTAGGCTGAGGGTGAGAGTTCGGGTTCTCATGAGGGTTAGCTTTTGTGTGACGGTTAGGGTTAGGGTTAGGGTTAGGGTGAGGTTGAAAGTTAGGGTGAGGGTGAGGGGTAGGGTTAGGGTTAGGGTGATTTTTAGGTTTAGGGTTAGTGTTAGGTGAGGGTTATGGGGAGGATTAGGGTGAGGGTTAGGGTTAGGTTTAGGGTTAAGTTTAGGGTGAGGGTTACGGTGAGGTTTAGGGTTAGGGTTATGGTGAGGGTAACGTTTAGAATGAGGGTTAGATTGAGGGTGAGGGTTAGGTTAGGGTTTGGGTGAGGGAAAGGGTCAGGGTTAGGGTTAGGTTGATGGTGAGGTTAGGGTGAGAATTTTGGTTAGTGTTAGGGTTTAGGGTTAGTGTTAGTGTGAGGGTGATGGTTATGGTTAGGGTTAGTATTAAGGTGAGGTCTAGGGTGAAGGTGAGGTTTAGTGTTAGTGTTAGGGTTAGGTATAGGGTGAGTATTAGTGTTATGATTTGTGTGAGTGTTAGGCTGAGCGGTAGGGTTAGGGTTAGGTTTAGTGTGAGGATTCGGATTAGGGTTAGGATTAGGGTTAAGGTGAGGGTTAGGGTTAGGTTGAGGGTTAGGGTGCGGGTGAAGTTTAGGGTTAGCATTAGGGATAGGGTGAGGGTTAGGGTGTGGGTAAGAGTCTGGGTAAGGGTTAGGGAGAGGGTGAGGTGTAGGGTTAGGGTTAGGTAGAAGGATAGTGTTAGGGTGAGGGTTTGGGTTAGTTTGAGGGTTAGGGTGAAGGTGAGTTTGAGGTTGAGAGTTAGGGTGAGAGTGAGGGTGACGATAATGTTTAGGGATAGCATACGGGTTAGGGTTAGGGTTAGGTTTAGGGTTAGGGTGAGGGTGAGGGTGAGGGTGAGGGTTAGGGTTAGGGTTAGGTTTAGGATTAAGGTGAGGTTTAGGGTAAGGGATAGCATTAGGGTGAGGGTTAGGTTTAGGTTTACGGTGAGTGTTGGGGTTAGTTTTAGGTTTAGGTTGAGGGTTAGTGTTAGGATAAGGGTGAGGATGAGGGTTAGGTTGAGGGGCAGGGTTAGGGATAGGGTAAGGGTTAGTGTTAGGGTGAGGGTTAGGGTAAAGATTAGGGTTAGGGTGAGGGTGAGGGTGAGGGTTAGGGAGAGGGGTAATGTTAAGGTTCGGGTGAGGTTTAGGGTGATTGTGAGGGTTAGGGTTAAGTTGAGGGTTAGGGTTAGGGTGAGGGTTAGGGTTAGAGTTAGGGGTGGGTTGAGTTTGAGGGTGAGGGTTAGGTTTAGGTTTAGGCTTATGGTTAAGGTTATGTTGAGGGTAAGTGTTAGGGTGAGGTTTAGTGTGTGGATGAGTGTTAGGGTTATTGTTAGGGTTAGGGTGAGGGTTAGGGTGAGGGTTAGAGGTAGGGTTAGCATTAGGGTGATTGTGAGGTATAGGGTGAGTTTGAAGGTTAGGGTATGGGTTAGGGATATTTTTAGGTTAGGGTGAGGGTGAGGGTGAGTGTTAGGTTTAGGTTTAGGTTTAGAGTTAGGGTGAGGGTGAGGGTGAGGGTTAGGATTAGAATTAGGATTAGGGTTAGGGTTAGGATGAGGGTTAGGATTAGGGTTAGGATGAGGTTTAGGGTTAGGTTGAGGGTTAGGGATAGGGTTAGTGTTATTGTGAGGGTTAGGGATAGGGTTACAATTTGAGTTAGCGTGAGTATGAGGGTGAGCTTTAGGGTTAGGATTAGGGTTAGGCTTAGTGTTAGGCAGAGAGTGAGCGTGAGGGTTACGGTTAGGGTGAGGTTAAGGGTTAGGGTTAGGGTGAGGGTTAGGGTGAGGTTTAGGGAGACGGTGAGGGTTAGGGTGAGGGTTAGAGTTTAGGTTAGCGTTAGGGTGAGTGTGTGGTATACGGTGAGGTTTAAGGTTAGGGTGAGGGTTAGGGTTAGTTTTAGGTTAGGGTGAGGGTGAGGGTGAGTGTTAGGTTTAGGTTTAGGTTTAGAGTTAGGGTGAGGGTGAGGGTGAGGGTTAGGGTTAGAATTAGGGTTAGTGTTAAGTTTAGGATGAGGGTTAGGATTAGGGTTAGGATGAGGTTTAGGGTTAGGATGAGGTTTAGGGATAGGGTTAGCGTTATTGTGAGGGTTAGGGTTAGGGTTACGGTTTGAGTTAGGGTGAGTATTAGGGTGAGCTTTAGGGTTAGGATTAGGGTTATGGGTAGTGGTAGGCAGATGGTGAGTGTGAGGGTTAGGGTTAGGGTGACGTTTAGGGTTAGGTTTAGGGTGAGGATTAGAGTTAGAGTTAGGGAGAGGGATAGGGTTAGTGTGAGGGATAGGGTGAGGAGTAGGGTCACAGGTAGGTTTAGTGTTAGGTTGAGCATTAGGGTTAGTGTGAGGGTTAGGGTTAGAGTTAGGATGAGTGTAAGGGTTACTGTGAGGATTAGGGTGAGGGTGACAGTTTGGGTTAGCTTTTGTTTTTTGGTGAGGTGAGGTTTCTGGTTTGCATTAGGGTTAGGGTGAGGGTTATGGTTAGGTTTAGGGTGAGGGTGAGGGTGAGGGTTAGGTTTAGGGTTATGTTGAGTGTTAGGTTTAGGGTGAGGGTTAGGGTTAGGGTTAGGATTAGGGTGAGGGTGAGGGTGAGGGTGAGGTTTAGGGTGAGGGTGAGGGTGAGGGTTAGGGTTAGGTTTAGGGTGAGGGTGAGAGTGAGGTTTAGGTTTAGGTTTAGGTTTAGGGTTAGGGTGAGGGTTAGGGTTAGAGTTAGGGTGAGGGTGTGGGTGATGGTTAGTGTTAGGGTGAGGGTGAGGGTGAGGGTTAGGGTTAGGGTTAGGGTTAGTTTTTGTGTTAAGATTAATGTGAGGTTTAGGGTGAGGTTGAGGGTAAGGGTTAGTTTGAGGGTTAAGGTGTTAGTTAGGGTTAGGGTGAGGGATAGAGGTAGGGTTAGGGTTAGGTTTAGGCTGAGGGTGAGGGTGAGGGTGAGGGTGAAGGTGAGGTTTAGAGTTAGGGTTAGGGAGAGGGTGAGGGTGAGGGTTAGGTTTAGGGTTATGGTGAGTGTTAGTTTTAGGTTGAGGTTTAGGTTTAGGGGTAGGTTTAGGTTGAGGGTGAGGGTGAGGGTCAGGGTTAGGGTTAGGGTGAGGGTGAGGTTGAAGGTTAGGGTTAGGGTGAGGGTGAAGGTTAGGGTTAGGGTTAGGGTTAGGGTTAGTTTGAGTATTAGGGTGAAGTTTTGGGTTAGAGTGACCGTTAGGTATAGGCTGAGTGTTAGGTTTAGGGTTAGGGTTAGGGTTAGGGTTATTGTGATGTTTAGGGTGAGGGTGAGGCTAAGGGTAAGGGTTCGTTTTCTCATGAGAGTTAACGTTTGTGTGACGGTTAGGGTTAGGGTGCGGGTTAGGGTGAGGTTGAAGGTTAGTGTGAGGGTGAGGGGTAGGGTTAGGTTGAGGTTTAGGTTTAGGGTTAGTGTTAGGTGAGGGTTATGGGGAGGGTTAGGGTTAGGGTTAAGTTTAGGGTGAGGGTTATGGTGAGGGTTAGGGTTAGGGTTAGGGTGAGGGTAAGTTTTAGAGTGAGGGTTAGAGTGAGGGTGAGGGTTAGGATTAGAGTTTGGGTGAGGGAAAGGGTGACGGTTAGGGTTAGGGTGAGGGTGAGGGTTAGGGTGAGAGTTTAGGTTAGTGTTAGGTTTAGGGTTAGTGTGAATGTTAGTGTGAGGGTGATGGTTAGGGTTAGGGTTAGTATTAGGGTGAGGTCTAGGGTGAGGGTGAGTGTTAGGGTTAGGGTTAGGGATAGGGTGAGGATTAGTGTTATGATTTGGGTGAGAGTTAGGCTGAGCGGTAGTGTTAGGGTAAGGTTTAGTGTGAGGATTCGGGTTAGGCTTAGGGTTAGGGTTAAGGTGAGGTTAAGGTTTGGGTGAGGGTTAAGGTTAGATTTAGCATTAGGGATAGGGTGAGGGTTAGGGTGTGGGTAAGGATCTGGGTAAGGTTTAGGGTGAGGGTGAGGGGTAGAGTTAGGGTTAGGAAGAAGGTTAGTGTTAGGGTGAGGGTTTGGGTTAGTTTGAGGGTTAGGGTGAAGGTGAGTTTGAGGTTGAGAGTTAGGGTGAGGGTGATGGTGACGATAAGGTTTAGGGATAACATACGGGTTAGGGTTAGGGTGAGGGTTAGGGTTAGGTTTAGGGTTAGGGTGAGGGTGAGGGTGAGGGTTAGGGTTAGGGTTAGGTTTAGGATTAGAGTTAGGTTTAGGGTAAGGGTTAGGGTTAGGTTGAGGTTTAGGTTTAGGGTTAGGATGAGGGTTAGGGTTAGGGTTAGGTTTAAGGTGAGGGTTAGTGTTAGGATTAGGGTGAGGATGAGGGTTAGTTTGAGGGGCAGGGTTAGAGATAGCATAAGGGTTATGGTTATGGTTAGGGTTAGGGTGAGTGTAAGGGATAATTTTAGTGTGAGGGTTAGTGTGAGGGTTAGCTTGAGGTTTAGGTTTAGGGTTAGGGTAAGGGTTAGGTTTAGGATGAGTGATAGTTTTATGTTTAGGAATAGGTTGAAGTTAATGCTGAGGGTTATGGTTAGGTTTTTTGTGAGGATAAGGGTTAGGGTCAGGATTAGGGTGAGGATGAGGGTTAGGGTTAGCATAAGTTTTAGTGTGAGAGTTAGGGTTAGGGTTAAGTTTAGGGTAAGGGTTAGGGTTAAGGTAAGGATTAGGGTTCGGCTTAGGGTAAGGGTTAGGGTTAGGGTTAGGGTGATGTTTAGGCTTAGGGTTAGAGTTAGGTTGAGGTTTAGGGTTAATTTTATGGTTAGGGTAAGGGTTAGGTTTTGTGTGAGGTTTAGGGTTAGGGTGATGTTTAGGGTGACGGTGAGGTTTAGGGTGAGTGTGAATTTGAGAGTGAGGGTTAGGGTAAGGTTGAGGGTGAGTGGGATGGTGACGGTGAGGGTTAGGGTTAGGTTTAGGTTTAGGGTAAGGGTAAGCGTTAGGGTTAGGATTAGGGTTAGGGTAAGGGTTAGGCTGAGGGTGAAGGACAGGGTGCGGTTGAGGGTGAGGTTTTTGGATAGGTTAGCATTAGGATTAGGGTGAGGATTAGGGTGACGTTAGGGTTAGGGTTAGGTTGAGTGTTAGGGTTAGGGTTAGGGTGAGGGTTAGGGTGTGAGGTAGGGTTAGGGTTACGATGAGGATTATGTTGAGGGTGAGGAATAGGGTTTTGGTGAGGGTAAGTGTTAGGGTTATGGTGAGAGTGAGGGTGAGGGTAAGGGTAAGGGTTAGGGTCAGGGTTAGGGTGAGGGTGAGGGTTAGGGTTAGCATTAGAGTTAGGGTTAGGGTAAGGTTGAGTGTTAGGATTAGGTTTAGGGTTAAGGTTAGGGTGCAAGTTAGGGTTAGGGTTATGCTGAGAGTGAGGTTCAGAGTTAGGGATAGGATTAGGTTTAGGGTTATGTTGAGGCTGAGGGTGAGGGTGAGAATGAGGATTAAGTTTAGGGTTAGGTTTAGGGTGAGGGCTAGGATGAGGGTGATATTTTTGGTTAGGAAAGGTTTAGGGTTAGGTTTAGGGTGAGGATTAGGGTGAGGGTGAGGTTTAAGGTGAAGTTTAGTGTTAGGGTTAGGGATAGGGTGAGGGTTACGGTGAGGGTTTGGTTGTGGGTAAGTGTTAGCATGAGGGTTAGAATGAGGGTGAGGGTTAGGGTTAGGGTGAGGGTAAGGGTTATTGTGAGGGTTAGGGTGAGGGTGAGGGTTAGGGTTAGCTTTCGGGTTAAGGTGAGGGTGAGATTTAGGGTTTGCATTAGGGTTCAGTTAAGGGTTAGGGTGAGGTTTAGGTTTAGGGTGATGGTGAGGGTGAGGGTGAGGGTTATGGTTAGGGTTATGGTGAGTGTTAGGGTTAGGGTTAGGGTGAGGGTTAGGGTTAGGGTGAGTGCGAGGGTGAGGGTGATGGTGAGGTTGTGGGTTAGCTTTAGTTGTAGGGTGAGGGTGAGTGTGAGGTTTAGGGTGAGGTTTAGGATTGGAGTTAATGTGAGGTTTAGGGTGAGGGTGAGGGTAAGCGTGAGGGTGAGGGTGAGGGTTAGGGTTAGGGGTAGGGGTAGATGTAGGTTTAGTGTTAGGTTTAGGGTTAGTATTAGGGTTAGGATTAGGCTTAGGGTGAGGTTGAGGGTGAGGGTGAAGGTGAGGTTTAGAGTTAGGGTTAGGTTAGAGTTATGGTTAGGTTGAGCGCTAGGATGAGGGTTATGGTTAGGGTGAGGGTGAGGTTGAGGATATGATTGAGACTCACCCTAGCTTTCATGGCTATGGTTAGGGTGAGGGTTAGGGGGACGGGTAAATTTAGTGTTAGATTTAGGGTGAGGGTTAGGTTTAGTGTGAGAGTTAGGGTTAGGGTTAGGGTTAGGGTGATGTTAAGTGTTAGAGTGAGGGTTAGGGTGAGAGTGAGGGTTAGGGTGATGTTTAAGGTGAAGGTGAAATTTAGAGAGAGTGAGAGGTTTCCGGTGACGGTGAGGGTTAGGGTGTGGGTGAGGGTGAGGGTTAGGGTGAGAGTAAGGGTTAGGGTGATATTTAGGGTGAGGGTGAGGTTTAGGGTGATAGTTAGGGTTCAGGGTAGAGGAATTGTTAGGGTTCAGGTGAGGATTAGGTTTAGGGTTAGGGCTTGGGTTGGGGTTAGGGTTAGGGTTAGGGTGAGTGTTAGGGTGAGAGGTAGGGTTAGGGTTAGTATGAGGGTTAGGCTTAGTGTGAGGGTTTCGGGTTAGGGTGAGGATTAGTGTGAGGATAAGTCTTAGGGTGAGGTTTAGGGTGAGACTGAGGGTTAGGGTTACCCTTAGGGTTAGGGTGAAGTTTAGAGTGGGGGTTAGTGTGAGAGTTAGGGTTAGGGTTACGGTTGGGTGAGGGTTAGGGTGAGCGAAAGGGTTAGGGTGAGGGTTAGGTTGAGGTTGAGGGATACGGTTATGGTGAGGGTAAGGGTTAGGGAAACGGTTAGGGTGAGGTTAAGGATTAGGGTTAGCATTAGTGTTAGGGGGAGGGTGAAGGTTAGGGTGAAGGTGAGGTGTAGGCTGAGGAGTAGGGTTATTGTTAGGGTCAGGGTTAGGGTGAGGGTGAGGGTTAGGGTTAGCATTAGGGTTAGGGTTAGGTTTAGGTTGAGTGTTAGGGTTAGGGTTAGGGTAAGGTTGAGGGTAAGGTTTAGCATTAGGGTGAGGGTTAGGGTTAGGTTGCAGGTTAGGGTTAGGGTTAGAGTGAGGGTAAGGGTCCGGGTTAGGGTTAGGTTTAGGTTTAGGGTTATGGTGAGGCTAAGGGTGAGGGTGAGCGTGAAGGTGAGGGTTAAGTTTAGCATTAGGTTTAGGGTGAGGTCTAGGGTTAGGGGGAGGGCTAGGGTGAAAGTTAGGGTGAAGGTGAGGTTTTCGGTTAGGAAATGGTTAGGGTTAGGGTTAGGGTGAGGATTGGAGTGAGGGTGAGGTTTAAGGTGAGAGTTAGGGTTAGGGTGAGAGTTAGGGTTAGGGTGAGGGTAATGTTTAGGGTGAGGGTGAGTGTGAGGGTGAGGGTTCGGGTAGGGTGTGGGTTAGGTTGTTGGTGAGGGTTAGGGTGAGGGTGAGGGTGAGAGTGAGGGTTAGGATGTTGGTGAGGTTTCAGGTTAGTGTGAGGTTTAACGTGAGTGTTATGGTTAGGGTTAGGGTGAGGGATAGGGTTAGTGTGAGGGTTACAGTTAGGCTTAGTGTAAGGATAAGTGTTAGGTTGAGGATTAGGGTGAGAGTGAGGGTTAGGGTTAGATTAAGGGTTAGGGTTAGGGTAAGTGTTAAGGATAGGGTTAGGGTTAGGGTGAGTGTGAGGCTTAAAGTTAGGGTTAGGGTGAGGGTTAGGGTTGGGGTGAGTGATAGGGTTAGGGTTATGGTGAGGTTGAGGGTGAGGTTTCTGGTGAGTGTGAGTGTTAGGGTGTGGGTGAAGGTTAGGGTTAGGGTGAGGGTTAGGGTGACGGTGAGGGTTAGGGTGACGGTGAGGGTTAGGGTTAAGGTGAGCGATAGGGTGATGGTTCGGGTTAGGGTGAGTGTGAATATTAGGTTTAGGGTTACCCTTAGGGTTACGGTGAGGGTATGGGTTAGGGTGAGTTTTAGCGTGAGGGTGAGGGTTAGGGTTATCGTTAGGGTTAAGGTAAGAGTTAGGGTGAGGGTTATGGTTAGGGTGAGGGTGAGGGTTAGGGTTAGGGTTAGGGTGATGTTTAGGGCTAGGGTGTGGGTTAGGGTTAGTTTTATGGTTAGGGTGTGGGTTAGGTTTACGATTAGGGTTCGAGTTAGGGTGAGTGTGAGGGTGAGTGTTAGGGTTAGGATTAGGGTTAGGGTTATTGTTAGGCTGAGGGTGAAGGTGAGGGTTAGGGTTAGTGTTAATGTAATGTTTAGGGTTAGGGTTAGGTTGAGGGTTAGGGTTAGGGTTAGGATGAAGGTTAAGTTGAGGATTATGGTTAGGTTTAGGGTGACAGTTAGGTATAGTGTCACGGTTGGGTTTATTGTGAGAGTAAGCGTAAGGGTGAGGGTTAGGGTGAGGGTGAGGGTCAGGGTTAGGGTTAGGATTAGGTTTAGTGTTATTGTGAGGCTGAGGGTGAGGGTGAGTGTGAGGGTTAAGGTTAGGGTTAGGTTTAGGGTGAGGGCTAGGGTGAGGGTGATATTTCTGGTTAGGTTTAGGTTTAGGGTGAGGATTAGGGTGAGCGTGAGGTTTGAGGTGAGGGAAAGTTTTAGGGTGAGGGTTAGGGTTAGGTTTAGGGTGAGGGTTAGGGTTAGGGTGATGTTTAGGGTGAGGGTGCAGGTGAGAGTGAGGGTTCGGGTGAAGGTTAGGGTTAGGGTGAGGGTTAGGGTTTGGGTTAGGGTTAGGGTGATAGTAAGGGTTACGATGACAGTTGGGGTGAGGGTGAGGGTTAGGGTTAGGTTTAGGCTGAGTATGAGGGTTAGGGTGAGGGTTAGGTTTAGGGTCAGGGTGAGGGTTAGGGTGAGGGTTAGCGTTAGGGTTAGGGTTCGGGTTAGGGTAAAAGTTAGGGTTAGGGTGAGTGTTAGGGTGAGTGGTAAGCTTAGGGTTAGGATGAGGGTTAGGCCTATTGTGAAGTTTATGGTTACGGTTAGGGTTAGTGTGAGCATAAGGGTTAGGGTGATGGTTAGGGTGAGACTGAGGGTTAGGGTTAGCCTTAGGGTTATGGTGAAGGTTAGGGTGGGGGTTAGGGTGAAGGTTAGGTTTAGGGTTAGGGTTGGATGAGGGTTAGAGTGAGTGTAAGGTTTACGGTGAGGGTTAGGTTGAGGTTGAGGGATAGGGTTATGGTGAGGGTAAGGGTTAGAGCCACGGTTAGGGTGAGTTTGATGGTTAGGGTTAGCATTAATGTTAGTGAGAGGGTGAGGATTAGTGTGAGTGTTAGGGTTAGGGATAGAGTGAGGGTGAGGGTTAGGGTAAGGATTATGGTTATGGTAATGGTGAGGGTGAGGGTTAGGGTTAGCATTAGGGTTAGGATTAGGTTTAGGTTGATTGTTATGGTTAGGGTTAGGGTGAGGTTGAGGGTTAAGGTAAGCATTAGGGTGAGGGTTAGGCTTAGGGTGCAGGTTAGGGTTAAGTTTAGAGTGAGGGTGAGAGTCAGGGTTAGGGATAGGATTAGGTTTAGGGTTAGGGTGAGACAGAGTGAGGGTGAAGGTGAGGGTGAGGGTTAAGTTTAGCGTTAGGTTTAGGGTGAGGGCTAGGTTGAGGGTAAGGGATAGGGTGAGGGTTAGGGTGAAGGTGAGCTTTTCGGTTAGGAATGGTTTAGGATTAGGTTTAGGGTGTGGGTGAGGTTTAAGTTGAGGGTTAGGTTTAGGGTGCGGGTTAGGGTTAGGGTTAAGTTGAGGGTTTGGGTTAGGGTGATGTTTAGGGTGAGGGTGAGAGTGAGCATTCGGTTGAAGGTGTGGCTTAGGTTGTTGGTGAGGGTTAGGGTGAGAGTGAAGGTTAGGGTGAGGGTTAGAGTTAGGGTGCTGGTGAGGATTAGGTTTAGGGTGAGAGTTAGGTTGAAGGTGAGGGTTAGGGTGAGGGTGAGGGTTAGGTTTAGGTTTAGGGATAGGATTAGGGTGAGGGTTAGGGTTAAGGTTAGGGTGAGGGTTATGGTTATGGTTAGGGTGTGGATTTGGTTTAGTGTGAGGGTTAGGGTTAGCGTTAGTGTAAGGGTAAGGGTTAGGTTGAGGATTAGGGTGAGAGTGAGGGTTAAGGTTAGATTAAGGGTTAGGGTGAGGGTTAGGGTAAGGGATAGGGTTAGGGTTAGGGTGAGTGTGAGGGTTAAAGTTAGGGTTAGGGTGAGTGTTAGGGTCGGGGTGAGGGTTAGGCTTAGGGTTAGGGTGAGGCTGAGGGTTCGGGTGAGTGTGAGTGTGAGTGTTAGGGTGTGGGTCACGGTTAGGTTTAGGGTGAGGGATAAGGTGACGGTGAGGTTAAGGGTGAGGGTGAGTGTTATGGTTAGGGTGAGGGTGAGGGTTAGGGTTAGGTTTAGGGTGATGTTTAGGGTTAGGGTGTGGGTTAGGGATAGGTTTATGGTTAGGTTAAGGGTTAGGTTAGGGTTCGAGTTAGGGTGAGTGTGAGGGTGACTGTTAGGGTTAGGATTAGTTTTAGGGGTAGTGTTAGGCTTAGGGTGAGGGTAAAGGGTGAGGGTTAGGGTGAGGGTGAGGGATACGGTTAGTGTTGGGGTTAGGGTGAGCGTTTGGATGAGGGTGAGGGTTAGGGTTAGGGTGAGGGTTAGGGTTAGGGTTGAGTTTAGGGTAAGAATTAGGATGAGGTGTAGGGTAAGGGTTAGGGTTAGTGGGAGGAAAAGGGATATGGTGAGGGTTAGGGTGAGGGTGAGGAATAGGGTTAGTGTAAGGGTTAGGGTGAGTGTTTGGGTGAGCCTTAGGTTTATGTTTAGGGTTAGGGTGAGGGTTAGGATGAGGGTAAGTGTTAGGGTGAGATTTAGGTTGTGGTTGAGTATTAAGGTCAGCATTAGTCTTAGGGTGAGGGTTAGGTTTAGCTATAGCATTAGGGTTAGGATTAGAGTTCGGGTGTGGGTTAGGATTAATGTTAAGGTGAGGGTGAGTTTTAGGGTTAGCATTAGGTTTAGGGTTAGGATTAGTGTGAGGCTGAGGGTGAGGGTTAGGTTTAGGTTTAGGTTTAGTGTTAGGGTGAGGCTGCGGTTGAGGATGAGGTTGAAGGTGAGGGTTAGGGTTTGGCTTAGGCTTAGAGTTAGGGTGAGTGCTAGCGTGAGGGCGAGGGTGCGGTTTTCTGATAGGAAGGGTTAGGGTTAGGTTTAGGGTGAGGATTGGGCTGAGGGCGAGGTTGAAGGTGAGGTTTAGGGTTAAGGTGAGGGTTAGGGTTAGCGTTAGGCTGAGCGTTAGGGTTTGGGTGATGTTTAGGGTGATGTTTAGGGTGAGGGTGTGGGTGAAGGTGAGGGTTAGGGTGTAGGTGACGGTTAGGGTGAGGGTGAGGGTTAGGGTGATGGTGAGAGTTAGGTTTAGGGTTAGTGTGAGGAAACGGCTTAGGGTGAGGATTTGGATGAGAGTAAGTGTTAGGGTTACGTTTAGAGTTAGGTTTAGGGTGAGGTATAGGGTTAGAGTTCGGGTTAGGGTTCAGTTGAGGGTGAGGGTTAGAGTTAGGGTTAGGGTGAGGGTTAGGGTTGGGGTGAGGGTTAGGGTTACGGTTAGGGTGAGGGTGAGGGTGAGGGTTCAGGTGAGGGTTAGGGTGTGGGTTAGGATTAAGGTTATGGTGAGAGTAAAGGTTAGGGTGAGGTTTAGGGTGAGGGTTAGGGTTAGAGTTAGGGTTAGGGTTATGATGAGCATTATGCTGAGGGTTCGGTTTAGGTTTAGTGTGAGGGTTAGGATTAAGGTTAATGTTAGGGTTAGGATTTGGTTAGGGTAAAGGTTAGTTTTAGGTTTAGGATAAGGTTTCGGTTGATGGTTAGGTTTAGAGTTATTGTGAGGATTACGTTTAGCGTTAAGGTTAGGGTGTGGGCTAGGGTGAGGGTGAGGATTAGGTTGAGGGTTTAGTTTAGGTAAGAGTTAAGGTTAGGTTAGGGTGAGGATTAGGGTAAGATTGAGGGTTAAGTTGAGGGTTAGGGTTAGGGTGAGCCTTAGGGTTACGATTAGGGTGAGGGTTAATGTTAGGGTGATGTTTAGGGTTAGGGTGAGGGTGAAGGTTCGGGTGAGGAGGAGGGTTAGGTTTAGGGTTAGTGTGAGGGTTAGGGTTAGCTTTAGGGTTAGAGTTAGTGTGAGCATGAGGGTTAGGGTGAGGGGTAGGGTTAGGGTTACGGTGAGGTTGAGGGTTAGGTTTAGTTTGAGGGTTATGGTTAGGGTAAGGGTGAGGGTTGGGTTTAGGTTAAGGGTGAGGATGAGGATGAAGGTGAGGGTTAGGGCTACGTTTAGCGTTAGGGTGAGGCTTAGGTTTAGGATAAGGGTTAGGATAAGGGTGAGGGTGAGGGTTACGGTTAGGATTAATTTAGGGTGAGGGTGAGGGTTAGGTTTAGGATTAGGGTTAGGGTCAAGGTGAGGGTGAGGGTTAGGGATAGGGTGAGGGTTAGGGTTATGTTTAGGGTTAGGGTTAGGGTTAGGTTTAGGAGGAACGTTAGGCTTAGGATTAGGGTTAGGGTTAGTATGAGGTTAGTTTTAGGGTTGTGTTAGGGTGAGGGTGAGGGTTTACCTTAGGTAAGGGTTAGGGTAAGTTTAGGGTGAGGATTAGGATGAGGTTGAGGGCTGAGGTGAGGGTTAGGGTTAGGGTGAGTGTTAGGGTTAGGATTAAGTTGAGGGTTATTGTTAGGGTGAGGGTGAGGGTGAAGTTTCAGGTGATGGGAGGGGTTAGGTTTAGGGTTAGCGTGAGGTTTATGGTTAGGGTTAGGGTTAGGGTGATGGTGAGGGTTAGGGTGAGTGTGAGGTTGATGGTGAGTGTGAGGTTTAAGCTTAGGGTGAGGGTTAGGAATAGGGTTAGGGTTAGGGTGAGGGTTCGGGTTAGTGTGAGGGTTAGGGTTAGGTTTAGGTGAAGGTGAGGATAAGGGTTAGGGTGAGGGTTAGGGTGAGGATGAGGGTTAGGATTAGCATTAGGTTTAGGATTAGGCTTAGGGTGAGGTTGTGGTTTAGTATTAGGGTGAGGGTTAGGGTTATTGTTAGGGTTAGGGTGCGAGTAAGGTTGAGCGTTAGGGTTAGGTTAGGGTTAGGTTTAGGCTGAGGGTGAGGGTGAGGGTGAGGTTGACGGTTAGTGTTAGTGTGACGGTGAGTGTGAGGGCTGGGGTGAGGGTGAGGGTTAGTGTGAGGGTGAGGGTGTGGGTTTCTTTTACATCAGGGTTAGGTTTAGGGTGAGGATTAGGGTGAGAGTGAGGGTGAGGAGTTCGTTTACATCTGGGTTAGGGTTAAGCTGAGGTTAGGGTGAGGGTGAGGGTTAGGGTTAGAGTTAGGGTGTGGGTTTAGCTTAGGGTGATGTTTAGGGTGAGGCTGAGGGTTAGGGTGAGAGTTAGGGTGAGGTTTAGGTTTAGTGTTAGGATTAGGGTGAGGGTGAGGTTTAGGGTTAGAATTAGGGTTATGGGGAGGGTTAAATTGAGGGTCAGGGTTAGGGTTAGTGCTAGGGTTAGTGTTAGGATGCGAGTTAGGTTGAGGTTTATGGGTAGGGTTAGAGTGAGGGTGAGGGGAAGGGGGAGATTTTGGTTTAGGGTTAGAGTTAGGTTGAGGGTGAGGGTTAGGATTAGGGTTAGCACTAGGTTTTGCTGAGGGTGAGTGTGAGGTTGAGGGTGAGGTTTAGGGTTAGGGTGAGGGTAAGGGTTAGGTTTAGGGTGAAGGTTAGTGTTCTGGTTAGGGTTAGATATAGCATTAGGCTGAGGGTTTGAATTAGGGTTAGTGTGAGGGTTAGGGTTAGGGTTTGTTTAGGTTGAAGGTTAGTTTTAGCTTTAGGGTTAGGATAAAGTTCAGACAGAGGGTTAGGGTTAGGGTTACTGTGAGGGTTAGGTTTAGGGTTAGGGATAGGGGGTGGGCTAGGGTGAGGGTGAGGTTTAGGGTGAGGGTGAGGGTTTAGTTTAGGTAAGGGTTAAGGCTAGGTTAGAGTGAGGATTAGGGTGAGGTTTAGGGTTAAGGTGAGGATTAGGGTTAGGGTGAGGGTTAGGATTACTGTGAGGGTTAGGGTTAGGGTGAGGGTGAGGGTGAGGGTAAGTGTTAGGGTGAGGTTTAGGGTGAGGGTGATGGTTAGGATTAGAGTTACGGTTAGGATTAGGGTGATCGTAAGGTTGAATGGTTAGTGTTAGGGTGAGGATTAGGGTTGGGTTAAGGATGAGGGTGAGGGTTAGGGTTAGGGTTAGGGTTAGGTTTAGGCTGAGGTTGAGGCTGATGTTTAGGATTAAGGTTACGGTGAAGGTGATGGTTCGGGTGAGGGTAGGGTTAGTATGAGGTTTACGGTGAGGGTTTCATTTACCTCCGGTTTAGGTTTAACCTGAGGTTAGGTTTAGGGTTAGGGTTAGGGTTAGGGTTAGGGTGAGGGTGAGGGTTAGGGTGATGTTTACGGTGAGGGTGAGGGTTAGGGTGAGAGTGAGGGTTAGGTTTAGGATGAGGGTTAGGGTTAGGGTTTGGGTTAGGGTAATGTTGAGGGTAAGGTATAGGGTGAGGTTTATTGTGAGGAGGACGGTTAGGTTTAGTGTTAGGGTTAGGGTGAGGTTTAGGTTGAGCGTTAGGTATTGGTTTAGGGATAGGGTGAGGGTGTGGTATAGGGTGAGTGTTAGTGTTAGGTTGAGGGATAGGGATATGGTTAGGGTGAGGTTGAGGGTTAGGGTTAGAGTTAGGGTGAGGGGGAGGGTTAGGATTAGGGTAAGGATTAGGTTTTGGCTGAGTTTGAGGGTGACTGTAAGAGTGAGGGTTAGGTTATGGTGAGGGTTAGGGTTAGGGTATGGGTGAGGGTTAGGGTTAGGGTGAGGGTGTGGGTAAATGTTAGGGTGAGGGTTAGGGCGAGAGTGAGGGTTAGTGTTAGGGTCAGGGTAAGGGTTAGGGTGAGGGTAAGTGTTAGGTTGAGGGTTATGGTGAGGGTGAGGCTTAGGGTTAGCATTAGGGTTAGGGTGAGGGTGAGGGTTAGGTTGAGGGTTAGGGTTAAGGTTAGGGATAGAGTGAGGATTAGGGTTAGGGTTAGGTTTAGGGTGAGGTTTAGGATGAGGGGTAGGGTTAGGGATAGAGTGATTGTTAGGTTTAGTTTGAGGATTAGGGTTAGGGTGAGGTTTAGTTTTACTGTGAGGTTTAGGGTTAGGGTTAAGATGAGTGTTAGGGTAATGTTGAGGGTGAGGGTGAGGGTGAGGGCTAGGTTTAGGGTTAGTGTGAGTGTTATTGTTAGGGTGAGGGTTAGGTTTAGGTTGAGGGTTAGGGTTAAAGTAAGGGTTAGGTTTAGGGTTAGGGTTAGGGTTAGGGTTAGGGTCAGGGTGAAGGTTTGGTTTATGTTGAGGGTTAGGTTTAGGGTGAGGGTTAGGGTTAGGGTGAGCGTTAGGGTGATGGTGAGGGTTAGGGTGAGGGTGATGGTTAGGTTTAGAGTTAGGGTTAGGCTGAGTGTTAGGGTTAGGGTTAGGGTTAGGGTGAGATTTATGGTGAGGTGTCGGGATACGGTTAGACTGAGGGTTAGGGTTAGTGTGAAGGTTAGGGGTAGGGTTAGGGTTAGTGTTAGGATAATGTTTAGGGTGAGGGTTAGTTTGATGGTGAGGGTTAGAGTGAGCGTTAGGGTTAAGGTGATGTTTAGGGTGATGTTGAGGGTTAGTGTGAGGGTGAGGGTGAGGCTGAGGGTGAGGGTTAGGGTGAGGGTGAGGTTAATTTAGGAAAACGATTAGAGTTAGGGTTAGGCTGAGGGTGAGGGGGAAAGTGAGGGTGAGGGTTAGGGTTAGGGCTAGGGTGAAGGTTAGGGTTAGTGTGAGGGTTAGTGTGATGGTGAGTGTCAGGGTGAAGGTGAGGGTTATAATGACGGTGAGGGTGAGGTTGAGGGTTAGGGTTAGGATTAGGGTTAGGGTGAGTTTTAGGGTTAGGGCTAGGGTTAGAATTATTGTTAGGGTTAAGGTTAGGATGAGGGTGAGGGTTATTGTTAGGTTTAGGGTTAGGGTGAGGGTGAGGGTGGGGTTGAGGGTTAGGGTTAGGCTTAGGGTTATGGTTAGGGTAAGGCTGATGGGGAAGGGGAGGTTGAGGGTGAGTGTTAGGGTTAAGTTTAGGGTTAAGGTTAGGGCTTGTGTGAGGGTGAGGGTTAGGCTGAGGGTGAGGATGAGGGTTTTGTTTAGGTAAAGGTTAGGGTTAGGGTGAGGATTAGGGTGAGGATGAGGATTAAGCTGAGGTTAGGTTCAGGGTGAGGGTTAGTGATAGGGTTAGGGTGAGGGTTAGGGTTAGGGAGATGTTTAGGGTGAGGTTGAGGGTTAGGGTGAGGGTGACGGTGAGGGTGAGGCTGACGGTGAGGGTTAGGTTTAGGGTGAGGGTAAGGGTTAGGATTAGGAATAGGATTAGGGTTAGTGTTAAACTGAGGGTGAGGGTCAGGGTGAGGGTCAAGGTTATGGTCAAGTTTAGGGTTAGGTTTAGAGTGAGGGTTAAGGTTAGTGTGAGGTTTATGGTTAGAGTTAGGGTGAAGGTAAGGGTTAGGGTTAGTGTAAGCATTAGGATGAGTGTGAGGGCTTGGATTCGGCTTTGTGTTAGGGTTAGGGTGAGGGTTAGCTTTTAGGTGATGTTTAGAGTGAGGGTGAGGGTTAGTGTGAGGATGAGGGTTCGGGTCTGGGTGAGGGTTCGGTTGATAGTGACTGTTAGGGTGAGGGTGAGTGTTCAGGTGAGGGTGAGGATTAGGGTGTGGTTGAGGGTTTGGGTTAGGATGAGAGTCAGGGTGAGGTGTCGGGATAGGGTTAGGGTGAGGGTTAGGGTTAGTGTGAAGGTTAGGGTTAGGGTTAGGGTTAGGGTTAAGATAAGGGTTAGTGTGAGGGTTAGGGTTAGTGTGATGTTTATGGTGAGGTTGAGGGTTAGTGTGAGGGTGAGCGTGAGGGTTAAGGTGAGGGTGAGAGTGAGTGGGAGAGTGACGGTGAGGGTTAGATTTAGGGTTAGGTTTAGGGTGGGGGTAAGTGTTTGGGTTACTATTAGGGTTAAGGTAAGGGTTAGGTTGATTGGGAGGGTGAGGGTGAGGGTGAGGGTGAGGGTCTCGGTTACGTAAGTGTTAGGGTTACGTTTAGGTTGATACTGAGGGTTAGGGTTAGCGTTAGGGTTAGGGTGAAGGTTAGTATGGGGGTTAGGGTTCGGGTTAGGTTTCGGGTTAGGGTTGGGTGAGGGTAAGGGTGAGCATAAGGTTTAGGGTGAGGGTTAGGTTGAAGGTGAGGGATAGGTTTATCGTGAGGGTAAGGGTTAGGGTTAGGTTGAGAGTGAGGGTGAAGGTAAGGGTAAGTGTTAGGGTCAGAATTAGGGTGAGGGTTAGGGTTACCATTAGGGTTAGGTTTAGGATTAGGTTGTTAGGGTTAGGGTTAGTGTTAGGGTTAGGGCTAGGGTGCAGGTTAGGGTTACGGTTAGAGTGAGTGTGAGGGTCAGGGTTAGGGTTAGGGTGAGGCTGAGGCTGAGGCTGAGGGTGAAGGTGAGGGTGAGGGTGAGGATTAAGGTTAGGGTTAGGTTTAGGGTGAGGACTAATGTGAGGGTGATGTTTTTGTTTAGGAAAAGTTTAGGGTTAGGTTTATGGTGAGGATTAGGGTGAGGGTGAGGTTTAAGGTGAGGGTTAGGGATAGGGTCAATGTTAGGGTTAGGGTTCGGGTGAGGGTTAGGGTTAAGTTGATGTTTAGGGTGACGGTGAAGGTGAGACTGAGGGTTCGGGTGAGGGTTAGAGTTAGAGTGAGGGTTAGGGTTAGGGTTAGGTTTAGGTTTAGGGTGAGGCTAAGTGTTATGATGATGACAGGTAGGGTGAGGGTGAGGGTTAGGGTTAGGGTTAGGGTTAGGGTGAGGTTTGGGGTGAGGTTTAGGGTTAGGTTTAGGGTGAGGGTTAGGGTGAGGGTTAGGGTGAAGGTTAGGGTTAGGGTTAGGGTTTGGGGTAGGGTAAGGTTTAGGGGGAGGGGAAGGGGTAGGGTGAGGGTTAAGGAGAGGGTGAGGGATAGGGTTATGCTGAGGGTAAGGGTTAATCTAAATGTTAGGTTGAGAGTGAGCATTTGTGTTAGCATCAGGGTTGGGTTGAGGGTTAGGTTTAGGGTTAGGCTGAGGGCTAGTTTTAGGGTTATGTTGAGGGTTAGGTTTAGGGTTAGGGTGAGGGTAAGAGTTAGGATGACAGCTAGGGTGAGGGTCAGGGTTAGGGTTAGGTTTAGGGATAGGGTGAGGGTTAGGGTGAGGGTTAGGTTTAGGGTTAGGGTGAGGGTTAGGGTGAAGTTTAGGGTTAGGGTTAGGGTTTGGGGTAGGGTGAGGTTTAGGGGGAGGGGACGGGGTAGGGTGAGGGTTAAGGAGAGGGTGAGGGATAGGGTTATGTTGAGGGTAAAGTTTAATCTAAGGTTTAGGTTGAGAGTGAGCATTTGTGTTAGCATTATGGTTGGGTTGAGGGTTAGTTTTAGTGTTAGTTTGAGGGGTAGTTTTAGGGTTAGGGTGAGGGATAGGGTTAGGGTTAAGGTGAGGTTAAGGGTTTGGGTGAGGGTGAGATTGAGGGTTAGTGTTAGCCTTAGGGTGAGGGTGAATGTTAGGGTTAGGGATAGGGTGAGTGTGAGTGTGAGGATTAGATTTAGGATTAGGGTTAGGGTTAGTGTTACGCTGAGGTTTAGGCTGATGGGTAGGGTTACAGTTAGGGTTAGGGTTAGATTTAGTGGGAGTGTTAGGGTTAGGTTTAGGTTTAGGGTTAGGGTGAGGGTTCGGGTGAGGGTTCGGGTTAAGGTGTGGATGAGGGTTAGGGTTAGTGTGAGGACTAGCTTTAGGGTTAGGGTTACTGTTAGGGTTAGGATTAGGGTGAGGGTAAGGGATAAGGTTAGTTTTATGGTTAGGGTGAGGGATCGGGTTAGTGTTCGGATTAGGGTTAGGGTTAGGTGAAGGATCGGGTAAGGGTTAGGGTGAGAGTTAGGGTGAGGGTGAGTATTATGATTAGGTTAAGGACTAGGGTTAGGCTGAGGGTGAGGGTGAGGTTGAGGTTTATGATTAGGGTTAGAGTGAGGGTTAGGTTTAGGGTGATGTTTAGGGTGAGGGTTAGGGTGAGGGTGAGGGTTCGGTTGAGGCTTCAGATTAGGGTGTGGATGAGGGTTAGCATGAGTGTGAGGTTTACAGTTAGGTTTAGGGTGTGGGTTAGGGTTAGGGTTTGGATTAGGGTGAGGTTTAGGGTGAGGGGTAGGGTCAGGGTTGGGGTGAGGTTTAGGGTTAGTGTGAGGTTTAGGGTTAGGTTTAATGTAAGTGTGAGGATAAGGGTTAGTGTGAGGGATAGGGTTATTGTTAGGGTTAGGGTGAGGGTGAGGTTGAGGGTTATGGTTAGGGTTAGGGTGAGGGTTAGGGTTAGGCTAAGGCTTAGGGTTGGGGATAGGTTAAGGGTGAGTGTGAGGGTGATGTTTAGAGGTAGGTTTAGGGTGAAGGTGAGGGTTCGGTTTAGGATTAGGGTTAGGGTTAGGGTTAGGGTGAGGGTGAGGGTTAGTTTTAGGATTAGGGTTAGGCTTAGGCTTAAGGTGAGGGTGAGGTTGAGGGTTAGGGAGAGGATTAGGCTTATGTTTACGGTTAGGGTGAGAGTGAGGGTTAGGTTGAGGTGAGGGTTCATGTTTGGGTGAGGGTTAGGGTGATGGTGTGGGTTAGGGTGAGGGTGAGGTTTAGGTTTAGTGTTAGCTTTAGGGTGAGTGTTAGGATCAGGGTTAGGATTAGGGTAGGGGTGAGGGCTAGGTTGAGGGTGAGGGGTAGGGTGAGGGGTAGGGTTAAGGTTAGGCTGAGGGTGAGGGTTAGGTTTAGTGTGAGGGTTAGGGTTAGTGTGAGTTTGAGGGTGAGGGTGAGGGTTAGGGTTAGGGTGAGGGTTAGGGTTAGGGGTAGGGGTAGGGTGAGGGTTAGCGTTACGTTTATATTGAGGCTTAGGGTGAGGGTAAGGTTATGGTAAGGGTGAGGGTGAGGTTTAGGTTTAGTGTGAGGGTTAGGGTTAGTGTAAGGTTAAGGGTTAGGGTGAGGTTTAGGGTAACAGTGAGGCTTAGTGTTAGCGTGAGTTTGAGGGTGAGGGTGAGGTTTAGGGTTAGGTTGAGGGTTAGGGTTAGGGTTAAGGTGAGGGTGAGCCGTAGGGTGAGAGTGAGGGTGAGGGTGAGGATTTGGGTGAAGGGGGAGGTTTATGGTTAGGGTTGGGTTTAGAGTTAGGGTGAGGCTGTGGGTGAGGGTTAGGTTTAGGATTAGGGTTAGTGTTAGGATTAGGCTGAGGGTGAGTGTGAGAGTGAGGGTGAGGGTTAGGTTTTGGGTGAGGGTTCGGGTTAATGTTAGGGTTAGGGTTAGGTTGAGGGATAGGATTAGGGTTAGTGTTAGGATGAGGGATAGGCTGTGGGGTAGGGTTAGGGTTAGGGTGAGGGTTAGGGTTAGTGTGAGATTTAGGGTTAAGGTTAGGGTCAGGGATTTGATTAGGTTAGGGGTAAGGGTTAGGGTGAGGGTTAGGATGAGGGTGAGGTTTAAGTTTAGGGATAGGGTTAGGATGAGGTTAGGGTGAGGGCTAGGGTGAGTGTGTGGGTTAGGGTTAGGTTAGGGATAGGGTGAGGATTAGGTTTAGGGTTAGGGTTAGGGTTAGGGTCAGTCTTAGGCTGAGGTGAAGGGTTAGGGATAGGGTGAGGGTTAGGTTTAGTGTGAGGGTTAGGGTTTGGGGTAGGGTTAGGGTGAGGGCTATGGTGAATGTGAGGGTTAGGGTTTTATTTAGGGATAGGGTAAGGATTAGCGTTAGGGTTAGTGTTAGTGTGAGGTTTAGGCTGATGTGTAGGGTTAAAGTTAGGGTGAGGGTTAGGTTTAGTGGGAGTGTTAGGATTAGGTTTAGTGTTAGGGTGAGGGTTCGGGTTCGGGTGAGCATTTGGGTTAATGTGTGGGTGAGGTTTAGGGTTAGTGTGAGGACTAGGTTTAGGTTTAGGGTTACTGTTAGGGTTAGGGTTAGGGTGAGGGTAAGGGTTAGGGTTAGTGGTATGGTTAGGGTGAGGGTTCGGGTTAGTGTGAGGGTTAGGGTTAGGGTTAGGTAAAAGTGAGGTTAAGGGTTAGGGTGAGGGTGAGGGTTAGGATTAGTGTTAGGTTTAGGATTAGGGTTAGGGTGAGGGTGAGGTTGAGGTTCAGTGTTAGGGTGAGGGTTAGGGTTATTGTTAGTGTTAGGTTGCGGGTGAGGGTGAGGGTGAGGGTGAGGGTTAGGGTTAGGGTAGGGTAAGGTTTGGCTGAGGATGAGGGTGAGAGTGAGGGTGAGGGTTAAGGTTAGGGTTAGGTTTAGGGTGAGGGCTAGGGTGAGGGTGATATTTTTGGTTAGGAAAGGTTTATTGTTAGGTTTAGGGTGAGGATTTGGGTGAGGGTGAGGTTTAAGATGAGGGTTAGGGTTAGGGTGAGGGTTAGGGTTAGGGTTAGCGTGAGTTTTAGGGTTAGGGTGATGTTTAGGTTGAGGGTGAAGGTTAGAGTGAGGGTTCAGGTGAGGGTTAGGGTTAGGGTGAGGGTTAGGGTTAGGGTTAGGGTTAGGGTGAGGATAAGGGTTAGGATGACAGTTAGGGTGAGGGTGAGGGGTAGGGTTAGGTTTGGGTTAGGGTGATGTTTATGGTGAGGGTGAGGGTGAGAGTGAGGATTCGGTTGAGGGTGTGGCTTAGGGTGTTGGTGAGGGTTAGGTTGAGAGTGAGGGTTCGGGTGAGGGTGAGAGTTAATGTGTTGGTGATGGTTAGGGTGACGGTGAATG
Source organism: Dipodomys merriami (assembly GCF_024711535.1). Taxonomy (NCBI): domain Eukaryota; kingdom Metazoa; phylum Chordata; class Mammalia; order Rodentia; family Heteromyidae; genus Dipodomys; species Dipodomys merriami. Next base: position 438,217 of record NW_027206276.1, on the reverse strand, counting down.
TTAGGGTTAAGGGTAGGATTAGGATGAGGGTTAGGGTTAGGGTTAGGGTGAGGGATATGGTTAGGGATAGTGTGAGGATTAGGGTTAGTGTGAGGGTTAGGTTAGGGTTGGTGTAAGGATAAGGGTTAGGTTGAGGATTAGGGTGAGAGTGAGGGTTAGGGTTAGATTAAGGGTTAGGGTGAGGATTAGGGTAAGTGTTAGGGTTAGGGTTAGGGTTAGGGTGAGTGTGAGGTTTAAAGTTAGGGTTAGGGTGAGGGTTAGGGTTGGGGTGAGGGTTAGGGTTAGGGGTTGGGTGAGGGTTCGGGTGAGTGTGAGTGTTAGGGTGTGGGTGACGGTTAGGGTTAGGTTGAGGGATAAGGTGACGGTGAGGGTTAGGGTGAGGGTTAGGTTTAGGGTGAGGGTAGGGTTAGGTTTAGGCTGAGGGTTAGGGTTAGGTTGATATTTATGGTGAAGGTGAGTGTTAGGGTGTGGGTTAGAGTGAAGGTTAGGTTAAGGGTTAGGGTTAAGGTTAGGGTTAGCGTGAGGATGAGGGTTAGGTTTAGGATTAGGGTTAGGGTTTTGCTTAGTGTGAATATTAGGGTCAGGATGTGGGTTCGGGTGATGGTGAGGGTTAAGGTGTGTGCGAGGGTTAGGGTTAGGCTGAGGATTAGGGTTAGGGTTAGGATTAAGGTGAAGGTTAGGGTGAGAGGTAGGCTTAGGGTTAGGATGAGGATTAGGCTTACTGTGAGTGTTACGGTGAAGATGATGGTTAGGGTTAGCATTAGAGTTAGGATGATGGTTAGGGTGAGGGTTAGGTTTAGGGTTAGGGTTAGGGTGAGTTTGAAGGTGAGGGTGAGATTTAGTGTTAGGATTAGTGTTAGGGTTATTGTTAGAGTGAGGTTGAGGGTTTTGTTTAGGGTGAGGGTTAGGGTTAGGGTGAGGGTTATGATTAGGGTGAAGGTTAGCGTTAGGGTGATGTTTATTGTGAGGGTGAGTGTTAGTGTGAGGGTGAGTTTCAGGGTGAGGGTGAGGGTTTGGTTGATCGTGAGGGTTAAGCTGTGGTTGAGAGTTAGGGTTAGAGTGAGGGTAGGGTGATGGTGAGTGTTAGGGTGAGGGTTAGATTTAGTGTTAGGGTTAGTGTGATGCTGAGGGTGAGCGTGAGGGTGACGGTTAGGGTGAGTGTGATTGTGAGGGTTAGGGTTAGGAATAGGTTTAGGGTGAGTTTTATGGTTACGGTTAGGGTTAGGGTGTGGGTGAGGCATTACGGTTAGGGTTAGGGTTATTTTTAGGGTTAGAGTTAGGGTTAGGGTGAGGGTGAGGGTGAGGTTCAGCATTAGCATTAGTGTTATGTTTACGGTGAGGATGGGGGTGAGGGTTAGGGTTAGGATTAGGGTTAGGTTTAGGTTTAGGCTGAGTGGGAGGGGGAGATTTAGGGTGAGGTTTAGGGTTATGGTTAGGTTAAGGCCTAGGGTAAGGATGAGGGTTAGGCTGAGGGTGAGGGTAAGAGTTTCGGTTAGGTAAGGTTTAGGGTTAATTTTAGGGTGAGGATTAGGTTGAGTTTGAGGGTTAGTGTGAGTGTTAGTGTTAGGTTGAGGGTTAGGGTTAGGATTTGGGTGAGTCTTGGTGTTAGGGTTATGTTTAGAGTGAGGTTTAGAGTTAGGGTGGGGTTAGGGGTCCGGTGAGGGTGAGGGTTAGGGTGTGGGTGAGGGTTAGGGTTAAGTTGAGTGTTAAGGTGACGGTGAGTGTTAGGTTGAATGTGAGGGTTAGGGTTAGGTTGAGGGTGAGGTTTAGGGTTAGGGTGAGGGTTAGGGTGAGGGTTAGGGTGAGGGTTAGTGTGAGGGGGTAGGGTTAGGGTTAGGGTGAGGGTTAGGGTTAGTGTGAGGGTTAAGGTTATGGTGAGGGTAAGTGTTAGGTTGAGGGGTATGGTTAGGGATAGTGTGAGGACTAGGGTGAGGGTGAGGTTTAGGTTGAGTGTGAGGGTGAGTGTTTCGGTAGGCAAGGGATAGGGTTAGGGTTAGGGTGAGGATTAGGGGAGGGGGATTGTTAGATAGTGGGTTAGTGTCAGGGTGAGTGTCAGGGTTAGAGTTAGGGTGAGGGATAGGGTTAGGGTTAGGGTGAGGTTTAGGTTTAGTGTGAGGGTTAGGGTTAGCGTTAGGGTTAGGGTTAGTGTGAGGATAAGGGTTAGGATGAGGGTTAGGTTGTGGGTGAGGTTTAGGGTTATCGTTTGTTTTAGGTCGGGTTAGGGTGAGGTTTAGGGTCAAGGTTAGGGTAAGGGTTAGGGTTAGGGTTAGGGTTAGTGTGAGGGTTAGTTTTAGGGTTAGGGTTTGTGTGAGGATAAGGGTTAGGGTTTGGGTTAGGGTGAGAATGAGGGGTAGGGCTAGCGTTAGGTTTATGGTAATGGTCAGGGTAAGGGTTAGGGTTAGGGTTAGGGTGAGGGTGTGGATTAGAGTTAGGGTTAGGGTTCGGTGAGTGTTCGGGTTAGGCTTAGGGTGAGAGTGAGGGTTCGGGTTCGGGTTCGGGTGAGGGTGAGTGTGTGGTTGACGGTTAGGTTTAGGGTTTAAGTGATGGTAAGGTTTAGGATGAGGGTGAGGATTAGTGTTAGGGTGACGGTGAGGGTGCCGGTTAGTGTTAGGGTTAGTGTTAGGATTAAGGTTAGGGTTAGGGTTATTGTTATGGTGAGGGTAAGTGCTAGGGTAAGGTTTAGGGTGAGTGTGAGTGTTAGTGTTAGAGTTAGGGTGAGGGTTAGGGTTACGGTGAGGGTTAGTGTTAGGGTGAGGGTGAGGGTAAGGTTTAGGGTTAGGGTTAGTGTGAGTGTTAGGATTAGGGTGAGGGTTAGGGATAGGGTTAGGGTTAGGGTGAGATTTAGGGCTGGACTTAGGTTTCCAGTCAGGGTATGGGTAAGGCTTAGGGTGAGGGTTAGGTTCAGGTTGAGGGTTAAGGTTAGGTTGAGGGTGAGGGTAAGTTTTAGGGTGAGGGCTAGGGTTAGGTTTAGGAGTAGAGAGAGAGTTAGGGTTATGGTGAGGGTGAGGGTGATGGTTAGGTTTAGGATTAGGGTTAGGGTTAGGGTGAGGTTTACGGATAGGCTTAGGGTGAGGGTTAGGGTTAGATTTAGAGTTAGGGTGAGGTTCAGTGTGAGGGTTAGTGTTTGGATTAGAATTAGAGATAGGGTTAGGGTGAGGGTTAGACTGAGGGGTAGGATTAGTGTTAGAGTGAGGGAAAGGTGGATGGTAAAGTTTACGGTGAGGGTTAGGGTGAGGGTGAGGTTTAGGGATAAGCATTAGGTTTAGTGTTAGGATTAAGGTGAGGGTTAGTGTTAGAGTTAGGTTGAGGGTGACATTTAGGGTTAGCATTAGGGTTACGGTTAGGTTTAGTTAGAGGGTTAGGATTAGGGTAGGGTTAGGATTATGGTTAAGGTTAGGGTTAGGCTGATTATGGGGGTGAGGGTGAGGGTTAGTGTTAGGGTTAGGTTTATGGTGTGGGCTAGGGTGAGGGTTAGGGTGAGGGTCAGGTTTTAGGTTAGGAAAGGCTTAGGGTTCGGTTTACTGTGAGGATTAGGGTGAGCGTGAGGTTTAAGGCGAGGATTAGGGTTAGGGTGAGGATTAGGGTTAGGATTAGGGTGAGGTTTAGGTTTGGGTTATGTTTAGGGTGAGGGTGAGGGTTAGGGTGAGGGTGAGGGTGAGCGTGAGGTTGTTGGTGAGGATTAGGGTTAGGGTTAGGGGAACAGTGAGGTTTAAGTTGAAGGTGAGGATTACGGTTTGGTTTAGGGTGAGGCTTAGGGAAAGAATTAGGGTGAGAGGGAGGGTTAGGGTTAGGGTGAGGGTTAGGTTTAATGTGACGTTAGGGTTAGGGTTAGGGTTAGTGTGAGGATAAGGGTTCGGGTGAGGGTTAGGGTGAGACTGAAGGTTAGGGTTAGCATTACGGTTAAGGTGAGATTTAGGGTGAGGGTTAGGGTGAGGGTTAGGGTGAGGGTGAGGGTGAGGGTGAGGGTGTGTTTTACAATGTGGGTGAAGTTTAGGGTTAGGGTGATCGTTAAGGTGATGTTGAGTGTTAGGTTGAGAGTGAGTGTTAGGTTTAGGGTTAGGGTTAGGCGAAATGTGAGGATTAGGGTTAGAGTTAGGGTTATGGTGAGGGTACGGGTTAGGGTGAGGTTTATGGTGAGGGTGAGGGTTAGGGTTAGCATTAGGGTTAGGGTGAGGTTTAGGGTGGGGGTTAGGGTTAGGGTGAGGGTGCCTGTTAAGGTTTGGGTTAGGGTGAGGTTTAGGGTTAGGGTGAGGGCTAGGCATAGGGTTAGGGTTTGGGTGAGGGTCAGAGTTAGGGGTAGGGTTAGAGTTAGGGAGAGGGTGAGGGTTAGAGTTAGGGTTAGGATTAGGTATATGGTTAGGCTGAGGGTGAGGGTTAGGTTTAGGGTGAGGGTTAGGGTTAGGTTTAGGGTTAGGGTTATGTTGATTGTTAGAGTTAGGTTTAGGATGAGGGTTTGGCTGAGGGATAGGTTTAGGGTTAGAGTGAGGCTTAGTGTTAGTGTGATGGTTAGGGTTAGGGTTTTGTTTACGGTGAAAGTGAGGGTTAGGGTTAGGTTTAGGGTGAGGTGAGCGATTGGTTGAGGGTTTGGGTTAGGTTTAGTATTAGGATGATGGTTACGGTGAGGGTTAGTGTTAGGGTTAGGGTTTGGGTGAGGGTTAGGGTTAGGGTTAGAGTTAGGATGAGGGTGAGGTTGAGGGTTAGCGTTTGAATTAGGGTTAGGTTTAGGGTTATGCTGAGGGTGAGGTTGAGGGTGAGGGTGAGTTTTAGGGTTTGGGTGAGGGTTAGGGTTATGGTTAGGGTTAAGGTGATTGTGAGGGTTAGGGTTAGGGTTAGGGTTAGGATGAGGGGTAGGCTGAGTGTTAGTTTTAGGCTTAGGGTGAGGGTAAGGGTTAGCGTGATGGTGAGGGACAGGTTTAGGCTTCAGGTTAGGGTTAGTGTGATGGTTAGGGTTAGGTTTAGGCTGAGGGTGAAGGTTAAGGTGAGGGGTAGGTTTAGGGTTAATGTTAGGGTGAGGATTAGTGTTAGGGTGAGGGTAAGGGTGAGGGGTAGGTTTAGGTTTAGGGTTAGTGGGAGGGTAAGGGTTAGGGAGAAGGTTAAGGTGAGGGTGAGGATGAGGGTGAGGGTTAGTGTGAGGGTGATGGTTAGGGTTAGGTATAGAGTTAAGATGAGAGTGAGAGTGAGTATTAGGTTTTGGATTAGGGTTATGTTTAGGTTACTCTGAGGGTGAAGATAAGGGTGAGGGTGAGTTTGAGGGTTAGGTTGAGAGTTAGGGGTAGGGTTAGGGTTAATGTTAGGGTGAGGGATAGGGTTAGGGTTAGGGTTTGGATCAGGATTGGGCTGAGGGTTAGGATTAGTGTTAGGGTGAGGATAAGGGTTAGGGTGAGGGTTATGGTGAGGGTGAGGGTTAGGGTTAGCTTAGGGATAGGGTGAGGGTTAGGGTGAGGGTTACTGTTAGGTTTAGGGATAGGGTTGGGTGAGGGAAAATGTTAGGGTGAGGGTTAGTGTGGGGATGATGGATATGGTTAATGTGAGGGTAAGGGATAGGGCTAGGGTTAGGGTGAGGGTTTTGGTTAGGGTTAGGTTTAGAGTGAGGGTGAGGGTGAGGGTAAGGGATAGGTTTTGTATTAGGGTTAGGTTTAGGGTTAGGCTGAGGGTGAGGTTGAGGGTGAGGGTGACGGTTAGGGTGATGGTTAGGTTTAGGGTTAGGATGAGGGTTAGGCTGAGGTTTAGGTTTAGGGTTCGGTAAGGGTAAGGGTTAGGGTGAGAGTGAGGGTTAGGCTTAGGCTTAGGGTTAGGGTGCCGGTTAGGGTGAGGTTTAGTGTTAGTGTTAGGGTTAGGGTTAGAGTGAGGGTTAGGGTGATGGTAAGGGTTAGGGTTAGGGTTAGGTTGATGGTGATGGATAATATTAAAGTGAGGGTAAGGGTTAGGGCGAGGTTTAGGGTGAGGCTGAGGGTTAATGTTAGCATTAGGGGTATGGTGAGGGTGAGGGTTAGGGTGAGGGTTAGATTTAGGGTTAGGGATAGGGTGAAGATTAAGGTTAGGTTTAGGTTTAGAGTGAGAGTTAGGCTGAGGGGTAGGGTTAGGGTTAGTGTTAGGGTGAGGGTTAGGGAGTGGGTTAATGTTAGGGTTAGGGTTAGGGTGAGGTTGAGGGTGAGGGTTAGGGTTAATGTGAGGGTTATGGAGAGGTTGAGGTTTAGGGTTAGCATTAGGGTTAGGCTTAGGATTAGTGTTAGGGTGAGGGTGAGGGCTAATGTTAGTATTAGGGTTAGGGTTAGGGTTAGGGTGAGGATGAGGTTTAGAGTGAGGGTAAGGGTTAGGGCGAGGTTTAGGGTGAGGTTGTGGAATAATGTTAGCATTATGGTTACTGGGAGGGTGAGGGTTAGGGTGAGTGTTATGGTTATGCTTAGGGATACAGTTTGGATTAGGGTTAAGGTTAGGTTTAGGGTGAGGGTAAGGCTGAGGGCTAGGGTTAGGTTTAGCGTTACGGTGAGGGTTAGGGTTAGGGTGAGGGTTAGGATTAGGATTAGGTTCAGGTTGAGGTTGATAGTGAGGGTAACGGTTATGTTGAGGGTTAGAGTGAGGTTTAGGGTTAATGTTTCGGTTAGGGTAAGGGTGAGGGTAAGGATTACAGTGAGAGTCATTTTGAGGGTGAGTGTTAGGGTTAGGGTGAGGGTAAGGGTTAGGGTGAGGGTTATTGTGAGGGTTTGGGTTCGGGTTAGCATTAGGGTTAGTTTGAGGATGAGGGTTTTGGTGAGGGTTAGGGTTACGGTTAGGGATAGGTTGAGGATTAGGGTTAGTGTGAGGGTTAGGGTCTAGGTAAGGGTTAGGGTTAGATTTAGGGTGAGGGTGAGGGTGAGCATTAGAATTAAGATTAGGGTTAGGGTTAGAGTAAGGTGAGATTGAGGGTGAGGGTTAGGGTTTGGGATAGAATTAGGGTGAGGGTGAGCGTGAGGTTTATGTTTAAGATTAGGGTTAGGGTTATGGTGAGGGTTACGATGAGGGTGAGAGTGAGGCTTAGGCTTAGAGTTAGGATGAATTTTAGGTTTACGGTGAGGGCTACGGTGCGGGTGAGTTTTAGGGTGAGTGTGTGGGTGAGGTTGAGGGTTTTGGTTAGGTAAGGCTTATGTTTAGGGTTAGGGTGAGGATTAGGGTGAGGGTGAGGGTTAGGGTGAGGCTCAGGGTTAGGGTGAGAGTTAGAGTTACGGTGAGGGTTAGGGTTAGTTTGAGGCTGAGGGTTAGGTATAGGGTAAGGGTTAGGGTTAGTTTGAGGCTGAGGGTTAGGTATAGTGTAAGAGTTAGGGTTAGTTTGAGGCTGAGGGTTAGGTATAGGGTAAGGGTTAGGGTTATGGTGAGGGTTAGGGTTAGGGTAAGTGTTAGGGTGAGGGTGAGGTTTAGGGTTACGGTTAGGGTTAGTGTAAGGGTTAGAGTTATGGTGAAGGTTAGGGTTAGAGTTAGGATTAGGGTTAGGGTAAGGGTTAGGGTGAGGGTGAGGGTTAGGGTTAAGGTTAGGGTGAGGTTGAGGGTGAGGGTTAGGGTAAGTGTGAGTGTGAGGGTTTCGGTTATGTAAGGGTTAGGGTTAGGGTTAGGGTGAGGATTAGGGTGAGGGTGAGGGTTATGGTTGGGTCAGCTTTAGGGTGAGGTTAAGTGTTAGGGTGAGGGTGAGTGTGAGTGTGAGTGTGAGGGTGAAGGTTAGGGTTTCGGTTAGGTAAGGTTTAGGGTTATGGTTAGGGTGAGGATTAGGGTGAGAGTGAGGTTTAGGGTGAGGTTAGTTGAGGCTGAGGGTTAGGGTGTGGGTGAGGATTCAGGTGAGGGTGAGGGATCGGGTGAGGGTGAGAGTTAAAGTTAGGTTTAGGGTGAGGGTTAGGGTTGAGGTGAGGGTTAGGGTTAGGGTTAGGGTGAGGATGAGGATTCGGGTTCGGGTGAGTGTGAATGTTAGGGTGTTGGTGACATTTAGGGTTAGGGTGAGGGTGATGCTGAGGGTTAGGGTTAGGGTTAGTTTGAGGATAAATGTTAGGGTGAGGATTAGGGTGAGTGTGAGGGTTATGGTTAGCATAAGGTTTAGGGTGAGGGTTAGGGTTAGGGTTAGGGTAAGGATTAGGGTTAGGTAAGGGTTAGGGTTAGGGTTAGGGTTAGTGTTAGGTTGAGTGTTAGGCTTAGGGTTAGGGTTAGGGTGAGGGTTAGGGTTAAGTTTAGGGTTAGGGTAAGGTTAGGGTTAGCATGAGGTTTAGGGTTAGGGTGATGTTTAGGGTGACGGTGAGGGTTAGGGTGATGTTGAGGTTGAACTTGAGGGTTAGGGTGACGGTGAGGGTGAGTGGGAGGGTGACGGTGAGGGTTAGGTTTAGGGTGAGGGTAAGATTTAGGGTTAGGATTAGGTTTAGGGAAAGGGTTAGGCTGAGGGTGAGGGTGAGGTTAGGTAAGTGTTAGGGTTAGGTTTAGGGTGAGGATTAGGGTGAAGGTGAGGGTTAGTGTTAGGTTGAGGTTTAGGGTTAGGGTTAGGGTGAGGGTTAGGGTGAGAGTTAGGGTTAAGGTTATGATGAGGGTTAGGCTTAGTGTGAGTGTTCCGGTTAGGTTTAGGGTTAGTGTGAGGATAAGGGTTAGGGTGAGTGTTAGGTTGAGACTGATTGTTAGGGTTAGCGTTAGAGTTAGTTTGAAGGTTAGAGTGGGGGTTAGGGTGAGGGTTAGGTTTCGGGTTAGGGTTGGGTGAGGTTTAGGATGAGGGCAAGGGTTAGGGTTAAGGTGAGAGTGAGGGTGAGGGTAAGGGTTAGGGTTAGGGTCAGGGTTAGGGTGAGGGTGAGGTTTAGGGTTTGCATTAGGGTTAGGGTTAAGGTTAGATTGAGTGTTAAGTTTAGTGTTAGGGTGCATGTTAAGGTTAGGGTTAGAGTGAGGGTGAGGGTCAGGGTTAGGGTTTGGATTAGGTTTAGTGTTAGGGTGAGGCTGAAGGTGAGGCTGAGGGTGAGGGTGAAGGTGAGGGTTAAGTTTAGGGTTAGATTTAGGGTGAGGGCTAGGGTGAGGGTGATGTTTTTGTTTAGGATAGGTATAGGGTTAGGTTTAGCGTGAGGATTAGTGTGGGGGTGAGGTTTAAGATGAGGGTTAGGTTTAGGGTTAGGGTGAGGGTTAGGGTTAGGGTGAGGGTTAGGGTTAGGGTGATGTTTAGGTTGAGGGTGAATGTGACAGTGAGGGTTCGGGTGAGGGTTAGGGTTAGGGTGATGGTTAGTGTTAGGGTAACGGTTAGGTTTAGGGGGAGCGTAAGTGTTAAGATGACAGTTAGGGTGAGGGTGAGGGTGAGGGTTAAAGATAGGTTGAGGATTAGGGTGAGTGTTAGGGTGAGGGTTAGTTTTAGGGTTAGGGTGAGGGTTAGGGTGAAGGTTAGGGTGAAGGTTAGGTTTAGGGTTTGGGTTAGGGTGAGGGTTAGGTGAGAAGGAGTAGGGTGACAATTAGGGAGAGCGTGAGGGATAGGATTATGGTGAGGGTAAGGTTTAGGCTGAGGCTTAGGTTGAGAATGAGCATTTGTGTTAGCATCAGGGTTGGGTTGAGGGTTAGTGTTAGGCTGATGGGTAGTTTTAGGGTTAGGGTGAGGGTTAGGGTTAGGGTTAGGGTTAGGGTGAGGTTAAGGGTTAGGGTGTGGGTGAGGGTGAGGGTTAAGGCTAGACTTAGGGTGAGGATGAGGGTTAGGTTTAGGGTTAGGGTGAGTGTGAGTGTGAGGGTTAGGTTTAGGATTAGGGTTAGGGTTAGGGTTAGGCTGAGGTTGAGGTTATGAGTGAGGGTGAGGTCTAGGGGTTAGGGGTAGAGGTAAAGTTAGGGTTAGATTTAGGGTTAGTATTAGGGTTAGGGTTAGGATTAGGCTGAGGTTGAGGGTGAGGGTGAGGGTGAAGGTGAGGTTTAGGGTTAGGGTTAGGGGTAGAGTTAGGGTGAGGTTGAGCGGTAGGATGAGGGTGAGGGTTAGGGTTAGCGTTAGTTTTAGGGTGAGGTTTAGGGTGAGAGTTGAGTGTTAGAGTTAGGGTTAGGGTGAGCGTGTGGGTTAGGGTTAGTGTGAGGTTTAGGATCTGTGTTAGGGTTAGGGTTAGGCTTAGATTTAGGATGAGGGTGATGGTGAGTGTTAGAATTAGGATTAGGGTTAGGGTTAGAATTAGGTGAGAGTGAGGATGAGGGTTAGGGTTTGGGTTAGAATTAGGGTGAGGGTGAGCATAAGGGTTAGGGTTAGGATTAGGGTTAGAATTATGTTTAGGGTTAGGGTGAGAGTGAGGGTGAGGCTTAGGGTTAGGATTAGGGTTAGGGTTAGTGTGAGTATCAGGGTTAGGGTGAGAATTAGGGTGAGGGTGAGAAGGAGGGTGAGGGTTAGGGTGAGCTTTAAGGTTAGGGTTAGGGTGAGGGTTAGGGTGAGTTGTAGGGTTACGGTGAGGGTTAGGGTTAGGGTTAGGTTGAGGCTAAGGTTTAGCCTGAGGGTTAGGGTTGGTTTAGGGTGAGGTTTAGGTTTAGGGTGAGGGCTTTGGTGAGGGTGAGTGTTAAGGTGAGTGTGAGGGTGAGGTTGAGGGTTTTGGTTAGGTAAGGGTTACGGTTAGGGTTAGGGTGAGGATTAGGGTGAGGATGAGGTTTAGGTTGAGTGTTAGGTTGAGGGTGAAGGTTAGGGTGAGGGTGAGGGTGAGGGAGAGCATGAGGGTTCGAGTGAGAGTGAGAGTTTGGGTGAGGTTGAGGGTTCGGGTGTGGGTCAGGTTTAGGTTTAGGTTGAGGGTTAGGGTGACGGTGAGGGTTAGGGTGAGGGTGAGGTTTAGGATTGGGGTTAGGGTGAGGGATAGGATTAGGGTGAGTGTTAGGGTGAGGGGTAGGGTTAGGGTTAGGAAGAGGGTTAGGGTTAGGGTGAAGGTTCGGGTTAGTTTGAGGGTTAGGGTGAAGGTGAGTTTGAGGTTGAGGGTTAGGGTAAGGGTGATGGTGACGGTGAGGGTTAGGGTTAGGATTCGGGTTAGGGTTAGGTTGAGAGTTAGGGTTAGGTTTAGGATGAGGGTGAGGGTGAGGGTGAGGGTTAGGGTTAGGGTTAGGTTTAGGATTAGGTTTATGTTTAGGGTAAGGGTTAGGGTTAGGGTTAGGGTGAGGGTTAGGTTTAGGGTTAGGGTGAGGGTTAGGGTTAGGGTTATGTTTAGAGTGAGGGTTAGGCTTAGGATTAGGAAGAGGGTGAGGGTTAGGTTGAGGGGTAGGTTTAGGGATAGGGTAAGGGTTAGGGTTAGGGTGAGGGTTAGGTTTAGGGTTAGGGTTAGTGTGAGGGTGAGGGTGAGGGTCAGGGTTAGGGTTAGGGTTAGGGTAAGGGTTATGTTTAGGGTGAGGATTAGTTTTAGGTTTAGGGTGAGGGTGATGCTGAGGGTTAGGTTTAGGGTTAGTGTGAGGAAAAGGGTTAGGGTGAGGATTAGGGTGAGGGTGAGGGTTAGGATTAGCATAAGGTTTAGGGTGAGGGTTAGGGTTAGTGTTAGGGTTAGGGTAAGGTTTAGGGTAAGGGTTAGTGTTAGGCTTAGGCTTAGGGTTATGGTTACGATTAGGGTCAGGGTTAGGCTTAGGGTTAGGGTTAGGGTGAGGGTTAGGGTTAAGTTTAGGGTTAGGGTAAGGTTAGGGTTAGCGTTAGAGTTAGTGTTAGGGTGATGTTTAGGATGATGTTAAGGGTTAGGGTGAGGGTGAGTTTGAGCGTGAGAGTTAGGGTGAGGGTGAGTTGGAGGGTGACAGTGAGGGTTACGGTTAGGTTTAGGGTGAGAATAAGAGTTATTATTAGGATTAGGTTTAGGGTAAGTGTTAGGCTGAGGGTAGGGTGAGGGTGAGGGTTAGGGTTAGGTTTAGGGTGTGGATTAGGGTCAGGGTGAGGGTTAGGGTTAGAGTTAGGGTTAGGGTGAGGGTTAAGCTTAGGGTTAGGATGAGGGTTAGGCTTACTGTGAGAGTTACGGTTAGGGTTAGGGTTAGTGTGAGGATAAGTGTTAGGATGAGTTTTAGGTTGAGACTGAGGGTTAGGGTTAGAGTTAGGGTTAGGGTGAAGGTTAAGTTGGGGGTTAGGGTTCTGGTTAGGTTTGGGTGAGGGTTAGGGTGAGCGTAAGGGTTAGTGTGAGGGTTAGGTTGAGGGTGAGGGATAGGGTTATGGTGAGGGTAAGGGTTAGGGTTAGGGTGAGAGTGAGGGTGGGGTTAAGGTAAGGGTTAGGGTCGGGGTTAGGGTTAGGCTGAGGCTTATGTTGTGAATGAGCATTTGTGTTAGCATCAGTGTTGGGGTGAGGGTGAGGGTTAGGGTTAGGCTGAGGGGTAGTTTTAGGGTTGGGTGAGGGTTAGGGTTAGGGTTAGGGTTAGGGTGAGTTTAATGGTTAGGGTGTGGGTGAGTGTGAGGGTTAGGGTTAGCCTTAGGGTGAGTGTGAGGTTTAGGGTTAGGGTTAGAGTGAGTGTGAGTGTGAGGGTTAGGTTTAGGATTAGCGTTAGGGTTAGGATTAGGCTGAGGTTGAGGGTGAGGGTGAGGGTGAAGGTGAAGTTTAGGGTTAGGGTTAGGGTTAGAGTTAGATTTAGGTTGTGCGCTAGGATGAGGATGAGGGTTAGGGTTAGTGTTAGGGTGAGGTTTTTGGTGAGGGTTGAGTGTTAGGGTTAGGGTTAGGGTGAGGGTGAGGGTTAGGGTTAAGGTGAGGGTGAGGATTAGGAATAGGGTGGGGGTTAGAGTTACAGTGAGGGTGAGGGTGAGGGTGAAGGTTAGGATTATGTTTAGGGTTAGGGATAGGGTGAGGGTGAGGGTTAGAATGTTTTTGAGGGTTAGGGATAGGGTTAGGATTAGTTTTAGGGTGAGGGTTAGGGTTAGGATTAGGGTTAGGATGAGGGTTAGGGTAAGGGATAGGGTTAGTGTTAGGCTGAATGTTAGGATTAGGGTGAGGGTTAGGGTAAGGGTAAGGGATAGGGTTAGGGTGAGGTTAAGAATTAGGGAGAGGGTGAGGGTTAGCGTTAGGGTTAGGTTGAGGGTTAGGGTGTGGCTTAGGGTTATGGTTAGGTTTAGGGTGAGGGTTAGGGTTAGGGTTAGTGTGAGGTTTAGGTTGAGAGTGAGGGTGAGGGTGAGGGTAAAATTTAGGGTGTGGGTTAGGGTTTGGTTTAGGATGAGGGTTAGTGTTAAGGTGAGGGTTAGTGTGAGGGTGAGATTTAGGTTTTGGTTTAGGGTGAGGGTTAGGGTTAGGGTGAGGGTTATGGAGGGGGGTAGGGTTAGGGTTAGGGAGAGGGTTAGGGTTTGTGTGAGGGTTAGGGTTACGGTTAGAGTTAGGTTTAGTATGAGGATAAAAGTTAGGGTTAGGTTTAGGGTTAGGGATAGGGTTAAGGTTAAGGTTAGGGTTAGGGTTAGGTTTAGGGTAAGTGTTAGGGTTAGGGTGAATGTGAGGTTTAGGGTGAGGGATAGGGTTTGGGTTAGGGTAAGGGTTAGGTTTAGGGTGAGTATTAGGTTTAGGGTTAGGGTTAGGGTGAGGGTGAGGATTAGGGTTAGGGTGAGGGTGAGGGTGAGTTTTAGGGTTAGGGTTACAGTTAGGGTGAGGATTAGGTTTAGGTTTATGGTTAGGGTAAGAGTTAGGATTAGGTTGAGGGTTAGGTTTAGGGTTACGGTTAGGATGAGGTTGAGTCTGGGGGTTAGGGTTAGTGTGAGGATAAGGGTTAGGGTGAGGATTAGGGTGAGGTTGAGGGTTAGGGTTAGCATTAGGGTTAGGGTGAAGGTTAGGGTTAGTTTTAGTTTAAGGGTTAGGGTTAGGGTTAGGGTAAGGGTTAGGTTTAGGCTTAGGGTTAGGGTTAGCATTAGGGTGAGGGTGAGGCTTAGGGATAGTGTTAGGTGAGGGTTAGGGTTAGGCTTAGGGTTAGGGTAAGGGTTAGGGTTAGGGTGAGGGTGATTTTTAGGGTGACGGTGAGGGTTAAGGTGAGGGTGAGCTTGAGCATGAGGGTTAGGTTGAGTGTGAGGGTGAGTGTGAGGGTGACGATGAGGGTTATGTTTAAGGTTAGGTTTAGGGTGAGGGTAAGGTTTAGGGTTAGGATTAGGGTTAGTGTAAGGGTTAGGCTGAGGGTGAGGGTTAGGGTTAGGGTGATTTTTAGATTGACCGTGAGGGTTAGGGTGAGGGAGTGCTTGAACATGAGGGTTAGGTTGACTGTGAGTGAGTGTGAGGGTGATGATGAGGGTTATGGTTAAGGTTAGGTTTAGGGTCAGGGTAAGGGTTAGGGTTAGGATTAGGGTTAGTGTAAGGGTTAGACTGAGGGTGAGGCTGAGGGTTAGGGTTAGGGTTAGGGTGAGGGTTAGGGGTAGTGTGAGGGTTAGGTTGAGGGTGAGGTTGAGGGTCAGGGTGAGGTTGAGGGTGAGGTTGAGGCTGAGGGATAGGGTTAGGGTTATGGTTAGGGTGAGGGTGAGGGTGAGGTTTAGGGTTAGGGTTAGTGTTATTGTTATGGTTAGGGTTTTAGGGTTAGGATTAGTGTGAGAGCGAGGGTGAGGTTTAAGTTTAGAATTACAGTTAGGGTGATTGTGAGGGTGAGTGTTAGGGTTAGGGTTATGGTGAGGGGTAGGGTGAGGGGTAGGATTAGGGTTAGGGTGAGGGTCAGCATTAATGTGAGGATTAGGGTTAGGGTTATGGTTAGTGTGAGGATAAGGGTTAGGGTGAGGTTTAGGGTGGGAGTGAGAGGGTTAGCTTTAGGGTTAGGGTGAGGGTTAGGGTGAGGTTTAAGGTGAGGGTTTGGGTTAGTATGAGGGTGAGGTTTATAGTTCGGATTAGGGTGAAGGTTAGGGCTAGGGTGAGGTTTAGGGTATGGTTAAGGTGAGGGTTCGGGTTCAGGAGAGGTTGAGTTTTAGGGTGAGAGTGATGGTTCGGGTTCGGATTCGGGTTAAGGTGACAGTGATGGTTAGGGTGATGTTCAGGCTTAGGGTTACTGTGAGGATTAGGGTGAGTGTTATTGTTAGGGTTAGGGTGAGTGTAAGTTTTAGGGTGAGGGTTAGGGTGAGGTTGTGGTTTAGGTTTAGGTTGAGGGTTAGGTTGAGCGTTAGCTTGAGGGTTAGGTTTAGGTTTAGGGATAGGGTGAGGGTTAGGTTGAGGTTTAGTGTTAGTGTTAGTGTTAGGGTTAGGGTGAGGGTTAGGGTTATGGTAAGGGTTACAGTGCGGTTTAGGGTGAGAATGAGGGTTACATATAGTATTAGGGTTAAGGTTAGGTTTAGGGTGAGGCTTAAGGTTAAGGTTATGTTGAGGGTGAGTGTTAGGGCTAGCATTAGAGATAGGGTTAATGTGAGGGTGAGGGTTAGGGTTAAGATTAGGTGAGGGCTAGGATTATGGTTAGGGTAAGCTTTAGGTTTAGGGTGAGGGTAAGGTTGAGGGTTAGGTGTAGGATTAGGCTTAGGTATAGGGTTAGGCTTAGGGTGACGGTGAGGGTGAATGTCAGAGGTAGGTTTAGGGTGAGGGTTAGGGTTATGGTTAGGGTGAGGGTGAGGGTGAGGGTGAAGGTTAGGGTGAGGTTGAGGGTGAGGTTGAGGGTGAGGGTGAGGGTTAGGGTTTGGGTGACAGTTAGGGTTAGGTTTAATGTTAGGGTGAGGGTTAGGGTTAGGGTTAGGTTTAGGAGGAGGGTTAGGCTGAGGGTTAGGGTTAGGGTTAGAGTGAGCATAAGGTTTATGATGATGGTGAGGGTTAGGTTTAGGATTAGGTTTAGGGTTAGCATGAGGGTTAGGGATAGGGTTAGGATTAGGGTGAGGGTTTTGGTTAGGGTTAGGTTTAGAGCTAAGATAAGGTTGAGGGTGAGGGTTAGGGTTTAAATTATGGTTAGGGATAAGATTAGGCTGAGGGTGAGGTTGAGGGTGAGGGTGAGGGTTAGGGTTAATATGAGGGTTAGGTTTATGGTTAGTGTTAAGGTTAGGGTGAGGGGTAGGGTTAGGGTTAGAGTTAGGATGAGGGTTAGGCTGAGAGTTAGGGTTCGTGTGAGGGTAAGAGTTAGGGTGAGGGTTAGGATTATTGTTATTGTTAGCTTTAGTGTTATGTTGAGTGTGAGGGTGCGGGTTAGGGTTAGGGTTAGGGTTAGGGTGAGGTTTAGGGTTAGGGTTAGAGTTAGGGTAAGGGTGAGGGTGAGGTTTAGGGTTACAGTTAGGGTTAGTGTTAGGTTTAGGCTTAGCGTTAGGCTGAGGATGAAGGTGGGGGTGAGGATTAGGGTTAGGTTTAGGGTTAGGATTAGAGTTAGGGTTAGGGTTAGGGTTAGGGTTATTGCTAGTATTATGGTTAGGGTTGTTTGCGGTGAGGGTGACGCTGAGGATGGTTTATGGTTAGGGTTAGGTTTAGGGTTAGGGTTAGGGTTAGTGTTATGGTTAGGGTTAGATTTAGAGTTACAGTGAGGGTGAGGGTGAGGGTGAGTGTTAGGTTTAGGGTGGGGTTTACGGTGAGGTTTAGGTTTAGGGTTAGGTTGAGGTTGAGGTTGAGGTTTAGGGTTAGAGTAAGGGTTAGTGGGAGGGTTAGGGTGAGGGTTAGGTTTAGGGTTAGTGTTAGACTTAGGGTGAGGTTGAGGTTAGGTTGGGGTTTAGGGATAGGTTTAGGGTTAGTCTTAGGCTTAGGGTTAGGCTGAGGGTGAGTGTGGGGGTGAGGGTTAGTGTTACAGTGAGGGTGAGGATTAGGATTAGGGTTAGGGTTAGGATGAGGGTTAGGTTTAGGGTTAGGGTTAGGGTTTGGTTTAGGGTGAGGGTTAGTGTTAGGGTTAGGGTTAGGCTTAGGCTTAGGGTTAGGCTGATGGTGAGGGTGGTGATGAGATTAGGTTAGACTGATGGTTAGGGTTATGGTTACATTGAGGATTAGGATGAGGGATAGGGTTAGGATTAGGGTTACGGTGTGGGCTAAGCTGAGGATGAGGGTTAGGATGAGGGTTAGGCTTAGGATTAGGGTTAGGCTGAGGCTGAGGGTGAGGATGAGTGTTAGGGTTAGCATGATGGTTAGGGTTAGGGTTAGGGTGAGGGTTAGGATGAGGGTTAGGGTTAGGGTGAGGGTTACAATAAGGGTGAGGGTTAGGATTAGTGTGAGGATTAGGGTTAGGTTTAGGGTGAGGGTGAGGCTTTGATTGAGGGTTAGGGTTATGTTGAGTGTTATGGTTAGGGTGATGTTTAGGTTTAGGGTTAGGGTTAGTGTTAGGGTTAAGGTTAGGGTTACAGTTACGGTGAGGGTGAGGGTGAAGGTTAGGGTTAGGGTTAGGGTGAGTTTTAGGTTTAGGGTTAGGGTTAGAGTTAGGCTTAGGGTGAGGGTGATGTTTACGGTTAGAGTTAGCGTGATTGTTAGGGTTAGGTTTAGGGTGCGGGTTAGGGTGAGGTTTAGACTTTGGGTTAGGTTTAGGCTTAGGAATAGGCTTAGGCCCAGCGTGAGGGTGAGGGTTAGGGTTAGGGTTAGGGTGAGGGTTAGGGGGATGTTTAGGGTGAGGTTTAGGGTTAGGGTTATGTTGAGGGTGAGGGTTAGAGTTCGAGGGAGTGGTAGTGGGAGGGTTAGGGAGAGGGTTAGGTTTAGGGTTAGTGTTAATCTTAGGGTGTGGGTCAGGTTTAGGTTGAGGTTTAAGGATAGAGTTAGGGTTAGCATTAGGCTTAGGGTGAGGGTTAGTGTGAGGGTTAGGGTTAGGTTTTAGGCTCAGGCTAAGGGTTAGGCTGAGGGAGAGGGTGGGTGTGAGGGTTAGTGTTACGGTGAGTGGGAGAATTAGGGTTAGGGTGAAGTTTATGATGAGGGTTAGGGTTAGGGTTAGGGTTTGGTTTAGGGTGAGGGTGAGGGTGAGGATTAGGATTAGGGTTAGGGTTAGTGATAGGGTGAGGGCTAGGGTGAGGGTGAGGGTTAGGGTTAGGTTTAATGTTAGGATGAGGGTAAGTATTAGGGTGAGGGTTAGGGTTAGGGTGAGGGTTATAGTTAGGGTGAGGGTTAGGGTTTAGTGTTAGGGTTATTGTTATTGTTAGGTTTAGGTTTACTTTGAGGGTGAGGGTGAGGGTGAGGTTTAGGGTTAGGCTTAGGGTGAGGGTTAGGGTTTGGATTAGGGTAAGATTTAGGGTTAGGGTTAGGGTGAGGGTTAGGGTTAGGGTTTGGGTTAGGGTGAGGGTGAGGGTGAGGATTATGATTAGGGTTAGTGTTAGGGTTAGGTTTAGTTTTAGGGTTAGTGTTAGAGTTATTGTTAATGTGAGGATTAGGTTTAGGGTTGGGCTTAGTTTTAGTCTGAGTTTGAGGTTGAGGGTGAGGTTTAGGGTTAGGGTGAGTGTTAGGCTTAGGGTTAGTTTGAGGGTTAGGATGAGGGTTAGGGTTAGGATTAGGTTTAGGGTAAGAGCTGTGGTGCCAGTTAGTGTGAGTGTTAGGGTTAGGGATAGGGTTAGGTTTAGGATTAGTGTTATGTTGAGAGTGTGTGTGAGGGTTAGGGTTAGGGTTAGGGTTAGGGTTAGGGTTAGGGTTATGTTTAGGGTTAGGTTTTGGTTTAGGGTGAGGGTGAGGATTAGGGTTAGGGTTAGGGTTAGGGTTACAGTGAGGGTTAGGGTTAGGGTTAGGAATAGGCTTAGGCTTAGGGTTAGGCTGATGGTGAGAGTGGGGATGAGTATTAGGTTTAGAGTGATGGTTAGGGTTATGGTTACATTGAGGGTTAGGATGAGGGTTAGGGTTAGCATTAGGGTTACGGTGAGGGCTAAGATGAGGGTGAATGTTAGGGTTAGGGTTAGGCTTAGGATTAGGTTTAGGTTGAGCCTGAGGCTGAGGGTGAGTGTTAGGGTTAGGCTGATTGTTAGGGTGACAGTTAGGGTGACGGTTAGGATGAGGGTTAGGGTTAGGATGAGTGTTAGGGTGAGGGTGACGATAAGTTTGAAGGTGAGGGTTAGGGTTAGGGTGAGGGTTACGGGAAAGGTGAGGGTTAGTGTTAGGGTGAGGTTTAGGGTGAGGGTTAGGGTTAGGGTTAGGGTGAGAGTGGGTGTTAGATTGAGGGATAGGGTTATGTTGAGGGTTATGGTTAGGGTGAGGGTTAGTGTTAGGGTTATTTTTAGTGTTAGGGTTAGGGTGAGGGTTAGTGTTAGGGTTATTTTTAGTGTTAGGGTTAGGGATACGGTTATGGTGAAGGTGAGGTGTAGGGTTAGGGTTAGGGTGAGGTTTAGGTTTAGGGTTAGAGTTAGGGTGAGGGTGTGGTTTAGGGTTAGAGTTAGGGTTAGTGTTAGGTTTAATTTTAGGCTTAGGCTTCGGGTTAGGATGATGGTGAGGGTGGGGATGAGGTTTATGTTTAGAGTGATGGTTAGGGTTAAGGTTACGTTGAGGGTTATGATGAGGGTTTGGTTTAGGATTAGGGTTACGGTGTGGGCGAAGGTGAGGGTGAGGGTTAGGGTTAGGTTTAGGCTTAGGATTAGGGTTAGGTTGAGGCTGAGGGTGAGGGTGAGGATTAGGGTTAGGTTGATGGTTAGGGTAATGGTTAGGGTGAGGGCTAGGATGAGGGTTAGGGTGAGGGTGAGGGTTTGGTAAGGGTGAAGGTAAGTGTAAAAGTGAGGGTTAGGGTTAGGATGAGGGTTAGGGTTAGATTGAGGGTTAGGGTTATGTTGAGGTTTATATTTAGGGTGAGGGTTAGGTTTAGGGTTAGAGTTATTGTTAGGGTTATGTTTACGGTGAGGGTGAGGGTTAGGGTTAGGTTTACGGTGAGGTTTAGGTTTAGGGTTAGTGTTAGAGTTAGGCTTAGGGTGAGGGTTAGGTGTAGGGTTAGTTAGGTTTAGTGTTAGGGATAGGGTTAGGGTGAGGGTTATGGTGAGAGTTAGAGTTCGATTTAGGCTTTGGCTTAGGGTTAAGCTGAGCATGAGGGTGAGGGTTAGGGTTAGGGTGAGGGTTAGGGTAAGGTTTAGGGTGAGGGTTAGGATGAGGTTTAGGGTTAGGGTTAGGGTTAGGGTTAGGTTTATGTTTAGCGTTAGGGTTAGGTTTAGGATTAGGTTAGGGTTAGGGTGAGGATTAAGTTTATGGTTTGGGTTGGGGTGAGGGTGAGGGTGAGGATTATGGTTGGGGTTAATTTTAGTGTTAGGTTTAGGTTTAGTTTTAGGGTTAGGGTTACATTGAGGGCTAGGGTGAGGGTTATTGTTATTGTTTTGGTTAGGGTTAAGTTTGCGTTGAGGGTGAGGCTGAGGGTGAGGTTTATGTTTAATGCTAGGATTAGGGTTAGGGTTAGTGTTATTGTTAGGGTTAGGGTTAGAGTTACGGTGAGGGTGAGAGTGAGGGTGAGGGTGAGGGTTAGGGTGAGGTTTAGGGTTAGGGTTAGGGTAAGTGTTAGGGTGCTGGTGAGGTTTCAGATTAAATTTAAGGTTAGGGGCAGGGTTAGGGGGAGGGTTAGGGTTAGGTTTAGTGTTAGCATTAGGGTGAGGGTGAGTGTTAGGTTGAGGTTTTGGGATAGGGTTAGGATTAGGGTTAGGGTGAGGGTGAGTGTGAGGGTTAGGGTTAGGGTTAGGCTTAGGCTTAGGGTTAGGCTGAGGGTGAAGGTGGGGGTGAGTATTAGGGTTAGGGTGATGTTTAGGGTTAAGGTTAGTGTTATTGTTAGGGTTAGGGTTAGATTTACAGTGAGGGTGAGGTTGCCGGTGAGGGTTAGGTTTAGGGTTAGGTTGAGGTTTAGGATTAGGGTTAGACAAAGGGTTAGGGTGAGGGTGAGGTTTAGGATTAGAGTTAGTGTTAGTGTTAAGGTTAGGCTGAGTGTGTGTGAGGCGGTGAGAATTAGGGTTTGGGTTTGGGTTTGGGTTAGAGATAGGGTTAGGTTTAGGGTTATTATTAGTGTTATGGTTAGGGTTAAGTTTGCAATGAGGGTGAGGCTGAGGGTGAGGTTTAAGATTAGGGTTAGGTTTAGGGTCCGTGTTATTGTTAGGGTTAGGGTTAGAGTTACGGTGAGGGTAAGGGTGAGGGTGAGGGTGCAGGTTAGGGTTAGGGTGAGTTATAGGGTTAGGTTAAGTGTTAGGGTTAGGTTGAGGGTGAAGTTTAGGGGTAGAGTGAGGGTTAGAGGGAGGGTTAGCTTGAGGGTTAGTTTTAGGGTTTGTGTTTGTCTTAGGGTGAGACTGAGGTTTAGGTTAAGTTTTAGGGATAGGGTCAGGGTTAGGATTAGGGTTAGGGTGAGGGTGAGTGTGAGGGTTAGTCTTAGGTTTAGGCTTAGGCTTAGGTTTAGGCTGAGGGTGAGGGTGAGGGTTAATATTAGGGTGATGTTTAGGATTATGGTTAGGGTGAGGGTTAAGATGAGGGTTAGTGTTAGGGTGATTAGGGTGAGGGTGACGGTAAGCATAAAGGTGAGGGTTAGGGTTAGGTTGAGGGTTACGCCAAGGGTGAGTGTTAGGGTTAGGGTGAGTGTTAGGGTGAGGGTGAGGGTGAGGGTTAGATTTAGGGTTAGGATTATGTTGAGGGTTATGGTTAGGGTGAGGGTTAGGTATAGGGTTAGGGTCATTGTTAGGGTTAGGATTAGGGTTAGAGTTAGGGTGAGTGTTAGAGTTCGGATTAGGTTTAGGCTTAGGCTTAGGCCAAGCGTGAGGGAGAGGGTTAGGGTTAGGGTTAGGGCGAGGGTTAGGGTTAGGTTTAGGGTGAGAGTTAGGATGAGTTTTAGGGTTAGGGTTAGGCTTAGGTTTAGGTTTACCGTGAGGGTTAGGGTTAGGATTAGGGTTAGGGTTATTGTTATTGTTATTGTTATTGTTATGGTTAGAGTTAAGTTTGGGGTGAGGGTGAGGATGAGGGTGAGGGTTATGGTTAGTGTTAGGGTTGGGGTTAGGGTTAGGGTTAGTGTTATTGTTAGGGTTAGGGTTAGAGTTATGTTGAGTGTGAGGGTGAGGGATAGAGTGAGTTTTAGGGTGAGGTTTAGGGTTAGGGTTAGGTGTAGAGTGCTGGTGAGGTTTAGGGTTAGAGTTAGGGTTAGGAGAACAGTTAGGGTGAGGGTTAGGTTTAGGGTTAGTGTTAGTCTTAGGGTGAGGGTTAGGTTGCGGTTTTGGGATAGGGTTAGGGTGGGATTAGGGTTAGGGTGGGGGTGAGTGTGAGGGTTAGGGTGAGGGTTAGGGTTAGGGTTAGGGTAAAGTTTAGGGTGAGGCTGAGGGTGAGTGTCAGCGTTAGGTTTAGGGTGAGGTTTACGGCAATGGTTAGGGTTAGGTTGAGGGTGAGGGTGAAGGTTAGGGTGAGAGTGAGGGTGAGGTTTTGTGTGAGGGTGAGGGTTAGGTTTTGGGTTAGGTTTAGGGATAAGTTTAGGGTGAGGGTTATTGTAAGTGTTAGGGTTAGGATGAGGGTTAGGGTGAGGGTTAGGGTGAGGTTAAGGGTTAGGGTGAGGGTGAGGGTTAGTTTTAGTATTAGGGTAAGGTTTAGGGTGAGGGTTAGGGATAGGGTTAGCATTAGGGTGAGGGTTTTGGTTAGGGATAGGTTTAGAGTTAGGGTGAGGGTGAGGGTGAGGGTTAGTGTTTGGATTAGGTTTAGGTTTAGGGTTAGACTGAGGGTGAGGTTGAGGCTGAGAGTGAGGATTAGGATTAATGAGAGTGTTAGCGTGATGGTTAAGGTGAGGGTTATGGTTAGGGTTAGAATAAGGGTTAGGCTGAGGATCAGCGTTAGGGTTCGTGTGAGGGTAAGGTTTAGGGTGAGGTTTAAGGTGAAGGTTAGGCTTATTGTTAGGCTTAGGTTTAGGGTGAGGGTTAGGGTGAGGGTTAGTGTTAGGGTTAGGGTTAGCGTTAGGGTGAGGGTTAGGGTGTTGGTAAGGGTTAGAGTGAGGGTTAGGATTAGGGTGAGGGTTAGGAATAGCATTAGGGTTAGCGTTAGGTTGAGGGTTAGGTTGTTGGTAAGGGTTAGAGTGAGGGTTAGGGTGAGGATGAGGGTTAAGGATAGCATTAGGGTTAGGGTTAGGGTTAGGGTGAGGTTTAGGGTTAGGGTTAGGGATAGCATGAGGGTTAGGATTAGGGATAGGGTGAGGGTTAGGCTTAGGGTGAGGGTGAGGGTTAGGGTTAATGTGAGAATTAGGGTTAGAGTTAGGGTTAGTGTGAGGATAAGGGTAAGGGTGAGGGATAGGGTGAGAGTGAGGTTTAGGGTTAGCATTAGTGTTAGGGTTATGGTTAGGGTGAGGTTTAGGATCAGGGTTATGTTTAGGGTGAGGGTTAGAGTTAGGGTTAGGGTGAGAGTTAGGGTTAGGTTGAGGGTTAGGGTAGGGTTAGGGTGAGGGGTAGGTTTCGGGTGAGGGTGAGTTTTAGGGTGTGGTTGACGGTTAGGGTTAGGGTGAGGTTTTAGGTGAGGTTGAGGGTTAGGGTGAGGGTGAGGGTTAAGGTTACGGTGAGGATTAGTGTTAGGGTTAGGGTTAGGGTTATGGTGAGGGTAAGGGTTAGGATGAGGTTTAGGGTGAAGGTGAAGTTTAGGGATAGCGTGATATTTAGGGTGAGGGTTACTGTGAGGGTTAGGATCCAGGTTAGGTTAGGTGAGGGTGAAGGTTAGTGTTAGGATTCGGGTTAGGTTTAGGATGAAGGTATGTTTTAGGGTGAGCGTTAGGGTGAGGGTGAGGGTTAGGGTTAGGATATGGGTTAGGGTGAGCATTAGGGTGAGGCTTAGGTTTAGGTTTAGTGTTAGGGTGAGGGTTAGGGTGAGGTTTAGTGTTAGTGTTAAGATTAGGGTTAGGGTGAGGTTTAGGGTTAGGGTAAGGGTTAGAATGAGGTTTAGGGTGAGGGTGAGAGTTAGGGATAGCATTAGGGTTAATGGTAGGTTTAGAGTGAGGGTTAGGGTTAGGCTTAGTGTTACGGTTATGGTGAGGTTTAGGGTTATGGTTATGGTGAGGGTTAGGTTTAGGTTTAGGGTAAGGTTTAAGTTTAGAGTGAGGGTGAGAGTGAGAGTTAGGTTTAGGATTACGCTTTAGTGTAGGGTTAGGCATAAGGTGAGGGTGAGTGTCAGAGTTAGGTTTAGTGTGAGGGTTAGGTTTATGATTATGGTTAGGGTGAGGGTGAGGGTGAGGGTTAGGGTGAGGGTGAGGGTGAGGTTGAGGATGAAGTTGAGGGTTAGGGTATGGTTGAGGGTTAGGTTTAGGGTTAAAGATAGGGTGTGGGTTAGAGTTAGGATTAGGGTTAGGATGAAGATTAGGCTGAGGGTTAGGTTTAGGGATAGGATGAGGGTTAGGATTAGGGTTAGGGTGAGTCTGAGGGTTAGGGTTAGCATTAGGGTGAGGGTGAGGGTGAGGGTTAAGTTTAGGTTTAGGATTAGGGTTAGGATTAGGGTGAGGGTGAGGTTTAGGGTTAGAGTTAGTTTTACGGTTAGGTTTACTGGGAGTGTTAGGGTTAGGTTTAGTGTTACAGCTAGGGTTATGGTGAGGGTAAGTGTGAGGGTGAGGTTTAGGGTTAGGGTTAGGCTTAGGTTTCAGCTGAGGGTTAGGGTGAGGGTTAGGGTTAGGTTAAGGATTAGTGTTAAGATTAGAGTTAGGGTGAGGGTTATGTTTAGGGTTAGGTTAGTGTTAGGTTGAGGATTAGGGTTAGGATTAGGGTTAGGGTGAGAACAAGGGTTAGGGTGAGGGTGAGGGTGAGGATGAGGGTTAGGGTTATGGTGAGGGTGAGGGTTAGGGTTAGGGTGAGGGTTAGGGGTAGGATGAGTGTTAGGGTGAGCGTGAGGATTAGGATGAGGGTTAGGGTTACAATTATTGTTACTGTTATGGTTATGTTTACGTTTGCAGTGAGGGTGAGACTGAGGGTGAGGTTAGGGCTAGGATTAGTGTTAGAGTTAGGTTTAGGGTTAGGATTAGTGTTATTGTTAGGGTTAGGGTTAGAGTTACAGTGAGGGTGTGGGTTAGGGTACAGTTGAGGTTAGGCTTACGGTTAGGGTGAGGTGAGGGTTAGGGTTAGGATGAGTGTGAGGTTTAGGGTTAGAGTTAGTGTTAGTGGGAGGGTTAGTGTTAGGGTTAGTGTTAGGGTTAGGGATAGGGTGAGGGTTAGGTTGAGGTTAAGGGTTATGGTTAGGGTTAGGGTTAGGATTAGGGTTAGGGTGACTGTGAGTGTGAGGGTTAGGGTTAGGGTTAGGCTTAGGCTTAGGTTAGGCTGAGGGTGAGGTTGGGTGTGAGGATTAGGGTTTGGGTGATGGTTAGGTTTAGGGTTAGGTTGAGGGTTAGGATGAGAGTTAGGGTTAGGATTAGGGTTAGGGTGAGGGCTAGGGTGATGTTGAGGGTTAGGTTTAGGTTTAGGCTTAGGCTTATTTTTAGTCTGAGGGTGAGGGTTAGGGTTAGTGTGATGGGTAGGGTTAAGTTTAGGGTGAGGTTTAGGATGAGGGTTAGGGTTAGGCTGAGTGTTACGGTGAAGTTGATGGTAAGCGTAAAGGTGAGGTTTAGGCTGTGGGTGAGGGTTAAAATAAGGGTAATTGTTAGGGTTAAGGGTTTGGGTTAGGGTAAGGGTTACTGTTAGAATTAGGATTAGGGTGAGGGCTAGAGTGAGGGTGAGGGTTAGGGTTAGGGTGACGTTTAGGGTTTGGTTGAGGGTTAAGATTAATGTGAGGGTTAATGTTAGGGTTAGGGTTAGTGTAAGGGTGAGGGTAACTTTTAGGGATAGCGTTAGGGTTAGGGTGAGTATTTTGATTAGGGTGAGTGTTAGAGTTAGGGTTAGGGTTATTGTTAGGGTTTGGGTTAGGGTTACCCTTACAGTGAATGTGAGGGTTAGTGTTAGAGTTAGGGTTAATATTAGGGTTAGGGTGATGGTGAGTGTGTGGGTTAGGGTTATGTATAGGGTTAGGCTTAGGGTTAGGCTAAGGGTGAGGTTGAGGGTGAAGGTTAGGTTTAGGGTGAGGGTTAGGTTTAGGGTTAGGTTGAGGGTGAGTGTATGGGTTAGGTTTAGGTTTAGGTTTAGGCTTAGGGTTAGGCTAAGGGTGAGGTTAAGGTTGAGAGTTAGGGTTAGGGTGAGGGTTAGGTTTAGGTTTAGATTGAGGGTTAGGATGTGGGTTAAGGTTAGGATTAGGGTTAGAGTGAGGGCTAGTGTTAGGGTGAGGGTTAGGGTTAGGGTTAGGGCGAGGTTTAGCGTTAGGGTTAGGTTTAGGGATAGGTTGAAGGATAGGGTTAGGGTTATGGTGAGGGTGAGGTTTAGGGTTAGGTTGAGAGTTTGGATTAGGGCTAGGTTGAGGGTGAGGGTTAGTGTTAGGGTTAGGGTGAGGGTTATCATGAGGGTTATGGTTAAGATTAGGGTTAGGCTGAGGGCTAAGGTGAGGGTGAGGGTTAGGGTTAGGGTTACGCTGAGGTTTAGGGTTCGGGTTAGGTTGAGGGTTAGGGTTAGAGTGAGGGTTAGGGTTCACGTTAGGTTTAGGGTTAGGATTAGGGTTAGGTTGAGGGTGAGTGTGTGGGTTAGGGTTATGTATAGGGTTAGGCTTAGGGTTAGGCTAAGGGTGAGTTTGATGGTGAGGGTTAGGGTAAGGGTAAGGGTTAGATTTAGGTTTAGGTTGAGGGAGAGTGTGTGGCTTAGGATTAGTTTTAGGGTTAGGCTAAGGGTAAGGTTAAGGGTGAATGATAGGGTTAGTGTGGGGGTTAGGTTTAAGGTTATGGTGAGGGTTAGGATGAGGGTTAAGGTTAGGATTAGGTTTAGTGTGAGGGCTAAGGTGAGGGTGATGTTTAGGGTTAGGGTTAGGGGGATGGGGAGGGGGAGGTTCAGAGTTACCGTTACGGTTAGGGTGAGGAATAGGATGAGGTTTAGGGTTAGGGTTACTGTTAGGGTTCGGGTTAGGGTGAGGGTTAAGTTTAGGGTGAGGGTTAGGTTTAGGGTTAGGATTAGGATTAGGGTTAAGGTGAGGGTGAGTGTGAGGGTTAGGTTTAGGGTTAGGGTTAGGCTTAGGGATAGGCTGAAGGTGAGGGTGAGGGTGAGTGTTAGGGTGAGGGTGAGGGTGAGGTTTAGGGTTAGAGTTAATGTTAATTTGAGGGTTAGGGTTAGGGTGAGCTTGAGGGTTAGTGTTAGATTGAGGATTAGTGTTAGGGTTAGTGTGAGGTTTATGGTGAGGATGAGGGTTACGGTTAGGATGAGGGCTAGGTTGAAGTTGAGGATTAGTGTTAGGGTTAGGGTGAGGTTCAGGTTTAGGGTGATGGTTAGTGTTAGTGTTAGTGTTAGGGTTAGGATGTGGGTTAGGGTGAGGGTTAATGTTAGGTATAGGGTTAGGTTTAGGATTAGGGTTTGTGTGAGGGTGAGTGTGAGGGTTATGGTTAGGGTTAGGCTTAGGGTTAGGCTGAGGGTGAAGGTGAGGTTTAGGGTTAGAATGAGGGTTAGGGTTAGGGTTAGGGTGAGGGTTAGGATGAGTGTTAGGTTTAGGATTAGGTTTAGCGTGAGGGCTAGCATGCTGGTGAGGGTTAGGGTTAGGGTTAGGGTGAGGTTTAGGTTTATGGTTAGGTTGAGATTTAAGATTAGGGCTAGGTATAGGGTCAGGCTTAGGGTTAGGTTGAGGGTTAGCACGAGGGTTAGGGTTACAATTAGGGTTAGGATGAGGGCAAGGTTGAGGGTGAGGGTTAGGGTTGGGGTTATGGTGAGGTTTAGGTTTCGGGTTAGGTTTCGGGTTAGGGTGAGGTTTAGGTTTAGGTTTATGGTGAGGGTCAGTGTTAAGGTTTGGTTGAGGGTTAGAATTAGTTTTAGGGTTAGTGTGAGGGTTAGCGTTAGGATTATGATGAAGGTTAGGATGAGGGTTAGGGTTACAATTTGGATTAGGGTGAGGGCTAGGGTGAGGGGGAGTGTTAGGGTTAGGGTTAGGGTGAGGTTTAGGGTTAGGGGTAGGGGTAGGGTTAGGGTCAGATTTAGGGTTGGGGGTACGGTAAGGGTGAGGGTTAAGTTGGGGGTGAGGTTTTGGGTGAGGACTAAGGTGAGGTTGAGGGTTAGTGTTAGGGTTAGGGTTAGGGTGAGGGTTAGGTTGAGGTTTAGGTTTAGGTTTAGGGTTAGGGTTAGGATTAGGATTAGGGTTAGGGTTAGTGTGAGGATTAGGGTTAGGGTTAGGCTTAGGCTTAGGTTAGGCTGAGGGTGAGGGTGGGGATGAGGATTAGGTTTAGAATGATGATTCCGGTTATGGTTAGGTAGAGATTTAACATGAAGCTTAGGGTGAGGATTAGGTTTAGGCTTGAGGGCTAGGATGAGTGTGAAGTTTAGGGTTATGTTTAGGCTTAGGTTTAGGCTGAGGCTGAAGGTGAGGGTGAGCATTAGGGTTAGGGTGATGGTTAGGATTATGGTTAGGGTGAGGGTTAGGATGTGGGTTAGGATTAGGGTGAGGTTTAGAATGAGTGTGACAATAAAAGTAAAGGTAAGGGTTAGGCTGAGGGTGAGGGTTATGTTAAGGGTGAGGGTTCGGATTAGGGTTAGGGTGAGGGTGAGGGTTAGATTGAGGGTTAGTGTTTGGTTTAGTGTGAGGTTTAGGATGAGGATGAGGGTTAGGGTTTGGGTGAGGGCTAGGGTGAAGTTGAGGGTTAGGGTTAGTTTTACTGTTAGGGTTAGGGTTAGTGTGAGGTTTAGGGTGGGGGTGAGGCTTAGTGTTAGGGTTAGGATTAGGCTTAGGGTTAAGGTGAGGGTTAGTGTGAGGTTTACAGTTAGGGTGAGTGTTGAGGTTAGGGTTAGAGTGAAGGTTAGGGTGAGGGTTAGGCTTAGGTTTAGGGTTTGGGTATTGGCTTGGGTGAAGGTGAGGGTTAGGGTTAGGGTTATGGTGAGATTTTGGGTTAGTGTTAGGGTTAGGGTTGGTGTTAGGCTTAGGCTTAATGTTAGTCGGAGGGGGAGGGGGAGGGGGAGGGTTAAGGTTAGGGTGAGGATGAGGTTAGCCTGAGGTTTAGGGATAGGGTGAGGGTTAGGGTGAGGATGAGGGTAAGGGTAAAGTTGAGGGTTAGGCTAAGTGTGAGGGTTAAGTTAAGGTTGAGGGTTAGGGTTAGGGTGAGGGTTAGGGTAAGGGTGAGGGTTAGGTGTTAGGGTGAGGGTGAGGGTTAGATTGTTTATGAGGGTTAGGGTTAGGGTGAGGGAAAGGGTTAGAATTAGGTTTAGGGTGAGGGCTAGGATGAGAGTGAGGGTTCGGTTTAGGGTTAGGGTGAGGTTAAGTGTTCGGGTGAGGTTTAGGGTTAGTGTTAGGGTTATTGTTATTGTTAGGTTTAGGTTTACGTTTAGGATGAGGGTGAGGGTGAGGTTTAGGGTTACAGTTAGGCTTAGGTTGAGGGTTAGTGTGAGGGTTAGGTTTAGGGATAGGGTTAGGTTTAGGATTAGGTTTAGGTTGAGAGTGAGTGTGAGGGTTAAGGTTAGGGGTAGGCTTAGGTTTAGGGTTAGGGTTTGGTTTAGGGTGAGGGTGAGGTTTAGGTTTAGGGTTAGTGTTAGTATTAGGGTTAGGGTTAAAGTGATGGTTAGGGTTAGGGTTAGGTTTAGGCTTAGGCTTAGGTTTAGGCTGATGATGAGGGTGGAGATGAAGATTAGGTTTAAAGAGATGGTTAGTGTTATAGTTACCTTGAGGGTTAGGATGTGGTTTAGGGTTAGGATTAGGGTTAGGCTGAGGCGGAGGTTGAGGGTGAGGTTTAGGGTTAGGGTGATGGTTAGGGTTAAGTTGAGGGTGAGGGTTAGCATGAGGGTTAGTGTTAGGGTGAGGTGACGGTAAGGGTAAAGGTGAGGGTTAATGTTAGGGTGATGTTTATGGTAAGGGTGAGGATTAGGGTTAGGGTGAGGGTTAGGGTGAGGGTTAGGGTTAGGGTTAGGGTGAGTGTGAGGGTTAGATTGAGGGTTAGGTTTATGTTGAGGGTTATGGTTAGGGTGAGGTTTAGGTTTAGGGTTAGGGTTATTGTCATGGTTATGATTAGGGTTACAGTTACGGTGAGGGTGAGGGTTAGGCTTAGGGTTAAGGTGAGGTTTAGGTTTAAAGTTAGGGTTAGAGTTAGGCTTAGTGTGAAGGTGTGGTTTAGGGTTAGAGTTAGAGTTAGTGTTATGGTTAGGGTTAGGGTGAGGGTTAGAGTGAGTGTTAGAGTTCGGTAAGGCTTAGGCTTAGGCTTCTGCCGAGCTTGAGGGTGAGGGAAAGGGTTAGGTTGAGGTTTATGGATAGGGTTAGGGTTAGGATTAGGGTTAGGGTGAGGGTGAGGGTTAGGGTAAGGGTTAGGCTTAGGCTCTGGGTAACCTTTGAGTGAGGGTGAGTGTGAGGATTAGGGTTAGGGTGATGGTTAGTGTTAGGGTTAGTGTTATTGTTAGGGTTAGGGTTAGAGTTAAGGTGAGGGTGAGGGTGCGGTTGAGGGTTAGGGTTAGAGTTAGGGTGAGGTTTAGGGTTAGGGTTAGAGATAGGGTTAGGGTGAGGGTGAGCTTTAGGGTTAGAGTTAGGGTTAGTGTTAGGGTTAGGCTTAGGTTTAGGCTGAGGTTGAGGGTGGGGATGAGGATTAGGGTTACGATTAGGGTTAGGGTGAAGTTTAGGTTTAGGGTGAGCATTAGGTTTAGGGTTAGTTTTAGCCTTAGGGTGAGGGTGAGGGTTAGGTTGAGGTTTAGGGATAGAGTTAGGGTTAGGATTAGGGTTAGGGTGACTGTGAATGTGAGGTTTAGGGTTACGGTTTGGCTTAGGCTTAGGGTTAGGATTAGGGTGAGGGTTAGGGTGAGGGTGAGGGTGAGAGTTAGGGTTACGGTTAAGATGAAGTTTAGGGTTAGAATACGTGTGAGTGTTGGTGTTAGGGTTAGGGTTAGGGTTAGTGTTAGGGATAGGGGGAGGGTTAGGGTTAGGGTTAAGGTTTGGGTTAGTCTTAGGGTTAGGATTAGGGTGAGGGTTAGTTTGAGGTTCAGGTTTAGGGTTAGGATTAGGTTTATGAATAGTTTTAGTCTGATGGTGAGGTTGAGGGTGAGGGTTAGTTTTAGGGTGATGGTTAGGGTTTAGGGTTAGAGTGAGGTTTAGGATGATGGTTAGGGTTAGGATTAGGATTAGGGTGAAGGCTAGGGTGAGGGTGAGGGTGAGGGTTAGGTTTAGGGTGATGGTTAGGGTTATGGTTAGCTTGAAATTTAGGATGAGGTTTAGGGATAGGGTGAGGGTTAGGGTGAGGGTGATGGTAAGGTTAAAGTTGAGGGATAGGCTGAGGGTGATGGTTAAGATAAGGGAGAGTGTTACAGTTAGGGTGAGGGTTAGGGCAAGGGTGTGGGTTAGGGATTAGGGTGAGGCTGAGGGTTAGATTTTGGATTAGGATTAGGGTTAGTGTGAGCTTTATGTTGAGGATGAGTGTTAGTGTTATGTGAAGGAAAGGGTTAGAATTAGGGTTAGAGTGAGAGCTAGGGTGAGGGTGAGGGTTAGGGTTAGTGTTAGGGTTAGGGTGAGGTTTACGCTTAGGGTGAGGTTTAGGGTTAGTGTGAGGGTTAGTGTTAGGGTTAGGGTTAGTGTTAGGGTGAGGGTTAGGGTTAGGGTGAGATTTATAGATAGGGTGCGGGTTAGGGTTAGGTTTAGGGTGAGGTTCAGGGTTAAGATTAGGGTTAGAATTAGGGTTAGGGTGAAGGTGAGGTTTATGGTTAGATTTAGGCTTAGGGTGAGGGTTACAGTTAGGGTTCGTTTTAGAGTTAGTGTTAGGTTAGGGTTAGGGTGAGGGTTAGTATGAGTGTTAGGGTTAGAGTTAGGGTTAGGGTTAGGATTAGGGTAAGGTTGAGGGTGAGCGTGTGGGTTAGGGTTAGGTTTAGGGTTAGGCTTAGTGTTAGGCTGAGGGTGAGGTTGAGGGTGAGGTTTAAGGTTAGGGTGAGAGTTAGGATTAATGTTAGGTTGAGGGTTAGGATGAGGGTTAGGGTTAGTATTAGTGTTAGGGTGGGCGCTAGCGTGAAGGTGAGGTATAGGGTTAGGGTTAGGGTGAGCTTTAAGTTTAGGATTAGGGTGAGGGTGAAGTTTATTGTTAGAGTTAGTGTTAGGGTGAGGGTTAGGGTTAGGGTTAGTGTTAAGGTTAGGGTTAGGGTGAGTGTTAGGGTAAGGGTTAGGGTTATGGTTATGTTTAGGATTAGGATTAGGGTTAGGGTTAGGCTGAGGGTGACGTTTATGGTTAGAGTTAGTGTTACTGTGAGGGTTAGTGTTATGGTGAGGGTGTGTGTGAGGGTTAGAGTTAGGGTGATGCTTAAGGTTATGGTCAGGGTGAGGGTTAGGATGAGGGTTAGGGTTAGTGTGAGGGTTAGCGGGAGGGTGATAGTAAGTGTAAAGTTGAGGGTTAGGCTGAGAATGAGGATTACGGTAAATGTGAGGGTTAGGGTTAGAGTGAGGGTTAGAGTTAGGGTTAGGTGGAGGGTGTGGTTTAGATTGAGGATTAGTTTTAGGGTTAGTGTGAGGATGATAGTTAAGGTTGGGTGAGGGATAGGGTGAGGTTGAGGGTTAGGTTTAGGGTTAGGGTGAGTGTTAGGGTTAGGGTGAGTGTTAGGGTTAGTGTGAGGGTTAGTGTTATGGTTAGGGTTAGTGTTAGGGTTTGGGTAAGTTTTAGGGTGAGGGTTAGGGTTACAGTTAGGTTTATGGTTAGAATGAGGGTTAGGTTTAGTTTTAGGGTTATTGTTGGGGTTGGGTTTAGGGATAGGATGAGCGTTAGGGTTAGGATAAGGATTAGGGTGAGGGCTAGGGTGAGGGTGAGTGTTAGGGTTAGGCTTAGGCTTAGGTTTAGGATGAGGCTGAGGGTGAGGTTGAGGGTTAGGGTTAGCGTGATGGTTAGGGTTACGGTTAGGCTGAGGGTTAGGATGAGGTTTTGGGTTAGGGTGAGGTTCAGGGTGAGGGTGACAGTAAGGGTAAATGTGAGGGTTAGGGTTAGGGTGAGGATTAGGGTTACGGTTAAGGTGTGGGTGAGGGTTAGACTGAGTATTAGTATTAGGGTTAGTGTGACGTTTAGGGTGAGGATGAGGGGTAGGGTTAGGATGAGGCCTAGGGTGAGGGTGAGGGTTAGGGATAGGGTTAGGTTGAGGTTTAGGGTTAAGGTGATGGTTAGGGTTAGTGTGAGGGTTAGCGTTAGATTAGGGTAAGTTTTAGGGTGAGGGTAAGTGTTAGGGTGAGGGTTAGGGTTAGGGTGAGAGTTATAGTTAGGATTAGGATTAGTATTTGAGTTAGTGTTATTTTTAGGTTTAGGGAGAGGGGGAGGGTTAGGGTTAGGGTTAGCGTGAGGTTTAGTTTTAGGGTTATGGTTAGAGATAGGGTTAGGTTGAGGGTGAGGTTTAGGTTTAGATTTAGTGTTAGGGGAGGGTTAGGGTGAGGGTTAGTGTTAGAGTTAGGGTTAGTGTTAGGATTAGGGTTAGGGTGAGGGCGAGTGTGAGGGTTAGGGTTAGGGTTAGGCTTAGGCATAGGGTTAGGCAGAGGGTGAGGGTGAGGGTGAGGGTTAGGGTTTGGGTGAGGGTTAGGATGAGGTTTAGAGTTAGGATTAGGGTTAGGATGAGGGCAAGGGTGAGGGTGAGGTTTAGAGTTACCATAATGGCGAGGTTAAGTATTAGGATTAGGTTTAGTGTTAGGGTGAGGGTCAGGGTTATGGTTACTGTGAGGATTAGGGTTAGGGTTAGTGTGAGGGTAAGTGTTAGGATTAGGGTTAGGTTTATTTTTAGTGTTAAGGTTAAGGTTAAGTTCACAGTGAGGGTGAGGCTGAAGGTGAGGTATAGGTTTAGGGTTAGGGTGTGGTTTAGGGTTAGGTTTAGGTTTAGGGTTAGGGTGAGGGCTTGGGTTTAGGTTAGGGTTACAGTGAGGGTGAGCGTTAGGGTTAGGGTTAGGGTTAATGTTATTGTTAGGGTTAGGGTTAGAGTTACGGTGAGGGTGAGGGTGAGGGTGAGATTTAGGTTTAGGGTGAGGGTGAGATTTAGAATTAGGGTTAGGGTGAGGGTTAGGGTTAGGGTTATTGTTAGGCTTAGGGTTAGGATGAGGGTTAGGTTGTGGTTTAGGGTTGGGGTTAGGTTTAGGATTAGGGTTTTGTTGAGTGTGAGGGTGAGGGTTAGGGTTAGGCTTAGGCTTAGGCTTAGGGTTAGGCTGAGGGTGAGTGTGGGGATGATGATTAGGTTTAGGTTGATGGTTAGGGTTAGGGTTAGGTTTAGGGTTAAGATTAGGGTTAGGGTTAGAATTAGGTTTAGGGTGAGGGCTAGCGTGAGGGTGAGGATTAGGGTTAGGGTTAGGCTTAGGGTTAGGGTAAGCGTTAGTGTTAGGGTGAGGGTAAGTGTTAGGGTGAGGGTTAGGTTTAGGATTAGGGTTAGGGCTAGGGTTAGGGTGAGTGTTAGGGTTAGGGTGATGGTTAGGGTTAGTGTGAGGGTTAGTGTTAGGGTTAGCGTTAGTGTTATGGCGAGGGTAAGTGTTAGGGTGAGGGTTAAGGTTTGGGTGAGGCTTATGGTTAGAATGAGGGTTAGGGTTAGGGTTATTGTTTGTGTTAGGGTTAGGGTTAGGATGAGGGTTAGGGTTAGGATTAGGGTGAGGGCTAGGGTGAGGGTGAGGGTTAGGGTTAGGCCTAGGTTTAGGCTTAGGTTAGGGCTGATGCTGAGTGTGAGGTTGAAGGTTAGGGTTAGCGTGATGGTTAGGTTATGGTTAGGCTGAGGGTTAGGATGAGGGTTAGGGTTAGGGTTAGGGATAGGTTGAGGGTGACAGTAAGGTTAAAATTGAGGGTTAGGTTTAGCACTAGGGTTAGGGTGAGGGCTAGGGTTAGGGTGAGGGTTTGGGTTAGGGTTAGAGTTACGGTGAGGGTTAGTTTTAAGTTTAGGTTTAGGGTTATTGTTCTTCTTAGGGTTAGGGTTAAGGTTAAGGTAAGGGTGAGGGTGAGGGTGAGGTTGAGGTTAGGGTTAGGGTTAGGATGAGGTTTAGAGTTAGGGTTAGTGTTAGGGTGAGGGTGAGGTTTAGGGTTATTGTTAGGGTTAGGGTTAGGGTTAGTGTGAGTGTTAGGGTTAGGTTTAATGTTATGGTTTGGGTTATGGTGAGGGCTAGTGTGAGTGTGAGGGTTAGGGTTAGGTTTAGGCTTAGGCTTAGTGTTAAGCTGAGGGTGGGGATGAGGGTTAGGGTTAGGCTTAGGCTTAAGGTTAGGCTGAGGGTGAGGGTGAGGGATAGGTTTAGGGTGAGGGTGAGGTTTAGGGTTAGGGTTAGCGTTAGGGTGCGGGTTAGTGTGAGGGTTAGGGTTAGGGTTAGTGTTACGGTTACAGTGAGGGTGAGCGTGACTCTGATGGTTAAGCGTAGCCTTAGGCTTAGGCTTATGCTTGGGCCGAGCTTGAGGGTGAAGGTGAAGGTAAGGTTTAGGGTGATTGTTAGGGTTTTAGGGTTAGGGTGAGGGTTAGGGTGAGGTATAGGTTTAAGATTAGGGCTAGGGTCAGTGCTAGGGTGAGGGTGAGGGTTAGGGTTAGAGTTAGGGTGAGGTTTAGGGTTATGGTTAGGGTGAGTGTTATGGTGAGGATTACGGTGAGGGTGAGGGTTAGGGTTAGAGTTAGGGTGAGGTTTAGGGTTATGGTTAGGGTGAGTGTTAGGGTGAGGATTACGGTGAGGGTGAGGGTTAGGGTTAGGGTGAGGGTTAGGGTTAGGGCGAGGGTGATGGTGAGGGTTAGATTAGGGTTAGGGTTAGTGTTATTGTTAGTTTTAAGTTCACAGTGAGGGTGAGGCTGAGGTGAGGGTTAGGTTTAGGGTTAGGGTGAGGTTTAGATTAAGGTTAGGGTAAAGGTTAGGGTGAGGGTTTGGGTTAGGGTTAGGATTAAGGTGAGGGTGAGTGTTAGGGTTAAAGTGATGGTTAGTGTTATTGTTAGTGTTAGGGTTAGAGTTACGGCGAAGGTGAGGGTGAGTGTGAGGGTTAGGGTTAGGGTGAGGTTTAGGGTTAGGGTTAGGTTTAGGTTGAGGGTGAGGGTGAGGTTTACGGTTAGATGTAGGGTGAGGGTGAGGTTTAGGGTGAGGTTTAGGGTTAGGGTTAGTGTTAGGGTTAGGGTTAGGGTGAGGGTTAGAATGAGGGTGAGGGTTAGGGTGAGGGTTAGAGTTAGGGTTAGGATTAGGATTAGGGTTAGTGTTAGGGTGAGTGTTTGGGTTAGGCTTAGGCTTAGCGTTAAGCTGAGGGTGAGGGTGAGGGTGAGGTTTAGGGTTAGGGTTTGGGTTAGGGTTAGCGTTTGAGTGAGAGTTAGGGTTAGGGTGAGAGGATGAGAATTAGGGTTAGGATTAGTGTTAGGGTTAGGGTTAGGGTGAGGGTTAGGATGAGGTGATGTTTCCGATTAGGGTTAGGATGAGGGTGAGGGTGAGTTTGAGGGTTAGGGTAAGGGATAGGGAGAGGTTTAGGGTTATGGTTAGTGTTAGGTTTAGGGTTAGGGTTATGGTTAGTGTTAGAGTGAGGGTAAGTGTTAGGGTGAGGTTTAGGGTTATGGTGACGGTTATGGTTACAATGAGGGTTATTGTTAGGTTTAGCGTTATTGTTAGGGTTAAGGTTACGGTTAATGTGAGGGTTAGTTTTAGGTTTAGGGTGAGGTTTATATTAAGGGTTAGGGTTAGAGTTAGTGTTAGGGTGAGGGTGAGGTTTAGGGTTAGAGTTAGCGTTAGTGTTAATGTTAGGGTTAGGGTGAGGGTTAGTGTGAGGGTTAGGGTTAGGGTTAGGGTGAGTGTTAGGATGAGGTGTAGGGTTAGGATTAGGGTTAGGGTGAGCGCTAGAGTGATGGTTAATGTGAGGGTTAGTGTTAGGGATAGGGTTAGGTTTAAGATTATGTTTAGATTGAGGGTGAGTGTGAGGATTAGGGTTAGGGTTAGGGTTAGGGTTAGAGTGAGTGTTAGGGTTAAGATTTGGTTTAGGGTGAGGGTGAGGGTTAGGGTTAGGGTTAGGGTGAGGGTGAGGGTTAGGGTTAGGGTTAGTGTGAAAGTTAGGGTTATGGTGAGGGTTATGTTTAGGGTGAGGTTTAGGGTTAGGGTTAGGGTTAGGGTGAGGGCTAGGGTGAGGGCTAGGGTTAGAGTGAGGTTTAGGGTTAGGGTTAGGGTGAGTTTTAGGGTGAGGGTGAGGTTTTAGGTTAGGGTTAGGATGAGTTTTAGGGTTATGGTTA
This sequence comes from Dipodomys merriami, assembly GCF_024711535.1. Lineage (NCBI taxonomy): Eukaryota > Metazoa > Chordata > Mammalia > Rodentia > Heteromyidae > Dipodomys > Dipodomys merriami. The sequence continues at coordinate 401,388 of NW_027206276.1, read as the reverse complement.
GGGTTCCGGTTAAGGCGAAGGTGAGGGTAAGGTTTAGATTCAGGGTTAATGTTAGGTTTAGTGTGAGGTTTATCGTTAGGGTTAGGGTCAGGGTTAGGGTTAGGGTGAGGGTTTGGGTTTGGGTTAGAGTTACGGTGAGGGTGAATTTTAAGTTTAGGTTTTGGGTCATGGTTATTCTTAGGGTTAGGGTTAAGGTTAAGGTTAAGCTAAGCGTGAGGGTGAGGGTGATGTTGAGGGTTAGGGTTAGGGTTAGGATGAGGTTTAGAGTTAGGTTTAGTGTTAGGGTGAGGGTGAGGTTTAGGGTTAGGGTTAGGGTTAGGGTTAGGGATAGTGTGAGTGTTAGGGTTAGGTTTAGTGTTATGGTTTAGGTTATGGTGAGGGCTAGTGTGAGGGTGAGGGATAGGGTTAGGGTCAGGTTTAGGCTTAGTATTAAGCTGAGTGTGAGGGTGAGGGTTAGGGTTAACCTTAGGCCTAGGCTTATGCTTAGGCTGAGCTTGAGGGTGCAGGTGAGGGTTAGGGTTAGGGTGATTGTTAGAGTTTTAGGGTTAGGGTGAGGGTTAGGGTTAGTGTTAGGGTGAGGCTTAGGGTGATGTTTAGGTTTAAGATTAGGGCATGTCAAAACCAGCTTTACAATGTCGGTGTGGGGGGGAGGGGGTATAATTGGGTGGGGGGAGGAGGGAGGCTGGGAAGGGAGTTGAAGTGTAAACAAAGGAGGAGGCTGCAATGCTTGGTAAGAAATGTATGCATTATCCTGCCCATGTAATTGTAGCCCCTCTGTACAGTATGTTCTCAAATAAAATAAAATAAAATTTAAAAAAAAAAAGAAAAACCAAAAAAAAAAAGATTAGGGCTAGGGTGAGTGCTAGGGTGAGGGTGAGGGTTAGGGTTAGAGTTAGGGTGCGGTTTAGGGATAGGGTTAGGTTTAGTGTTAGGGTGAGTGTTACATTGAGGGTGAGCCTTAGGGTTAGGGTGAGGGTTAGGGTTAGTGTGAGGGTGAGGGTAAGATTAAGGTAGGGTTATTGTTATTGTTAGTGTTATGGTTAGGTTTAAGTTTATAGTGAGGGTGAGGCTGAGGGTGAGGGTTAGATTTAGGGTTAGGGTTAGGTTTAGATTAGGGTTAGGGTAAGGGTTAGGGTGAGGGTTTGGGTCAGGTTTACGATTATGGTGAGGGTGAGTGTTAGGTTTGGGTTGAGGGTTAGTGTTATTTTTAGGGTTAGGGTTAGAGTTACGGTGAAGGTGAGGGTGCGTGTGAGGGTTAGGGTTAGGGTGAGGTTTAGGGTTAGGGTTAGGTTTAGGGTGAGGGTGAGGGTGAGGTTTAGGGTTATATTTAGGGTTAGATTGATGGTTAGGGTGAGGTTTAGGGTTATTGTTAGTGTTAGGGTTAGGGTTAGGGTGAGGGTTAGGATGAGGGTGAGAGTTAGGGTGAGCTTTAGAGTTAGGGTTAGGATTAGGATTAGGTTTAGTGTTAGGGTGAGTGTTTGGGTTAGGCTCAGGGTTAGGGTTACGCTTAGCGTTAAGCTGAGGGTGAGGTTGATGGTGAGGATTAGGGTTAGGGTTTGGGTTAGGGTTAGCGTTTGGGTGAGAGTTAGTGTTAGGGTTAGGATGAGGATTAGGGTTAGGATTAGTGTTAGGGTTAGGTTTAGGTTGAGGTTTAGGATGAGGGTGATGTTTAGGATTAGGGTTAGGGTGAGGGCGAGGGTGAGTTTTAGGGTTAGAGTTAGGGTTAGGGTAAGGGATAGGGTGAGGTTCAGGGTTAGGGTTAGTGTTAGGGTTAGGGTTAGGTTGAGGGTTAGTGTTAGGGTGAGGGTTAGGTTTAGGGTTAGGATTAGGATTAGGGTTAGTGTGAGGGTGAGTATGAGGGTTAGGATTAGGGTTAGGTTTAGGCTTAGGGATAGGCTGAGGGTGAGGGTGAGGGTGAGGGTTAGCGTTAGGGTGAGGGTGAGGTTTAGGGTTAGAGTTAGTGTTATGTTGAGGTTTAGTGTGAGGGTTAGTGTTAGGGTTAGTGTTAGGGTTAGGTTTAGGGTGAGGGTTATGGTTAGGGTGAGGGTTAGGGTTAGGGATAGCGTTAGGTTTAGGATTAGGTTTTGGGTGAGGTTGAGTGTGAGGGTTATGATTAGTGTTATGAATATGCTTAGGGTTAGGCTGAGGGTGAGGTTGAGGGTTAGGGTTAGGGTGACGGTTATTATGAGTGTTAGATTTAGGATTAGGATTAGGGTGAGGGCTAGAATGAGGGTGAGGTTTAGTCTTAGGGTTAGGGAGATGTTTAGGGTTAGGATTAAGTTTAGGCATAGGGTGAGGGTTAAGGTTAATGTTATGATGAAGGTGAGCGTTAGGGTAAGGTTGAGGGTTAGGATTAGGTCTAGGTTTAGGGTGAGTGTTAGGGTTAGGGTGAGGGCTAGGGTGAGGGTGAGGTTTAGGGTTAGGGTGAGGTTTAGGGTTAGAGTGATGGATAGGGTTAGTGTGAGGATTAGTGTTAGGGTTGGGGTTAGTGTTAGGGTGAGGGTAAGTGTTATGGTGAGATTTAGGGTTATGTTGACATTTATGGTTACAATGAGGGTTAGGGCTAAATTTAGGGTTATTGTTAGGGTTAGGGTTAGGGTTTCGGTTATTGTTAGGGTGAGGGTTAGGGTTCGGTTTAGGTTGAGGTTTATATTAAGGGTTAGGGTTAGAGTTAGGGTTAGGGTGAGGGTGTGGTTTAAGGTTAGAGTTAGCGTTAGTGTTAGTGTTAGAGTTAAGCTGAGGGTTAGAGTGAGGTTTAGGGTTAGGCTTAGGCTTAGGCCAAGACTGAGGGTTAGGGTTAGGGATAGGGTTAGGTTGAGGGTTAGGGTTAGGGTTAGGGTGAGTGTTAGGATGTGGTGTAGTGTTAGGATTAGGGTTAGGGTGAGCGCTAGGGTGATGGTTAATGTGAGGATTAGGGTTAGGGATAGGGTTAGGTGTAGGATTAGGTTTAGATTGAGGGTGAGTGTGAGGGTTAGGGTGAGGGTTAGGCTCAGGCTTAGGGTTAGAGTGAGTGTTAGGGTTAGGGTTTGGTTTAGGGTGAGGGTGAGGGTTAGGGTTAGGGTTAGTGTGAGGGTGAGGGTGAGGGTTAGGGTTAGGTTTAGTGTGAAAGTTAGGGTTATGGTGAGGGTTAGGGTTAGGGTGAGGGTGAGGGTGAGGGTTAGGGTTAGGTTTAGTGTGAAAGTTAGGGTTATGGTGAGGGTTAGGGTTAGGTTAAGGTTAGGGTGAGGGCTAGGGTGAGAGTGAGGTTTAGGGTTAGGGTTAGGGTGAGGTTTAGGTTGAGGGTGAGGTTTAGGGTTAGGGTTAGGGTGAAGTTTAGGGTTATGTTTAGGGTTACGTTTAAGGCGAGGTTGAGGGTTAGGATTAGAGTTAGGGTTAGCGTGAGGGTTAGGGTGAGGGTTAGTGTTATTGTTAGTGTTAGGGGTAGGGTTAGGATGAGGGTTAGGTTGAGGGTGAGGGTTAGGGTAAGGCTTAGGTTTAGGATTAGGGTTAAGGTGAGGGTGAGTTTGAGGGTTAGTGTTAGTGTTAGGGTTAGGGTTAGCATTAAGGTTAGGGTGAGGGTGAGGGTTAACTTTAGGGTTAGGTTTAGAGTGAGGGTTAGGGTGAAGGATATGGTGAGGGTTAGGGATAGGATTAGCGTTAGGGTATGTGCTAGAACCAGCAACACTGTTAGGGTTAGGGTTAGAGTGAGGGTTAGGATGAGTGTTACATTTAGGGTTAGTGTTAGTGTTAGGGTTAGGATTAGGGTTTCGGTGACTGTGAGTGTGACAGTTAAGGTTAGGTTTAGTGTTAGGCTTAGGGTTAGGCTGAGGCTGAGGGTGAGGGTGAGGGTTAGATTTAGGGTGAGGGTTTGGTTTAGGGTTAGAGTGAGGGTTAGGGTGAGGGTTAGGGTTGGATTAGGGTTAGGGTATGTCCTAGGGTGAGGATTAGGTTTAGTTTTAGGTTTAGGGTGAGGTTAAGCATTAGGGTTAGGGTCAGGGTTAGGGTTAGGGTGACGGTTTGGGTTAGGGTTAGAGTTAGGGTGAGGGTGAGTTTTAAGTTTAGGTTTCGGGTTATGGTTATTCTTAGGGTTAGGGTTAAGGTTAAGGTTAAGGTAAGGTTGAGGGTGAGGGTGATGTTGAGGGTTAGGGTTAGGGTTAGGATGAGGTTTAGAGTTAGGTTTAGTTTTAGGGTGAGGGTGAGGTTTAGGGTTATTTTTAGGGTTAGGGTTAGGGATAGTGTGAGTGTTAGGGTTAGGTTTAGTGTTATGGTTATGGTTATGGTGACGGCTAGTGTGAGTGTGAGGGTTAGTGTTAGGGTTAGGATGAGGCTTAGTGTGAGGGTTAGGGTTAGGCTTAAGCTTAGGGTTAGGTTTAGACTTAGGCCGAGATTGAGGGTTTCGTTTAGGGTTAGGGTTAGGGTTAGGTTTAGGTTTAGGGTTAGGGTTAGGGTGAGAGTGAGGTTTAGGGTTAGGGTTAGGGTGAGGTTTAGGGTGAGGGTGAGGTTTAGGGTTAGGGTTAGGGTGAGTTTTAGGGTTATGGTTACGTTTACGGTTAAGGCGAGGGTGAGGGTTAGGGTTAGAATTAGGGTTAGGGTGAGGGTTAGTGTTAGTGTTAGTGTTGGGTGTAGGGTTAGGATGAGAGTTAGGGTGAGCGTGAGGGTTAGGGTAAGGGTTAGGATTAGGATTAGGGATAAGGTGAGGGTGAGTGTGAGGGTTAGTGTTAGTGTTAGGGTTAGTGTTAGCATTAGTTTTAGGGTGAGGTTGAGGGTTAACTTTAGGGTTAGGTTTAGAGTGAGGGTACGGGTGAGGGTTATGGTGAGGGTTAGGGATAGGATTAGCGTTAGGGTATGTGCTAGGATGAGCAATAGGGTTCAGGTTAGGGTTAGAGTGAGGGTTAGGTGCAGGTTTAGGTTTAGGTTTAGTGTTAGGGTTAGGGTTGGTGTTAGGTTTAGGAGTAGGGTTACGGTGACTGTGAGTGTGACAGTTAGCGTTAGGGTTAGTGTTAGGCTTAGGTTTAAGCTGAGGCTGAGGGTGAGGATTAGGTTGAGATTTAGGGTGAGTGTTTTGTTTAGGGTTAGAGTGAGGGTTAGTGTGAGGGTTAGGGTTAGATTAGGGTTAGGGTATGTCCTAGGGTGAGGATTAGGGTTAGTGTTAGGTTTAGTGTGAGGGTGAGGATGAGGTTTAGGGTTACATGTAGGGTTAAGGTGAGGTTTAGGGTGAGGTTTAGGGTTAGGGTTAGTGTTAGGTTTAGGGTTAGGGTGAGGGTTAGGATGAGGGTGAGGATTAGGGTGAGGTTTAGTGTTAGGGCGAGGATTAGGATTAGGGTTAGCATTAGGGTGAGTGTTTGGATTAGGCTTAGGGTTAGGGTGAGGCTTAGCATTAAGCTGAGGGTGAGGGTGAGGGTGAGGGTTAGGATTAGGTTAGGGTTAGTGTTTGGGTGAGAGTTAGTGTTAGGGTTAGGGTGAGAGTTAGGATGAGGATTAGGGTTAGGATTAGTGTTAGGGTTAGGTTTAGTGTGAGGGTTAGGATGAGGGTGATGTTTAGGGTTAGGGTTAGGGTGAGAGTGAGGGTGAGGTTTAGGTTTAGAGTTAGGGTTAGGGTGAGGGATAGGGTGAGGTTTAGGGTTAGGGTTAGTGATAGGGTTAGGGTTATGGTGAGGGTTAGTGTTAGGGTGAGGGTTAGGTTTAGGGTTAAGATTAGGATTAGGGTTAGTGTGAGGGTGAGTATGAGGTTTAGGGTTAGGGTTAGGTTTAGGCTTAGAGATAGGCTGAGGGTGAGGGTGAGGGTGAGGGTTAGAGTTAGGGTGAGGGTGAGTTTTAGGGTTAGAGTTAGTGTTAAGTTGAGATTTACTGTGAGGGTTAGTGTTAGGTTTAGTATTAGGGTTAGGGTTAGGGTGAGGGTTAGGGTGAGGGTTAGGGTTAGGGATAGGGTTAGGTTTAGGATGAGGTTTTGGGTGAGGTTGAGTGTGAGGGTTATGTTTAGGGTTATGATTATGCTTAAGGTTAGGCTGAGGGTGAGGGTGAGGTTTAGGTTTAGGGTGAGTTTTAGGTTTAGGGTTACGGTGAGGGTTAGGATGAGGGTTAGGTTTAGCATTAGGATTAGGGTGAGGGCTAGCATGAGGGTGAGGTTTAGGGTTAGGGTTAGGGTGAGGTTTAGGGTTAGGATTATTTTTAGGCATAGGGTGGGTGTTAGGGTTAAGGTTATGATGAGGGTGAGGGTTAGGGTAAGTTTGAGGGTTAGGATTAGGTCTAGGTTTAGGGTGAGGGTTAGGTTGAGGGCTAGGGTGAGGGTGAGGTTTAGGGTTAGAGTGAGGTTTAGGGTTAGGGTGATGGTTAGGGTTAGTGTGAGGATTAGTGTTAGGGTTCGGGTTAGTGTTAGGGTGAGGGTAAGTGTTAGGGTGTGGGTTAGGGTTATGGTGACAGTTATGGTTACAATGAGGGTTAGGTTTAGGTTTAGTGTTATTGTTAGGGTTAGGGTTAGGGTTACGGTTACTGTGAGAGTGAGGGTTAGGGTTCGGTTTAGGGTGAGGTTTATATTAAGGGTTAGGGTTAGAGTTAGTGTTAGGGTGAGGTTTAGGGTTAGATTTAGCGTTAGTGTTAGTGTTAGAGTTAGAGTGAGGGTTAGTGTGAGGGTTAGGGTTAGGCTTAAGCTTAGGGTTAGGCTTAGGCTTAGGCCGAGAGTGAGGGTGAGGGTTAGTGTTAGGGTTAGGGCAAGGGTTAGGGTTAGCGTTAGGCTGCGTGTTAGGATGAGTTGTAGGGTTAGAATTAGGGTTAGGGTGAGCGCTAGGGTGATGGTTAATGTGAGGGTTAGGGTTAGGGATAGGGTTACATTTAGGATTAGGTTTAGATTGAGGGTAAGTGTGAGGGTTAGGGTTAGGGTTAGGCTTAGGGTTAGAGTCAGTGTTAGGGTTAGGGTTTGGTTTAGGGTGAGGGTGAGGGTTAGGGTTAGGGTTAGGTTGAGGTTGAGGGTTAGGGTTAGGGTTAGTGTGAAATTTAGGGTTATGGTGAGGGTTATGGTTAGGGTGAGGGTTAGGGTTAGGGTTAGGGTGAGGGTGAGGGCTAGGGTGAGAGTGAGGTTTAGGGTTAGGGTTAGGGTGAGGTTTAGGGTTAGGGTGAGGTTTAGGGTTAGGGTTAGGGTTACGGTGAGGGTGAGTGTCAGGGTTAGGGTGAGGGTTAGTGTTATTGTTAGGTTTAGGGTTAGAGTTACTGCGAAGGTGAGGGTGACTGTGAGGGTTATGGTTAGGGTGAGGTTTAGGGTTAGGGTTAGATTTAGGGTGAGGGTGAGGGTGAGGTTTAGTGTTCGTTTTAGGGTTAGGGTGAGGGTTAGGGTGAGGTTTAGGATTATGGTTAGAGTTAAGGTTTGGGTTAGTGTGAGGGTTAGGATGAGGGTGAGGGTTTAAGGTGAGGGTTTGGGTTAGGGTTAGGATTAGGATAAAGGTTAGTGTTAGGGTGAGTGTTTGGGTTAGGCTTAGGTTAAGGTTAGGCTTAGGGTTAAGCTGAGCGTGAGGGTGAGGTTGAGGGTTAGGGTTAGGCTTTGTGTTAGGTTTAGCGTTTGAGTGAGAGTTAGGGTTAGGGATAGGGTGAGAGTTAGGATGAGGATTAGGTTTAGGATTAGTGTTAGGGTTAGTGTTAGGGTGAGGGTTAGGATGAGGGTGATGTTTAGGATTAGGGTTAGGATGAGGGTGAGGGTGAGGTTTAGGGTTAGAGTTAGGGTTAGAGTGAGGGATAGGGTGAGGTTTAGGGTTAGAGTTAGTGTTAAGTTGAGATTTACTGTGAGGGTTAGTGTTAGGTTTAGTGTCAGGGTTAGGGTGAGGGTGAGGGTTAGGGTGAGGATTAGGGTTAGGGATAGGTTTAGGTTTAGGATTAGGTTTTGGGTGAGGTTGTGTGTGAGGGTTATGGTTAGGGTTATGATTAGGCTTAGGGTTAGCCTGAAGGTGAGGGTGAGGTTTAGGTTTAGGGTGAGGTTTAGGTTTAGGGTTAGGGTGAGCGTTAGGATGAGGGTTAGGTTTAGGTTTATGGTTTGTGTGTGGGCTATCATGTGGGTGAGGGTTAGGGTTACAGTTAGGGTGAGGTTTAGGGTTAGAATTAGTTTTAGGTATAGGGTGGGGATTAGGGTTAAGGTTATGATGAGGGTGAGGGTTAGGGTAATGTTGAGGGTTATGATTAGGTCTAGGTTTAGGGTGAGGTTTATGGTTAGGGTGATGGTTAAGGTTAGTGTGTGAATTAGTGTTAGGTTTAGGGTTAGTGTTAACGTGAGGGGAAGTGTTAGGGTGAGGGTTAGGTTTATGGTGATGCTTAGGGTTACAATGAAGGTTAGGGTTAGGTTTAGTGTTATTGTTAGAGTTACGGTTAGGGTTACGGTTACTGTGAGGGTGAGGGTTAGGGTTTGGTTTAGGGTGAGGTTTATATTAAGGGTTACGGTTAGAATTAGGGTTTGGGTGAGAGTGAAATTTAGGGTTAGAGTTAGCGTTAGTGTTACTGTTAGTGTTAGGGTGAGGGTTATTGTGAGGGTTAGTTTGAGGGTTAGGGTTAGGATTAAGCTTAGGGTTAGGTTTAGGCTTAGGCTGAGATTGAGGGTTAGGGTTAGGGTTAGGGTGAGGGCTAGGGTGAGAGTGAGGTTCAGGGTTAGGGTTAGGGTGAGGTTTAGGGTGAGAGTGAGGTTTAGGGTTAGGGTTAGGGTGAGGTTTAGGGTTAGGGTTAGGGTTACAGTTAAGGCGAGGGTGAGTGATAGGATTAGAGCTAGGGTTAGGGTGAGGGTTAGGGTGAGGATTAGTGTTCGTGTTAGTGTTAGGGGTAGGGTTAGTCTGAGAGTTAGCGTGAGGGCGAGGGTTAGGGTAAGGTTTAGGATTAGGATTAGGGATAAGGTGAGGGTATGTGTGAGGTTAGTGTTTGTGTTAGGGTTAGGGTTAGCATTAGGGTTAGGGTGAGGGTGAGGGTTAGCTTTAGGTTTAGGTTTAGAGTGAGGGTAAAGTTGAGGCTTATGGTGAGGGTTAGGGATAGGATTAGCGTTAGGTTTTCTGCTAGGATGAGCAATAGGGTTAGGGTTAGCTTTAGAGTGAGGGTTAGGGTGAGGGTTAGGTTTAGGTTTAGTGTTAGGGTTAGGGTTGGTGTTAGGGTTAGGATTAGGGTTACGATAACTGTGAGTGTGACAGTTGTTGTTAGGGTTAGTGTTTGCTTAGGGTTAGGATGAGGCTAAGGGTGAGGGTGAGGGTTAGATTTAGGGTGAGAGTTTGGTTTAGGGTTAGAGAGAGGGTTAGGGTGAGGGTTAGGGTTGGAATAGGGTTAGGGTATGTCCTAGGGTGAAGATTAGGGTTAGTGTTAGGTTTATGGTGAGGTTTAGCTTTAGGGTTAGGGTCAGGGTTAGGGTTAGGGTGAGGGTTTGGGTTAGGGTTAGAGTTACGGTGAGGGTGATGTTTAAGTTTAGGTTTAGGTTTATGGTTATTGTTAGGGTTAGGGTTAAGATTATGATGAACGTGAGGGTTAGGGTAATGTAGAGGGTTAGGATTAGGTCTAGGTTTAAGGTGAGGGTTAGGGTTAGGGTGAGGGCTAGGGTGACGGTGAGGTTTAGGGTTAGGGTGAGGTTTAGGTTAGGGTGATGGTTAGGGTTAGTGTGAGGATTAGTGTTAGGGTTGGTTTTAGTGTTAGGGTGAGGGTAAGTGTTAGGGTGAGGGTTAGGGTTATGGTGACGGTTATGGTTACAATGAGGGTAAGGTTTAGGTTTAGTGTTATTGTTAGGGTTAGGGTTAGGCTTACGGTTATTATGAGGGTGAGGGTTAGGTTTGGGTTTAGGGTGAGGTTTATATTAAGGGTTAGGGTTAGAATTAGGGTTAGGGTGAGGGTGAGGTTTAGGGTTAGAGTTAGCGTTAGTGTTACTGTTAGGGTTAGGGTGAGGGTTAGTGTGAGGGTTAGGGTGAGTGTTAGGATGAGGTGAAGTGTTAGGATTAGGGTTCGGGTGAGCACTAAGGTGATGGTTCATATGAAGGTTAGGTATAGGGATAGGGATAGGTTTAGGATTATGTTTAGATTGAGGGTGAGTGTGAGAGTTAGGGTTAGGGTTAGGGTTAGGGTTAGGGTCAGTGTTAGGGTTAGCGTTTGGTTTAGGGTGAGGGTGAGGTTTAGGTAAGCGTTAGGGTGAGGGTGAGGGTGAGGGTTAGGGTTAGGTTTAGTGTGAAAGTCAGGGTTATGGTGAGGGTTATGGTTAGGGTGAGGGTTAGGGTTAAGGTTAGGGTTAGGTTGAGGGCTAGGGTGAGAGTGAGGTTTAGGGTTAGGGTTAGGGTAAGGTTTAGGGTTAGTGTTAGGCTGAGGTTTAGGGTTATGGTTAGGGTTACGGTGAAGGCGAGGGTGAGGGTTAGGGTTAGAATTAGGGTTAGGGTGAGGGTTAGGGTGAGGGTTTATGTTAGTGTTAGTGTTAGGGGTTGGGATAGGATGAGGATTAGGGTGAGGGTTAGGGTTAGGGATAGGGTTAGTTTTAGGATTAGGTTTAGGGTGAGGGTGAGTGTGAGCGTTAGGGTTAGGGTTAGGCTTAGGCTTAGGTTTAGGGTGTGGGTTAGGGTGAGGGTGCGTCTGAGGATTAGGGTTAGGTTTAGGGTTAGGTTTAGGGTTAGGGTTAATGTTATGTTTAGGGTCACAATCAGGATTAGTGTTACGCCTAGGGTTAGGCTTAGGGTTAGGCTGAGGGTGAGGGTGGGGGTTAGGATTAGGGTTAGGTTTCGGGTTAAAATTAGTGTTATTGTCAGTGTTATGGTTTTGGTTATGTTTGCGGTGAGGGTGAGGCTGAGGGTGAGGGTTATGGTTAAGTTTAGGCTTAGGGTTAGGCTGAGGGTGAGGTTGGGGGTGAGGAATAGGTTTTGGGTGATGGTTAGGGTGCGGGTTAGGGTGAGGTTTAGGATGAGGGATAGGGTTAGGATTAGGTTTAGGGTGAGGGCTAGGGTGAGGTTGAGTGTTAAGTTTAGGGTTAGGCTTAAACTTAGGTTTAGGCTGAGGGTGAGGGTGAGTGTGAGTGTTAGGGTTAGGGTGATGGATAGGGTGAGGGTTAGGGTGAGTGTTAGAATGAGGGTTAGGGTTAGGGTGACTGTTAGGGTGAGCGTGAAGGTCAGAGTAAAGATGAGGGTTAGGCTGAGGTTGAATGTTGCCCTAAGGGTGAGGGTTAGGATAAGGGTGATTGTTTGGGTAAGGATTAGGGTTAGGGTGAAGGATAGATTGAGGATTAGGGTTAGGGTTAGTGTGAGGTTTAGGGTGAGGATGACGGTTAGTGTTAGGGTGAGGGTCAGGGTTAGAATTAAGATTAAGGTGGGGGCTAGGGTGACGCTGAGGGTTAGGGTTAGGGTTAGGGTGAGTTTTAGGGTTAGGGTGACAGTTAGGGTTACTGTGAGGGTTAGTGTGAGAGTTAGGGTTAGTGTTAGGGTGAGGGTAAGTGTTAGGGTGAGGGTTAAGGTTAGGTTAAGGCTTAGGTTTAGGGTGCGGGTTTGGGTTAGGGTTTGGGTTAGGGTGTGGTTGAGGCTGAGGATTAGGGTTAGCTTTAGGGTTAGGGTTAGGGTTAGGTTTAGGGTTAAGGTTAGGATTATGGTGAGGGTTAGGCTTAGGCTATGGGTTAGACTGAAGGTGAGGGTGAGGGTGGGGTTGCGGATTAGGTTTAGGGTTACGGTTAGGTTTAGGTTTATTGTTAGTGTTATGGTTCGGGTTAAGTTTGCGGTGAGGGTTATGGTTATCGTTAGGGTCAGGTTTAGGGTTAGGGTTAGGGTTAGTGTTATTGTTAGGGTTAGGGTTAGAGTTAAGGTGAGTTTGAGGGTGAGAGTGAGGGTTTTGTTTAGGGTCAGGGTGAAGTGTAGGGTTAGAGTTAGGGTGAGGGGGAGGGTTAGGGTGAGGGTTAGGTTTAGGTTTAGTGTTAGGGTTAGGGGAAGGAGGAGGGTTAGGTTGAGGTTTAGGGATAGGGTTAGGTTTCGCTTTAGGGTTAGGGTGAGGGTGAGTATGAGGGTTAGTGTGAGGGTTAGGCTTAGGCTTAGGGTTAGGCTGGGGGTGAGGTTGGGGGTGAGGATTAGGATTAGGGTGATGGTTCAGTTTAGGCTTAATGTTATTGTTAGGGTTAGGTTTAGAGTTACAGTGAGGGTGTGGGTGCAGGTGAGGGTTAGGGTTAGGGTTAGGGTGAGGGTTATGGTTAGGATTAGAGTTAGGGTGAGTGCTAGGGCTTGGGTGAGGGTTAGGGTTAGTGTTAGGGTGAAGTTTAGGTTTGGATTAGGGTTAGGGTGAGGGTGAGTGTTAGGATTAGGGTTGGGCTTAGGGTTAGGGTTAGGTTTAGGGTTAGGATTAGTGTTATTGTTAGGGTTAGGGTTAGAATTATGGTGATAGTGAGGGTAAGGGTGAGGAATTGGGTTAGGGTTATGGTGGGGTTTAGGGTTATGGTTAGGGTTATTGTTAAGGTGAGGGTGAAGTTTAGGGTTAGATCCAGTTTTAGTGAGAGGGTTAGGGTGAGTGTTAAGTTTAGGGTTAGTGTTAGGTTTAGTGTGAGGGTGAGAGTTAGGTTGAGGTTTAGGGTTGGGATTAGGGTTAGTGTGAGGCTTAGTGTTAGGTCTAGGGTTAGTGTTAGGTTGAGGGTATTTGTTAGGGTGAGGGTTTGGGTTAGGGTGAGGGTTATGGTTCAGGTGAGGGTTAGGGTTAGGTTTTAGGGTTATTGTTAGGGTTAGGGTTAGAGTTACAGTTACAGTGATGGTGAGAGTGAGTGTTATATTTTGGGTTAGGATGAGGTTTAGGTTTAGGGTTAGGGTTAGAGTTAGGGTTAGAGTGAGAGTGAGGTTTAGGGTTAGAGTTAGCCTTAGTGTTACAGTTAGGGTTACGGTGAGAGTTAGGGTTAAGATTAGGCTTAGGCTTAGGCTTAGGCCGAGCATGAAGTTGAGGGTTAAGGTTCGGGTTAGGGTGATAGTTAGGGTTAGGGTTAGGGTGAGGGTGAGGGAGAGGTTTAGGGTTAGAGTTAGGGTTAGGAGGAGGTTTAGGATGAGGGTTAGGGTTAGGATTAGGGTTAGGGTAAGTTTGAGGTTTAGGTTAGGTTTAGGGTTAGGGTTAGCATGAGGCTGAGGGTGAGCATTAGGGTTAGGGTGAGTGTTAGGGTTAGGGTTACGTTGAGGGTTTAGCTGAGGGTGAGGGTTAGGGTTAGGTTTAGGATAAGGATTAGGGTTAGGGTTTCAGTGAGTGTGAGGGTTAGGGATAGTATTATGTTGAGGGTTAGGGTTAGGGTGAGGGTTATGATTAGGCTGAGGGTGAAGTTGAGGGTGAGGTTTAGGGTTAGGGTGATGGATAGGGTTAGGGTTAGGGTGAGTGTTTGGATGAGGGTTAGGGTTAGGGTGAGTGTTAGGGTGAGGGTGAAGGATAGATTGAGGATTAGGGTTAGGGTTAGTGTGAGGATTAGGGTGAAGATGAGGGGTAGGGTTAGGGTGAGTGTTAGGGTTAGAATTAAATTTAGGGTGGGGGCTAGGGTGAGGCTGAGGGTTAGGGTTAGGGTGAGGGTGAGGTTTAGGTTTAGGGTGAGAGTTAGGGTTACTGTGAGGGTTAGTTTTAGAGTTAGGGGTAATGTGAGGGTGAGGGTAAATGTTAGGGTGAGGTTTAGGTTTAGTTTTAGGGTTATTGTGAGGTTTAGGGTTAGGGGTACGGTGAGGGTGAGGATGAGGGTTAGAGTTAGGGGAGATTTAGGGTTAGAGTTACGGTTAGAGTTAGGGTTAGGGTGAGTGTGAGGTTTAGGGTTAGGGTTAGGGTTCAGGTGAGGGTTAGGATGAGGGTTAAGGTTAGTGTTAGTTTTAGATTTAGGGTTAGGGTGAGGTTAAGTGTTAGGGTTATGGTTAGGATTAGGGTTAGGGTAAGGGTGAGTGTGTGGGTTAAGGTTAGGATTAGTTTAGGCTTAGGGTTAGGCTGAGGGTTAGGTTGAAGGGAAGGGTTAGGGTTCGAGTGAGGTTTAGGGTTAAGGTTAGTGTGAGAGTTAGGATGAAGGTTAGGTTTAGGATTAGGTTTAGGGTGAGGGCTAGGGTGAAGGTGAGGTTTAGGGTTAGGGTTAGGGTGAGGTTTAAGGTTAGGGTTAGGGTCAGTGTGAGTTTGAGGTTTAGGGTTAGAGATAGGGTTAGGGTGAGTGTTAGGGTGAGTGTTTGGCTTAGTGTTAGTGTTATAGTTAGGGTTAGGGTGAGGGTTAGGGGGACGGTGTGTGTTAGGGTTAGGGTTAGGATTAGGATTAGGGTTAGGGAGAGGGGGAGTGTGAGGGTTAGAATTAGCCTTATGTTTAGGCTGAGGGTGAGGTTGAGGGTGAGTGTTAATGTTAGTTTGAGGGTTCGGTTTAAGTTGTGGTTTATTGTTAGGGTTAGTGTTACAGTTAGGGTTTGGGTGAGTTTTAGGTTGAGTGTTAGGTTTAGGGTGAGGTTTAGGGTGGGGGTGACGGTAAGGGTAAACGTGAGGGTTAGGCTAAGGGTGAGGGTTAGGGTTAGGGTTAGGGTTAGGGTGAGATTTAGGGTTCGGGTTAAGTTTAGGGTCAGGGTGAGGGTTAGGGTAAGGGTTAGGGTGAGGGTGAGAGTTAGGGTTAGGTTGATGGTTAGGGTTAGGATTAGGTTTAGGGTGAGGGCTAGTGTGAGAATGAGTGATAGGGTTAGGGTTAAGCTTAGACTTAGGTTTAGGCTGAGGCTGAGATTTAAGGTTAGCGTGATGGATAGGTTTAAGGTTAGGGTGAGTGTGATAATGAGGGGTAGGTTTAGGGTGACTGATAGGGGGAGCGTGACAGTAAGAGTTAAGGTGAGGGTTAGGCTGAGGGTGAATGTTCCCCTAAGGGTGAGGGTTAGGATTAGGGTCATTGTTAGGGTAAGGTTTAGGGTGAGGTTTAGTGTGAGGGTGAGGGATAGATTGAGAATTAGAGTTAGGCTTAGTGTGAGGTTTAGGGTGAGGATGAAGGTTAGGGTTAGGGTGAGTGTTAGGGTTACAACTAAGGTTAGAGTGGGTGTTAGGGTGATGCTGAGGGTTAGGGTTAGGGTTAGAGTGAGGTTTAGGGTTAGGGTGAGAGTTAGGGTTAATGTGAGGGTTAGTGTGAGAGTTAGGGGTAGTGTTAGGGTGAGGGTAATTTTTAGGGTGAGGGTTAGGGTTAGGGTTAGGCTTAGGGTTAGGGTGAGGATTAGGGTTAGTGTTTGGGTTAGGGTGTGGTTGAGGCTGAGGATTAGGGTCAGGTTTAGGTTAAGTTTAGGGTTAAGTTTAGGATTATGGTGAGGGTCACGGTTAGGTTTAGGCTTAGGCTTAGGGATAGGCTGAGGGTGAGGGTGAGGGTGGGGGTGCGGATTAGGTTTAGCATTAGGGTTAGGGTTAGGGTTATTGTTAGTGTTATGATTAGGGTTAAGTTTGCGGTGAGGGTAAGGCTGAGGTTGAGGGTTATGGTTAGGGTCAGGGTTAGGTTTAGGGTTAAGGTTAGTGTTATTGTTAGGGTTAGGATTAGAGTTACGGTGAGGTTGAGGGTGAGGGTGAGGGTTTTGGTTAGGGTGAGGTTTAGAGTGAGTTTTAGGGTTAGGGTTAGTGTTAGGGTGAGGGTGAGGTTTAGGGTTAGAGTTAGGGTGAGGGGGAGGGTTAGGGTGAGCGTTAGGGTTAGGTTTTTTGTTAGGGTTAGGGGGAGGGTGAGGGTTAGGTTGAGATTTATGGATAGGGTTAGGTTTAGGATTAGGGTTATTGTGAGGGTTATGCTTAGGCTTAGGGTTAGGCTGAGGGTGAGGATGGGGGTGAGGATTAGGATTAGGGTGATGTTTCGGGTTTGGGTTAGTGTTATTGTTAGGGTTAGGGTTAGAGTTACGGTGAGGGTGAGACTGGAGGTGAGGGTTAGGGTTAGGGTTAGGGTTAGGGTGAGGGTTAGAATGAGGATTAGGGTTAGGATTAGGGTTAGGGTGAGTGCTAGGGTTTGGGTGAGGGTTAGGGTTAGTGTTAGCTTGAGGTTTAGGGTTAGGATTAGGGTTAGGGTGAGGGTGAGTGTTAGAATTAGGGTTAGGCTTTCCGTTAGGGTTAGGTTTTAGGGTTAGGGGTAGTGTTATTGTTGGGGTTAGGGTTAGGGTTATGGTGAGGGTGACGTTACTGGTGAAGGTTTGGGTTACTGTTATGGTGTGGTTTAGGGTTAGGGTTAGGGTTAAGGTGAGGGTGAGGTTTAGGTTTAGATAGAGTTTTAGTGGGAGGTTTAGGGTGAGGGTTAAGTTTAGGGTTAGTGTTAAGGTTAGTGTGAGGGTGAGGGTTGGGTTGAGGTTTAGGGTTAGGATTAGGTTTAGTGTGAGGGTTAGTGTTAGGGTTAGGGTTAGTGTTAGGTTGAGGGTATTTGTTAGGGTGAGGGTTTGGTTTAGGGTGAGGGTTTTGGTTCGGGTGAGGGTTAGGGTTAGGGTTAGGGTTATTGTTAGGGTTAGGGTTAGAGTTACAGTTACGGTGAGGGTGAGAGTGAGGGTTATGTTTTGGGATAGGATGAGGTTTAGGGTTAGGGTTAGGGTTAGAGTTAATGTTAGGGTGAGAATGAGGTTTAGGTTTAGAGTTAGCCGTAGTGTTACAGTTAGGGTTAGGGTGAGGGTTAGGGATAGGATTAGGCTTAGGCTAAGGCTTAGGCCGAGCATGAAGTTGAGGTTTAAGTTTAGGGTTAGGGTTAGTGTTAGGGTGAGGGTGAGGGTTAGGGTGAGGTTTAGGGTTAGCATTAGGGTTAGGCTTAGGGCTAGGTTGAGGGTTACGGTGAGGGTTAGGGTTAGTGATAGGTTTAGGGTTAGGAATAGGTTTAAGGTGAGGTTGAGGGTGAGGGTTAGTGTTAGGTTAAGGATTAGGCTTAGGTTTAGGGTGAGGGTTAAGTTTAGGGTTTGGGTTAGGTTGAGGGTGAGGATGAGGATTAGGATAAGTTTTAGGGTTAGGGTTAGGGTGAGGTTTAGGTTTAGGTTTAGGGTTAGGGTTAGGGTTAGGCTTTCATTGAGAGGGTCAGGCTTAGGATTAGGCTTAGGCTTAGGTTAAGGGTGAGGGTGGGGGTGAGGATTAGTGTTAGGGTTAGATTTCGGGTTATTGTTAATGTTGTGGTTAGGGTAAAATTTGTGGGGAGGGTGAGGCTGAGGGTGAGGGTTATGGTTAGGGTTAGGGTTAGGGTTAGTGTTATTGTTAGGGTTATGGTTAGAGTTACGGTGAGTTTGAGGGTGAGGGTGAGGATTTTCGTTAGGGTGAGGTTTAGGGTGAAGTTTAGGGTTACGGTTAAAGTTAGGGTGAGTGTGAGGTTTAGGGTTAGAGTTAGGGTTAGGGGGCAGTTTAGGATGAGGGTTAGGGTTAGAATTAGGGTTAGGGTAAGGGCTAGGGTGAGGGTGAGTTTTAGGGTTAGGGTTAGGTTGAGGTTTAGGGTTAGGGTTAGGGTTAGGGTAAGGGTGAGGTTTAGGGTTATAGTTAGGGTTAGCATGAGGCTGAGGGTGAGGATTAGGGTTAGGGTGAGTGTTAGGCTTAGGGTTAGGGTGAGGGTTTAGCTGAGGGTGAGGGTTAGGGTTAGGGTTAAGGTGAAGTTGAGGGTTAGATTGAGGATTAGTGTTAAGGTTAGTGTGAGGTTTAGGGTGAGGGTGAGAGTTAGGTTTAGGGTGAGGGCTAGGGTGAGGGTGAGGGTTAGGGTTAGTGTTAGGGTGAAGTTTAGGGTTAGGGTGATGGTTAGGGTTAGTGTGAGGGTTAGGTTTAGGGTTAGGCTTAGTGTTAGGTTGAGGGTTAGGTTTAGGGTGAGGGTTATGGTTATGGTTATGGTTAGGGTGAGGGTTAGGGTTAGGGTTATTGTTAGTGTTAGTTTTAGGGTTATGTTTACCGTGAGGGTAAGGGTGTGGGTTAGGGTTGGGGTTAGGATGAGGTTTAGGGTTAGGATTAGGTTTAGAGTTTGGGTTAGGGTGAGGGTGAGGATTAGGGTTAGAGTTAGGGTTAGTGTTAGGGTCAGGGTTAGGGTGAGAGTTAGGGTTAGGATTAGGTTGACGGATAGGGTTAGGGTTAGGTTTACGCTTAGGCTTAACTTAGGCTTAGGCTTAGCATGAGTGTGAGGGTTAGGGTTAGGGTTAGGATGAGGTTTAGGTTTAGGCTTAGGGTGAGGACTTCTGGTGAGGGTTAGGGTGAGGGTTCGTGTTAGGGATAGGGTTAGTTTTCGGATTAGGGTTAGGGTGAGGTTGAGTGTGAGCATTAGGTTTAGGGTTAGGGTTAGGCTTAGGGTTAGGGTTAGGCTGAGGGTGATCTTGGGAGTGAGGAAAAGTTTTCGGTGATGGTTATGATTAGGGTTAGGGTGAGGGTTATGATGAGGGTTAGGGTTAGGATTAGGTTTAGGGTGAGGGCTAGGGTAAGGGTGAGTGTTAGGGTTAGGGTTAGGCTTAGGCTTAGGTTTAGGCTGAAGGTGAGGGTGAGGGTGAGGGTTAGGGTTAGGGTGATGGATAGGGTTAGGATTAGGGTGAGTGTTTGGATGAGGGTTAGGGTTAGGGTGAGTGTTAGGGATAGATTGTGGATTACGTTTAGGGTTAGTGTGAGGATTAGGGTGAGAATGAGGGTTAGGGTTTGGGTGAGTATTAGGGATAGATTGTGGATTACGTTTAGGGTTAGTGTGAGGATTAGGGTGAGAATGAGGGTTAGGGTTTGGGTGAGTATTAGGGTTAGAATTAAGTTTAGGGTGGGGGCTAGGGTGTAGCCGATAGTTAGGGTTAGGGTGAGGGTGAGGTTTAGGGTTAGGGTGAGAGTTAGGGTTACTGTGAGCGTTAGTGTTAGAGTTAGGGTTAGTGTTAGGGTGAGGGTAATTGTTAGCGTGAGGGTTAGTGTTAGGTTGAGCGTTATGGTTAGGGTGAGGTTTAGGGTTAGAGTTAGGGTTCAGGTGAGGATTAGGATGAGGGTTAGGGTTAGGGTTAGTTTTAGGTTTAGGGTTAGGGTGAGGTTAAGTGTTACGGTTATGGTTAGGATTAGGGTTAGGGTGAGTGTGAGTGTGTGGATTAGGGTTAGGTTTAGGTTTAGGCTTAGGGTTAGGCTGAGGGTTAGGTTGAGGTGGAGGGTTAGGTGTCGGGTGAAGGTTAAGGTTAGGGTTAGTGTGAGGGTTAGGATGAAGATTAGGTTTAGGATTAGGTTTAGGGTGAGGGTTAGGGTGAAGTTGAGGTTTAGGGTTAGGGTTAGGGTGAGGTTTAGGGTTAGGTTTAGGGTCAGTGTGAGTTTGAGTTTTAGGGTTAGAGATAGGTTTAGGGTGAGTGTTAGGGTGAGTGTTTGGCTTAGTGTTAGTGTTATAGTTAGGGTTAGGGTGAGGTTTAGGATGAGGGTGTGTGTTAGGGTTAAGGTTAGGTTTAGGATTAGTGTTAGGGAGAGGGGGAGTGTGAAGGTTAGAGTTAGCCTTAGGTTTAGGCTGAGGATGAGTTTGAGGGTGAGTGTTAGCGTTAGTTTGAGGGTTAGGGTTAGGGTTAGGGTGTGGTTTCGTGTTAGGGTTAGTGTTAGAGTTAGGAATAGGTTGAGGGTGAGGTTTAGGGGTAGAGTTAGGGTTAGGGTGAGTGTTATGTTGAGTGTTAGGGTTAGGGTGAGGTTTAGAGTGGGGGTGACGATAAGGGTAAACGTGAGGTTTAGGCTAAGGGTGAGGGTTAGGGTTAGGTTTAGGGTTATGGTTAGGGTGAGATTTAGGGTTCGGGTTAAGTTTACGGTTAGGTTGAGGGTTACGGTAAGGGTTAGGATGAGGGTAGGGTGAGGGTGAGGTTTAGGTTTAGGGTTAGGGTGAGGTTTAGGGTTAGGGTTAGGGTTAGGGTTAGGATGAGTGTGAGTTTTAAGGTTAGATTTAGGTTTAGGTTGAGACTGAGATTGAGGGTTAGTGTTTGGGTTAGTATTAGAGTTAGGGTTAGGGTGAGGGTTAGGTAGAGGGTGAGGGTTAGGCTTACGGTTAGATTAGGATTACGGTAAAGGTTATTGTGAGTGTTAGGGTTAGCGTTAGGTTTAGGCTTAGATTTAGGCTGATGGTAAGGTTGAGGGTGAGGGTTAGGGTAAGTGTGAGGGTTAATGTTAGGATTAGGGTGATAGTTAGGGTTCGGTTAAGTTTAGGGTTAGGGTTAGGGTTAGGGTTAGGTATAGGATGAGGTTTAGGTTTAGGATTAGGGTTGGGGTGAGGGCTACGGTGAGGCTGAGGGTGAGGGTGAGGGTTAGGGATAGGGTTAGTTTTAGGATTAGGTTTAGGGTGAGGGTGAGTGTGAGCATTAGGTTTAGGGTTAGGGTTAGGTTTAGGGTTAGCGTGAGGGTTAGGGTTAGTATTTGGGTTAGGGTGAGGGTGCGGCTGAGGATTAGGGTTAGCTTTAGGGTTAGGGTTAGGGTTAGGGTTACAGTGAGGATTAGGGTTAGGTTAAAGATGAGGGTTATGCTTAGGGTTAGGTTTAGGATTAGGGTAAGTGTTAGGGTGACTGTGAGGGTTAGGGTTAGGGTAAGGGTTAGGCTTAGGTTTAGGCTGAGGGTGAGGGTGAGGGTGAGGGTTAGGGTAAGGGTGAACGTTAGGGTTAGGGTTAGGGTGAGAGTTAGGTTTCGGTTAAGTTTAGGGTTAGGGTGAGGGTTAGGGTTAGGATTAGGGTTACAGTTACATTGAGGGTGAAGGTTAGGGTTAGGGTTAGAATGAGGTTTAGTTTTAGGGTTAGGTTTAGAGTTAGGTTTTGGATGAGGGTGAGATTTAGGGTTAGAGTTAGGGTTAGTGTTAGTGTTAGGTTTAGGTTGAGGGTTAATGTTAGGGTTAGGCTTAGGATTAGGCTTAGGCCGAGCATGAGGGTGAGGGTTAGGCTTCGGGTTATGGTGAGGGTTGGAGTTAGGTTTAGGGTGAGGTTTAGGATGAGATTTAGGGTTTGGATTAGGGTAAGGGTGAGGGCTAGGTTGAGGGTTATGGTGAGGGCTAGGGCTAGGGTTAGGGTTAAGTTTAGGAATAGGGTTAGGGTGAGTGTGAGTGTGAAAGTTAGGGTTAGGTTTAGGATTAGGCTTAGAGTTAGGGTGAGGGTTAGGGTTAGGGTTAGGTTTAGGGTTAGGGTGAGGGTGTGGCTGAGGATTAGGGTTAGGTTTAGGGTTACGTTTAAGGTTATGTTTAGGTTTTGGGTTAGTGTTAGGGTTAGGGTTAGGGTTAGGGTTATGGTGAGGGTTAGGGTTAGGGGTAGGGTAAGGGTTAGAATTAGGCTTGGGTTTAGGCTGAGGGTGAGGGTGAGGGTAGGGATTAGGGTTAGGTTTATTGTGAGGGTTAGGTTTAGGTTTAGGGTTAGGGTGAGGGTTAGGATTAGGGTTAGGGTTAGGGTGAGGTTTAGGGTTTGGGTTAGGGTTAGAGTTAGGTTTAGGGTGAGCGGGAGGTTTAGGGTTAGGGTTAGGGTTAGAGTCACGGTTAGGTTGAGGGTTAGGTTTAGTGCTAGGGTTAGGGTTACAGTGAGAGTTAGGTGGAGGGTTAGGGTTTGGGTTAGGTTTAGGTTTAGGATTAGTTTTAGGGTGAGAGTTCCTTTGTGTGTTAGGGTTAGGTTTACGTTTCGGCTTAAGGTTAGGCTGAGAGAGAGGTTGAGGTTGAGGGTTAGGTTTAGGGTGAGGGGTAGGGTTTGGGTTCAGTTTAGGGATAGGGTGATGGTTAGGGTAAGGGTTATGGAGAAGTTGAGGGTTAGGGTTAATTTGAGGGTTAGGGTTAGAATTAGGGTGACGGTGAGGGTGAGGTTTAGCATTAGGTTAAAAGTGAGGGTTAGGATGATTGTTAGGGTTAGGATTAGGTTATGGTGAGGGCTATCGTGTGGGTGAGGTTTAGGGTTAGGGTTAGGGTGAGGTTTAGGTTTAGGGTTAGGGTTAGGGTGAGGGTGAGGTTTAGGGTTAGAATTAGGGTTAGGGTGGGGCTGAGGGTGAGGGTTAGGTTTAGGGTTAGGATTAGGGTAAGGGTTAGGGTGAGTGTCAAGGTTAGGTTTAGGATTAGGTTTAGGCTAGGATTAGACTGAGGGTGATGGTGAGGGTGAGGGTTAGGTTTAGCGAGAGGGTTAGGTTTAGTATTAGGGTGAGACTTAGTGTTCGGGTTAAGTTCAGGGTTAGGGTGAGGATTAGGGCTAATAATAGGGTTAGGGTGAGGGTTAAGTTTTGGCTTAGTGTGAGGTTTAGAATGAGGATTAGGGTTAGGGTGAGGGCTAGGGTGAGGGTGAGGGTGAGGGTTAGTGTGAGGGTTCGTGTTAGGGTTGGGGTTAGTGTTAGGGTGACGGTAAGTGGTAGGGTGAGGTTTAGGGTTAGGGTGAGGGTTATGGTTAGGGTGAGGGTGAGGGTTTGGTTGAGGGTGAGGGTGAGTGTGAGAGTTAGGGTTAAGGTTAGGCTTAGGATTAGGGTGAGGGTTAGGGTTAGGATTTGGTTTAGGGTAGGGTTCTGCTTAGGGTTCGCGTAAGAGTGAAGGTTATATTGAGTTTTAGGGTTATGGTTAGGGTGAGGCCTAGGGTTAGGGTTAGATTTAGGGTTATGGGGAGGGATAGGGTTAGGTTTAGGTTTAGGGTTAGGGTTAGGTTTCGGGTTAGGATTACGGTGAGGGTTAGGGTTCGGATTAGGCTTAGGCTTACAGTTAGGCTGAGGGTGAGGCTGAGGTGAGGTTATGGTTAGGGTTATGATTAGGGTTAGGGTAAGTGTTATTGTTAGGGTTAGGGTTAGAGTTATGGTGAGGTTCAGGGTGAGGGTGAGGGTTAAGGTTAGGGTGAGGTTTAGGGTTAGGTTTAGTGTTAGGGGTAGTGTTAGGGTGAGGGTGCCGGTAAGGTTAAAGGTGAGGGTTAGCCTGAGCGTGAGGGTTACGGTAAGGCTGAGGGTTAGGCTTAGGGTGAGGATTAGGTTTAGGGTTGGGGTGAGAGTTAGGGTTCGGGTTCAATTTAGGGTTAGGTTGAGAGTTAGGGTAAGGGTTACGGTGATGGTGAGTGTTAGGGTTAGGTTCAGGGTTAGTGTTAGGATTAGGGTTAGTGTGAGGTGAAGGTTAAGGTTAGTGTTAGAGTGACGGTTAGGATGAGGGTTAGGGATAGGATTAGGGTTAGGGTGAGGGCTAGTTTGAGGTTGAGGTTTAGGGTTAGCGTTAGGGTGAGGTTTAGGGTTAGGGTTAGGGTTAGGGTTAGGGTGAGATTGAGGTTTACGGTTAGAGTTATGGTTAGGGTGAGGCTGAAATTGAGGGTTAGGGTTAGGGTTAGTGTTAGAGTTAGGGTTAGGTTGAGGGTTAGGTTGAGGGTGAGGGTTAGGCTAAAGGTTAGGATTAGGATTAGCATAAGGGTTAGGGTGAGTGTGAGGGTTAGGGTTAGGGTTAGGCTTAGGGTTAGGCTGAGGGTGAGGTTGAGAGTGAGGGTTAGGGTTAGGTTTACGGTGAGAGTTAGGGTTCGGGTAAATTTAGGGTTAGGGTGAGGGTTAGGGTTAGGTTTATGGTGAGCTTGAGTTTTAGGGTAAGGTTGAGGCTTAGGGCTAGGATTATGGTTAGGGTAAGGGTTAAGGTTAGGGTTAGGGTAAAGTTAAGAATGAAGATTAGGGATAGGGTGAGGGCTAGGTTGAGGGTGAGGTTTAGTGTTAGTGTTAGATTAAGGTTTATGGTTAGCGTTTTTCTTAGGTTGAGGTTTAGGTTGAGGGTTAGGTTTATGGTGAGGGTGAGGGTTAGGGTTAGGGTGAGGGTTAGGGTGATGATGATGGTAAGGGTAAAGGTGAGGTTTAGGCTGAGTTAGAGTGTTAGGGTGAGGGTTAGGTTTAGGTTTAGGGTTAGGGTAAGGGTTAGGGTTAGGTTCAGGGTGAGTGTTAGATTGAGGATTAGGGTTAGGGTTAGTGTGAGGTTTAGGGTGAGGATGAGGGTTAGGGTGAAGGTGAGGGTTAAAATTAGGGTTATGGTGAGGGCTAGGGTGAGTGTGAGTGTTAGGGTTCGGGTTAGGGTTATGGTGAGGTTTAGGATTAGGTTGAGGGTTAGGGTTAGTGTGAGGGTTAGTGTTCGGCTTAGGTTCAGTATTAGGGTGAGGGTAAGTGTTAGGGTGAGTGTTAGGTTTAGAGTGAGGGTTATGGTTGGGCGAGGGTTAGGGTTGGGGTTATTGTTAGGGTTAGGTTTAGAGATATGTTTACGGTGAGTGTGAGGGTGAGAGTTAGGGTTAGGTTTAGGGTGAAGTTTAGTGTTAGTGTTAGGGTTAGGGTTAAGGTGAGGGTGAGGTTTAGGAGTAGAGTTAGGTTTAGGGTGAGGGTTAGGGTCAAGGTTAGGGTTAGGGTGCAGGTTAGGGTGGGGTTGAGGGTAAGGGTAAATTTGAGGGTTTGGCTGAGGGTGAGGGTTACAGTAATGGTGAGGGTTAGGGTTAGGGTGAGCGTTAGTGTTAGGGTTAGGTTAAGGGTGAGGGTCAGATTGAGGATTAGTGTTAGGATTAGTGTGAGTTTTAGGGTGAGCTTGAGGGTTAGGGTTAGTGTTAGGATGAGGTTTACTGTTAGGGTGATGCTTAGGGTTAGTGTGAGCGTTAGTGTTAGCGTTAGGGTTTATGTTAAGGTGAAGGTAAGTGTTTGGGTGAGGGTTAGGTTTAGGGTGAGAGTTATGGTTAGGGTGAGTTTTAGGGTTAGGGTTAGGGTTATTGTTAGGGTTAGGTTTAGGGTTATGGTTAGTGTTAGTGTTAGGGTTAGGGTTAGGGTTAGGATGAGGTTTAGTTTTAGTCTTAGGATTAGAGTTAAGCTTAGGGTGAAGGTGAGATTTAGGGATAGAGTTAGCTAAAGCTAACTAAAGTGTTAGTGTTAGTGTTAGGGTGAGGGTTAGGGTTAGGTTTAGGCTTAGGCTTAGGCTTAGGCATGGGCTTAGGCCGAGCATGAGGGTGAGGGTTAGGGTTCGGGTTAGTGTTCGGGTTAGTGTGAAGTTTAGATTGAGGTTTAGGGTTAGGATTAGGGTAAGGGTGAGGGCTAGGGTTAGGGTATGGGCTAGGGTTAGGGTATGGGCTAGGGTTAGGGATAGGGTTAGGTTTAGGATTAGGGTTAGGGTGAGGGTGAGTGTGAAGTTTATGGTTAGGGTTAGGCTTAGAATTAGGGTGAGGGTTACGGTTAGGGTTTGGGTTAGTGTGAGGGTAAGGCTGAGGATTAGGGTTAGTTTTAGGGTTAGGTTTAGGGTTAGAGTTATGGTTAGGCTTAGGCTTAGGATGAGGGTGAGGGTGGGGTTGAGGATTAGAGTTAGGATTTGGGTTAGGCTTAGTGTTAGGTTTATTGTTATTGTTAAGATTAGGGTTAAGTTTGGGGTGAGCATGAGGTTGAAGTTGAGGGTTATGGGTAGGGTTAGGGTTAGGGGGAGGGATAGGGGGAGGTTTAGGGTTAGAGTAAGTGTGAGGGTGAGGGTTAGGTTGAGGTTTAGGGATAGGGTTAGGTTTAGGATTAGGGTTAGGGTGAGACTGAGTGTGAGGTTTAGGGTGAGGATTAGGCTTAGGCTTATGGTTAGGCTAAGAGTGAGGGTGGGGGTGAGGATTAGAGTTAGGGCTAGGCTTGGGCTTATGGTTAGGGTGAGTGTGAGGATGGAGGTTAGGATTAGGATTAGTGTGATCGTTAGGATTAGGGTAAGAGTGAGGGCTCGGGTGAGGGTAAGGGTTAGGGTAAGGCTTAGGCTTAGGCTTCCAGTTAGGCTGAGGGTGAGTTTGAGGTTGAGGGTTAGGGTTAGCATGATGGCTAGGGTTAGGGTTCAGATTAGGGTTAGGGTGAGCGTGAGGGTTATGGTTAGTGTTAGGGTGAGGGTTAGGATGAGGGTTAGGGTTAGGATTAGTGTTAGGGTGAGGGCTAGGGTGAGGGTGAGGTTTAGGGTTAGGGTTAGAGTTAGGGTGAGTTTTAGGTTTAGAGGTAGGGTTACTGTTAGGGTGAGGGTGACATTTAAGGTTAGAGTTCGGGGTAGGATGAGGCTGAGGTTGAGCGTTAGGGTTAGGGTTAGTGTTAGATTTAGGGTTAATGTGAGTGTTAGGTTCAGGGTGAGGGTTAGGCTTAGGGTTAGGATTAGGTTTAGGGTAAGGGTTAGGGTGAGTGTCAGCATTACTGCTAGGGTTAGGGTTTGGCTTAGGGTTAGGCTGAGGGTGAGGGTGAGGGTTAAGGTTCGGTTATGTTTATGTTTAGGGCTAGGGTTAGGGTTAGGGTTAAAGTGAGCATGAGGTTTATGGTTACTTTGAGGATTACCTTTAGGGTTAGGGCTAGGTTGAGGGTTAATTTTAGGGTGATGATGAGGGTAAGGATGAGGATTAGGGTTAGGATTAGGGTTAGGGTGAGGGCTAGGGTGAGGGTGAGGGTTAGGGTTAGTGTTAGATTAAGGTTTAGGGTTAGGGTTAGGGTGAGGGTAAGTTTGAGGGTTAGGGTTTCGGTCAGGGTGATGATTAGGGTTAGGGTGAAGGTTAGGTTTAGGATTAAGTTTAGCCTGAGGATGAGTGTTAGGATTAGTGTTAGTGTTAGGGTTAGGGTTAGGTTTAGGGTTAGGATTAGTGTTTTTGTTAGGGTTAGGGTTAGAATTATGGTGAGGGTGAGGGTGAGGGTGAGGGTAAGGGTTAGGGTTAGGGTGAGGTTTAGGGTTAGGGTTAGGATTAGGGTTAGGGTGAGGGTTAGGGTTAGGGTGAGTGTTAGGGTTAGGTTTAGGGTGAGAGTTAGGGTTCGGTTATGTTTAGGATTAGGGTGAGGGTTAGAGTTAGGGTTATGGTGACCATGAGATTTAGGGTTATGTTGAGGATTAGGCTTAGGGTTAGGGCTAGGGTGAGGGTTAAGGTTACAGTTAGGGTGAGGGTAAGGATGAGGATTAGGTTTAGGATTAGGGTTAGGGTGAGGGCTAGGCTGAGTGTGAGGGTTAGGGTTAGTGTTAGATTAAGGTTTAGGGTTAGGGTTTGGGTTAGGGTGAGGGTTTGGTTGAGGGTTAGGGTTATGGTGCGGGTAAGGATTAGGGTTAGAGTGAGGGTTAGGGTTAGAATTAGGGTTAGCATGAGAGGCAGTGTTAGGATTACAGTTAAGGTTTAGATTAGGATTAGGATTAGTGTTATTGTTAGGTTTAGGTTTTGAGTTATGGTGAGGGGGAGAGTGAGGGTGAGGTTTAGGGTTAGGGTTAGTGTGAGGTTTAGGGTTAGGGTTAGGATTAGAGTTAGGGTGAGGGTGAGGATGAGGGTTACTGTTAGGGTGAGGGTTAGGGTTAGGGTTAGGGGCAGGGTTAGGATGAGGGTTAGGGTAAGGATTAGGGTTAGGGTGATGGCTAGGGTAAGGGTGAGGTTTAGAGTTAGGGTTAGGGTTAGGGTGAGGGTGAGGTTTAGGGTTAGAATTAGGGTTAAGCTGAGGTTGAGGGTGAGGGTTAGGGTTAGGTTTAGGATTAGGATTAGGGTAAGGGTTAGGGTGAGTGTGAGGTTAGGTTTAGGATTAGGGTTAGGCTTAGGGTTACACTGAGGATGAGGGTGAGGGTGAGGTTTAGGGTTAGGATTAGGGTTATGGTGAGGTGAGTGTGTGTGTTAGAGTTAGGTTTAAGGTTAGGCTTAGGGTTAGGCTGATGTTGAAGTTGAGGGTAAGGGTTAGGGTTAGGGTGAGGGTTAAGGTAAGGGTTGGGGGAGGGTTAGGATGAGGTTTAGTGTTAGGATTAAGGTTAGGCTGAGGGCTAGAGTGAGGGTGAGGTTTAGGTTTAGGGTCAGGGTGAGGTTTAGTGTTAGAGTTAGTGTTAGGGTGAGGCTGACGGTGAGGGTTAGGGTTAGGATTAATGTTAGGGTTATGCTTAAGCTGAGGTTTAGGTTGAGTGTTAGGATTAGGGTTAGGTGTAGGATTAGGGTTAGCGTGAGGGTGAGGATTAGGGTTAGGGTTAGGGAAAGGCTTAGGGTTAGGCTGAGGTTGAGGGTGAGGGTTAGGGTTAGAGTGAGGTTTAGGTTTAGGGTTAGGGTAAGTGTGAGGGTTAGGGTTAGGCTTAAGCTTAGGATTATGCTGAGGGTGAGAGTGAGGTTTAGTGTTAGGATTAGTGTTAGTGTTATTGGGAGGGTCAGGATGAGGGTTAGGGTTAGGGTGAGGTTTAGGTTGAGGGTGAATGTGTGTGTTAGGGTTACATTTAAGATTATGCTTAGGGTTAGGCTGAAGGTGAGCTTGAGGCTGAGGTTTAGTTTTAGGGTGAGGGTTAGGATAAGGTTTAGGGGGAGGGTTAGGAAAAGGGTAGGGTTAGGATTAGGGTTGGGTGAGGCTAGGGTGAGAATGAGGTTTAGGGTTAGGGTTAGCTTGAGGGTTAGGATTATGGTAAGTGTGAGAGTTAGTGTTTGGGTTAAGTTTAGGGTTAGGTTGACGTTAAGGTAAGGGTTATGGTGAGGGTGGGGGTTAGGGTTAGGTTGAGGGTGAGGGTTCAGATTAGGGTTAGGGTGATCGTGAGAGTTATGGTTAGTGTTAGGGTGAGGGTTAGGATGAGGGTTAGGGTTAGGATTAGTGTTAGGGTGAGGGCTAGGGTGAGGGTGAGTTTTAGGGTTAGGATTAGGGTTAGGGTGAGGTTTAGGGTTAGGGTTAGGGTTAGTGTTAGATTTAGGGTTAGGCTGAGGGTTAAGTTGAGGGTAAGGGTTAGGGTAGGTATATGATTAAGGTTAGGGTAAGGTTAGGGTGAGTGTGAGCATTAGGGCTAGGGTTAGGGTTTCTCTTAGGATTAGGCTGAGGTTGATGGTGAGGATGAGGGTTAGGGTTAGTGTTAGATTAAGGTTTAGGGTTAGGGTTAGAGTTAGGGTGAGAGTCAGTGTACGGTTATGTTTTGGGTTAGGGTGAGTGTTAGGGTTAGGGTTAAGGTGAGCATGAGGTTTAGGGTTACGTTGAGGATTAGGCTTAGGGTTAGGGCTAGGGTGAGGGTTAAGGTTAGGTTAGGGTGAGGGTAAGGATGAGGACTAGGGTTAGGATTAGGTTTAGGGTGAGGCCTAGGGTGAGGGTGAGGGTTAGGGTTAGTGTTAGATTAAGGTTTAGGGTTAGAGGTATTGGGTGAGTGTTAGGGTACGGCTAGGTTTATGGTTAGGGTGAGGGTTACGGTGAGAATGAGGTTTAGGGTTACTTTGAGGATTCGGGTTAGGGTTAGGGCTAGGGTGAGGGTTAAGTTTAGGGTTAGGGTGAGGGTAAGGATGAGGATTAGGGTTAGGATTAGGGTTAGGGTGAGGGCTAGTGTGAGGGTGAGGGTTAGGGTTACTGTTAGATTAAGGTTAAGGGTTAGGGTTAGGGTAAGGGTTAGGTTGAGGGTAGGTTTACAGTGAGGGTGAGGATTATGGATAGTGTGAGGGTTAGGGTTAGGATTAGGGTTAGCATGAGAGTTAGTGTTAGGATTACAGTTAGGGTTAGGGTTCGGTTAGGTTTATGGTTAGGATTAGTGTTCTTGTTAGGGTTAGGGTTAGAGTAATTGGAAGGGTGAGGGTGAGGTTGAGGGTTAGGGTTAGGGTTAGGGTGAAGTTTACGGTTAGGGTTAGGATTAGGGTTAGTGTGAGGGTGAGGTTTAGGGTTAGATTTAGGGTTAGTTGGAGGGTTAGGTCGAGGTTTAGGGTTAGGGTTAGTTTTAGGGTTAAGGTTAGGGTGAGGGTTAGGTTGAGGTTTAGGTTTATGGTTAGGGTTAGGGCTAGGGTTAGGATCAGGATGAGGGTGAGGGTGAGTGTGAGGGTTAAGATTAGGGTTAGGCTTAGGCTTAGGGTTAGGCTGAGGGTGAGGGTGGTGGTGAAGATTAGGTTTAGGGTGATGGTTAGGTTTGGGGATAGGGTGAGTGTTAGGATGAGGGTTAGGATTAGGATTAGGGTTAGGGCGAGGGCTAGGGGAAGGGTGAGGGTTAGGGTAAGGATTAAGCTTAGGCTTAGGGTTATGCTGAGCGAGTGGTTGAGGGTGAGAGTTAGGGTGAGTTTGATGGTTAGGTTTACGGTTATGGTGAGGGTTAGGATGAGGTTTAGGGTTAGGGTGAGGGTTAGGGTGAGGATGATGGTAAGGATAAGGTGAGGTTTAGTCTGAGGGTGAGGGTTAAGATAAGGGTGAGGGTTAGGGTTTAGTTTAGGGTTATGGTAGGGGTTAGGGTTAGGGTTAGGTTGAGGGTTAGATTGAGGATTAGGGTTAGGGTTAGTGTGATTCTAGGGTGAGGGTGAGGTTTACGGTTTGGTTTAGGGTGAGGTTTAGGGTTAGGATTAGTTTTAGGGTTGGGGTGAGGGTGAGGTTTAGGGTTAGAGTTAGGTTTAGGGGGATGGTTAGGGTGAGGTTTATGGTTATTGTTATTTTTAGGTTTATGGGATGGTGAGGGTTAGGTTGAGGTTTAGGGATAGGGTTAGGTTTAGTATTAGGGTTAGGGTGAGGGTGAGGGTGACCGTTAGGGTGAGGGCTAGGCTTAGGCTTAGGCTTAGGCTGAAGGTGAGGGTGGGGGTGAGAATTAGGGTTAGTGTGATGGTTTGGGTTAGGGTTAGTGTTATTGTTAGGGTTAGGGTTAGAGTTTCGGTGAGGGTGAGGGTGCGGGTGAGGGTTAGGGTTCGGATTAGGGTGTGGTTTACGGTTAGGGTTAGGGTTAGTGTTAGGGTGAGGTTTAGGGTTAGATACAGGTTTAGGGCAAGGGTTAGGGTTAGGGTTAGGGATAGGTTTAGTGTTAGAATTATGGTGAGAGTGAGGGTTAGGTTGAGGTTTAGGGTTAGGGTTATGGTGAGGGTTAGTGTGAGGGTTAGTATTACGGTTAGGGTTATTGTTAGGGTGAGGGTAAGTTTTAGGGTGAGAGTTTGGGTTAGGGTGAGGGTTACTGTTATGGTGAGTGTTAGGATTAGCGTTAGGGTTATTGTTAGGCTTAGGTTTAGGGTTTTGGTTACAGTGAGGGTGAGTTATAGGGTTAGTGTTAGGGTGAGGTTTAGGGTTTGGGTTAGGGTTAGAATGAGGGTTAGGATGAAGGTGAGGTTTGCTGTTAGAGTTAGGGTGATTGTGACCGTTAAGGTAAGGATTTGGGTTAGGGTGAGGGTGAGTGTGTGTGTTAGGGTTAGGTTTAGGTTTCGGCTAAGAGTTAGGCAAAGGGTGAGGTTGAGGGTGAAGTTTAGGGTTAGGATTAGGGTTAGTGTGAGAGTGAGGGCGACGGTTTGGTTTAGTGTTAGGGTGAGGGTTAGGGTGAGTGTTAGGATTAGGTTTAGGGTTATGGTGAGCGATAGGGTTAGGGTTAGGTTGAGGGTATGGGTTAGGGTAAGAGTTAGGGTTCGGTTAAGTTCAGGGTTATGGTGAGCATTAGGGTTAGGGTTAGGTTGAGGGTTTGGGTTAGGTTAAGGATGAGGGTTAGTTTTAGGGTTAGGTTGAGGGTTAGGATGAGGACTAGGGTTACGATTAGTGTTAGGGTGAGGGATAGGGAGAGGTTGAGAACTAGGGTTTGTGTTAGGTTAAGGTTTAGGTTAAGGGATAGGCTTAAGGTGAGGGTTATTATGAGGGTTAGGGTTACGGTGAGGGTGAGGGTTAGGGTTAAGTTGAGAGTTAGGGTTAGGATTAGGGTTAGGGTTAGGGTGAGGGTGAAGTTTACGGTTAGATTTAGGGTTAGGGTGAAGCTGAGGGTGAGTGTTAGGGTTCCAGTTAGTGTTAGGTTTAGGGTTAGTGAAAGGGTCAGGATTAGAGTGAAGGTAAGTGTAAGGGTTAGGGTTAGGGTGATGATTAGGGGTAAGGTTAGGGGGAGGGTTAGGATGAGGGTTAGTATTAGGATTAGGGTTAGGGTGAGGGCTAGGGTGAAGGTGAGGTTTAGGGTTAAGGTTAGGGTGAGCTTTAGGGTTAGGATTAGTGTTAGGGTTAGGGTGAGGCTGAGGTTTAGGGTTAGAGTTAGGGTTAAGGTGAGGCTGAGGGTGAGGGTTAGGGTTAGGTTTAGGATTAGGATTAGGGTAAGGGTTAGGGTGAGTGTGAGAGTTAGGGTTAGGGTTAGAGTTAGGATCAAGCTGAGCTTGAGCTTTAGGGTTACGTTGAGGATTAGGGTTAGGGTTAGGGCTAGGGTGAGGGTTAAGTTTAGGGTTAGGGTGAGGGTAAGGATGAGGATTAGGGTTAGGATTAGGGTTAGGGTGAGGGCTAGCATGAGGTTGAGGGTTAGGGTTAGTGTTAGATTAAGTTTTAGGTATCGGGTTAGGGTTAGGGTGAGGGTTAGGTTGAGGGTTAGGGTTACCGTGAAGGTGATGATTAGGGTTAGGGTGAGGGTTGGGTTTAGGATTAGGGTTAGCGTGAGGGTGAGTGTTAGCATTAGCGTTAGGGTTAGGGTTAGGGATAGGTTTCGGGTTAGGATTAGTGTTATTGTTAGGGTTAGGATTAGAGTTATGGTGAGGGTGAGTGTGGGGGTGAGGTTTACGGTTAGGGTGAGGTTTAGGTTGAGGGTTAGTATTAGGGTTAGTTTCAGGGTGAGGGTTAGGTTTATGGTGAGGGTTAGGGTAAGAGTTAGTGTTCGATTATGTTTAGGGATAGGGTGAGGGTTAGGGTTAAGGTTACGTTGAACATGAGGTTTAGGTTTACGTTGAGGATTAGGCTTAGAGTTAGGGCTAGGGTGAGGGTTTAGGTTAGGGTTAGGGTGAGGGTAAGGATGAGGATTAGGTTCAGGATTAGGGTTAGGTTGAGGGCTAGGGTGAGGGTGAGGGTTAGGGTTAGAGTTAGATGAAGGTTTAGGGTTAGGGTTGCGGTTAGGGTGAGGGTTAGGTTGAGGGTTAGGGTTTCGGTGAGAGTGAGGATTATGGATAGTGTGAGGGTTAGGGTTAGGATTAGGGTTAGCATGAGAGTGAGTGTTAGGATTAGGGTTAGGGTTTGGGTTAGGTTTAGGGTTAGGATTAGTGTTATTGTTAGGGTTAGGGTGAGAGTTGTGGTGAGGGTGAGGGTGAGGGTGAGGCTTACGGATAAGGTTAGGGTGAGGTTTAGGATTAGGTTTAGGATTAGGGTTAGGGTGAGGGTGAGGTTTAGGGTTAGATTTAGGGTTAGTAGGAGGGTTAGGTCGAGGGTTAAGTTTAGGGTTAGTTTTAGGGTTAAGGTTAGGGAGAAGGTTAGGTTGAGGTTTAGGGTTATGGTTAAGGTTAGGGTTAGGATTAAGGTGAGGGTGAAGGTGAGTGTGAGGGTTAGGGTTAGGGTTAGTCTTAGGCTTAAGTTTAGGCTGAGTGTGAGGGTGGAGGTGAAGATTAGGTTTAGGGTGATGTTTAGGATTAGGGCTAGGATGAGTTTTAAGATGAGGGTTAGGATTACTATTATGGTTAGGGCGAGGTCTAGGGTTAGGGTGAGGGTTAGGGTAAAGTTTAGGCTTAAGCTTAGGGTTAGGCTGAGCATGAGGTTGAGGGTGAGGTTTAGGGTTAGGGTGATGGTTAGGTTTACGGTTAGGGTGAGGGTTGAGATGAAGTTTAGGGTTAGGGTGAGAGTTAGGGTGAGGATGATGGTAAGGGTAAGGGTAATGTTTACGTTGAGGTTGAGTGTTAATGTGAGGGTGAGGGTTAGGGTAAAGTTTAGGGTTAGGGTTAGGGTTAAGGTTAGGGTTAGGGTGAGGGTTAGGGTTAGGATTAGGGTTAGGGTGAGGCTGAGTGTTAGCATTAGGGTTAGGGTTAGGGTTAGGGTTAGGATTAGTGTTCTTGTTAGGGTTAGGGTTAGAGTTATGGTGAGGGTGAGGGTTAGGGTTAGTGTTAGGGTTAAGGTTAGGGTGAGGATTAGGTTGAGGTTTAGGGTTAGGGATAGGTTTAGGGTTAGGATTAGGGTTAGGGTGAGGGTGAGTGTGAGTTTTAGGGTTAGGGTTAGGCTTATGCTTAGGGTTAGGCTGAGGGTGAGGATTAGGGTTAGGGTGATGTTTAGGGTTAGGGTTATAGTGAAGGATAGTGTTAGGGTTAGGGTCACAGTTAGGATTAGGGTGACGATGAGGTTTAGGGGTAGAGTTAGGGTTAGGGTGAGGGTTAGCATTAGAGTGAGGGTTAGGGTGGCGTTGACGGTAAGTATAAAGGTGAGGGTTAGGCTGAAGTTGAGGGTTACAGTAAGGGTGAGGGTTAGGGTTAGGGTGAGGGTTAGGGTGAGGTTTCAGGTGAGGGTGAGGGTTAGATTGAGGATTAGTGTTAAGGTTAGTGTGAAGTTTAGGGTGAGGATGAGGGTTACGGTTAGGGTGAGGGCTGGGAGAGGGTCAGGTTTAGGGTTAGTGTTAGGGTGAGGTTTAGGGTTAGGATGATGGTTAGTGTTAGTGTGAGGGTTAGTGTTAGGGTTAGGGTTAGTGTTAGGGTGAGGGTAAGTGTTAGGGTGAGGGTTAGGGTTAGGGTGAGTTTTATGGTTAGGATGAGGGTTACGGTTAGGGTTAGGATTATTGTTATCTTTAGGGTTAGGGTTTCGGTTATGGTGAGTATGAGGATTACATTTAGGGCTAGGATGAGTTTTAGGGATAGGGTTATGATTAGGGTTAGGGTCAGGTTGATGTTTAGTGTTAGAGTTACGGTTTGGGTGAGGCTGAGGCTGAGGGTTAGGGTTAGGATTAATGTTAGGGATAGGCTTAAGGTGAGGGTTAAGTTGTGGGTGAGGGTTAGAGTTAGGATTAGGAGTAGGATTAGGGTTACGGTTAGGGTGAGTGTGAAGGTTAGGGTTAGGGTTAGGGATAGGCTTAGGGTTAGGCTGAGGTTGAGGGTAAGGTTTAGGGTTAGGGTTAGGGTTAGGATGAGTGTGAGTGTTATTGTTAGTATTAGGGTTAGGGTGAGGGTGAGTGTGTGTGTTAGTTTTAGGGTTAGGTTTAGGGTTAGGTTTAGGTTGAGGTTTGAGGTTTGGTTTAGGGTTACAGTTAGGTTTATGGTGAGGGTGAGGTTTAGGGTTAGGCTGAGGGTGAGGGTGGGTTTGAGGATTCTAGTTAGGGTTAGGATTAGGATTAGGGTTAGGGATATTGTTAGTGTTATGTTTAGGGTTAAGTTTGTGGTGAGGGTGAGGCTGAGGGTGCAGGTGAGGGTGAGGGTTAGGGTTAGAGTTAGGGTGAGGTTTAGGGTAAGGGTGATGTTTAGGGTTAGAGTTAGAGTTAGGGTGAAGGTTAGGTTGAGGTTTAGGGTTAGTGTTAGTGTTAGGGGTAGGGTTAGCGTGAGAGTTAGGGGGAGGATTAGGGTTAGAGTTAGGGTGAGGGTTAGGATTAGGGTTAGGGTGCAGGTGAGTGTGTGTTTTAGGGTCAGGTTTAGGGTTAGGCTTAGGGTTAGGCTGATGGTGAGGTTGAGGGTGAGGGTTAGGGTTCGGTTTGGGGTGAGGGTTAGGATTAGGGTTAGGGGTAGGTTGAGTGTTAGGATGAGGTTTATGGTTAGGATTTGGATAAGGCTGAGGGCTAGGCTGAGGGTTAGGATGAGGGTTAGGGTTAGAGATAGGCTTAGGTTTAGGATTAGGGTTAGGGTGAGGTTGAGTGTGAGGGTTAGTGTTAAGGTTAGGGTTAGGCTTATAGTTAGTGTGAGGGTTAGGGTTAGGTTTTGGGTTAGGGTGAGGTTGAGGCTGAGGATTAGGTTTAGGGTTAGGATTAGCTTTAGGGTTAGTGTTAGGGTTAGGGTTAGTGTTAGGATTATGTTGAGGGTTAGGAATAGGATTAGGGTTAGGGTTAGACTTAGGGTTAGGCTGAGGGTGAGGGTGGGTGTGATGATTAGAGTTAGGGTTAGGGTTAGGCTTAGGGTTAGGGTTATGTTAGTGTTATGGTTAGGGTTAAGTTTGTGGTGAGGGTGAGGCTGAGGGTGAGGGTTATGTTTATGGATAGGGTTAGGGTTACGGTTAGTGTTAGGGTTATTATTATTGTTAGGCTTAGAGTTAGATTTATGGTGAGGGTGAGGATACGGGTGAGGGTTAGGTTTAGGGTTAGGGTGGGGTTTACGGTTAGGGTTAGGATTAGGGTTCGGGTGAGGTTGACGTTTAGGGTTAGATTTAGGGTAGTGTTAGTGTGAGGGTTAGTGTTAGCGTTAGGGTTAGTGTTACAGTGAGGGTAAGACTTAGGGTGAGGGTTTGGGTTAAGGTGACGGTTATGGTTATGGTGAGGTTTAGTATTAGGTTTAGGGTTGTTGTTAGGTTTCGGTTTAAGGTTACTGTTATGGTGCAGGTGAGGGTGAGGTTTAAGGTTAGGGTTAGGGTGAGTTTTAGGGTGAGGGTGAGGTTTAGGGTTAGAGTTAGGGTTAGGGTAAGGGTTAGGTTGAGGGTTAGGGTTAGGGTTAGTGTTAGGGTGAGATTAGGGCGAGGTTTAGGGTTAGGGTAAGGGTGAGGGTTAGGATTAGGGTTAGCATGGGGGTGAGTGTGTGTGTTAGGGTTAGGTTTAGGGTTAGGCTTAGGATTAGTCTGAAGGTGAGGTTGAGGGTGACGGTTAGGATTAGGGTTAGGGTGAGGGTGAGGTTGAGGGTTAGGATTAGGGTTAGGGTGAGGGTTAGGATGAGGCTTAGTGTTAGGATTAGGGTTAGCGTGAGGGCTAGGGTGAGGTTTAGGGTTAGGTTAAGGTTTAGGGTTAGGCTTAGGGTTAGGCTGAGCGTGAGGTAGAGGTTGAGGGTTAGGGTTATGGTGATGGTTAGGTTTATGGTAAGGGTGAGGGTTAGGATGAGGTTTAGGTTAGGGGGAGATTTAGGGTGAGGATGGTGGTAAGGGTAAAGGTGAGGTTTAGGCTGAGGGTGAGGGTTAAGATAATGGTGAGTGTTAGGGTTAGGTTTTCGGTTAGGGTGAGGGTTAGGATTAGGCTTTGGGTGAGGGTTAAATTGAGGTTTAGGGTTAGGGTTAGTGTAAGGTTTATGGTGAGGATGAGGGTTAGAGTTAGGGTTAGGATTATTTTTAGGTTTAGGGTGAGGGTGAGGTTTTCTGTTGGAAAGAGGGTTAGGGTGAGGGTTAGGGTGAAGGTTAAGGTTAGGGTAAGGGTTATCATGGGGGTGATGGTAAGGGTAAACATGAGGGTTAGGCTGAGGGTGAGGGTTACAGTGGGATGAGGGTTAGGGTTAGGGTGAGGGTTAGGGTTAGAGGAACGGTGTGGGTTAAGGTTAGATTGAGAATTAGAGTTAGGGTTAGTGTGAGGTTTAGGGTGAGGATGAGGGTTAGTGTTAGGGTGATGGCTAGGGTGAGATGAGGGTTAGGTTTAGCTTTAGGGTGAGGTTTCGGGTTAGGGTGATGATTAGGGTTAGTTTGAGGGTTAGTGTTAGGCTTAGGGTTAGTGTTACGGTGAGAGTAAGTGTTAGGGTGAGTGTTATGTTTAGGGTGAGTGTTATGGTTAGGTTGAGGGTTAGGGTTAGGATTAGGGTTATTGTTAGGGTTAGGGTTACAGTTATAGTGAGGGTGAGGGTGAGGGTTAGGGTTAGGGTTAGGATGAGGTTTAGGTTTAGCGTTAGGTTTAGAGTTAGGTTTAGGGTGAGAGTGAGGTTTATGGTTAGACTTAGGGTTAATGTTCGGGTTAGGGTTATGGTGATTGTTTGGGTTAGAGTTAGGCTTAGGCTTAGGTTTATGCCAAGCATGAGGGTGAGGGTTAGGCTTATGGTTAGGATGAGGTTTAGGGTTCGGGTTAGGGTGAGGGTTAGGATGAGGTTTAGGGTTAGGATTTGTGTTAGGGTGAGGGTTAGGTTTAGGGAGACGGTTAGGTTTAGGAGGGTTAGGGTTAGGCTTAGGATGTGTGTGAAGGTCAGGGTTAGGGTTAGGCTTAGGTTTAGGGTGAGGGTTAGGGTTAGGGGTTTGGTTAAGTTGAGGGTGAGGCTGAGGATTAGGGTTAGGTTTAGGGTTAGGTTTTGGGTTAGGTTTAGGGTTAGGGATTGGGTTACAATTAGGGTTAGCGTTAGGGTTAGGGTTAGGCTTAAGGTTAGGCTGAGGGTGAGGTTGGGGTTGAGGTTTAGAGTTAGGGTTAGGATTACGATTATTGTTAGTGTTATGGTTAGGGTTAAGTTTGCAGTGAGGGTGAGGCTGAGGGTAAGGGTTATGGTTATTGTTAGGGTTAGGGTTAGTGTTATTTTTAGGGTTAGGGTTAGAGTTACGGTGAGATTGAGGGTGAGGGTGAGGGTTGGAGTTAGGGTGAGGTTTAGTGTTAGGGTTAGGGTGAGGGTGAGTTTTACGGTTAGAGTTAGTGTTATGGGGAGCGTCAGGCTGAGGTTTATGGTTAGGGTTAGTGTTAAGGGCAGGGTGAGGTATAGGTTGAGGTTTAGGGATAGGGTTAGGTTTAGTATTAGGTTTCGGGTGAGGGTGAGGGTGAGTGTGAGGGTTAGGGTGAGGTTTAGGCTTAGGCTTAGGTTTAAGCTGAGGGTGAGGGTGGGGGTGAGGATTAGGGTTTGGGTGATGGTTCGGGTTAGGGTTAGTGTTATTGTTAGGGTTAGGGTTAGAGTTACGGTGAGGGTGAGGGTGTGGGTGAGGGTTAGGCTTAGGGTTAAGGTGGGGTTTAGGGTTAGGGTTAGGGTTAGTGTGAGGGTGAGGTTTAGGTTTAGATTTAGGGTTAGGGGGAGGGTTAGGGTTAGGGTTAGGCATAGGGTTAGTGTGAGGGTTAGGGTGAGGGTGAGGTTTAGGTTTAGGTTTAGGGTTATGGTTAGGGTTAGTGTGAGGGTTAGTTTTAGGGTTAGGGTTAGTGTTAGGGTGAGGGTAAGTTTTAGGGTGAGAGTTTTGGTTAGGGTGAGCGTTATGGTTTGGGTGAGGGATAGGATTAGGTTAGGGTTATTGTTAGGGTTAGGTTTAGGGTTTTGGTTACGGTGAGGGTGAAGTTGAGGTTTAGGGTTTGGGTTAGGTTTAGAGTGAGGGTTAGGATGAGGGTGAGGTTTACGGTTGGATTTAGGGTTAGGGTGAGGATTAGGGTTTGGGTTACTCTTATGGTTAGGGTTAGGGTGAAAGTTAGTTGGAGGATTAGGGTAAAGGTTAAGGTTAGGGTTTGGTTTAGGGTTTCAGTTTCGGTGAGTGTGAGGGTTAGGATTAGGGTTAAGGTGAGGATGAGGTTTAGGGTTAGACTGAGGGATAGGGTGAGGCTGAGGGTGAGGGTGAGGTTTAGGGTTAGTGTTAGGATGATGTTTAGGGTTATGTTTAGGTTGAGTGTGAGGGTTATGGTTAGGGTTAGGTTTAGCCGTAAGTTTAGGCTGAGGGTTTGGCTGAGGGTGAGAGTTAGGGTTAGTTTGAGGGTTAGGGTTAGGGTTAGGGTGAAGTTTAGTGTTAGGGTTAGGGTTAGAGTTATGCTTAGGTTGAGGGTGAGATTTAGACGTAGAGTTAGTTTTAGGGTGAGGGTTAGGGTGAGTGTTAGGGTTAGGGTGAGGATTAGGGTAGGGGTGACGGTAAGGGTAAATGTGAGTGTTAGGCTTGAGGGTGATGGTTACGGTACGGTTGAGGGTTAGGGTTAGGGTGAGGGTTAGGGTTAGTGTTAGGGTGGGAGTTAGGATTCGGGTCAAGTTTAGGGTTAGGGTGAGGGTTAGCGTAAGGGTTATGGTGAGGGTGAGGTTTAGGGTTAGGTTGAGGGTTAGGGTTAGGATTAGGGTTAGGGTGAGGGTGAGGGTTAGTGTTAGTGTTAGGGTGAGGGTAAGTGTTAAGTTGAGGGTTAGGGTTAGGTTGAGGGTTATGTTATGGTTGAGGTGTAGAGTTAGGGTTAGGGTTATTGTTAGGGTTAGGGTTATGTTACCATTATGGTGAGGGTGAGGGTGAGGGTTAGGTTTAGGATTAGGATGAGGTTTAGGTTTAGAGTAAGTGTTAGAGTTAGGGTTAGTGTGAGAGTGAGGTTTAGGGATAGAGTTAGGGTTAGTGTTATGGTTAGTGTTATGGTTAGGTTTAGGGTTAAGGTGAGGGTTTGGGTTAGAGTTAAGCTTAGGCTTAGGCTTAGGCCAAGCATGAGGGTGAGGGTTGGGGTTAGGGTTAAGGTGAGGGTTAGTATGAGGTTTAGGTTTAGGATTAGTGTTAGGGTGAGGACTAGGGTGAGGGTTAGTGTTTGGGTTAGGTTTAGGGATAGGTTTAGGTTTAGAATTAGGGTTGGGTTGAGCGTCATTGTGAGTGTCAGCGTTACGGTTAGGCTTATGGTTAGGGTGAGAATTAGGGTTAGGGTTTTGGTTAGGGTGAGGGTGAGGCTGAGGATTAGG
Source organism: Dipodomys merriami (assembly GCF_024711535.1). Classification (NCBI taxonomy): domain Eukaryota; kingdom Metazoa; phylum Chordata; class Mammalia; order Rodentia; family Heteromyidae; genus Dipodomys; species Dipodomys merriami. The sequence goes on along the minus strand of NW_027206276.1, from coordinate 361,555 downwards.
GTTAGGTTTACGATTAGGTTTTGTGTTAGGTTTAGGCTTAGGCTTAGAGTTAGGGTTAGGGTTAGTCTTAGGATTAGGCTGAGTGTGAGGTTGGGGTTGAGGATTAGGTTAAGGGTTAGGATTAGGGTTATTGTTAGTGTTATGGTTAGGGTTAAGTTTGCACTGAGGGTGAGGCTGAAGTTGAGGCTTATGGTTAGGGTTAGGGTTAGTCTTATTTTTAGGGTTAGGGTTAGATTTACGGTGAGATTGAGGGTTAGGGTGAGGGTTAGGGTTAGGGTGAGGTTTAGGGTGAGGTTTAGGGTTAGGGTTAGGGTGAGTTTTAGGGTTAGAGTTAGTGTTAGGGGGATGGTTAGGTTCAGGTTTAGGGTTAGGATTATTGTTAGGGTTAACGGGGAGGGTGAGGGTTAGGTTGAGGTTTAGGGATAGGGTAGATTTAGTATTAGGGGTAGGGTGAGTGTGAGTGTGACAGTTAGGGTGAGGGTTAGGCATAGGCTTAGGGTTAGGCTGAACGTGAGGGGGGGTGAGGATTAGGGTTACGGTGATGGTTTGGGTTAGGGTTAGTGTTATTGTTAGGGTTAGGGTTAGAGTTATGGTGAGGGTGAGGGTGCGGTTGAGGGTTAGGCTTAGGGTTAGGGTGGGGTTTCAGATTAGGGTTTGGGTTAGTGTGAGGGTGAGGTTTAGGGTTAGAATTAGGGTTATGATTAGGGTTAGAGTGAGGGTTAGGGATAGGGTTAGTGTTAGAGTTAAGGTGAGGGTGAGGGTTAGGTTGAGGTTTAGGGTTATGGTTATGGTTAGGTTTAGTGTGAGGGTTAGTGTTAGGTTTAAGGTTAGTGTTAGGGTGAGGGTAAGTTTTAGGGTGAGATTTTGGGTTAGGGTGAGGGTTATGGTTATGGTGAGGGTTAGGATTAGTGTTAAGGTTATTGTTAGGGTTAGGTTTAGGCTTTTGGTTTCAGTGAGCGTGAGGGTGAGGTTTAGGGTTAGGGTTAGGGTGAGGTTTAGGGTTAGGGTTAGTGTTAGGGTTAGGGTTAGGGCGATAGTTAGGAGTACATTTAGGGTTAGGGTTAGGCTTATAGTTAGAGTTAGGTTTATGGTTTCGGTTACGGTGAGGGTGAGTTTCAGTATTAGGGTTAGGGTGAGTGTGAGGTTTAGGGTGAGAATTAGGGTTAGGGTGAGGCTACACGTGAAGGTGAGGGTTAGGGTTAGGGTTAGGATTAGGATTAGGGTTAGGATTAGGGTGAGTGTGAAGGTTATGGTTAGGGTTAGTGATAGCCTTAGGTTTAGGCTGAGGGTTTGCGTGAGGGTGAGGGTTATGCTTAGTTTGAGGGGTAGGGTTAAGTTTAGGTGAGGTTTAGGGTTAGAGTTAGTGTTAGGGTGAGGCTGAATGTGAGGGTTATGATTAGGGTTAGTGTTAGAGTTAGGGTTAGGGTGAGGGTTAGGATGATGGTGAGTGTTAGAGTGATGGTTAGAGTTAAGGCTAAGGTTAGGTTTAGGATTAGGGTAAGAGTGAGCGTGAGTGTGAGGGTTAGGTTAGGGTTAGGGTTAGGCTTAGATTTAGGGTGATGGTTAGGGCTAGGGTTTGGGTTAGGGTGACGGAGTGGCTGAGGATTAGGGTTAGGTTTTGTGTTATGTTTAGAGTTAGGGTTAGTTTTAGGGTTAGGGTTAGTGTTAGGGTTAAGTTGTGGGATAGGGTTAGGGTTAGGCTTAGGCTTAGGCTGAGGATGAGTTTGGGGGTGAGGTTTAGGGTTATGGTTAGGGTTAGGCTTGTGGTTAGGTTTATTTTTAGTCTTATGGTTAGGGTTAAGTTTGAGGAGACGGTGAGGCTGAGGGTGAGGGTTATGGTTAGGGTTAGGGTTAGGGTTAGTTCTGTTTTAGGGTTAGGGTGAGAGTTACAGTGAGGTTTAGGATGAGGGTGAAGGTTAGGTTTAGGGTGGGGTTTAGAGTTCGGGTTAGGGTTAGGGTGAGGGTGAGGTTTAGGGTTAGAATTAGGGTTACGGGGTGGGTTAGGGTGAGGTTTAAGTTTAGGTTTAGGGTTAGGGTTAGTCTTAGGGTGAGGATAAGTGTTAGGGTGAGGGTATGGGTTTGGGTGAGGGTTATGGTTAGGGTAAGGGTTAGGATTAGGGTTAGGGTTATTGTTAGGGTTAGGTTTAGGGTTATGGTTGCGGTGAGATTGAGGGTGAGGGTGAAATTTAGGGTTAGATATAGGGTTAGGGTGAGGGTTAGGGTGAGGGTTAGGGTTAGGCTTAGTTTGAGGGTGAGGGTTAGGTTGAGGTTTAGGGTTAGGGTTAGGGTTAGAGTTAGTGTGAGGGTTAGTGTTAGGGTTAGGGTTAGTCTTAGGGTGAGGGTAAGTGTTAGGGTGAGTATATGGGTTAGGGTGAGGGTTAATGTTAGTGTGAGGGTATGGGTTAGGGTGAGGGTCATGGTTAGGGTGAAGGTTAGGATTAGGGTTAGGGTTATTGTTAGGGTTAGATTTAAGGGTATGTTTGAGGTGAGGGTGAGGGTTAGGGTTAGGGTGAGGTTTAGGTTTTTGTTTAGGATTAGAGTTAGTGTTAGAGTGAAGGTGAGGTTTAGGGTTAGGGTTAGGGTTAGGGTGATGGTTAGGTTGTGGGTTAGGGTTAGGGTTAGTGTTAGGGTTAGGGTTAGGTGAGAGTTAGGGAGAGGGTTAGGATTAGGGTTAGTTTTAGGGATAGGATTAGGGTTAGGCTTAGGGTGAGGGTGAGTGTGTGTGTTAGTGTTAGGTTTAGGTTTAGGCTTAGGGTTAGGCTGAGAGTTAGGTTGAGGTTGAGGGTTAGGGTTAGGGGGAGGGTTAGGATGAGGGTTAGGGTTAGGATTAGGGTTAGGGTAAGGGCTAGGGTGAGTGTGAGGTTTAGTGTTAGGGTTAGGGTGAGGTTTAGTGTTAGGGTTATGGTTAGGGTGAGGGTGAGGTTTAGCGTTAGAATTAGGGTTAGGGTGAGGCTGAAGGTGAGGGTTAGGGTTATCGTTTGGGTTAGTGTTAGTGTTAGGTTTAGGTTTAGGTTTAGGGTGAGGGTGAGGGTGAGGGTGAGTGTTAGGTTTAGGGTTAGGGTTAGGGTTAGGGTGAGTGTGAGGGTTAGGTTTAGGGTTAGGGTGAGGGTTAGGGTTAGTGTTATGAGGAGGATTAGGATGATGGTTAGGGTTAGGATTAGGGTTAGGGTGAGGGCTAGAGTGAGTGTGAGGTTTAGGGTTAGGGTTAGAGTGAGGTTTAGGTTTAGGGTTAGAGTTAGGGTTAAGGTGAGGCTGAGGATGAGGGTTAGAGTTAGGGTTAGGATTAGGATTAGGGTAAGGTTTAGGGTGAGCATGAGCGTTAGGGTTAGGTTTAGGGTTAGTCTTAGGGTTACACTGATTGTGAGGGTGAGGGTGAGGCTTAGGGTTAGGATTAGGGTTAGGGTGAAGGTGAGCATGTGTGTTAGGGTTAGGTTTAGGGGTAGGCTTAGGGTTAGGCTGAGGGTGAGGTTGAGGGTGAAGGTTCGGTTTAGGGTAAGGGTTAGGGTAAGGGTTAGAAGGAGGGTTAGGATGAGGGTTAGGGTTAGGATTAGGGTTAGGGTGAGGGCTAGGGTGAGGGTGAGGTTTAAAATTAGGGTTAGGGTAAGTGTTGGGGTTAGGGTTAGGTTAACAGTTTTGGTTCTGGATAAGTATAGCGTTAGGGTAAGGTTTACAGTGAGGTTGAGGCTTAGGCTTAGGGTTAGGGTTAGGCTAGGTTTAGGCTGAGGGTGAGGGTGAGGCTGAGGGTTAGGGTTAGGGTGAGTGTTAGGGTTTGGGTTACGGTGAGAGTTAGGGTTCGCTTTAAGTTTAGGGTTAGGTTGAGTGTTAGGGTTAGGGTTATGGTGAGCGTGAGGGTTAGGTTTAGGTTGACCATTAGGGTTAGCGATAGGGTTAGGTTGAGGGTTAGTGTTAGGGTGAGGGTGAGGGTTAATATGAGGATTAGGGTTCAGATTAGAGTTAGTGTGAGGGCTAGGTTGAGGGTGATGTTTAGGGTTAGTTTTAGGTTGAGGTTGAGGTTTAGGGTTAGGGTTAGCGTGAGGGTTTGGATCAGAGTTAGGGTTACGGTGATGTGAGGGTTAGGGTTAGGTTGAGGGTTAGGGTTAGAATTAGGGTTAGGGTGAGGGTGAGTATTAGGATTAGGGTTAGGCTTAGGGTTAGGGTTAGGTTTAGGTTTAGGATTAGTATTATTGTTAGGGTTAGGGATAGAGTTACAGTGAGGGTGAGGTTGAGGGTTAGGGTTAGGTTTAGGGTGAGGTTTAGGGTTAGTGTTAAGATTAGGTTTAGGGTGAGATTGAGGTTTAGGGTTAGATATAGGGTTAGTGGGAGGGTTAGGTCTAGGTTTTGGGTTAGGGTTAGTGTAGGGTTAAGGTTAGGGTGAGGGTGAGGGTGAGGGTGAGGGTTAGGTTTACGGTTAGGCTTATGCTTAGGGTTATGCTGAGGGTGAGGGTGGGTTTGAGGATTAGGGTTAGGATGATGGTTAGGATTAGGGTTAGGGTGAGGGCTGGGGAGAGGGTGAGGTTTAGGGTAAGTCTTAGGCTTAGGCTAAGGGTTAGGCTGAGCATGAGGTTGAGGGTGAGGGTTAGTGTTAGCATGATGGTTAAGTTTATGGTTAGGGTGAGGGTTAAGATGAGTTTAGGGTTAGGGTGTGGGTTAGGGTGAGGATGATGGTAAGGGTAAAGGTGACTTTTAGGCTGAGGGTGAGGGTTAAGATAAGGGTGAGGGTTAGGGTTAGGTTTAGGGTTAGGGTAGGTTTAGGTTTAGGTTTAGCGTGTGGGTTATATTGAGGATTAGGTTTAGGGTTAATGTGAGGGTTATGGTTAGGGTGGGGGTTAGGGTTCGGTTTAGGATTATTGTTAGTGTTAGTTGTAGGGTTACGGTTATGGTCAGGGTGAGGGTGAGGGTTAGGGTTAGGGTTAGGGTGAGGTTTAGTGTTAGGGTTAGGGTGAGGTTGAGGTTTAGGTGTAGAGTTAGGGTTAGGGTGAGGGTTAGGGTGAGGGTTGGGGTTAGGGTGCGGGTTAGGGTGGGGGTGACGGTTAGAGTAAAGGTGAGGGTTAGTCTGAGAGTGAGGGTTACGGTAAGGGTTAAGGTTAGGGTTAGGGTGAGGGTTGGGATTAGGGTTAGGCTTAGGCTTAGGCCCAGCATGAGGGTGAGGGTTAGGGTTCGGGATTGGGTGAGGGTTAGGGTTAGGGTTAGGGTGAGGGTTATGATGAGGTTTAGGGTTAAGATTAGCGTTAGGGTGAGTGCTAGGGTGAGGTTTAGGGTGAGGGTTAGTGTTAGGGATAGGGTTAGGGTTACGATTAGGGTTAGGGTAAGGGTGAGTGTCAGGGTTAGGGTTATGGTTAGGCTTAGAGTTAGGGTGAGGGTTAGGGTTAGGGTTTGGGTTAGGCTGAGGTTGAGGCTGAGGATTAGGGTTAGGTTTAGGGTTAGGTGTAGGGTTGTGTTTAGGGTTAGGGTTAGTATTAGGGTTAGGGTTAGGGATACGGTGAGGCTTAGTGTTAGGGTTAGGCTTAGGGCTAGGCTTTGGGTTAGTCTGAGGTTGAGGGTGGAGTTGAGGATTAGGGTTAGGGTGATGGTTAGGATTAGGGTTAGGGTGAGGGCTGGGGAGAGGGTGAGGTTTAGGGTAAGACTTAGGCTAAGGCTTAGGCTTAGGCTGAGCATGAGGTTGAGTGTATGGGTTAGGGTTAGCATGATGGTTAGGATTACCCTTAGGTTGAGTGTTAGGATGAGGTTAGGGTTAGGGTTTGGGTTAGGGTTAGGATGATGGTAAGGGTAAAGGGGAGGTTCAGATTGAGGGTGAGGATTAAGATAACGGTGAAGGTTAGGGTTAGTATTAGGGTTAGGGTAGGTTTAGGTTTTGGGTAAGGGTGAGGTTTACATTGAGGATTAGGTTTAGGGTTAGGGTGAGGGTTATGGTTAGGGTGAAGGTTAGGGTTCGGGTTAGGGTTATTGTTAGTGTTAGGGTTAGAGTTACAGTGAGGTTGAGGGTGAGGGTGAAGGTTAGGTTTAGGGTGGGGTTTAGAGTTACAGTTAGGGTTGGGTGAGGGTGAGGTTTAGGGTTAGAATTAGGGATACGGGGTGTATTAGGATGAGGATCAGGTTTAGGGTTAGTGTTAGAGTTAGGTTGATGGTGAGGATTAGGTTGAGGTTTTGGGATAGGGTTGGGTTTAGGATTAGGGTTAGGGTTAGGGTGAGTGTGAGGGTTAGTGTGAGGGTTAGGCTTAGGCTTAAGGTTAGGCTTAGGGTGAGGGTGGGAGTGAGGATTAGGGTTAGGGTGATGTTTCGGGTTAGGGTTAGTGTTATTGTTAGGGTTAGTGTTATAGTTACGGTGAGGGTGAGGGTGCGGTTGAGGGTGAGGGTTAGGGTTAGGGTGGGGTTTAGGGTTAAGTTTATGGTGAGGGTGAGGTTTAGGGTTAGATATAGGGTTAGGGTGAGGGTTAAGGTGAGGATTAGGGTGAGGGTTAGGGTTAAGGTTAGTGTTAGGGTTAGGTTGAGGGTGAGGGTTAGGTTGAGGTTTAGGGTTAGGATTAGGGTTAGGCTTAGTATGAGGGTTAGTGTTAGCGTTAGGGTTACTCTATCGGTGAGGGTAAGTGTTAGGGTGAGGGTATGGGTTAGGGTGAGGGTTATGGTTAGGGTGAGGTTTAGGATTAGGGTTAGAGTTATTGTTAGGGTTACGGTTAGGGTTAAGGTGAGAGTGAGGGTGCGGTTGAGGGTTAGGTTTAGGGTGGGTTTTAGAGTTAGGGTTAGGGTTAGGGTTAGGGTGAGGGTGAGGTTTAGGTTTAGATATAGGGTTAGGATGAGGATTAGGGTTAGGGTTAGGTTTAGGGTAAGTGTGACGGTTAGTGTTAGGGTTAGGGTTAGTCTTAGGGTGAGGGTTATGGTTAGGGTGAGGTTTAGGATTTGGGCTAGGGTTATTGTTATTGTTAGGTTTAGGGTTATGGTTGCGGTGAGGGTGAGGGTGATAGTTAGGGTTAGGGTTAGGGTGAGGTTCAGGGTTTGGGTTAGGGTTAGAGTTAGGGTTAGAGTGAGGGTGAGGTTTAGTGTTAGGGTTATGGTTTGGGTGAGGGTTAGGTTGAGGGTTAGGGTTAGCGTTAGTGTTAGGGTTAGGGTTAGGTGAGAGATATGGAGAGGATTAGGATTGGAGTTAGTCTTAGGGATAGGATTAGGGTTAGGGTGAGTGTGAGTGTGTGTGTTAGGGTTAGGTTTAGGTTTAGGCTTAGCGTTAGGCTGAGGGATAGGTTGAGGGTGAGGGTTAGGTTTAGGGGGAGGATTAGGATGAGGGTTAGGGTTGGGATTAGGGTTAGGGTAAGGGCTAGGCTGAGGGTGAGGTTTAGTGTTAGGGTTAGGGTGAGGTTTAGGATTAGGGTTAGAGTTAGGGTTAAGGTGAGGCTGAAGTTGAGGGTTAGGGTTATCGTTAGTGTTAGGGTTAGTGTTAGGCTTAGGTTTAGCTTTAGGGTTAGGGTGAGGGTTACGCTTAGGCTTAGGGTTAGGTTTAGGGAGACTGTGAGAGTTAGTGTTAGGGTTAGGGTTAGGCTTAGGGTTAGGCTGATTGTGACGGTGAGAGTTAGGGTTAGGGTTATGAGGAGCGTTAGGATGATGATTGGGTTAGGATTAGGGTTAGGTTGAGTTCTAGTGTGAGGGTGAGGTTTAGGTTTAGTTTTAGGGTGAGGTTTAGGGTTAAAGTTAGAGTTAGGGTTAAGGTGAAGCTGAGGTTGAGTTTTAGGCTTAGGGTTAGGATTAGGATTAGGGTAAGGGTTAATGTGAGCATGAGGGTTAGGGTTAGGGTTAGGCTTAGGGTTACACTGATGGTGAGGGTGAGCGTGAAGGTTAGGGTTAGGATTAGGGTTAGGGTAAAGGTGAGCATGTGTGTTAGGGTTAGGTTTTGGGGTAGGCTTAGGGTTAGGCTGAGGGTGAGGTTGAGGGTGACAGTTAGGGTTAGGATAATGGTTAGTGTAAGGGTTAGAGGGAGTGTTAGGATGAGGGTTAGGTTTAGGAATAGGGTTAGGGTGAGGGCTAGGGTGAGGGTGAGGTTTAAGGTTAGGTTTACTGTGAGGGTTAGGGTTAGGGTTAGGGTGAGGGTTTTGGTTCGGGTTAAATTTAGGGTTAGGATAAGGGTTAAGGTGAGGGTGAGGGTTAGGTTTACGTTAGGATTAGGGTTAGGGTGAGGGTGAGTGTGAGGGTTAGGGTTAGTGTTAGTGTGAGGGTTAGGATGAGGGTTAGGATTAGGGTAAGGGGGAGGGCTAGTGTGAGGGTGAGGTTTAGGGTTAGGGCTAGTGTGACGTTTAGGTTTAGGGTCAGTGTTAGGGTTAGGGTGAGGGTGAAGTTCAGGGTTAGAGTTAGGGTTAGGGTGAAGCTTATGGCTAGGGTTAGGGTTAGGGTTAGTTTTAGATTTAGGGTTAGAGTGAGGGTTAGAGTGAGTGTGAGGGTTTGGCTTAGGGTTATTATAGGGTTAGGGTAAGGGTTAGGGTGAGTGTGAGGGTTAGGGTTAGGGTTAGGGTTAGGCTAGGTTTAGGCTGAGGGTGAGGGTGAGGGTGAAGGTTAGGGTTAATGTGAGGGGTAGAGTTAGGGTTATGGTGAGCGTGAGGGTTAGGTTTAAGTTGACCATTAGGGTTTGGGTTAGTATTAGGGTTAGGGTAAGGGTTAGGGTGAGGGTGAGGGTTAAGATTCGGATTAGGGTTCAGATTAGAGTTAGGGTGAGGGCTAGTTTGAGGCTGAGGGATAGGGTTTGTGTTTGGTTGAGGTTTAGGTTTAGGGTTAGGGTAAGGGTGAGGGTTTGGATAAGATTTAGGGTTACAGTGATGTGAGGGTTAGGGTTAAGTTGAGGGTTAGGGTTAGAATTAGGGTTAGGTGAGGGTGAGTGTTAGGATTAGGGTTAGGCTTAGGGTTAGGGTTAGGGTTAGTGTTATGATTAGTGTTATTGTTAGGGTTAGGGTTAGAGTTACAGTGAGGGTGAGGGTGAGGGTTAGGGTTAGTTTTAGGGTGAGGTTTAGGGTTAGGGTTAGGACTAGGGTTAGGGTGAGAGTGAGGTTTAGGTTTAGATTTAGGGTTAGGGGGAGGGTTAGTTCGAGGGTTAGCGTTAGGGTTAGTGTTAGGTTTAAGTTTAGGGTGATGGTTAAGTTGAGTTTTAAGGTTAGGGTTAGGGTTAGGGTTAGAATTAAGGTTAGGGTGAGGGTGACTGTGAGGTTTCGGTTTACGGTTAGGCTTAGGGTTAGGGTTAGGCTGAGCGTGAGTGTGGGGTTGAGGATTAGGGTTAGGGTCATGGTTAGGATTAGGGTTAGGGTGAGGGCTGGGGAGAGGGTGCGGTTTAGGGTAAGTCTTAGGCTTAGGCTTAGGGTTAGGCTGAGCATGAGGTTGAGTGTGAGGGTTAGTGTTAGCATGATGGTTAATTTTAAGGTTAGGGTGAGGGTTAGGATGAGGTTAGGGTTAGGGTGTGGGTTAGTTTGAGGATGATGGTAAGGGTAAAGTTGACTTTTAGGCTGAGGGTGAGGGTTAAGATAAGGGTGAGGTTTAGGGTTAGGTTTAGGGTTAGGGTTAATGATAGGGTGAAAGTGAGGGTGAGTTTTAGGATTAGAGTTAGGTTTAAGGAGAGGCTGAGGGTGAGGGTTAGGGTTAGGGGTAGGATTAGGATTAGGGTAAGGATTAGGGTGAGTGTGAGGGTTAGGGTTAGTGTTAGGGTCAGGCTTTTGGTTACACTGAGGGTGAGGGTGAGGGTGAGGGTTAGGGTTAGGATTTGGATTAATGTGAGGGTGATTGTGTGTGTTAGTGTTAGGTTTAGCGTTAGGCTTAGGGTTAGGCTGAGGGTGAGGTTGAGGTTGAGGGTTAGGTTTAGGATGAGGGTTGGCTTAAGGGTTAGGGATAGGTTTACGATGAGGGTTAAGGTTAGGATTAAGGTTAGGGTGAGGGCTAGGTTGACGGTAAGGTTTAGCGTTAGGTTTAGGGTGAGGTTTTAGGTTTGGGTTAGTTTTAGGTTGAGAGTTACGTTTCAGGTTATGTTTAGGGCTAGGGTGAGGGTTAGGGTAAGGATTAAGGTGAGGGTGAGGGTTAGGGTTCGGTTGAGGGTAAGGCTTACGATTAGGGTTAGGATGAGGTTTAGGGTGAGGGTGAGGTTTAAGGTTAGGTTTATGATTAGGATTACGGTTAGGGTTAGGGTGAGTGTGAGGGTTATGGTTAGATTTAGGGTTAGGCTGAGGGTGAGGGTGAGGGTGAGGTTAGGGTTAGGGTGAGGTTTAGGTTTAGGGTTAGGTTTAGGGTTAGGGTGAGCATGAGGTTTAGTGTTAGAGGTAGGGTTAAGGTGAAGCTGAGGGTGAGGTATAGGGTTAGGGTTAGGTTTAGGCTTAGGGTTAGGCTGAGGGTGAGGGTGGGGCTGAGGATTAGAGTTAGCCTTAGGGTTTGGCTTAGTGTTAGGTTTATTTCTAGTGTTATGGTTAGGGTTAAGTTTGCGGTGAGGCTGAGGCTGAGTGAGAGAGTTATGGTTAGGGTTATTGTTAGGGTTAGGGTTTGTGTTATTGTTATGGTTAGGCTTAGAATTACGGTTAGGTTGAGGGTGAGGGTGAAGTTTAGGGTTAGGGTGCGGTTTAGGGTTATTGTTAGGGTTAGACTGAAGGTGAGGGTGGGGGTGAGGATTAGGGTTAGGGTGAGGCTGATTGTGTGTGTTAGGGTTAGGTTTAGGGTTAGGCTTAGGGTTAGGCAGAGTGGGAGGTTGAGGGGGAGGGATAGAGTTAGAGGGTGACTTAGTATGAGGGTTAGGTTTAGGATTAGGTTTATGGTAAGGGCTAGGGTGAGGGTGAGGTTTAGGGTTAGGGTTAGGGTGAGGGTTAGGGTTATGGTTAGGGTTAGGGTGAGGGTGAGGGTGAGGTTTAGGGTTAGAATTAGGGTTCGGGTGAGGATGAGGGTGAGGGTTAGGGTTAGGGTTAGTGTTAGTGTTAGGGATAAGGTTAGGGTGAGGGTTAGGGTGAGGGTGAGGGTTAGGGTTAGGGTTAGGATTAGGATTATGGTTAGGGTTAGGGTGAGTGTGAGGGTTAGGGTTAGGTTTAGGCTGAGGGTGTGGGTGAGGCTGAGGTTAGTATTAGGGTGAGGTATAGGTTTAGGTTTAGGGTGAGCATGAGGTTTAGTGTTAGAGGTAGGGTTAAGGTGAGGCTGAGGGTGAGGGTTAGGGTTAGGTTTAGGATTAGGATTAGGGAAAGGGTTAGGGTGAGCTTGAGGGTTAGGGTTAGGGTTAGGGTTATGCGTAATGTTACAGTGTGGATGAGGGTGAGTGTTAGGGTTAGGGTTAGGATTAGGATTAGGGTAAGGGTTAAGGTGAGGTTTAGGATAATGCATAGGTTAGGGAGAGTGTGAGGTTTAGGGTTTGAATTAGGGTAAGGTGAGGCTGAGGGTGAGGGTTAGGGTTAGGGATAGGATTAGGATTACAGTAAGGGTTAAGGTGAGTGTGAGGGTTAGGGTTAGTGTCAGGTTTAAGGTTAGGGTGATATTTATGGTTCAGGTTAATCTTAGGATTAGAGTGAGGTTTAGGTTTAGGGTTACCTTGAGCATGAGGTTTAGGGTTAGGTTGAGGGTTAGGGTTAGGTTTAGGGTTCTGGTGAGGTTAGGGTTAGGGTTAGTGTTAGGGTGAGGGTAAGTGTTAGGATGAGGGTTTGGGTTAGGGTGAGGGTTTTGGTTAGGGTGAGGGTTAGGATTAGGTTTAGGTTTATTGTTAGGGTTAGGCTTAGGCTTAGGTTAAGAGTTAGGGGGAGGGTTAGGGTTAGGATTAGGGTAAGGGTTAGGATTAGGGTTAGGGTGAGGGTGTGTGTTAGGTTTAGGTTTAGGGTTAGGGTCAGGGTTAGGTTGAGGGTGAGGTTGAGGGTGAGGGTTAGGGTTAGGGGGAGGGTTAGGATTAGGGTTAGTGTTAGGATTAGGGTTAGGGTTTGGGCTAGGGAGAGGGTGAAGTTTAGTGTTAGGGTTAGGGTGAGGTTTAGGGTTAGGGTTAGGGTTGGGGTTAGGGTGAGGTTGAGGTCTAGGGTTAGATTTAAGGTTAGGGTTCGCCTGAGGGTGAGGTTTAGGGTTAGGGTTAGGGTTAGGTTGAGGGTGAGGTTTAGTTTGAGGTTTAGGGATAGGATTAGGTATAGGATTAGGGTTAGGGTGAGGCTGAGTGTGAGGGTTAGGGTGAGGGTTAGGCTTAGGCTTAGGGTTAGGCTGAGGGTGAGGGTGGGTGTGAGGATTAGGGTTAGGGTGATGGTTAGGGTTAGTGTTATTGTTAGTGTTAGGGTTTGATTTACCTTGTGAGTGAGGTTGCGGGTGAGGTTTAGTGTTAGGGTTAGTGTGGGGATTATGGTTACGGTTAGGTTTAGGGTTAGGTTGAGGATGAGGTTGAGGGTTAGATATAGGATTAGAGGGAGAGTTACTGAGAGGGTTAGGATTAGGGTTAGGGTGAGGCGGAGTGTTAGCATTAGGGTTATGGTTATTGTTTGGGTTAGGTTTAGGGTTAGGATTAGTGTTATTGTTAGGCTTAGTGTTAGAGTTATGGTGAGGGTGAGTGTGAGGGTGTGGGTTAGGGTTAGGGTTAGGGTTAGGCTTAGGCATAGTTTTAGGCTGAGTGTGAGGGTGGGGGTGAGGATTAGGGTTAGGGTGATGTTTAGTGTTAGGGTTAGGGTGAGGGTTAGTGTTAGGGTTAGGGTTAGAGTTATGGTTAGAGTGAGGGTGTGGTTTAGGGGTACAGTTATTGATAGCGTGAGGGTGAGGTTTAGGGTTAGGGTTAGGGTGGTGTTGACCGTAAGGGTAAAGTTGAGTTTTAGGGTGAGGGTGAGGGTTAAGGTATGGGTGAGAGTTAGGGTTAGGGTGAGGTTTATCATTAGGGTCAGGGTGAGGGTGAGGGTTAGATTGAGGATTAGTGTTAGGGTTAGTGTGAGGTTTAGGTTGAAGATGAGGGTAAGGGTTAGGGTGAGGGCTAGAGTGAGGGTGAGGTTTAGGGTTAGTGTTACGGTGGGGTTTAGGGTTAGGGTGATGGTTAGTGTTATTGTGAGGGTTAGTTTTAGAGTTAGCGTGAGTGTTAGGGTTAGGGTTAGTGTTAGGGTGAGGGTGAGGGTGAGGTTAGCGTTAGGGTTAGGATGAGGTTTAGGGATAGGGTTAGGGTTAGGGTTAGGTTCAGGGTTAGGTTCAGTGTTTGAGTTAAGTTTAGGGTGAGGCTGAGGGTGAGGTTGAGGGTTAGGATTAATGTTAAGGTTATTCTTAAGATGAGGGTTAGGTTGAGGGTGAGGGTTTGGGTTAGGGTTAGGAGTAGGATTAGGTTTAGGGTTAGGGTGAGTGTGAGGATTAGGGTAAGGGTTAGGGTTAGGCTTAATGTTAGGATGAGGGTGAGGGTGAGGGTCAGGGTTAGGGTGAGGGTGATATTTACGATTAGGATTAGGGTGAGTGTGAGGTTTAGGGTTAGGTTTAGGTTTAGGTTTAGGCTGAGCATGAGGGTGAGGGTTAGGGGTATGGTGAGGTTTAGGGTTAGGGTTATGGGGAGGGTTAGGAGGAGAGTTAGGGTTAGGATTAGGGTTAGAGTTAGGGTTAAATTGAGACTGAGGATGAGGCTTAGCGTTAGGGTAAGGATAAGGATTAGGGTAAGGGCTAGGTTGAGTGTGAGGGTTAGGGTTAGGGTTAGGTTTAGGCTTAGGGTTACGCTGATGGTGAGGGTGAGGGTGAGGGTTAGGGTTAGGATTAGGGTTAGGGTGAGAGTTAGGGTTCAAGTTAAGTTTAGGTTTAGGGTGTGGGTTACGGTTAGGGTTACGTGGAGCGTGAGGTTTATGTTTTGGTTGAGGGTTAGAGTAAGTGTTAAGGTTAGGGTGAATTTAGGGTTAGGGTTAGTGTAAGGGTTAGTGTTAGGGTTAGTGTTAGGGTTAGGGTTAGTGTTAGGGTGAGGGTAAATGTTAGGGTGAGGGTTTGCGTTAGGGTGAGGGTCATGGTTAGGTTGAGGGTTAGGATTAGGGTTCGGGTTATTGTTTGGGATAGGTTTAGGTTTATGGTTATGTTGAGGGTGAGGTTGAGGGTTAGGGTTAGGGTTAGGGTGAGGTTTATGGTTTGGGTTAGGGGTAGAGTTAGGTTTAGGGTGAGGGTGAGGTTTAGGTTTATAGTAAGGGTGAGGGTTAGGTTGAAGTTTAGGGTTAGGGTTAGGGTTAGAATTAGGGTTAGCGTGATGGTGAGTGTGTGTGTTTGGGTTAGGTTTAAGGTTAGGCTTAGGGTTAGGCTGAGGGTGAGGTTTAGGGTTAGACTTAGGGTAAGGGTGAGTCTGATCTTGAGGTTTAGGGTTAGGTTTAGTGTTAGACTTCGGGTTACGGTGAGGGTTAGACTGAGTGTGAGGGTTATGCTTAGTGTTAGGATTAGGTTTAGGGTAAGGGTTAGGGTGAGTGTGAGGGTTAGGGTTAGGTTTAGGCTGAGGCTTAGGATTAGGCTGAGGGTGAGGGTGAGGGTGAGTTTAGGTTTACTCTTAGGGTGAGAGTTAGTGTTCGGTTAAGTTTAGGGTTAGGGTGAGGGTTAGATTTAGGCTAAGGATTAGGGTTAAAGTTAGGGTTAGGGTGAGGGTTAGGATGAGGATTAGGGTTATGATTAGGGTAAGGTTGAGGCGAGGGTGAGGTTGAGGATTAGGGTTAGTGTTAGGGTAAGGTTTAGTGTTAGGGTTAATGTTAGGGTGAGGGTTAGCATGAGGGTTAGGGTTAACTTTAGGGTGAGGATTAGGGTTAGGATGAGGGTAAGGGTTAGGACTTGTGTTAGTGTGAGGGTGAGTTTTAGGGTTAGATTTAGCGTTAGGTGGACGCTTAGGTCCAGGGTTAGAGTAAGTGTTACGGTTAAGGTTAGGTGAGGGTTACTTTGAAGTTTAGGGTTATGGTTAGTGTTAGGGTTAGGTTTAGGGTTATTGTAAGGGGGAGTGTGAGGGTTAGGCTTAGGCTTAGGGTCAGGCTGAGGGTGAGGGTGGGGGTGAGTATTAGGTTTAGGGTGATTGTTAGGGTGAGGGTTTTGATGAGAGTAAGTGTTAGGATTAGGGTTAGGGTGAGGGCTAGGGTGAGGATGAGGATTAGGATGAGGGTTAGCGTTATGGTCAGGGTGAGGGTTAGTGTTAGGGTGAGAGTTAGTGTTAGGATTAGGCTTAGGATGAGGGTGAGTGTTAGCATTAGGACTAGGGTTATGGTTAGGTTTAGGGTTAGGACTAGTGTTATTTTTAGGGTTAGGGTTATAGTTATGGTGAGGGTGAGGGTTTGGTTTAAGGTTTCGGTGAGGTTTAGGGTTATTATTAGGATTAGGGTTAGGGTGAGGGTGAGGTTTAGGGTTAGATTTAGGGTTAGTTACAGGGTTAGGTCCAGGGATAGGGTTATGGTTAGTGTTAGTGCTAAGGTTAGGGTGAGGTTTAGGTTGAGTTTTAGGGTTAGGGTTAGAGTTAGGGTTAAGATTAGGATTAGGGTTATGGTGAGGGTGAGTGTGAGGGTTAGGTTTAGGGTTAGGCTTAGGCTTAGGATTAGGCTGAGGGTGAGGGTGTGGGTGAGAATTAGGGTTAGGGTGATGGTTAGAGTTAGGGTTAGGGGCAGGTTTAGGGTTAGAGTTAGGGTTAGGATGAGGCTGAGGTTGAGGGTTAGGTTTAGGGTTAGTGTTAGAGTTAGGGTTAGAGTGAGCGTTAGGGTGAGGGTATGGTTTAGGCTTAGTGTTAGGATTAGGATTAAGGGAAAGGTTAGGGTGTGTGTGAGGGTTAGGGTTACGGTTAGGTTTAGGCTTAGGGTTAGGATGAGGGTGAGTGTGAGGATGAGGGTTAGGGTTAGGGTGAGGGTTAGTTTTAGGGTTAGGGTGAGAGTTAGGTTTCAGGTTAAGTTTACGGTTAGGGTTAGGGTTAGGTTTAATTTTAGGGTTAGGGTTAGGGTTTGGTTTAGGGTTAGTGTTAGTGTTAGGGTTAGTTTTAGGGTTACAGTGGGGGTTAGGATTAGAGTTGGGGTTAGGGTTAGGGTTAGGCTGAGGGTGACGGTGGGGGTGAGGATTAGAGTTAGGGTTAGGGTTAGGGTTAATGTTAGTGTTATGATTAAGTTCAAGTTTCCAGTGAGGGTGATGCTGACGGTGAGGGTTATGCATATGGTTAGGGTTAGGGTTAGTGTTATTGTTAGGGTTAGGGTTAGACTTATGTTGAGGTTGAGGGTGAGGGTGAGGGTTAGGGTTAGGCTGAGGTTTAGGGTTAGGGTTAAGGTTAGGTTTAGGTTGAGGGTGAGGTTTAGGGTTACAGATAGGTTTAGGGGGAGGTTTAGGTTGAGGTTTGGGTTAGCGTTAGTGTTAGGGTTAGGGTGAGGTTGAGGGTTAGGTATAGGGTTAGGTTTAGGATTAGAGTTACAATGAGGGTGAGTGTAAAGGTTAGGGTGAGGGTTAGGCTTAGACTTAGGCTTAGGCAGAGGGTGAGGTTGGGGGTGAGGATTAGGGTTAGGGTGATGGTCCGGGTTAGGGTTAGTGTTATTGTTAGGGTTATTGTTAGAGTTATGGTGAAGCTGAGGGTGCGGTTGAGGTTTAGGTTTAGGGTTAGGGTGGGGTTTAGAGTTATGGTTAGGGTTACTGTTAGGGTGAGGGTGAGGTTTAGGGTTACATATAGGGTTATGGAGGTGGTTAGCGTGAGGGTTAGGTTTAGGGTTAGTTTTAGGGTTAGGGTGAGGGTGAGGTTTACGGTTAGATATAGGTTTAGGGGAAGGGTTACGGTTAGGATTAGGGTGAGGTTTAGGGTTAGGGTTAGGGTTAGAGTTACAGTGAGGGTGAGGGTGCGAATGAGTGTGAGGATTACTTTTAGGTTTAGGGTTAGGCGTAGGGTTAGGCTTAGGGTTAGGCTGAGGGTGAGGGTGAGGGTTAGTGTTAAGGTAAGGGTTATGATTAGGGTTATGAGGAAGGTTAGCACGAGGGTTAGGGATAGGATTAGGGTTAGGGTGAGTGTGAGGTTTAGGGTTAGGATGAGGATGAGTTTTAGTGTTAGGGTTAACTTTAGGGTTAGGTTGAGGGTGAGGTTTAGGGTTAGAATTAGGGTTAAGGTGAGGCTGAGGGTGAGGGTTAGGGATAGGGTTAGGATTAGGATTAGGGTAAGGGTTAGGGTGTGTGTGAGGGTTAGGTTTAGGGTTAGGCTTAGGGTTACACTGAAGGTGAGGATGAGGGTGAGGTTTAGGGTTAGGGTAAGGTTTAGGTTTAGGGTGATTGTTAGGGTTTATGTTAGGGTGAGTTTTAGGGTTAGGGTGATGGTTAGGGTTAGTTTGAGCGTTAGTGTTAGTCTTAGGGTTAGTGTTAGGGTGAGGGTAAATGTTAGGTGAGGGTTAAGGTTAGGGTGAGGTTTATGAGTAGGGTGAGGGTTAGGGTTAGGTTTAGGGTTTTTGTTAGGTTTAGGGTTACAGTTAGGGTTATGGTGAAGGTGAGGGTGAGGGTTAGGGTTAGTATGAGGGTTAGGTTTGTGTTATGATCAGAGTTAGGTTTAGGGTGAGGGTGAGGTTTAGGGTTAGAGTTAGGGGTAGTGTTAGGGTTAGGGATAGGGTGAGGGTTAGGGTTAGGGTTAGGGTTAGGCTTAGGTTTAGGCTTAGGCTTAGGCCGAGCATGAGGGTGAGGATTAGGGTTAGGGTTAAGGTGAGGGTTAGTGTTAGGATTAGGTTTAGGGTGAGGGGTAAGGATTAGGGTTAGGCTTAGGTTTAGGGTGATGGTTAGGGTTAGGGTTTGGGTTAGGATGAGGGTGAGGCTGAGGATTAGGGTTAGGTTTAGTGTTAGGTTTAGAGTTTGGTTTAGGGTTAGGGTTAGTGTCAGTGTTAGGGTTTGTGTTAGGGTTACGGTGAGGTTTAGGTTTAGGGTTAGGGTTAGGTTTAGGCGGAGGGTGAGGGTGGGGGTAAGGATTAGAGTTAGGTTTAGGGTTAGGGTTAGGGTTATTGTTAGTGTTATGGTGAGGGTTAAGTTTGTAGTGAGGGTGAGGCTGAGGTTGAGGGTTATGTTTAGGGTTAGGGTTATGGTAAGTGTTATTGTTAGGGGTAGGGTTAGACTTATGTTAAGGTTGAGGGTTAGGGTTAGGGTGAGGTTTAGGGTTAGGTTTAGGGTTAGGTTGAGGGTGAGATTTAGCGTTACAGATAGGGTTAGGGGGAGGGTTAGGGGGAGGTTTAGGGTTAGCGTTAGTGTTAGGGTTAGGGTGAGGGTTAGGGTTAGGTTGAGGTTTAGGGATAGGGTTAGTTTTAGGATTAGAGTTAGGATGAGGGTGAGTGTAATGGTTAGGGTGAGGGTTAGGCTTAGGGTTAGGGTTAGGCAGAGGGTGAGTTTGGGGGTGAGGATTACGGTTAGGGAGATGTTTCATTTTAGGGTTAGTGTCATTGTTAGGGTTAGGTTTAGAGTTACAGTGAGGGTGAGGGTGCGGGTGAGTGTTAGGTTTAGGGTTTTGATGGGGTATAGGGTTAGGGTTAGGTTTACAGTTAGGGTGAGGTTGAGGTTTAGGGTTTGATATAGGGTTAGGGAGAGGGTTCGGGTGAGGGTTAGGGTTAGGATTAGTGTTAGGGTTAGGGTGAGGCTGTGGTTTAGGGTTAGATATAGAGTTAGGGGGAGGGTTAGGGTTAGGGGGAGGTTTAGGGTTAGGGTTAGGGTGAGGGTTAAGGTTAGGGTTAGAGTTACAGTGAGGGTGAGGTTGATGGTGACTGTGAGGGTTAGGGTTAGGTTTAGGGGTAGGCTTAGGTTTAGGCTTAGGATTAGGCTGAGGGTGAATGTGAGGGTGAGGGTTAGGGTTAGGGTGAAGGTTAGGGTTAGGGTTATGGGGAAGGTTAGGATGAGGGTTAGGGTTAGGATTAGGGTTAGGGTGAGGGCTAGGGTTAGGGTTAGGGTTAGGTTGAGGATGAGGTTTAGGGTTAGAGTTACGGTTAAGGTGAGGCTGAGGTTGAGGGTGAGGGTTAGGATTAGGGTTAGGGTTAGGATTAGGGTAAGGGTTAGTGTGAGTGTGAGGGTTACGGTTAGGGTTAGGATTAGGCTTAGGATTACACTGAGAGTGAGGGTGAGGGTTAGGGTTAGTGTATGGGTTAGGGTTAGGGTTAGGGTGAGAGTTAGGGTTCCGTTTATTTTTGGTTTAGGGTGAAGTTTAGGGTTAGGCTTAAATTGTGCATGAGTGTTAGGGTTAGTTTGAGGGTTAGGGTTAGGGTTAGGGTTAGGGTGAGGTTTAGGGTTAGAGTTAGGATGAGGGTTAGAGTGAGGATTAGGGTTAGGATTAGGGTTAGGTTGAGGGCTAGGTTGAGGGTGAGGGTTAGGGTTAGTGTTAGGGTGAGGTTTAGGGTTAGGGTTAGGGTTAGGGTTAGAGTTAGGATTAGGGTTAGGGTGAGGGCAAGAGTGAGGCTGAGGGTGAGGGTTAGAGTTAAGGTTAGCGTGAGGTTTAGGGTCTGTGTTAGGGTTAGAGTGAGGGTGAGGTTTAGGGTTAGAGTCAGGGTTAGGGTGAGGGTTAGGTTGAGGCTTAGGGTTAGGGTTAGTGTTAGGGTTAGGGTTAGGTTGAGATTTAGAGGGAGGGTAAGGGTTAGTGTTAGAGTAAGGGATAGGATTAGGGTTAGGGTTAGGATTAGGTTTGGTGTAAGGTCTAAGGTGAGGGTGAGGTTTAGTGTTAGGGTTATGGTGAAGTTTTGGGCTCGGGATAAGGTTAGGTTAAGTGAGAGGGTGAGGTTTAGGGTTAGAGTTAGGGTTTGGGTGAGGCTGAGATTGAGGGTTAGCTTTAGGGTTAGTGTTAGGTTTAGGGTGAAGGTGAGTTTGAGGATGAGGGTTAGGATTAGGGTGAGGTTGAGGATTTGGTTTAGGTGGAGGGTTAGGTTGAGGTCAGGGTTAGGGTTAGGGTTAGGCAAAGGATGAGGATGTGGGTGAGGGTTAGGTTTAGGTTGAGGGAATGTTTTAGGGTTTTGAGGAGGGTTAGGATGAGGGTTAAGGTTAGGATTAGGGTTAGGGTGAGGGCTAGGGTGAGGGTGAGATTTAGGTTTAGGTTTATCGGAAGCTTTAGGGTTAGGGTTAGGGTTAGGGTGAGGCTAAGATTTAGAGTTAGGGTTAAGCTTAGGCTTAGGGTTAGGCTGAGGGTGACGTTGAGGGTGAGGGTTAGGGTTAGGGTGAGCATGAGCGTTAGGATTAGGGTGAGGTTTAGGGTGAGGGTGAGGTTAAGGCTTAGGGTTAGGATTAGGATTATGATATGGGTTAGGGTTAGTGTGACAGTTAGGGTTAGGTTTAGGCTTAGCCTTAGGTTTCGGCTGAGGGTGAGGGAGAGGGTGAGGGCTAGGGTTAGGGTGCAGCTTAGGGTTAGGGTTAAGGTGAGAGTTAGGGTTCCGTTAAATTTAGGGTTAGGGTGAGCATTAGGGTCAGGATTCGGTTTAGGGTGAGGGCTAGGGTGAGGCTGAGGGTTAGGGTTAGTGTTAGGGTAAGGTTTAGGTTTAGGGATAGAATTAGCGTGAGGGTTAGGGTTAGGATTAGGGTTAGGGTGAGTGTGATAGTTCGAATTTGGTTTAGGTTTAGCAATAGGGTTATGTTTATCTTTAGGATTAGTGATATTGTTAGGGTTAGGATTAGTATTAGGGTTAGGGTGAATTTGAGGTTTAGGGTTAGATTTAGGGTTAGTTGTTGGGTTAGGACGAGGGTTAGTGTTAGGGTTACTGTTAAGCTTAAGGTTAGGGTGAGGGTTAGGTTGAGTTTTAGGGTTAAAGTTAGGGTTAGGGTTAGGATTAGGGTTAGGGTGAGGGTGAGTGTGATGGTTAGGGTTAGGCTTAGGCGTAGGGTTAGGCTGAGAGTGCAGGGGGTGAGAATTAGGGTTATGGTGATGGTTAGGTTTAGGTTAATGTGAGGGTTAGGATGAGGGTTAGGGTTAGGATTCGGTTTAGGGTGAGGCTAGGGTGAGGGTGAGGGTTAGGGTTAGGGTTAGGGTGTGGTTTAGTGTTAGGGATAGGATTAGAGTTAAGGTTAGCCTGAGGGTGAGGTTTAGGGGTAGAGTTAGGGTTAGGGTTAGGGTTAGGGTTAGGGTGAGGGTTAGGGTGGGGGTGAAGGTAAGGGTAAACGTGAGGATTAGGCTGAGGGTGAGATTTAGAGGGAGGGTAAGGGTTAGTGTTAGTGTAAGGGATAGGATTAGGGTTAGGGTGAGGGCTAGGGTGGGGGTGAAGTTTAGCGTTAGGTTTAGGGTAAGCTTTAGGGTGAGGGTTAGGGTTAGGGTGAGGCTGAGGTTTAGAGTTTGGGTTAAGCTTAAGCTTAAGGTTAGGCTGAGGATGAGGGTGAGGGTGAGTGTTAGGGTTAGGGTGAGGGTTAGGTTTAGGGTTAGGGAGAGAGTTAGGGTTAGGGTTAGGGTTAGGGATAGGGTGAGGTTAAGGCTTAGGGTTAGGATTAGGATTAGGATATGGGTTAGTGTGAGTGTGACAGTTAGGGTTAGGGTTAGGCTTAGCCGTAAGTTTAGGCTGAGGTTGAGGGTGAGTGTGAGTGTTAGGGTTAGGGTGAGGCTTAGGGATAGGGGTAGGGTGAGAGTTAGGGTTCGGTTAAGTTTAGGGTTAGGGTGAGCATTAGGGTAAGGATTAGGGTTAGAGTGAGGGCTAGGGTGAGGTTAAGGGTTAGGGTTAGTTTTAGGGTAAGGTTTAGGTTTAGGGTCAGGGTTAGGGTGAGGGTTAGGATGAGGTTTAGGGTTACAGTGAGGGTGAGGGTTAGGGTTAGGTTGAGGGTTCGGGTTAGGATTAGTGTTAGCGTGAGGGTGATTGTTAGAATTAGGGTTAGGTTTAGCATTAGGGTTCTGTTTCTCGTTAGGATTAGTGATATTGTTAGGGTTAGGGTTAGTATTAGGGTTAGGGTGAGGATGAGGTTTAGGGTTAGATTTAGGTTTACTTGTTGGGTTAGGACGAGGTTTAGGGTTAGGTTCAGTGTTAGGCTTAAGGTTAGGGTGAGGGTTAGGTTGAGGTTTAGGGTTAGGGTTAGGGTTATGGTTAGGATTAGGGTTAGGGTGAGGGTGAGTGTGATGGTTAGGGTTAGGCTTAGGCTTAGGGTGAGGGGGGGTGAGAATTAGGGTTATGGTGATGGTTAGGTTTAGGTTTAGTGTGAGGGTTAGGGTTAGGATTCAGTTTAGGGTGAGGCTAGGGTGAGGGTGAGGGTTAGGGTAAGGGTTAGGCTTAGGCTTAGGGTTACACTGAGGATGAGGTTGAGGGTGAGGGTTAGGTTTAGGGTTAGGGTGAGGTTTAGTGTTAGGGTTAGGATTAGAGTTAGGGTGAGGTTTAGTGTTAGGGTTAGGATTAGAGTTAGGGTTAGCCTGATGGTGAGGTTTAGGGGTAGAGTTAGGGTTAGGGTTACGGTTAGGGTTTGGGTGAGGGTTAGGGTGGGAGTGAAGGTAAGTTTAAACGTGAGGGTTAAGGCTGAGGATGAGGGTTACGGTAAGGGTGCTGGTTAGGGTTATGGTGAGGTTTAGGGTTATGTTTAGTGTGAGGTTGAGGTTTAGATTGAGGATTAGTGTTAGGGTTAGTGTGAGGTTTAGGGTGAGGATGAGGGTTAGTGTTAGGTTGAGGGCTAGGGTGAGGGGGATGGGTAGGGTTAGTGTTAGGGTGAGGTTTAGGGTAAGGGTTTTGGTTACGATTAATGTTAGGGTTAGGCTTAAGGTGATGGTTAGGGTGAGGGTGAGGGTTAGGGTTAAGTTTACTATTAGGATTAGGGTTAAGGTTAGGGTGAGTGTGAGGGTTAGGGTTGGGGTTACTGTTAGGCTGAGGGTGAGTGTGAGGCTTAGGGTTAGGGTGAGGTTTAGGGTTAGAGTTAGGGTGAGAGTTAGGGTTCGGGTTAAGTTAAGGGTTAGGGTGAGAGTTAGGGTAAGGGTTACAGTGAGGGTGAGCTTTAGGGTTAGTTTGAGGGTTAAGGTTAGGGTTAGGCTTAAGGTGAGATTGAGGTTTATGGTTAGAGTTAGGTTTAGGGTGAGGCTGATTGTGTGGGTTGGGGTTAAGGTTAGTGTTAGAGTTAGGGTTACGGTGAGGATTAGGGTGAGGGTGAGGGTTAGCCTTAATGTTAGGTTTAGGATTAGGGTAATTGTTATGGTGAGTGTGAGTTTAGGGTTAAGGGTTAGGTTAAGGTTTAGGGTTAAGTTGAGGGGGAGGGTTAGAATTAGGGTTAGGGTTAGGGCTAGGGTGAGGGTGAGGGTTAGAGTTAGGGTTAGGGTTAGGTTTAGGGTTAGGATTAGGGTTACTGTGAGGGTATGTTAGGTTTAGGGTTAGGGTTAGGATTTGAGTTAGGGTGAGGGTAAGGCTGAGGGTGAGGGTTATGGTTAGGTTTAGGCTTAGGCTTAGGGTTAGGCTGAGGGTGAGTGTGGAGGTGAGGAATAGGTTTTGGATGATGGTTAGGGTTA
The DNA here is from genome assembly GCF_024711535.1 of Dipodomys merriami. NCBI lineage: Eukaryota > Metazoa > Chordata > Mammalia > Rodentia > Heteromyidae > Dipodomys > Dipodomys merriami. Next base: position 338,265 of record NW_027206276.1, on the reverse strand, counting down.
GGGTTATGGTGAGGGTTAGGATGAAGGTTAGGGTTAGGATTAGGTTTAGGGTGAGGTTGAGGGTTAGGGCTAGAGTTATGCTTAGGCTGAGGGTTAGGCTGAGGGTGAGGGTTGGGATTAGGTTGATGGATATGCATAGGGTTAGGTTGTGTGTTAGGATGACGGTTAGGGTTAAGGTTAGTGTGAGTGTTAGGGTTCGGTTTAAATTTAGGGTTAGGGTTATAGTTAGTGTTAGGGTGAGGGTGAGTGTGTGGGTTATGGTTAGGTTTAGGGTTAGTCTTAGGGTTAGCCTGAGGGTTAGGTTGAGTGTGAGGTTTAGGGTTAGGGTGAGGGTTAGGTTTAGGGTTAGATTGAGGGTTAGGATGTGGGTTAGGTTTAGGATTAGGGTTAGGGTGAGAGCTAGGGTGAGGGTGAGGTTTAGGGTTAGGGTTAGGGTGAGGTTTAGGGTTAGGGTTAGGGTTAGGGTCACTGTGAGTTTGTAGTTTACGGTTAGATATAGGGTTAGGGTGAGGGTTAGGGTAAGGGTTCGGGTTAGTGTTAGGGTTAGGTTTAGGGTGATGGTTAGGGTGAGGGTGTGTGTTAGGTTTAGGGTTAGGATTAGGATTGGGGTTAGGGAGAGGGTCAGTGTGAGGATTAGGGTTAGGTTTAGGGTTAGGCTTAGGGTTAGGCTGAGGGTGAGGGTGAGGGTGAGGTTTAGGGTTAAGGTGAGGGTTAGGTTTAAGGTTATGGTGAGAGTTAGGTTTCGGTTAAGTTTAGGCTTAGGGTGAGGGTTAGGTTGCGGGTGTCGTTAAGGTTAAAGGTGAGTGTTAGGCTGAGGGTGAGGGTTACTGTAAGGGTGAGGGTTAAGGGTAGGCTGAGGGTTAGGTTAAGGGTTAGGGTTATGGTTATTGTGAGGGTGAGGGTTAGATTTAGGATTAGGGTTAGGGTTAGTGTGAGGTTTATGATGAGGATGAGATTTATGGTTAGGGTGAGGGTTAGGGTTAGATTTAGGGTTAGGGTGAATGTTAGGGTTAGGGTTAGTGTTAGGGTGAGGTTTAGGGTTATAGTTAGGGTTAGGGTTAGTGTGAGGGTTAGTGTTAGTTTGAGGGTATGTTTTAGGGTGAGTTTTAGGGTTAGGGTGAGGGTTATGGTTAGGGTGATGTTTAGGGTTAGGGTAAGGTTTATTGCTAGGTTTAGGGTTACGGTTACTGTGAGGGTGAAGGTGAAGGTGAGGTTTAGGGTTAGGGTTAGGGTGAGAAATAGGGTTAGCATTATTGTTAGAGTTAGGGTTAGGGTGAAGGTGAGGATGAGGTTTAGGGTTAGGCTTAGGGTGAGGTTTCGGGTTTGGGTTAGGGTTAGAGTTAGGTTTAGGGTGAGGGTGAGGTTTAGGGTTAGAGCTAGGGTTAGGTTGAGGGTTTGGTTGAGGGTTAGGGTTAGTGTTAGGGTTAGCGTTAGGGTGAGAGTTAGGCGGAGGTTTATGGTTACATTTAGGTTTAGGATTAGGGTTAGGGTGAGGGTGAGTGTGTGTGTGAGTGTTAGGTTTAGTGTTAGGCTTAGGGTTAGGCTGAGGGTGAGGTTGATAGTGAGGGTTATGGTTAGGGTTAGTGTTAGTGTTAGGGTTCGGGTGAGTGTTAGTGTGAGGGTGAGGGATAGGGTTAGGGTTAGGATTAGGATTAGGGTTAGGGAGAGGGTGAGTGTGAGGGTTAGGGTTAGGATTAGGGTTAGGCTTAAGGTTAGGCTGAGTGTGAGGGTGAGGGTTAGGGTGAGGGATAGGGTTAGGGTTAGGGTTAGGTTGAGGTTTAGTGTTAAGGTTAGAGTTAGCGTTAGTGTTAGTGTTAGGGTTAGGGTGAGAGTTAGGGGGAGGGTTTGGGTTAGGGTTCGGGTAAGGGTTAAGATTTAGCATTAGGGGTAGGGTGAGGGTGAGGTTTAGGGATAGAATTAGGGTTAGGGTGAGGCTGAGGGTGAGAGTTAGGGTTAGTTTTAGGTATACACTTAGGGTTAGGCTGAGGGTGAGTGTGTGTGTTAGGGTTAGGTTTAGGGTTAGGCTTAGGCTTAGGCTGAGGGTGAGGTTGAGGGTGACAAAGTTAGGGTTAGGGTGAGGGTTAGTCATAGGGTTAGGGGGAGGTTTAGGATGAGTTTAGGGTTAGGATTAGGGTTTGGATGAGCGCTAGGGTGAGGGTGAGGGTTAGGGTGAGGGTGACGGTGAGGTTTAGGTTTAGGGTTAGGGTTAGTGTGAGGCTGAGGGTGTGGTTTAGGGTTAGGGTTAATGTTAGGGTTAGGGTTAAGGTGAGGGTTAGGGTTAGGGTGAGGGTTATGGTTAGGGTTAGGATTAGTATTAGGGTAAACGTGAGGGTGAGTATGTGTGTTAGGGTTAGGTTTAGGGTTAGGCTGAGGGTGAGGTTGAGGGTGAGGATTAACGTTAGGGTGAGGGTTAGGGTGAGGTTTAGGGTTAGGGTTAGGGGGAGGGTTAGGATTAGGGTTAGGGTTAGGGTTAGGGTTAGGGTGAAGGCTAGGTCTAGGGTAAGGTTTAGGTTTAGGGTTACATGAGGTTTAGGTTTAGGGTGAGTGTTAGGATGAGGATGAGGTTTACGGTTACAGTTAGAGTTAGGATGAGACTGAGGTGAGGGATAGGGTTAGTGTTAGGGTTAGGGTTAAGGTGAGGGTTAGGGTGAGGGTGAGGGTTAGGGTTAGGGTTAGGATTAGGATTAAGGTTAGGTTTAGGGTGAGGTTTAGTGTTAGGATTAGGGTTAGTGTTATGGTGATGGTTAGGTTGAGGGTAATGTTTAGGGTTATGGTTAGGCATAGGCTTAGGGTTGGGCTGAGGGTGAGAGTTCGGGTGAAGGTTCGGGTTAGGGTGAGGGTTAAGGTTAGGTTGAGAGTTAGGGATTGGGTTAAGTTTAGGGTTAGATTGATGGTTAGGGTAAGGATTTTGGTGATGGTGATGGTTAGGGTTACTTTGAAGGTCAGTGTGAGGTTTAGGATAAAGTTTAGGGTTAGGTTTAGGCTTAGGCTTAGGCTGAGTGTGAGGTTGAGGTTGAGGGTTAGGGTTAGGGTGATGGTTAAGTTTAAGTTTATGGTGTTGGTTAGGATGAGGTTTAGGGTTAGGGTGAGGTTTTGGTTGAAGATGATGGTAAGGGTAAAGTTGAGGTTTAGGCTGAGGTTGAGGGTTAAGATAAGGGCGAGTGTTAGGGCTAGGTTTAGGGTTAGGGTAAGGGTTAGGGTTAGGGTTAGGGTGAGGGTTAGATTGAGGATTAGGTTTAGGGTTAGTGTGAGGTTTAGGGTGAGGATGAGGGTTAGGGTTAGGGTGAGCATGAGGGTTAGAATTAGGGTTAGGGTGAGGGCTAGGGTGAGAATGAGGGTTAGGGTTAGGTTGAAGGCTAGGTTGAGGGTGAGGGTTAGAATTAGGGTTAGGGTGAGGGCTAGGGTGAGGTTGAGGTTTAGGGTTAGGGTGAGGTTTAGGATTGGGGTGAGGGTTAGGGTTAGTGTGAGGGCTAGTGTTAGGGTTATGGTTAGGGTTAGGGTGAGGGTAAGTGTTAGGGTGAGGGTTAGGGTTATGGTGAGGATTATGCTTAGGGTGAGGGTTAGGGTTAGGGTTATTGTTAGGGTTAGGGTTACGGTTACTTTTTCGATGAGCGTGAAGGTTAGGGTTATGGGGAGGAGGAGATTTAGGGTTAGAGTTAGGGTTAGGATGAGGTTGAGGTTGAGGGTTAGGGTTTGGGTTAGTGTTAGTGTTAGGGTTAGGGTGAGGGTTAGGGTGAGGGTTAGGGTTATGTTGAGGGTTAGGATAAGTTTTAGGGTTATTATTAGGGTTAGGTTGAGGGCTAGCATGAGGGTTAAAGTGAGGGTAAGGTTTAGGGATACCATTAGGATTAGGATTAGGGTTAGGGTGAGGGTGAGTGTGAGGGTTAGGTTTAGGGTCAGGCTTAGTGTTAGGGTGAGGGTTTGGGTTAGGGTTTGGGTTAGGGTATTGGTAATGCTGAGGATTAGGTTTTGGTTCAGGTTTAGTGTTAGGTTTACGGTTAGGTTTAAGGTGATGGTTAGGGTTAGGGTTAGGGTTAGGTTTAGGGTTAGGCTGAGGATGACGGTGTGGGTTAGGGTTAGTGTTTGGGTTAGGGTGAGGGTCAGGCTGTGGATTAAGGTTATGTTTAAGGTTAGGGTTAGGTTTAGTGTTAGGCTTAGGCTTAGGGTTAGGGTTAGCGTGAGGTTTAGGTTAGGGGGAGGGTTAGGACAAGGTTTAGGAATAGGTTTAGTGTTAGGGTTAGGGTGAGGGTGAGGGTTAGGTTGAGGTTTAGTCTAATGGTTAGGGTTATGGTTAGTGTGAGGGTTAGTGTTAGGGTTAGGGTTAGTGTTAGGGTGCGGGTAAGTGTTAGGGCAAGGGTTTGGGTTAGGGTGAGGGTTATGGTTAGGTTGAGGGTTAGGATTAGCTTTAGGGTTATTGTTAAGGTTAGGTTTAGGGTTACGGTTACGGTGTGGGTGAGTGTGAGGGTTAGGTTTAGGGTTAGGGTGAGGTTTAGTGTTTGGGTTAGGGTTAGAGTGAAGGTTAGGTTGAGGGTGAGGATTAGGGATAGAGTTAGGGTTAGGCTGAGGGTTAGGTTGAGGTTTGTGGTTAGGGTTAGTGTTAGGTTTAGGGTTAGGGTTAGCGTTAGGGTTATGGTGTGGGTGAGGTTTAGTGTTAGAAATAGGGTTAGGGAGAGACTGTGTGTGAGGGTTAGTTTCAGGGTTAGATTTAGGATTAGGGTGAGGGTTGGGGTGAGGGTGAGGTTTAGGGCTAGGGTTAGAATTAGGATTAGGTTTAGGGTTAGGGTGAGTGTGAGGGTTAGGTTTAGGGTTATGGTTATCCTTAGGTTTAGTCTGAGGGTGAGGGTGAGGGTTAGGTTTGGGGTGAGATTAGGGTTAGGGTTAGGGTGAGGTTTAGTATTAGATTTAGGGTTAGGGTGATGGTGAGGTTTAGGGTTAGAGTTAGGTTTAGGGTGAGGGTGAGTGTGAGGGTTACGTTTAGGGTTAATGTTAAGCATAGGTTTAGGCTGAGGGTGAAGGTGAGTCTTAGGGTTAAGGTTAGGATGAGGTTTCCGTTAGGGTTAGGGTTAGAATTAGTGTTAGGGTGAGAGTGAGATTTAGGGTTAGAGTTAGGGTTAGGTTTAGGGATAGGGTTAGGTTGAGAGTTAGGTTTAGGGTTAGGCTTAGGCTTAGTCTGAGCATGAGGGTGAGGGTTAGGATTAGGTTTAGGGTGATGGTTCGGGTTAGGTTTAGTGTTATTGATAGGGTTAGGGTTAGAGTTACGGTGAGGGTGAGGGTGCAGGTGAGGGTAAGGATTAGGGTTAGGACTAGGGTGAGGGTTACGGTGAGGGTGATGGTAAGCATAAAGGTCAGGATTAGGCTGAGGCTTAGGGTTAAGATAAGGTTGAGGGTAAGTGTTAGTATGAGGGTTAGGTTTAGGGTGATTGTTATGGTTAGGGTGAGGGTAAGAGTTAAGTTTACGGTTATTGTTAGGGTTAGGATTAGGGTTACCCTTACAGTGAGGTTGAGGGTAAGGGTTAGGTTTAGGGTGAGGTTTAGGGTTAGGGTTATGGTTAGAGTTTGAGTTAGGTTTAGGATTCGGGTTAGGGTGAAGGCTAGGGTGAGGGTGAGGGTTAGGGTTAGGGTTAGGATTTACATTAGGGTGAGGGTGAAGGTGTGTGTTAGGTTTAGGTTTAGTGTTAGGCTTAGGGTTAGGCTAAGGGTGAGGTTGAGGATGAGGGTTAGGGTTAGGGTGAGGGTTAGGGTTAGGGTTAGGTTGAGGGTGAGTGTGTGGGTTAGGGTTAGGTTTAGGGTTAGGCTTAGGGTTAGACTAAGGGTGAGGTTAGGGGTGAGGTTTAGGGTTAGGTTGATGGTTAGGTTTAGGGTTAGGGTGAGGGTTAGGATCAGGGTTAAGTTCGGATTAGGGTTAGGGTGAAGGTTGGGTGAGGGTGAGTTTTAGGGTTAACGTGAGGGTTAGGGTGAGGGTCAGGTTTAGGGTTAGAGTTAGGGTTAGGGTGAGGTATAGGGTGAGGTTTAAGGTTAGGATTAGTGTTAGGGTTAGGGTGAGGGTGAGGGTTAGGGTTAGGATGAGGTTTAGGTTTAGGGTGAGAGTTAGGGTTAGGGTTACGTTGGGGTCAAGGTTAGGGTTAGGGTGAGGGTTAGAATTAGGTTTAGAGTTAGGTTGAGGGTTAGGTTTAGGGTTAGGGTGAGGTTTTGGATGAGGTTTAAGGATACAATTAGGTTTAGGGTGAGTGCTAGGGTGAGGTTGAGGGTTATTGTTAGGGTTATGTTGAGGTTTAGGGTTTGGGTTAGGGTTACGGTGAGTGTGAGGGTTAGGTTAAGGGTGAGGGTTAGGGTTATGATTAGGGTGAGGGTGAGGGTTAGGAGTAGGGTTAGGGTTAGAGTTACAGTGAGGGTGAGGGTGAGGGTGAGGGTAAGGATCAGGTTTAGGGTGAGGTTTAGGGTTAGGGTTATGGTTAGGGTGAGGGTGACGTTTAGGGTTAGAGTTAGGGTTAGTGGGAGGGTTAGGGTGAGCATTAGGTTTAGGTTTAGGGTTAGGGTTAGGGTGAGTGTTTGACTGAGTTTTAATATTAGGGTTAGGTTTAGGTTTAGGATTAGGTTTTTGGTGAGGGTGAGTGTGAGGGTTAAGGTTAGGGTTCGGATTAGGTTCAGGGTTAGGCTGAGGGTATGGGTGGGGATGAGGATTAGGTTTAGAAAGATGGGTAGGTTTATGGTTATGTTAAGGTTTAGGAAGAGGGTTAGGGTTAGGGTGAGGGTGAGGTTTTTGGGTTAGGCCAAGGCTTAGGCTTAGGTTTAGGCTGAGGCTGAGGGTGAGGGTGAGGGTTAGGGTTAGGGTGATGGTTGGGGTTACCGTTAGGGTTAGGGTTGTGATGAGGATTAGTTTTATGTTGAGGGTTAGTGTGAGGGTGATGGTAAGGGTAAAGGCGAGTGTTAGGCTGAGGGTGAGGTTTACGGTAAGGGTGAGTGTTAGGGTTAGGGTGAGGGTGAGCATTAGATTGAGGATTACTGTTAGGGTTAGTGTGAGGTTTAGGGTGAGGATGAGGGTTAGTGTTAGGTTGAGGGCTAGGTTGAGTTTGAGGGTTAGGGTTAGGGTGAAGTTTAGGATTAGGGTGATGGTTAGGGTTAGTATGAGGGTTAGTGTTAGGGTGAGTGTTAGTGTTAGGGTGAGGGTAAGTGTTAGGGTGAGGGTTAGGGTTACGGTGAGGGTTAGGGTTAGGGTTACGGTTACGGTGAGGGTGAGGGTGAGGGTGAGGGTTAGGGTTAGGATGAGGTTTAGGTTTAGGGTTAGGGTTAGAATTAGGGTTAGGGTGAGGGTGAGGTTTAGGGTTAGAGTTAGGTTTAGTGTTATTGTTGGGGTTAGGGTGATGTTTAGGGTTAGTGTTAGGCTTAGTCTTAGGCTTAGGCTTAGGCCGAGCACAAGGGTGATTGTTAGGGTTAGGGTTAATGTGGGGTATAGGGTTAAGTTTAGGGTGAGTGTGAGGTTGAGTGTTACATATAGGGTTAGGGAGAGGGTTAGGGTGAAGTTTAGGGTTAGTGTTAGGGTGAGGGTAAATGTTAGGTTGAGGGTTAGGAATATGGTTAAGGTTATTCTTATTGTTAGGTTTAGGGTTGCGGTTACGGTGAGGGTGAGGATGAGGGTTCGGGTTAGGGTTAGAGTGAGGTTTAGGGTTTGGGTTAATGTTAGAGTTGGGTTTGGGGTAAGGGTGAGGTTTAGGTTAGAGTTAGGATTAGGGTGAGGGTTAGGTTGAGGGTTAGGGTTAGTGTTCCTTTTAAGGTTAGCATTAGGGTGAGAGTTAAGGGGAGGGTTAAAGTTAGGGTTAGGGTTAGGATTAGAGTTAGGGTGAGGGTGAGGGTTATGGTTAAGGTGAGTGTTGGGGTTAGGATTAGAGTGAGGGTTAGGGTGAGGGTTAGGCTTAGGCTTAGGGTTTGGTTATGGGTATGGTGAGTGTGAGTGTTAGGGTTAGGGTTACGGTGACGGTTAGGGTGAGGGTTACTCTTCTTGTTAGGGTTAGGGTTAGGTTTAGGTTTAGGTTTAATATTAGGCAGAGGGTGAGGGTGAGGGTGAGGGTTAGGGTTAGTGTGAGGGTGAGGTTTAGGTTTAGAATTAGCATTAGGGTGAGGGTTAGTGTGAGGGTTAGTGTTAGGGTTAGTGTTACGGTTAGGGTTAGGGTTAGGGTGGGGGTCAGGGTCAGGGTTAATCTTTGGCTTAGGCTTAGGCTTAGTGCGAGCATGACGGTGAAGTTGAGGTTTAGGGTTAGCATTAGGGTTAGGATGAGGGTTAGAGTGAGGGTGAGGGTTAGGGTTAGCATTAGGGTGAGGTTTAGGGTTAGGTTTAGGGTTAGTGTTATGGTAAGAGTGAGAGTTAGGGTTAGGGTTAGGGTTAGGGTGAGGTTGAGGGTTAGTATTAGGGATAGGGTTAGAGTTACAGTGAGGGTGAGGGTGACGGTGAGGGTTAGGATCAGGGTCAGGGTGAGGTTTAGGGTAAGGGTTATGGATAGGGTGAGGGTATGTTTTAGGGTTAGAGTTATGGTCAGGGGGAGGGTTAGGGTTAGGGTTAGTGTTACGGTTAGGGTTAGGGTGAGGGTTAGGTTGAGGTATAATGTTAGGATTAAGGTTAGTTTTAGGATAAGGTTTACAGTGAGGGTTAGTGTGAGGGTTAGGGTTAGGGTTCGGCTTAGGCTTAGGGTTAGGCTGAGAGTATTGGTGGGGATGAGGATTAGGTTTAGAAAGATGGTTAGGGTTATGGTTAGGTTAAGTGTTAGGAGGAGGGTTAGGTTTAGGATTAGGGTTAGGGTGAGGGCTAGGTTGAGGGTGAGGGTTAGGGTTAGGGTTAGGCTTAGGCTTAAGGTTAGGTTGAGGCTGAGGGTGAGGGTGAGGGTTAGGATTAAGGTGATGGTTTGGGTTACCATTAGGGTGAGTGATAGGATGAGGATTAGGGTTAGGGTGAGGGTGAGGTTCGGGGTCACGGTAAGGGTAAAGGTGAGCGTTAGGTTGAGCGTGCGGTTTAAGGCAAAGGTGAGGGTTACGGTTAGGGTGAGGATGAGGGTTAGATTGAGGATTCGTGTTATGGTTAGTGTGACTTTTAGGTTGAGGATGAGGGTTAGGGTTTGGTTGAGGGCTAGTTTCAGGGTGAGGTTTAGGGTTAGGGTGAGGTTTTGGGTTAGTGTGAGGGTTAGGTTTAGTGTGAGGGTTTGTGTTAGGGTTAGGGTTAGTGTTAGGATGAGGGTAAGTTTTAGGGTGAGGGTTAGGGTTAGGATGAAGGTTATGGTTAGGATCAAGTTTAGGGTTAGGGTTAGGGTTATTGTTAGGTTTAGGGTTAGGGTTACAGTTACGGTGAGGGTGAGGGTGAGGGTGAGGTTTAGGGTTAGGGTGAGGCTTAGGTTTAGGGTTAGGGTTAGTGTTAAGGTTAGGGTGAGGATGAGGTTTAGGGTTAGAGTTAGGGTTTGTGTTAGTGTTGGGGTTTTGGTGAGGGTTAGGGTTAGGGTTAAGATTAGGCTTAGGCTTAGGCTGAGCATGAGGGTGAGGGTTAGGGTTAGGGTTAGGGTGGGGTTTAGGTATGGGGTTAGGGTGAGTGTGAGGGTGAGGTTGAGGGTTAGATATAACTTTAAGGGGGGGTTAGGGTGAGGGTTATTTTTAGGGTTATTTTTAGGGTTAGGGTGATGGTCTGGGTTAGGTTGAGATTTAGGGTTAGGGTTAGGGCTTGGATTAGTGTGAGGGTTATTGTTAGGGTTAGGGTTAGTGTTAGGGTGAGGGTAAGTTAATAGGGTGATGGTTTGGGTTAGGGTGAGAGTTATGGTTAGGCTGAGGGTTCGGAACAGGTTTAGGGTTATTGTTAGGGTTAGGTTTAGGGTTATGGTTACGGTGAGGGTGAGGATGAGGGTTAGGGTTAGGGTTAGGGTGAGGTTTAGGGTTTGGGTTAGGGTTAGAATTAGGGTTAACATGATGGTGAGGTTTAGGTTTAGAATTAGGGTTAGGGTGATGGTTAAGTTGAGGGTTAGGTTTAGTGTTCGTGCTAAGATAAGGTTTAGGGTGAGAGGTAGTTTAGGGTTAGGGTTAGCATTAGTGTTAGTGTGAGGGTGAGTGTGTGTTAGGGATAGGTTTAGGGTTAGGCTTAGGGTTAGGCTGAGGGTGATGGTGAGGTTTAGCGTTAGGGTGAGGGTTAGGGTTAGGTTTATTGTGAGGTTTAGTGTTAGGGTTAGAGTTAGGGTTAGGGTGAGGTTGAGGTTTAGGGGTAGATTTAGGGTTAGTTTGAGGTTTAGGGTTAGGATTAGCGTTAGGGTGAGGGCTAGTGTGAGGGTTATGATGAGGGTTAGGTTTAGGAGTAATGGTAGGTTTAGGATTAGGTTTAGGGTAGAGTGAGTGTGAAGGTTAGGGTTAAGGTTAGGGTTGGGCTTAGGGTTAGGGTGAGTGTTCGGGTTAGAGTTTAGGTTAGGGTGGGGGTGAAGCTGATAATGAGGGTTAGGTTTAGGGTTAGGGTTAGGTTTAGGGTTAGGGTTAGGGTTAGGGTTTCGGTGAGGGTTAGTCTGAGAGTTATGGTTAGGCTTAGGGTTAGGCTGAGGCTGAGGGTGGGGGTGAGGATTAGGGTTAAAGTGATGGTTAGGGTTAGGATTAGTGTTAGTGTTAGGGTTTGGGTTAGAGTTATGGTGAGGTTGAGGGTGCGGGTTAGGGATAGGTTGGGGTTTAAGGTTAGGGTCAGGGTTAGGGTAAGGCTGAGGGTGAGGTTTAGGGTTCGATATAGGCTTAGGGTTAGGGTGAGGTTTAGGGTTAGTGTTTGGGTTAGGTTGAGGGTGAGGCTGAGGATTAGGGTTAGATTTAGGGTTAGGGTTAATTCTCTTTAGGGTTAGGGTTAGGGTTTCGGTGAGGTTTAGGGTTAAGCTTAGGGTTAGGGTTAGTGTGAGGGTTAGTGTTAGGGTTAGGGTTAGTTTTAGGGTGAGGGTAAGTGTTAGGGTGAGGTTTTGGGTTAGAGTGATCATTATGGTTAGGGTGAGGGTTAGGATTAGTGTTAGGGTTATTGTTAGGGTCAGGTTTAGTTTTAGGCTGAGGGTGAGGGTGAGGGTTAGTTTTATGGTGAAGTTTAGGGTTTGGGTTAGTGTTAGAGTTAGGTTTAGGGTGAGGGTGAGGTTTAGGGTTAGGGTGAGGGTTAGGTTGAGGGTTAGGGGTAGTGTTAGTGTTAGGCTTAGGGTTAGGGTGAGAATTAGGGGGAGGGTAAGGTTTAGGGTTAGGATTAGAGTAAAGGTGAGGGTGAATATTTGTGTTAGGGTTAGGTTTAGGGTTAGGCTTAGGGTTAGGCTTAGGGTTACGCTGAGGGTGAGGTTGAGTGTGAGCATTAGCATTAGGGTGAGGGTTAGGGTTTGGATTAGGGTTAGGGTGAGTGCTAGGTTGAGGGTGAGGTTTAGGTTTAGCGTAGGGGGGAGGTTTAGGTTTAGGGTGAGGATTAGGATGAGGGTGGGGTTTAGGGTTACAGTTATGGTTAGGATGGGAGTGAGGGTGAGGGTTAGTGTTAGGGTGAGTGTTAGGGTGAGGGTGAGGGTTAGGTTTAGGGTTAGGATTAAGATTAATGTTAGGGTTAGAGTGAGGTTTAGTGTTAGGATTAGGATTAGGGTGAGGGCTAGGGTGAGGGTGAGTTTTAGGTTTAGGGTTTGGGTGATGTTTAGGGTTAGGGTTAGGGTTATGGTGGGGGGAGGGGGAGGTTTAGGGTTAGAGTTAGGGTTAGAGTGAGGCTGAGGGTGAGGGTTAGGGTTAGGGTTAGGATTAGGATTAGGGTGAGGTTTAGGGTTAGGGTTAAGGTGAGGATAAGCTTTAGGGTGTGGGTTAGTGTTAGGGTGAAGGATATGGTTAGGATGAGGTATAGGGTTAGGGTTAGGGTTATTGTAAGGGTTAGGGTTAGGGTTATGGTTACTGTGAGGGTGAGGGTGAGGGTTAGGATTAGGGTTAGGGTCAGGTTTAGGTTTAGGGTTACGGTTAGGGTTAGGGTTAGGTTTAGGTTTAGGTTTAGGGTTAGGTTGAGGGTGAGGTTTAGGGTTATTGTTAGTGTTATGGTTTGGGTTAAGTTTGCTGTGAATGTGAGGCTGAGGCTGAGGGTTATGTTGAGGGTTAGGGTGAGGTTTTGGGTGAGGGTGAGTGTTAGGGTTAAGGTTAGGATTAGGTCTAGGGTTAAGGTGACTGTGTGTGTGAGGGTTAAGGTTAGGGTTCAGGTTAGGATTAGAGTTAGGCTGAGGGTGAGGTTCAGGTTTAGGTTTCGGTTGAGGTTTGGTGTTAGGGTTAGAGTGAGAGTTAGGGTGAGGGTTAGGCTTAGGCTTAGGTTTAGGGTGTGGGCTAGGTTGAGGGTTAGGGTTATTGTTAGTGTTTTGGTTTGGGTTATGTTTGCTTTGAATGTGAGGCTGAGTTTGAGGGTTATGATTATGGTTATGGTTAGGGTTAGTGTTAGGGTAAGGGTGAGGGTTAGGGTGTAGGGTGAGGGTAAGGGTTAGATTGAGGATTAGTGTTAGGGTTAGTGTGAGGTTTAGGGTGAGGATTAGTGCTATGGTTAGGATTAGGGTTAGGGTGAGGGTGTGTGGTAGGATTAGGTATAGGGTTAGGGTTAGGGTTAGGTTTAGGTTTAGGATTAGTGTTATTGTTAGGGTTCGAGTTAGAGTTAAAGTGAGGCTGAAGGTGAGGGTGAGGGTTAGGGGTAGGGTTAGGGTGAGGTTTAGGATAAGGTTTAGGGTTAGGATTAGGGTTAGCGTGAGGGCTAGGCTCAGGGTTAATATGAAGCATAGGTTTAGGGATAGGGTTAGGTTTAGGATTATGGTTATCGTGAGTGTTAGTGTGAGGGTTAGGGTTAGGGTTAGATTTAGGGTTAGGGTGAGGGTAAGGGTTAGGGTTTGGGTTAGGGTGAGGGTGAGGCTGAGGATTAGGTTTTGGTTCAGGGTAAGGTTTTGGGTTAGGGTTAGGGTTAAGGTGATGGTTAGGTTTAGGGTTAAGTTTAGGCTTAGGGTTAGGCTGAGGGTGAGGGTGTGGTTGAGGATTAGGGTTTAAGTTAGGGTGACGGTGAGGGTGAGGATTAGGGTGAGGTTTAGTGTTAGGGTAAGGTTTAGAGTTATGGTGAGTGTGAATGTTAGGGTTAGGTTTAGGTTAAGGTTATTGTTAGGTTAAGGGTTAAAGTTAAGTTGAGAGTAAGGGTGAAGGTGAGGATTCGGTTTAGTGTTAGGGTGAGGTTTTGGTTTAGGGTTAGGGTTAGTGTGAGGGTTAAGGTTAGGGTTAGTGTGAGGTTTAGGATTAGGTTTAGGGTTAGGAATAGGGTCAGTTTGAGGGCTAGGGTGAGGGTTAGGGTGAGGGTTAGGTTTTGGATTAGGGTTAGGGTGAGGGTGAGTGTGAGGGTTAGGGTTCGGTTTAGGCTTAGGATTAGGGTGGGTGTTAGGGTTATTGTTTGGGTTAGGGTGACATTGAGTTTGAGGATTAGGGTAAGTGTTAGGGTAAGGGTTAGGGTTAGGTTTGGGGTTAGTGCTAGTGTTTCGGTTAGGGTTAGGGTTAAGGTTAGGGTTTGAGTTACGGTGAGGTTTAGGGTTAGTGTTATGGTTAGGCTTAGGGTTCGGCTGAGGGTGAGGTTGGGGGTGAGGATTAGGTAAGGGTTAGGGTTAGGGTTAGGGTTAGTGTTAGGGATAGTTTGAGTGTGCGGTTTAGGCTTAGGGTTAGAATTAGGATTAGGGTTATGCTTAGGGTGAGTGTGAGGGTTAGGGTTAAGGTTAAGATTAGGCTTAGGCTTAGGCTGAGGCTGAGGGTGATGGTGAGGATTAGGGTTAGGGTGAGGGTTAGGGTTAGCTTTAGGGTGAGAGTTAGGGTTCGGATTAAATTTAGCGTGAGGGTTAGGGTAAGGGTTATGGTGAGGGCGAGGGTTAGAGTTAGTTTGAGAGTTTGGGTAAGGCTTAGGGTGATGGTGACGATGAGGGTTAGGGTTAGTGATAGGGTGAGGTTTAGGATGAGGGTTAGGGTTGGCATTATCGTTAGGGTGAGGGCTAGGGGGAGGGTGAGCTTTAGGGTTAGGGTTGTGGTGAGTTTTAGGGTTAGAGTTATGATTAGGTTTAGGGTAAGGGTGAGGTTTAGGGTTTGAGTTAGTGTTAGGTTGAAGCTGATTTTGAGGGTTAGGGTTAGGGTTAGTGTTAGGTTTAGGTTGAGGGTTAGGAGGAGAATTAGGGTTAAGATTAGGGTTAGGGTGAGGGTTTGGATGAGGGTTAAGGTTATGGTGAGGTTGAGGGTTAGGGTAATGGTTAGGATTAGGGTTAGGGTGAGGGTGTGTTTTAGGATTAGGGTTAGGGTTACGCTTAGGGTTAGATTTAGGTTTTATTATTAGTGTTATTGTTAGGGTTAGAGTTAGAGTTAAATTGAGGGTGAGGGTGAGGGCGAGGCTTAGGTTTAGTGTTAGGGTGAGGTTTAGGGTTAGGGTTAGGATTAAGGTTAGGGTGAGTGTCAGGTTTATGGTTATATTTAGAGTTGGGGGAGGGTTAGTTCATGGGTTAGGGTTAGGGTTAGTGTTAGCGTTAAGGTTAGGGTGAGGATTAGGTTGACGTTAAGGGTTAGGGGTAGTTTTAGGTTTATGATTAGTGTTAGGGTGAGGGTGAGGGTTAGGGTTATTTTTAGGCTTAGGTTTTGGGTTACAATAACGGTGACAGTGAGGGTGAGGGTTAAGGTTAGCTATAGAGTTAGGTTTAGGTTGAGGCTTACGTTGAGGGTTAGGTTTAGGGTTAGTTTTAGGGTTAGATTTAGGTTGGGAGTTAGGGGGAGGTTTAGGGTCATGGTTTGGGTTAGGGTTAGGATTAGCTTTATGGTGAGGGTGAGTGTGTGTGTTAGGGTTAGGTTTAGGGTTTGGCTTAGGTTTAGACTGAGGGTGAGTTTGAGGGTGAGGGTAAGGGATAGGTTGAGGGTTAGGTTTAGGGTTCGAGTGAGGGTTTGGGTGAGGGTTAGGGTTACAGTGAGGTTGAGGTTTAGGATTAGTGTGAGGGTTAGGGTTAGGATTAGGGTTAGGGTAAGTGTAGGTGTTAGGATTAGGCTTAGGTTTAGGGTTAGGGTTAGGTTTAGGGATAGGATTAATTTTATTGTTACGGTTAGGATTAGAATTACTGTGAGGGTTAGGGTGAGGGTGAGGGTTAGGGTTAGGTTTAGGGTGAGGTTTAGGGTTAGGGTTAGGATTAGGGATAGGGTAAAGGTGAGGTTTATGGTTAGACTTAGAGTTAGGGGGAGGGTTAGGATGAGGTTTAGGGTTAGGGTTAGTGTTAGGGTTAGGGTTAAGGTGAGGGTTAGGTTGAGGTTTAGGTTTAGGGTTAGGGGGAGGTTTAGGGTTAGGGTTAGGGTTAGGGTGAGGGTGGGGTTTAACGTTAGATTTAGGGTTAGGGTGAGTCTGAGGGTGAGGGTTAGGTTTAGGGTTAGTGTTAGGGATAGGGTGAGGATTAGAGTCAGGGTGAGGGTTAGGGTTAGGGATAGGGTTTGTTTTAGGATTAGGATTAGGCTGAGGGTGAGCGTGAGGGTTAGGGTTAGGGTTAGAGTTAGGATTAGGGTTAGGATGAGGGTTAGGGTTCGGGTTAGGGTTAGGGTGAGGGTGAGGCTGAGGGTTATAGTTAGGTTTAGGGTTATGGTTAGGGTTAGGGTTAGGGTTAGTTTTATTGTTACAGTGAGGGTTAGGGTTAGGTTTAGGGTTAGGATTAGGCTTAGGTTTAGGCTGTGTGTGACAGTGGGGGTGAGGATTAGGGTTAGGGTTAGGGTTAGTGTTAGTGTTACGGTGAGGGTTACGGTTAGGTTTAGGGTTAGGATTTGGCTTAGGTTTAGGGTTAGTGTGACAGTGGGGGTGACGATTAAGGTTAGGGTTAGGGTTAGGGTTAGGGATAGGGTTATTTTTAGTGTTATGGTTTGGGTTAAGTTTGCGGTGAGGATGATGCTGAGGGTGAGGTTTATGGTTAAGGTTAAGGTTAGGGTTAGGATTAGGGTTAGGTTTAGGATTAGGCTGAGTGTGATTGTGGGGGTGAGGATTAGAGTTAGGGTTAGGGTTATTTTTAGTGTTATGGTTAGGGTTAAGTTTGCAGTGAGGGTGAGGCTGAGGGTGAGGGTTATGGTGAGGGTTAGGGTAAGTTTGGGGTTAGTGTTATTGTTAGGGTAAGGGTTAGAGTTATGGTGAGGTTGGGGTTGAGGGTGAGGGTTAGGATTAGGGTTAGGGTGATGGTTAGGTTTAGGTTTAGGTTGAGGGTTAGGATGAGGGTTAGGGTTAGGATTAGGGTTTGGGTGATGGCTAGGTTGAGGTTGAGGGTTAGGGTAAGGCTTAGGCTTAGGCTTAGGATTTGGCTGAGTGTGAGGTTGAGGGTGAGGGTTAGGGTTAGGGTGATAGTTAGGTTCACGGTTGGGGTGAGTGTTAGGATGAGGTTTAGTGTTAGGTTGAGGGTTATGGTGAGGATGATGGTAAAGGTAAAGGTGAGGTTTAGGCTGCGGGTGAGGGATTCGTTAAGGGTGAGGGTTAGGGTTTCTTTTAGGGTTAGGATAAGGGTTAGGGTTAGGGTTAAGATAAGGGTTAGATTGAGGATTAGGTTTAGGGTTAGTGTGAGGTTTAGGGTGAGGATGAAGGTTAGGGTTAGGGTGAGTGTGAGGGTTAGAATTAGGGTTTGGTTGAGGGCTAGGGTGAGGGTAAGGGTGAGGGACATGCTTAGGGTTAGGCTGAGGTTTAGGGTTTGTGTTAGGGTTAGAGTTAGTTTTAGGATGAGTGTGAGGTTTAGGGTTAGAGTTAGGGTTAGGGTTAGGGTTAGGGTGAGGTTTAGGATTAGGGTGAGGGTTAGGATTAGTGTGATCGTGAGTGTTAGGGTTAGGGTTAGTGTTAGGGTGAGGGTAAGCGTTATGGTGAGCGTTAGGGTTAGGGTGAGGGTTCTGGTTAGGGTGAGGTTTAGGGTTAGGGTTATGGTGAGGGTGAGGGTGAGGTTTAGGGTTAGATATAGGTTTAGGGGGAGGGTTAGGGTTAGAGTGAGGGTTAGGCTTAGAGTTAGGATTAGGATTAGGATAAGGGTTAAGCTGAGTGTGAAGGTTAGGGTTCGGATTAGGCTTAGGGTTAGGCTGAGGGTGAGGGTGATGGTTAGGGTTAGGGTTAGGGTGAGAGTTAGGGTTCCGGTTAAGTTTAGAGTTAGGATGAGGGATAGGGTTAGGTTGAGGATTATTGTTAAGGTTTGGGTTAAGGTGAGCGTTAGTGTTATGGTTAGTGTTATTGTTAGGGTTAGGGTTAGAGTTTTGGTGAGGGTGAGGTTGAGGGTGTAGGTTAGGGTTATGTTTAGGGTGAGGTGTAGGTTTAGGGGTAGGATTAGGGTTAGGATGAGGGTTAGGTTTAGGGTTAGATTTAGGGTTAGGGGGAGGGTTAGTTCATGGGGTACGGTTAGTGTTAGAGTTAAAGTTAGGTGAGGGTTAGGTTGAGGTTAAGGTGTAGGGTTAGGTTTAGGGTTAGGATTAAGGTTAGGGTGAGGATGAGGGTGAGGGTTAGGGTAAGCTTAGACTTAGGCTGCTTAGGGGTAGGTTGAGGGTGAGGGTGGGGTTGAGGATTAGGATTAGGATGATGGTAGGATTAGGATTAGTGTAAGGGGTAGGATGAGGGTTAGGGTTAAGATTAGTGTTATGGTGAGGGCGAGGGTGAGGGTGAGGGTTAGGGTAAGGGTTAGGCTTCGCTTAGGGTTAGGCTGAGCATGAGGTTGAGGGTGAGTTTTAGGGTTAGGGTGAAGTTTTGTTTTATGGTTAGGGTGAGGGTTAGAATGAGGTTTAAGGTTAGGGGGAGGGTTAGGGTGGGGATGATGGTAAGGGTAATGGTGAGCTTTAGGCTGAGGCTGAGTGTTAAAATAAGGGTGAGTGTTAGGGTTATGCTTAGGGTTAGGTAAGGGTTAGGGTTAGGGTTAGGGTGAGGGTTTGATTGAGGATTGGGATTCGGCTTAGTGTGAGGTTTAGGGTGAGGATGAGGGTTAGGGTTAGGGTGAGCATGAGGGTTAGAATTAGGGTTAGGGTGAGGGCTAGGGTGAGGGTGAGGGTTAGGGTTAGGGTTAGTGTTAGGGTGAGGGTTAGGTTGAGGGTGAGGGTTAGGATTAGTGTGAGGCTGAGTGTTTGGTTTATGGTTAGTTTTAGGGTGTGGGGAATTGTTATGGTGAGGGTTAGGGTTAGGGTGAGGTTCATGGTTAAGGTGAGGCTTAGGGTTAGGGTTAGGGTGAGGGTGAGGGTGAGGTTTAGGGTTAGATTTAGGGGTAGGGGTAGGGTTAGGGTGAGGTTTAGTGTTAGTGTTAGTTTTAGGGTTAGTGTTAGGATGAGGGTAAGTGTTAGGGTGATAGTTTGGGTTAGGGTGAGGTTTATGGTTAGGGTGAGGGTTAGGATTAGGTTTAGAATTATTGTTTGGTTCAGAGTTTCGGTTATGCTGAGGGTTAGGGTGAGGGTTAGGGTTAGGGTTAGGGTGAGGTTTAGTGTTTGCGTTAGGGTTAGTGTTAGGTTTAGGCTGAGGGTGAGGTTTAGGGTTAGAGTTAGGGTTAGGGTTAGGGTGAGATTTAGGGGGAGCATAAGGGTTAGGGATAGGTTTAGGATTAGGGTTAGGGTGAGGGTGAATGTGTGTGTTAGGGTTACGTTTAGGTTTAGGCTTAGGTTTAGGCTGAGAGTGAGTTTGAGCGTGAGGGTTAGCATTAGGGTGTGGGTTAAGCTTAGGGTTAGGGGGAGGGTTATGATGAGTGTTAGGGTTAGGATTAGGGTTAGGGTGAGGGCTATGTTGAGGTTTAGGATTAGGTTTAGGGTGAGTTTTAGCGTTAGGGTTAAGGTTAGGGTTAGGGTGAGTGTGAGATTTAGGGTTAGAGTTAGGGTTAGGATGAGGCTGAGGGTGAGGGTTAGAGTTAGGGTTAGTGTTAGGGATAAGGTGAGGGTTAGGGTGCGGTGAGATTTAGGGTTAAAGTTAGGGTTAGGATTAGGGTTAAGGTTAGGCAGAGTGTAAGGGTTAGGGTTACAGTTAGGCTTAGGCTTAGGGTTAGGTTAAGCTTAGGCTTAGGCTGAGGGTGATGGTGAGGTTGAAGTTTAGGTTTAGGGTGAGGTTTAGGGTTAGGGTTATGGTGAGATTTAGGGTTCTGGTTAAGTTTAGGGTTAGGGTGAGGGTTAGTGTAACGTTTATGGTGATGATGAGGGTTAGGATTAGGTTTAGTAATAGGGTTTGGATTAGGATGAGGGTTAGGTTAGGATTAGGTTTAGGGTGAGGGCTAGAGTGAGGATGAGGCTTAGGTTTGGGGTGAGGGTGAGGTTGAGGTTTAGGTTTAGAGTTAGGTTTATGGTGAGGCTGATTGTGATGTTTAGGGTTAGGGTTAGTGTTAGAGTTAGGGTTAGGGTGAGGGTTAGGGTGAGGGTGAGGGTAAGGCTTAGGTTTAGGGTTAGGATTAGGGTAAGGTTTAGGGTGAGTGTGAGGGTTAAGGTTATGTTTAAGCTTAGGGTTATGCTGAGGGTGAGGGTGAGGGTTAGTGTTAGGGTGAGTGTTAGGGTTAGGTTTAGTTTGAGAGTTAGGGTTTGGGTTAAGTTTAGGGCTAGCCTGAGCGTTACGGTTATAGTTAGGATGAGCATGAGGGTTAGGGTTAGGTTGAGGTTTAGAGTTAGGTTTAGGGTTAGGGTGAGGGTTTGGGTTAGGGTTAGGGTGAGGGTTAGGTTGAGGATTAGGTTTAGGTTTAGGGTTGGGGTGAGGGCTAGTGAGAGGGTGAGGGTAAGGTTGAGGGTTTGGATGAGGGTTAGTGTTACAGTGAGGGTTCGGGTTAGGGTTCGGGTGAGGGATAGGGTAAGGTTTAGGCTTAGGTTTAGGCTGAGGGTGAGGATGGGAGTGAGGATTAGGGTTAGGGTTAGAGTGAGAGAGGGTTCGAGTTATGTTTTGGGTTTGGGTGAGGGCTAAGGTTAGGGTTACTGTGAGTGTGAGGGTTAGGGTTACGTTGAGGGTTAGGGATAGGATTAGGATTAGGGTTTGTTTTAGTGTTAGGTTTAGGGTGAGGGTTAGGAGGAGAATTAGTGTTAGCATTAGGGTTAGGGTTAGGGTGAGGGCTGGGGTGAGGGTTAGGGTTAGTGTTAGGGAGAGGTTTAGGGTCAGGGTTACGTTAGAATGAGGGTTTGGATGAGGGTTAAAATTATGGTGAGGGTGAGGGTTAGGGTTATGGTTAGGATTAGGGTTAGGGTTAGGGTTAGGGTTAGGGTTAGGACTAGTGTTATTGTTAGGGTTAGAGTTAAAGTGAGGGTTCGGTGAGGGTTAGGGTTAGGATTAGTATTAGGGTGAGGGTGAGTGTTAGGATTAGGGTTAGGGTTAGGGTTAGGTTTAGGATTAGGGTTAGGATTAGTGTTATTGTTAGGGTTATGGTTAGAGTCATGCTGAGGGTAAGGGTGAGGGTTAGGTTTAGGGTTAGGGTGAGGTTAGGGTTAGGGTTAGGATTAGGGTTAGGGTGAGGGTGAGGTTTAGGGTAAGATTTGTGTTAGGGTGAAGGTTAGTTCGTGGGTTAGGGTTAGGGTTAGTGTTAGGGTTAGGGTTATTGTTAGGGTTAAGTTTAGGGTGAGGGTTAGGTTGAGGTTAAGGGTTAGGGTTAGGGTTAGGATTAGGGTAAGGGTGAGGGTGAGTGTGCGGGTTAGAGTTACGGTTAGGTTGAGGCTGACTGTGAGGTTTAGTTTTAGGGTTCGTGTTATAGTTAGGGTTAGGATGAGGGTTAGTTTGAGTGTGAGGTTTAGGATTAGGGTTAAGATTAGTATTAGGATAAGGGTTAGGGTGATTGTGAGGTTTAGGGATAGGGTTAGGTTTAGGCTTAGGGTTAGGCTAAGGGTGAGGATGGGAGTGAGGATTAGGGTTAGGTTTATGGTGAGAGTTAGGGTTCGGGTTATGTTTGGGGTTTGGGTTAGGGTTATGTGAGGGTTAGGGTTAGGGTTACTGTGAGTGTGAGTGTTAGGGTTAGGTTGAGGGTTAGGGATAGGTTTAGGGTTAGGGTGTGGGTTAGTGTTAGGTTTAGGGTGAGGGTTAGGAGGAGAATTAGGGTTAAGATTAGGGTTAGGGTGAGGTCTAGGGTGAGGTTGAGGGTTAGGGTTATGGTTAGGGTGAGGTTTAGGGATAGGGTTAGGGTTAGAGTGAGGGTTTGGATGAGGGTTAAAATTATGGTGAGGCTGAGGTTTAGGGTTATGGTTAGGATTAGCGTTAGGGTGAGGGTGTATGTTAGGATTAGGGTTATGGTTAGGGTTAGGTTAGGTTGAGGGTTAGGATTAGTGTTATTGTTAGGGTTAGAGTTAGAGTTAAAGTGAGGGTGAGGGTGAGGGTTAGGGTTAGGGTTAGGCTGAGGTTTAGGGATAGGGGTAGGATTAGGGTTAGGGTGAGGGCGAGGGTAAAGGTTAAATTTAGGGTCAGGGGGAGGGTCAGTTCGTGGTTTAGGGTTAGGGTTAGTGTTAGGGTTAAGGTTAGGGTGAGGGTTAGGTTGAGGTTAAGGGTTAGGTGTAGGGTTAGTGTTAGGGTTAGGGTGAGGTTGAGTGTGAGGGTTAGGTCTAGGGTTAAGCTTAGGCTTAGGGTTAGACTGAGGGTGAGGATGGGGGTTAGGATTATGGTTAGGGTGAGGGAGAGTGTATGTGTTAGGGTTAGGTTTAGGGTTAGGTTTAGAGTTAGGCTGAGGTTGAGGTTGAGGGTGAGGTTTAGGGTTAGGGTGAAGGTAAGGGTTAGGTTTAGGGGGAGGCTGAGGTTTAGGGTTAGTGTTAGGGTTAGGGTGAGGCTGAGGGTGAGGGTTAGGGTTAGGGTTAGTGTTAAGGTTAGACTTAAGGTGAGTGTGAGGGTTAGGGTTAGATTCAGGATTAGGCTTAGGCTTAGGCTGAGAGAGAGGTTGAGTTTGAGGGTAAGGGTTAGGGTGAGGGTTAAGTTTAGGGTTTGGGTGAGAGTTAGGATTCGGGTTAAATTTAGGGTTAGGGTGATTGTTAGGGTAAGGGTTACTGTGTGGGTGAGGTTTAGGGTTAGGTTGTGTGTTAGGGTTAAGTTTAGGGTTAGTGTGATGGTGAGGATGAGGGTTAGATTTAGTGGTAGGGTGAGGGTTAGGATGAGGTTTAGGGTTAGGATTAGGGGTAGTGTGAGGGCAAGGGTGAGGTTGAGGTTTAGGGTTAGGGTTTTGGTGAGGTATATGGTTAGCCTTATTGTTAGGTTTAGGGTAAGGGTGAGCTTTAGGGTTAGAGTTAGTGTTAGGTTAAGGCTGATTGTGAGGGTTAGGGTTAGGGTTCATGTTAGATTTAGGTTTAGGATGAGGGTTAGGGTGAGGATGTGGCTTAGGCTTAGGGTTAGGATTAGAATTAGGATAAGGGTTAGCGTGATTGTGAGGGTTTTTTGTGTTAGGGTTAGGGTTAGACTTAGGGTTAGGCTGAGGGTGTGGGTGAGGGTTACGGTGAGCGTTTGGATTAGGGTTAGGGTGAGAGTTAGGGTTCCGGTTAAGTTTAGGGTTTGGGTGAGGGTTAGGGTTAGGGTTATGTTGAGCGTGCGGGTTAGGGTTAGGTTGAGTTTTAGGGTTAGGTTTAGGGTTAGGGAGTGGGTTAGTGTTAGGTTAAGGGTGAGGGTAGGAGAATTAGGGTTAGGGTGAGGGCTAGGGTGAGGGTGAGGTTTAGGGTTAGGGTTAGGGCTACGGTTAGGGTTTGGGTGAGGGTTAAGATTATGGTGAGGGTGAGGGTGAGGGTTAGGGGTATGGTTAGGATTAGGGTTAGGTTGAGGGTGTGTGTTAGGATTCGGGTTATGGTTAGGGTTAGGGTTAGATTTAGGGTTAGGATTAGTGTTATTGTTAGGGTTTGAGCTAGAGTTAAAGTGAGGGTGAGGGTTATGGTTAGGGTTAGGGTGAGGTTTAGGGATAAGGGTAGGATTAGGGTTAGGGTGAGGGTGAGGTTTATGGTTAGATTTAGTGTTAGGGGGAGGGTTATTTCGTGGGTTGGGGTTAGGGTTAGTGTTAGGGTTAAGGTTAGGGTGAGGGTTAGGTTGAGGTTAAGGGTTAGGTGTAGGGTTAGTGTTAGGGTTAAGGTGAGGTTGAGTGTGAGGGTTAGGGCTTGGGTTAAGCTTAGGCTTAGGGTTAGACTGGGAGTGAGGATGGGGGTTAGGATTATGGTTAGTGTGAGGGAGAGTGTATGTGTTAGGGTTAGGTTTAGGGTTAGGTTTAGAGTTAGGCTGAGGTTGAGGTTGAGGGTGAGGTTTAGGGTTAGGGTGAAGGTAAGGGTTAGGGTTAGGAGGAGGGTGAGTTTTAGGGTTAGAGTTAAGGTTAGGGTGAGGCTGAGGGTGAGGGTTAGGGTTAGGGTTAGTGTTAGGGTTAGGGTTAAGGTGAGGGTTAGTGTGAGGGTGAGGTTTAGGCTTAGGGTTAGGATTAGGATTATGGTTAGGCTTAGGGTGAGTGTGAGGGTTAGGTTTAGGGTTAGGATTAGGCTTAGGCTTAGGCTGAGAGTGAGGGTGAATTTGAGGGTTAGGGTTAGGGTGAGGGTTCAGTTTAGGGCTTGGGTGAGAGTTAGGGTTCGAGTTAAATTTAGGGTTAGGGTGAGGGTTAGGGTAAGGGTTACTGTGAGGGTGAGGGTTAGGGTTAGGTTGAGTGTTAGGGTTAAGTTTAGGGTTAGTGTGATGGTGAGGTTGAGGGTTAGAGTTAGTGTTAGGGTGAGTGTTAGGATGAGGGTTAGTGTAAGGATTAGGGTTAGTGTGAGTGCAAGGGTGAAGTTGAGGTTTAGGGTTAGGGCTTTGGTGAGGTATATGGTTAGCCTTATGGTTAGGTTTAGGGTAAGGGTGAGCTTTAGGTTTAGAGTTATTGTTAGGGTAAGGCTGATTGTGAGGGTTAGGGTTAGGGTTCATGCTAGATTTAGGTTTAGGCTGAGGGTTAGGGTGAGGGTGTGGCTTAGGCTTAGGGTTAGGATTAGGTTTAGGATAAGGGTTAGGGTGATTGTGAGGGTTAGTGTTAGGGTTAGGGTTAGACTTAGGGTTAGGCTGAGGGTGAGGGTGAGGGTTACGGTGAGCGTTTGGATTAGGGTTAGGGTGAGAGTTAGGGTTCCGGTTAAGTTTAGGGTTTGGGTGAAGGTTAGGATTAGGGTTATATTGAGCATGCGGGTTAGGGTTAAGTTGAGGTTTAGGGTTAGGTTTAGGGTTAGGGAGTGGGTTCGTGTTAGGTTGAGGGTGAGGGTTAGGATGAGAATTAGGGTTAGGATTAGGGTTAGGGTGAGGGCTAGGGTGAGGGTGAGGTTTAGGGTTAGGGTTACAGTTACGGTGAGGGTTTGGGTGAGGGTTAAGATTATGGTGAGTGTTAGGGTTATGGTTAGGATTAGGGTTAGGGTGAGGGTGTGTGTTAGGATTCGGGTTATGGTTAGGGTTAGGGTTAGATTTAGGGTTAGGATTAGTGTTATTGTTAGGGTTTGAGTTAAAGTGAGGGTGAGGGTTATGGTTAGGGTTAGGGTGAGGTTTAGGGATAGGGGTAGGATTAGGGTTAGGGTGATGTGAGGTTTATGGTTAGATTTAGGGTTAGGGGGAGGGTTATTTCGTGGGTTAAGGTTAGGGTTAGTGTTAGGGTTAAGGTTAGGGTAAGGGTTAGGTTGAGGTTAATGTTTAGGGGTAGGGTTAAGATTAGGGTTAGGGTGAGGGTGAGTGCGAGTGTTAGGGATAGGGTTAGGTTTAGGCTTTGGTTTAGGATGAGGGTGAGGATGGGGGTGAGGATTAGGGTTAGGGTGATGGTTAGGGTTAGGGTTAGGGTGAGGGTTAGGGTTTGTGTTTGGGTTAGAGTTAGGTTTAGGGTGAGGGTGAGGTTTAGGGTTAGAGTTAGATTTAGGGTGAGGGTTAGGTTGAGGGTTAGGGTTAGGATTAGTGTTAGGGTTAGGGTTAGGGTGAAAATTTGAGGGAGGGTTAGGGTTAGGGAAAGGTTTAGGATTAGTGTTAGTGTGAGGGTGAGTGTGTGTGTTAGCGTTAGGTTTAGGGTTAGGTTTAGGGTTAGGCTGAGGTTGAGGTTGAGGGTGAGGGTTAGGCTTAGGTTGAGGGTAAGGGTTAGGGTTAGGGGGAGGGGGAGGTTTAGGGTTAGAGTTAAGGTTAGGGTGAGGCTGAGGGTTAGGGTTAGGGTTAGGGTTAGTGTTTGGGTTAGGGTTAAGGTGAGGGTTAGAGTGAGGGTGAGGGTTAGGCTTAGGGTTAGGATTAGGATTAGGGTTAGGCTTAGGGTGAGTGTGAGGGTTAGAGTTAGGGTTAGGATTAGACTTAGGCTTAGGCTGAGGGTGAAGGTGAGTTTGAGGGTTAGGGTTAGGGTGAGGGTTAAGTTTAGGTTTTATGTGAGAGTTAGGGTACGGGTTAAATTTAGGGTTAGGGTGAGGGTTAAGGTAAGGGTTACGGTGAGGTTGAGAGTGAGGGTTAGGTTGAGCATTAGGTTTAAGTTTAGGGTTAGGGTGATGGTGAGGGTGAGGGTTAGGGTTAGTGTTAGGGTGAGGGTTAGGATGAGGGTTAGGTTTAGAATTAGGGTTAGGGTGAGGGCTAGGTTGAGGTTGAGGTTTAGGGTTAGGGTTGTGGTGAGGTTTAAGGGTTAGTGTTATGGTTAGGTTTAGGGTGAGGGTGAGCTTTAGGGTTAGAGTTAGGTTTAGGTTGAGGCTGATTGTGAGGGCTAGGGTTAGGGTTCGTGTTAGAGTTAGGTTTAAGATGAGGGTTAGTGTGAGGGTGAGGGTTAGGCTTAGGGTTAGGATTAGGATTAGGATAAGAGTTAGGGTGATTGTTTGGGTTAGAGTTAGGGTTAGGTTTAGGCTTAGGGTTAGGCTGAGGGTGAGGTTCAGGGTTAGGGTGAGGGTTAGGATTAAAGTTAGGGTGAGAGTTAGGGTTTGTGTTAAGTTTAGGGATTGGATGAGCGTTAGAGTTAGTGTTACCTTGAGTTTGAGGGTTAGGGTTAGGTTGAGGGTTAGGGTTAGGTTTAGGGTTAGGGTGTGAATTAGTGTTAGGTTTAGGCTGAGGATTAAGAGGAGAATTAGGGTTAGGATTAGGGTTAGGGTGAGGTCTAGGTTGAGGGTGAGGGTTAGGGTTAGTGTTAGGGTGAGGTTCAGGGTTAGGTTTAGGGTTAGGGTGACGGTTTGGATGAGGGTAAAGGTTATGGTGAGGGTGAGGGTTAGGGTCATGGTTAGGATTAGGGTTAGGGTGAGGGTGTGTGTTAGGATTAGTGTTATGGTTATGGTTAGGGTTAGGTTAAGGGTTAGGATTAGTGTTATTGTTAGGTTTAGAGTTAGGGTTAAAGTGAGGGTGAGTGTGAGGGTTATGGTTAGGGTGAGGGTGAGGTTTAGGGTTAGGGGTAGGACTGGGTTAGGGTGAGGGTGAGGTTATGTTTAGATTTAAGCTTAGGGGGAGGGTTAGTTCGTGGGTTAGGGTTAGGGTTTGTGTTAGGGTTAAGGTTAGGGTGGGGGTTAGGTTGAGGTTAAGGGTTAGAGGTAGAGTTAGGTTTAGGATTAGGGTTAGGTTGAACGTGAGTGTGAGTGTTAGGGTTAGGGTTAGGCTGAGGGTGAGTGTGGGCTTGAGGATTATGGTTAGGGTGATGGTTATGTTTAGGGTTAGGGTGAGGGTTAGGATGACGGTTAGTGTTAGGATTAGGGTTATGGTGAAGGCTAGGGAGAGGGTGAGGTTTAGGGTAAGGGTTAGGCTTAGGCTTAGGGTTAGGCTGAGCTTGAGGTTGAGGGTGAGGGTTAGGGATAGGGTGATGTTTAGGTTTACGGCTAGGGTTAGGGTTAGGATGAGGTTTAGGGTTTGGGGGAGGGTAAGGGTGAGGATGATGGTAAGGGTAAAAGTGAGGTTTAGGCTGAGGGTGAGGTTTAAGATAAGTGTGTGGGTTAGGGTTAAGTTTAGGGTTATGGTAAGGGTTATGTGAGGGTTAGATTGAGGATTAGGGTTAGGGTTAGGGTGAGGCTTAGTGTGAGGATGACGCTTTGGGTTAGGGTGAGGGTGAGGATTAGAATTAGGGTTAGGGTGAAGGCTAGGGTGAGGGTGAGGTTTAGGGTTAGGGTGAGGTTTAGTGTTTGGGTTAGGGTTAGAGTGAGGGTTAGGTTGAGGGGGAGGATTAGGGTTAGATTTAAGTTTAGTGTTAGTGTTAGGGTCAGGATGAAGGTTAGCGTTAGGGTTATAGTGTGAGTGAGGTTTAGTGTTAGAATTAGGGTTAGGTTGAGGCTGAGTGTGAGGGTTAGTTTCAGGGTTAGTTTTAGGGTTAGGGTGAGGTTTGTGGTGAGGGTGAGGTTTAGGGCTAGGGTTAGGATTAGCATTAGGTTTAGGGTTAGGGTGATTGTGAGGGTTAGGATTAGGGTTAGGGTTATCCTTAGGTTTAGGCTGAGGGTGAGGGTGAGGGTTAGGTTTAGGGTGAGCTTAGGGTTAGGGTTAGGGTGAGGTTTAGTGTTAGATTTAGGGTTAGGGTGATAGTGAGGTTTAGGGGTAGAGTTAGGTTTAGGGTGAGGGTGAGTGTGAGGGTTAGGATTAGGGTTAATGTTAAGCATAGGTTTAGGATGAGGGTGAGGGTGAGTCTTAGGGTTAAGGTTAGGATGAGGTTTAGGTTTAGGGTTAGGGTTAGAATTAGTGTTAGGGTGAGAGTGAGATTTAGGTTTAGAGTTAGGGTTAGGGTTAGGAATAGGGTTAGGTTGAGAGGTAGGTTTAGGGTTAGGGTTAGGCTTAGGATTAGTCTGAGCATGAGGGTGAGGGTTAGGGTTAGGTTTAGGGTGATGGTTCGGGTGAGGTTTAGTGTTATTGATAGGGTTAGGGTTAGAGTTACGGTGAGGGTGAGGGTGCGGGTGAGGGTTAGGTTTAGGGTTAGGGTGGGGTTTATGGGTAAGGTTAGGGTTAGGGTTAGGGTGAGGGTTAGGGTTAGGATTATGGTTAGGGTGAGGGCTAGGGTGAGGTTGAGGGTTAGGGTTAGGTTTAGGCTTAGGCGTGGGGTTAGTCTGAGGGTGAGGTTGAGGGTGAAGGATAGGGTTAGTGTGATGGTTAGGGTTATGGTTAGGGTGAGGGTAAGGATTAGGGTTAGTATTAGGGTGAGGGTTAGGGTGTGGGTATTGGTAAGCATAAAGGTCAGGATTAGGCTGAGGCTTAGGGTTAAGATAAGGTTGAGGGCAAGTGTTAGGATGAAGGTTAGGTTTAGGGTGATTGTTATGGTTAGGGTGAGGGTAAGAGTTAGGGTTACGGTTATTGTTAGGGTTAGGATTAGGGTTACCCTTACAGTGAGGTTGAGGGTAAGGGTTAGGTTTAGGGTGAGGTTTAGGGTTAGGGTTATGGTTAGAGTTTGAGTTAGGTTTAGGATTAGGGTTAGGGTGAAGGCAAGGGTGAGGGTGAGGGTTAGGGTTAGGGTTAGGATTAGCATTAGGGTGATGGTGAGTGTGTGTGTTAGGTTTAGGTTTAGGGTTAGGCTTAGGGTTAGCTAAGGGTGAGGTTAAGGATGAGGGTTAGGGTTAGGGTGAGGGTTAGGGTTAGGGTTAGGTTGAGGGTGAGTGTGTGGGTTAGGGTTAGGTTTAGGGTTAGGCTTAGGGTTAGACTTCGGGTAAGGTTAGGGGTGAGGTTTAGGGTTAGTTTGAGGGTTAGGTTTAGGGTTAGGGTGAGGGTTAGGATGAGGGTTAAGGTTCGGATTAGGGTTAGGGTGAAGGCTAGGTTGTGGGTGAGTTTTAGGGTTAGGGTGAGGGTTAGGGTGAGGGTTAGGGTGAGGGTCAGGTTTCGGGTTAGATTTAGGGTTAGGGTGAGGTATAGGGTGAGATTTAAGGTTAGGATTAGTGTTAGGGTTAGGGTGAGGGTGAGGGTTAGTGTTAGGACGAGGTTTAGGTTTAGGGTGAGAGTTAGGGTTAGGGTTACGTTGGGGTCAGGTTTAGGGTTATGTTGAGGGTTAGAATTAGGTTTAGGGTTAGGGTTAGGGTTAGGGCGAGGTTTTGGATGAGGTTTAAGGTTACAATTAGGTTTAGGGTGAGTGCTAGGGTGAGGTTGAGGGTTATTTTTAGGGTTATGTTGAGGTTTAGGGTTAGGGTTAGGGTTAGTGTTACGGTGAGGGTGAATGTTCGATAAGGGTGAGTGTTAGGGTTAGGGTTAGGGTGAGGGTGAGGTTAGGATTAGGGTTAGTGTTAGAGTTACAGTGAGGGTTAGGTTGAGGGTAAGGATTAGGTTTAGGTTGAGGTTTAGGGTTAGGGTTAGGGTTAGGGTGAGGGTGACGTTTAGGGTTAGAGTTAGGGTTAGGGGGAGGTTCAGGGTGAGCATTAGGGTTAGGGTTAGGGTTAGGGTTAGGGTGAGTGTTAGACTGAGGTTTAATTTTAGGAATAGGGTTAGGTTTAGGATTAGGTTTACAGTGAGGGTGAGTGAGAGGGTTAAGGTTAGGGTTCGGCTTAGGGTTAGGGATAGGCTAAGGATATGGGTATGGATGAGGATTAGGTTTAGAAAGATGGTTAGGTTTATGGTTAGGTTAAGTGTTAGGATGAGGTTTAGGGTTAGGGTGACGGTGAGGGTTAGGGTTAGGCCAAGGCTTAGGCTTAGGTTTAGGCTGAGGCTGAGGGTGAGTGTGAGGGTTAGGGTTAGGGTGATGGTTGGGGTTACCGTCAGGGTGAGGGTTAGGATGAGGATTAGTTTTAGGCTGAGGTTTAGTGTAAGGGTGATGGTAAGGGAAAAGGTGAGTGTTAGGCTGAGGGTGAGGTTAACGGTAAGGGTGAGTGTTAGGGTTAGGGTGAGGGTGAGCGTTAGATTGAGGATTACTGTTAGGGTTAGTGTGAGTTTTAGGATGAGGATGAAGGTTAGGGTTAGGTTGAGGGCTAGGTTGAGGTTGAGGGCTAGGGTTAGGGTGAATTTTAGGGTTAGGGTGATGGTTAGGGTTAGTGTGAGGGTTAGTGTTAGCGTGAGTGTTAGTGTTAGGGTGAGGGTAAATGTTAGGATGAGGGTTAGGTTTAGGGTGAGGGTTAGGGTTACGGTGAAGGTTATGCTTAGTATGAGGGTTAGGGTTAGGGTTAGGGTTATTGTTAGGGTTAGGGTTATTTTTACGGTGAGGGTGAGGGTGAGGGTGAGGGTGAGGGTTAGGGTTAGGATGAGGTTTAGGTTTAGGGTTAGGGTTAGAATTAGGGTTAGGGTGAGGGTGAGGTGTAGGTTTAGAGTTAGGTTTAGTGTTATTGTTGGGGTTAGGGTGATGTTTAGGGTTAGTGTTAGGCTTAGGCTTAGGCTTAGGCTTAGGCCGAGCACAAGGGTGATGGTTATGGTTAGGGTTAATGTGGGGTTTAAGGTTATGTTTAGGGTGAGTGTGAGGTTGAGGGTTACATATAGGGTTAGGGAGAGGGTTAGGGTGAGGTTTAGGGTTAGTGGTAGGGTGAGAGCAAGTGTTAGGGTGAGGGTTAGGAATAGGGTTAAGGTTATTCTTATTGTTAGGTTTAGGTTTACGGTTACAGTGAGGGTGAGGATGAGGGTTAGGGTTAGGGTTAGAGTGAGGTTTAGGGTTTGGGTTAATGTTAGAGTTGGGTTTAGGGTCAGGGTGAGGTTTAGGTTAGAGTTAGGATTAAGGTGAGGGTTAGGTTGAGGGTTAGGGTTAGTGTTCCTTTTAAGGTTAGGGTTAGGGTGAGAGTTAAGGGGAGGGTTAGAGTTAGGGTTAGGGTTAGGATTAGAGTTAGGGTGAGGGTGAGGCTTATGGTTAAATATAGTGTTGGGTTAGGATTAGAGTGAGGGTTAGGGTGAGGGTTAGGCTTAGGCTTAGGGTTTGGTTATGGGCTATGGTGAGGGTGAGTGTTAGGGTTAGGGTTAGGGTGAGTGTTAGGGTAAGGGTTACTCTTATTTTTAGGGTTATGGTTGGGGTTAGGATTAGGTTTAATATTAGGCAAGGGGTGAGGGTGAGGGTGAGGGTTAGGGTTAGGGTTAGGGTGAGGTTTAGGTTTAGAGTTAGTGTTAGGTTGAGGGTTAGTGTGAGGGTTAGGGTTAGGGTTAGTGTTACGGTTAGGGTTAGGGTTAGGGTGAGGGTCAGGGTTAATCTTTGGCTTAGGCTTAGGCTTAGGCCGAGCCTGAGGGTGAGGGTGAGGTTTAGGGTTAGCATTAGGGTTAGGATGAGGGTTAGAGTGAGGGTGAGGGTTAGGGTTAGCATTAGGGTGAGGTTTAGGGTTAGGTTCAGGGTTAGCATTATGGTGACGCTGAGAGTTAGGGTTAGGGTTAGGTTTAGGGTGAGGGTGAGGGTTAGTATTAGGGATAGGGTTAGAGTTACAGTGAGGGTGAGGGTGATGGTGAGGTTTAGGATCAGGGTTAGGGTGAGGTTTAGGTTTAGGGTTATGGTTAGGGTGAGGGTGTGGTTTAGGGTTAGAGATACTGTTAGGGGGAGATTTAGGGTGAGGGTTAGGGTTAGCGTTAGTGTTAGGGTTAGGGTTATGGTGAAGGTTAGGTTGAGGTATAATGCTAGGATTAGTGTTTGTTTTAGGATAAGTTTTACAGTGAGGGTGAGTGTGAGGGTTAGGGTTAGGGTTCGGCTTAGGCTTAGAGTTAGGTTGAGGGTATGGGTGTTGATGAGGATTAGGTTTAGGAAGATGGTTAGGGTTATGGTTAGGTTAAGGGTTAGGATGAGAGTTAGGGTTAGGATTAGGGTTAGGGTGAGGGCTAGGGTGAGGGTGAGGGTTAGGGTTAGGCTTAGACTTAGGCTTAGGATTAGGTTGAGGCTGAGGGTGAGGGTTAGGATTAGGGTGATGGTTGGGGTTACCATTAGGGTGAGGGATAGGATGAGGTTTAGATTTAGGGTGAGGGTGAGGTTGAGGGTCACAGTAAGGGTAAAGGTGAGGGTTAGGCTGAGCATTCGGGTTAGGGTAACGGTGAGGGTTAGGGTTAGGGTGAGGTTGAGGGTTAGATTGAGGATTAGTGTTATGGTTATTGTGAGTTTTAGGGTGGGGATGAGGGTTAGGGTTTGGTTGAGGGCTAGGTTCAGGTTGAGGTTTAGGGTTAGGGTGAGGTTTTGGGTTATTGTGAGGGTTAGGTTTAGTGTGAGGGTTAGTGTTAGGGTTAGGGTTAGTGTTAGGATGAGGGTAGGTGTTAGGGTGAGGGTTAGGATTAGGGTGAAGGTTATGGTTAGTATGAGGTTTAGGGTTAGTTTTAGTGTTATTGTTAGGTTTAGGGTTAGGGTTACAGTTACGGTGAGGGTGAGGGTGAGGGTGAGGTTTAGGATGAGGCTTAAGTTTAGGGTTAGGGTTAGTGTTAGGGTTAATTTGAGGGTGAGGTTTAGGTTTAGAGTTAGGTTTTGTGTTAGTGTTGGGGTTATGGTGAGTGTTAGGGTTAGGGTTAAGTTTAGGCTTAGGCTTAGGCTGAGCATGAGGGTGAGGTGTAGGGTTAGGGTTAGGGTGGGGTTTAGGGTTAGGGTTAGGGTGAGTGTGAGGGTGAGGTTGAGGGTTAGATATAACTTTAAGGGGGGGTTAGGGTGAGGGTTATGTTTAGGGTTATTTTTAGGGTTAGGGTGAGGGTCTGGGTTAGGTTGAAGTTTAGGGTTAGGGTTAGGGCTTGGGTTAGTGTGAGGGTTAATGTTAGGGTGAGGGTTAGTGTTAGGGTGAGGGTAAGTAATAGGGTGATGGTTTGGGTTAGGGTGAGGGTTATGGTTAGGGTGAGGGTTCGGAATAGGTTTAGGGTTATTGTTAGGTTTAGGTTTAGGGTTATGGTTACGGTGAGGGTGAGGATGAGTGTTAGGGTTAGGGTTAGGGTGAGGTTTAGGGTTTGGGTTAGGGTTAGAGTTAGGTTTAGCATGATGGTGAGGTTTAGGTTTAGAGTTAGGGTTAGGGTGACGGTTAAGTTGAGGTTTAGGGTTAGTGTTCGTGTTAAGGTTAGGGTTAGGGTGAGATTTAGGGGAAGGGTTATGTTTAGGGTTCGGATTAGTGTTAGGTTGAGGGTGAGTGTGTGTTAGGGATAGGTTTAGGGTTAGGTTTAGCGATAGGCTGAGGGTGAGGGTGAGGTTTAGGGTTAGGGTGAGGGTTAGGGTTAGGGTTAGGGTGAGCTTTAGTGTTAGTGTTAGGGTTAGAGTTAGTGTTAGGGTCAGGTTGAGGATTAGGGGTAGATTTAGGTTTAGTTTGAGGTTTAGGGTTAGGATTAGGGTTAGGGTGAGGGCTAGGGTGAGGATTATGGTGAGGGTTAGTTTTAGGAATAGTGTTAGGTTTAGGATTAGGTTTAGGGTAGAGTGAGTGTGAAGGTTAGGGTTAAGGTTAGGTTTGGGCTTAGGGTTAGGGTGAGTGTTCGGGTTAGAGTTTAGGTTAGGGTGGGGGTGATGCTGATAATGAGGGTTAGGTTTAGGGTTAGGATTAGGTTTAGTGCTAGGGTTAGTGTTAGGGTTAGGGTTTCGGTGAGGTTAGTCTGAGGGTTACGGTTAGGCTTAGGGTTAGGCTGAGGCTGAGGGTGGGGGTGAGGATTAGGGTTAAAGTGATGGTTAGGGTTAGGGTTAGTGTTAGGGTTAGGGTTAGGGTTAGAGTTATAGTGAGGTTGAGTGTGCCGGTGAGGGTTAGGGTTAGGGTTAGGGTCAGGGTTAGGCTGAGCGTGAGGTTTAGGGATAGATATAGGCTTAGGGTTAGGGTGAATTTTAGGGTTTGGGTTAGGATTAGTGTGAGGGTTAGTATTAGGGTTAGGGCTAGTTTTAGGGTGAGGGTAAGTGTTAGGGTGTGGTTTTGGGTTAGGGTGAGCATTATGGTTAGGGTGAGGGTAAGGATTAGTGTTAGGGTTATTGTTAGGGTCAGGTTTAGTTTTAGGCTGAGGGTGAGGGTGAGGTTTAGTTTTATGGTGAGGTTTAGGGTTTGGGTTATGGTTAGAGTTAGGTTTAGGGTGATGTTGAGGTTTAGGGTTAGAGGTAGGGTTATGGTGAAAGTTAGGTTGAGGGTTAAGGGTAGTATTAGTGTTAGGGTTAGGGTTAGGTTGAGAATTAGGGGGAGGGTAAGGTTTAGGTTTAGGATTAGGGTAATGGTGCGGGTAAATATTTGTGTTAGGGTTAGGTTTAGGGTTAGGCTTAGGGTTAGTCTGAGGGTGAGGTTGAGGGTGAGGGTTAGCATTAGGGTGAGGGTTAGGGTTAGGGCTACGGGTAGGGTTCGGATGAGGGTTAGGGTTAGGATTAGGTTTAGGGTGAGTGCTAGGGTGAGGGTGAGGATTAGGGTTAGGGTAGGGGGGAGGTTTAGGTTTAGGGTGAGGGTTAGGGTGAGGGTGGGGTTTAGGGTTACAGTTATGGTTAGGATTAGAGTGAAGGTGAGGTTTAGTGTTAGGGTTAGGGTTCAGGTGAGGGTTAGGGTGAGGGTGAGGGTAAGTTTTAGGGTTAGGATTAGGGTAATGGTGTGGGTGAATATTCGTGTTAGGGTTAGGTTTAGGGTTAGGCTTAGGGTTAGGCTGAGGGTGAGGTTGAGGGTGAGGGTTAGCATTAGGGTGAGGGTTAGGGTTAGGGCTAGGGGGAGGGTTAGGATTAGGGTTAGGGTGAGTTTTAGGGTGAGGGTGAGGATTAGGGTTAGGGTAGGGGGGAGGTTTAGGTTTAGGGTGAGGGTTAGGGTGAGGGTGGGGTTTAGGGTTACAGTTATGGTTAGGATTAGAGTGAAGGTGAGGGTTAGTGTTAGGGTTAGGGTTCAGGTGAGGGTTAGGGTGAGGGTGAGGGTTAGGTGTAGGGTTAGGATTAAGATTAAGGTTAGGTTAGAGTGAGGTTTAGTGTTAGGATTAGGATTAGGGTGAGGGCTAGGGTGAGGGTGAGGTTTAGGGTTTGGGTTTGGGTGATGTTTAGGGTTAGGTTTAGAGTTAGGGTGGGGGAAGGGGGAGGTTTAGGGTTAGAGTTAGGGTTAGAGTGAGGCTGAGGGTGAGGGTTAGGGTTAGGGTTAGTGTTAGAGTTAGGTTTAGGGTGAGGGTTAAGGTGCAGGAGAGGGTTAGGCTTAGGGTTAGGATTAGGATTAGGGTGAGGGTTAGGGTGAGTGTGAGGGTTAGGGTTAAGGTGAGGATAAGCTTTAGGGTGTGGGTTAGGGTTAGGGTGAAGGATATGGTTACGATGAGGTATAGGGTTAGGGTTAGGGTTATTGTAAGGGTTAGGGTTAGGGTTATGGTTACTGTGATGGTGAGGGTGAGGGTTAGGATTAGGGTTAGGGTCAGGTTTAGGTTTAGGGTTAGGGTTAGGTTTAGTGTTAGGTTTAGGTTTAGGTTTAGGGTTAGGTTGAGGGTGAGGGTTAGGGTTATTTTTAGTGTTATGGTTTGGGTTAAGTTTGCTGTGAATGTGAGGCTGAGGTTGAGGGTTATGGTTAGGTTTAGGGTGAGGTTTAGGGTGAGGGTGAGGGTTAGTGTTAAGGTTAGGATTAGGTCTAGGGTTAAGGTGACTGTGAGTGTGTGGGTTAAGTTTAGGGTTCAGGTTAGGATTAGAGTTAGGCTGAGGGTGAGGTTGAAGGTTAGGGTTCGGTTGATGTTTGGGGTTAGGATTAGAGTTAGAGTTAGGGTGAGGGTTAGGCTTAGGCTTAGGTTTAGGGTGTGGGCTAGGGTGAGGTTTAGGGGTAGGGGTAGGATTAGGATTAGGGTGAGTGTTAGGGTTATTGTTAGTGTTATGATTTGGGTTATGTTTGCTTTGAATGTGAGGCTGAGGTAGAGGGTTATGATTATGGTTATGGTTAGGGTTAGTGTTAGGGTAATGGTGAGGGTTAGGGTTAGGGTGAGGGTAAGGGTTAGATTGAGGATTAGTGTTAGGGTTAGTGTGAGGTTTAGGGTGAGGGTTAGTGCTATGGTTAGGATTAGGGTTAGGGTGAGGGTGTGTGGTAGGATTAGGTTTAGGGTTAGGGTTAGGTTTAGGTTTAGGATTAGTGTTATTGTTAGGGTTCGAGTTAGAGTTAAAGTGAGGCTGAAGGTGAGGGTGAGGTTTAGGGGTAGGGTTAGGGTGAGGGTTAGGTTAAGGTTTAGGGTTAGCATGAGGGCTAGGCTGAGGGTTAATGTGAAGGATAGGTTTAGGGATAGGGTTAGGTTTAATATTATGGTTATGGTGAGGGTGAGTGTGAGGGTTAGGTTTAGGGTTAGGTTTAGGGTTAGGGTGAGGGTTAGGGTTAGGGTTTGGGATAGGGTGAGGGTGAAGCTGAGGATTAGGTTTTGGTTCAGGGTTAGGGTTTGGGTTAGGGTTAGGGTTAAGGTGATGGTTAGGACTAGGGTTTCTTTAGGCTTAGGGTTAGGCTGAGGGTGAGGGTTTGGGTGAGGATTAGGGTTTGACTTAGGGTGAAGGTAAGGGTGAGGATTAGGGTGAGTTTTAGTGTTATGGTTAGGTTTAGAGTTACGGTGAGTTTGTTGGTTAGGGTTAGGTTTAGGTTTAGGGTTATTGTTATGTTTAGGGTTAGAGTTAAGTTGAGAGTAAGGGTGAGGGTGAGGATTCGGTTTAGGGTTAGGGCGAGGTTTAGGTTCAGGGTTAGGGTTAGTGTGAGGGTTAAGGTTAGGGTTAGGGTGAGGTTTAGGATGAGGTTTAGGGTTAGGATTCGGGTCAGTTTGAGGGCTAGGGTGAGGGTTAATGTGAGGGTTAGGTTTAGGGATAGGTATAGGTTTAGGATTAGGGTTCGGGTGAGGGTGAGTGTGAGGGTTAGGGTTAGGGTTAGGCTTAGGGTTAGGGTGAGGGTTAGGGTTATTGTTTGGGTTACGGTGACATTGAGGTTGAGGATTAGGGTTACAGTTAGGGTAAGGGTTAGGTTTAGGTTTGGGGTTAGGGTTAGTGTTTCGGTTAGGGTTATGGTTAAGGTTAAGTTTTGGGTTACGATGAGGGTTAGGGTTAGTGTTAGGGTTAGGCTTAGGGTTAGGTTGAGGGTGAGGTTGGGGTTGAGGATTAGGCAAGGGTTAGGGTTAGGGTTAGGGTTAGTGTTAGGATTAGGTTGAGTGTCGGTTTAGGCTTAGGGTTTGGATTAGGATTAGGGTTAGGCTTAGGTTGAGTGTGAGGGTTAGGGTTATGGTTAGGATTAGGCTTAGGCTTGGGCTGAGGCTGATGGTGATGGTGAGGATTAGGGTTAGGGTGAGGGTTAGGGTTAGGTTTAGAGTGAGCGTTAGGGTTCGGGTTAAATTTAGGGTTAGGGTAAGGGTTAGGGTAAGGGTTATGGTGAGGGTGAGGTTTAGAGTTAGTTTGAGAGTTTGGTTTAGGCTTAGGGTGATGGTAAGGATGAGGGTTAGGGTTAGTGACAGGATGAGGTTTAGGATGAGGTTTAGGGTTGGGATTATTGTTAGGGTGAGGGCTAGGGGGAGGGTGAGCTTTAGGGTTAGGGTTGTGGTGAGTTTTAGGGTTAGGGTTATGGTTAGGTTTAGGGTGAGGGTGAGGTTTAGGGTTTGAATTAGGGTTAGGTTGAAGCTGATTTTGAGGTTTAGGGTCAGGGTTAGTGTTAAGTTTAGGGTGAGGGTTAGGAGGAGAATTAGGGTTAAGATTAGGGTTAGGGTGAGGGTTTGGATGAGGGTTAAGGTTATGGTGAGGGTGAGGGTTAGGGTAATGGTTAGGATTAGGGTTAGGGTGAGGGTGTGTTTTAGGATTAGGGTTAGGGTTAGGCTTAGGGTTAGATTTAGGTTTAGGATTAGTGTTATTGTTAGGGTTAGAGTTAGAGTTAAATTGAGGGTGAGGGTGAGGGTGAGGCTTAGGGTTAGTGTTAGGGTGAGGTTTAGGGTTAGGGTTAGGATTAGGTTTAGGGTGAGTGTCAGGTTTATGTTTATATTTAGAGTTGGGGGAGGGTTAGTTCGTGGGTTAGGTTTAGGGTTAGTGTTAGCGTTAAGGTTAGGGGTAGGTTAGGTTTATGATTAGTGTTAGGGTGAGGGTGAGGGTTAGGGTTATTTTTAGGCTTAGGTTTTGGGTTACAGTTATGGTGACAGTGAGGGTGAGGGTTAAGGTTAGCTATAGAGTTAGGGTTAGGTTGAGGCTTACGTTGAGGGTTAGGGTTAGGGTGAGGGTTAAGGTTAGAGTTTACCTGAGGGTTAGCATAAGTTTTAGGATTAGGATTAGCGTTAGGGTGAGGGCTAGGCTGAAGGGTAATGTGAGGGTTAGGTTTAGGGATAGGGTTAGGTTGAGGATTAGGTTTAGGTTGAGTGTGAGTGTGAGGGTTAGATTTAGTGTTTGGATTAGGGTGAGGGGGACGCTGAGGATTAGGGTTTGGTTAAGGGTTAGGGTTAGGGTTAGTGTTAGGTTTAAGGTGATGGTTAGGTTTAGGTTTAGGGTTAGGCTTAGGGTTACGCTGAGGGTGAGGTTGTTGGTTAGGGTTAGGGTTTGTGTTAGGGTAAGGGTGAGGCTGAGGATTAGGGTTACTTTTAGGGTTAGGGTTAGGCTTAGGCTTAGGCTTGGGCTTAGGGTTATCGTGAGGTTTAGGTTTAGATATAGGTTTAGCAGGAGGGCTAGGGTAAGGGTTAGGAATAGGGTTAGTGTTAGGGTTAGGGTGAGGGTGAGGTTTAGGTTGAGGTTTAGGTTTAGGTTTAGGTTTAAGGTTAGGGTTAGTGTGAGGGTTAGTTTTAGTGTTAGGGTTAGTGTTAGGGTGAGGGTAAGTTTAAGGTTGAGGGTTTGGTTTTGGCTGAGGGTTATGGTTAGGGTGAGGGTTAGGATTAGCTTTAGGGTTATTGTTAGGGTTAGGTTTAGGGTTACGATTACTGTGAGGGTGAGTGTGAGTTTTGGGGTTAGGGTTAGGGTAAGGTTTAGTGTTTGGGTTAGGGTTAGAGTGAGGGTTAGGGTGAGGGTGAGATTTAGGGATAGAGTTAGGGTTAGGGTGAGGTTAGGTTGAGGTTTAGGGTTAGGGATAGTGTTAGGGTTAGGGTCAGAGTTGGGGGTGGTTAGGGTTAGGGTTATGTTTAGGGCTAGCATTAGGGTTAGGGTGTGGGTGCTGTTCAGTGTTAGAATTAGGGTTAGGGTGAGGCTGAGTGTGAGGGTTAGTTTTAGGTTTATGTTAGGGTTACGGTGATGGTTAGGGTGAGGATGAGGGTTAGGGCTAGGGTTAGGATTAGGATTAGGGTTAGGGTTAGGATGAGTGTGAGTGTTAGGGTTAGGGTTAGGCTTAGCCTTAGGTTTAGGCTGAGCGTGAGGGTGAGGGTGAGGGTTAGGTTTAGTGTGAGGGTTAGCTTTAGGGTTAGGGTGAGGTTTATTGTTAGGTTTAGGGTTAGGGTGAGGGTGAGGTTTAGGGGTAGAGTTAGGTTTAGGGTGAGGGTGAGTGTGAGGGTTAGGGTTAGGGTTAATGTTAGGCTTAGGTTTCGGCTGAGGCTGAGGGTGAGTGTTAGGTTAGGGTTAGGATGAGGTTTAGGTTTAGGGTTAGGTTTAGAATTAGTGTTAGGGTGAGAGTGAGGTTTAGGGTTAGAGTTAGGTTTAGTGTAAGGTTGAGGGTTAGGGTGTGGGTTAGGGTTAGGCTTAGGCTTAGTCTTAGGCTTAGTCTGAGCATGAGGGTGAGGGTTAGGGTTAAGGTTAGGGTGATGGTTCGGGTTAGGGTTAGTGTTATTGATAGGGTTAGGGTTAGAGTTACGGTGAGAATGAGGGTGTGGGTGAGGGTTAGGTTTAGGGTTATGGTGAGGGTTAGAGTTAGGACTATGGTTAGGGTGAGGGCTAGGGTGAGGTTGAGGATTAGGTTTAGGTTTAGGCTTATTCTTAGGGTTAGTCTGAGGGTGAGGTTGAGGGTCAGGGATAGGGTTAGGGTGATGGTTAGGGTTACGATTAGGGTGACGGTTAGGATGAGGGTTAGAGTTAGGGTGAGGGTTAGCGTAAGGTGATGGTAAGTGTAAAGGTGATGATTAGGCTGAGGCCGAGGTTTAAGTTAAGGGTAAGTGTTAGCTTTAGGGTGAGGGTTAGCGTAAGGGTTACAGTTATTGTTAAGGTTAGGGTTAGGGTTACCCTTACAGTGAGGGTGAGAGTTAGGGTTAGGTTTAGGGTGAGGTTGAGGGTTAGGGTTATGGTTAGAGTTTGGGTTAGGTTTAGGATTAGTGTTAGGGTGAAGGCTAGGGTGAGGGTGAGTTTTAGGGTTAGGGTTAGGGTTAGGGTTAGGATTAGGGTTATGGTGAGGGTGAGTGTGTGGGTTAGGGTTAGAGTTAGGGTTAGGCTTTGGGTTAGGCTCAGGGTGAGGTTGAGGGTGAGGGTTAGGGTTAGTGTGAGGGTTAGGGTTAGGGTTAGGTTGAGGGTGAGTGTGTGGGTTAGGGTGAGGTTTAGGATTAGGCTTAGGGTTAGGCTAAGTGTGAAGTTAAGAGTGAGGGTTAGATTTAGGGTGAGGGTTAGGTTTAAAGTTAGGCTGTGGGTTAGGATAAGGGTTAAGGTTAGGGTTAGGGTTAGGGTGAAGACTAGGGTTAGGGTTAGGCTTAGGGTTAGGGTGAGGGTTAGGGATATTGTTTGGGTTAGGGTGACAATGAGGGTGAGGATTAGGGTTAGGATTAGGGCAATGGTTAGCCTTAAGTTTGGGGTAAGGTTTAGTATTTCGATTAGGGTTAGGTTTATGGTTAGGGATTGGGTCACGGTGAGTGTTAGGGTTAGTGTTATGGTTAGGGTTAGGGTTAGGCTGAGGGTGAGGTTGGGGTGAGTTTTAGGTAAGGGTTAGGGTTAGGGTTAGGGTTAGAATAATGGTTAGGGTTATTGTTAGTGTTATGGTATGGTTAGGGTTAAGTTTGCGGGAAGTGTGAGGCTCAGGGTTTGGGTTATGGTTATGGTTAGGGTTAGAGTTAGGTTTAGGATTATTGTGAGTCTTATTTTTAAGGTTTGGTTTAGAGTTACAGTGAGGTTGAGGTTGAGGTTGAGGGTGAGGGTGAGGGTAGGGTGAGGTTTATGGTGAGGTTTATGGTTAGAGTTAGGGTAGGGTGAGGGTAAGTTTTAGGGTTAGAGTTAGGGGTAGGTGGAGGGTTAGGGTGAGGGTTAGTGTTAGGTTTAGTATTAGGGTTTGGGTGAGGGTGAGGGTTAGGTTGACGTTTAGGGATAGGGTTAGTGTTAGGGTGAGCGTTAGGGTTAGAGTTAGTGTTATTGTTAGTGTTAGGGTTAGAGTTACAATGAGGGTGAGGGTGAGGGGGAGGGTTAGTGTTAGGTTTAGGGTGAGGTTTAGGGTTAGGGTTAGGATTAGGGTTAGGGTGAGTGTGAGGTTTAGGCTTAGATTTAGGGTTAGGGGGAGGGTTAGTTCATGTTTTAGGGTTAGGGTTAGTGTTAGGGTTAAGGTTAGGGTGAGGGTTAGGTTGAGGTTAAGGGTTAGGTTTAGGGTTAGGGTTAGGATTAGGGTTAGGGTGAGGGTGAGTGTGAGGGTTAGTCTTAGGCTTAGGCTTAGGGTTAGGCTGAGGGTGAGGTTGATGGTGAAGTTTAAGGTTAGGGTGATATTTTGGTTTACGGTTAGGGTGAGGGTTAGGATGAAGTTTAGGTTTAGGGGGAGGGTTAGGGTGAGGATGATGGTAAGGGTAAAAGTGAGGTTTAGGCTGAGGCTGAGGGTTAAAATAAGGGTGAGTGTTAGGGTTAGGTTTAGGGTTAGGGTAAGGTTTAGGGTTAGGGTTATGGTGAGGGTTAGATTGAGGATTAGGGTTAGGGTTAGTGTGAGGTTTAGGGTGAGGATGAGGGTTAGGGTTAGGGTGAGCATGAAGGTTAGAATTAAGTTTAGGGTGAGGGCTAGGGTGAGGGTGAGGGTTAGGGTTAGTGTTAGGATTAGGGTGAGGGTTAGGATGAGGTTGAGGGTTAGATTTAGTGTGTGGGTGAGTGTTAGGTTTAGGGTTAGTGTGAGGGTGAGCGGAAGTGTTATGTTGAGGGTTATGGTTAGGGTGAGGGTTATGGTTAGGGTGAGGTTTAGGTTTAGGGTTAGGGTGAAGGTGAGGGTGAGGTTTAGGTTTAGATTTAGGGTTAGGGGGAGGGTTAGGGTGAGGTTTAGTGTTAGGGTTAGTGTTAGGGTGAGGGTGAGGTTTAGGTTGATTTTTAGGGTTAGGGTTATGGTTAGGGTTAGTGTGAGGTTTAGTGTTAGGGTTAGTGTTAGGGTGAGGGTAAGTGTTAGGGTGAGGTTTTGGGTTAGGGTGAGGGTTATGGTTAGGGTGAGGTTTAGGAATAGGGTTAGAATTATTGTTAGGGTTAGGTTTAGGTTTTCTGTTATGGTGAGGGTGAGGGTTAAGGTTAGGGTTAGGTTGAGGTTTAGTGTTTGGGTTAGGTTTATTGTTAGGTTTAGGCTGAGGGTGAGGTTTAGGGTAAGAGATAGGGTTAGAATGAGGGTTAGGTTGAAGGTTAGGGTTAGGGTTAGTGTTAGGGTTAGGGATAGGGTGAGATTTAGGGGGAGCGTTTGGCTTAGGGATAGGTTTAGGATTAGGGTTAGGGTGAGGATGAGTGTGTGTTTTAGGGTTAGGTTTAGGGTTAGGCTTAGGGTTAGGCTGACGGTGAGGTTGAGGGTGAGGTTTAGGGTTAGGGTGAGAGTTAAGGTTAGGGTGAGGGTCAGGATAAGGATTAGTGTTAGGGTGAGAGTTAGGGTGAGGGTGACAGTAAGGGTAAATGTGAGGGTTAGGCTGAGGGTGAGGGTTAGGGTAAGGGTGAGGGTTAGGGTTAGGGTGAGGGTGAGTGTTAGATTGAAGATTAGTGTTATGGTTAGTGTGAGGTTTAGGGTGAGGACGAGGGTTAGGGTTAGGATGAGATTTAGTGTTAGGGTGATGGTTAGGTTTAGTGTGAGGGTTAGTGTTAGGGTGAGGGTTAGGGTTAGGGTGAAGGTTATGTTTAGGATGAGGGTTAGGGTTAGGGTTAGGGTTATTGTTAGTGTTAGTGTTAGGGTTACGGTTACAGTGAGTGTGAGGGTGAGGGTGAGGGTTAGGGTTAGGATGAGGTTTAGGTTTAGGGTTGGGGTTAGAGTTAGGGTTAGGGTGAGGGTGAGGTTTAGGGTTAAAGTTAGTTTTAGTGTTATTGTTGGGGTTAGGGTGAGGTTTAGGGTTAGGTTTTGGCTTAGGCTTAGGCTTAGGACAAGCATGAGTGTGAGGGTTAGGGTTTGAGTGAGGGTTAGGGTTAGGGTGAAGGTTAGTGTTATTGTTAGTGTTAGTGTTAGGGTGAGGGTAAGTGTTAGGGTGAGTTTTAGGGTTAGGGTGAGGGTTATGTTTAGGGTGAGTGTTAGGTTAGGGTTAGGGTTATTGTTAGGGTTAGGGTATCGGGTATGGGAACAGTGAGGTTAAGGCTGAGGGTTAGGGTTAGGGTTAGGGTGAGGTTTAGGTTTAGGGTTAGGGTTAGAGTTAGGGTTAGGTTGAGAGTGAGGTTTAGGGTTAGAGTTAGGGTTAGTGTTTGTGTTAGGGTTAGGGTGAGGGTTACGGTTAGGGTTAGGCTTAGGCTTAGGCTTAGGCCTACCATGAAGGTGAAGATTAAGGTTAGGGTGAGGGTTAGGATGAGGTTTAGGGTTAGGAATAGGGTTAAGGTGAGGGTTACGGTGAGGGTTAGAGTTACAGTGAGGGTGAGGGTTAGGATTCGGGTGAGGGTGAGGTTTAGTGTTAGGGGTAGGTTTAGGGTTAGGGTTTGGGTGAGGTTTATGTTTAGATTTAGGGTTAGGGAAAGGGTTAGTTCGTGGGTTAGTGTTAGGGTTAATATTAGGGTTAAGATTAGGGGGAGGGTTAGGTTGAGGTTAAGTTTTAGGGGTAGGGTTAGTTTTCGGATTAGGGTTAGGGTGAGGGTGAGTGTGAGTGTTAGGGTTTGGGTTAGCCTTCCGCTTAGGGTTATGCTGAGGGTGAGTGTGGGCGTGAGTATTAGGGTTATGGTGATTGTTAGGTTTAGGCTTAGGGTGAGGGTTAAGATGAGGGTTAGGGTTTGGATTAGGGTTAGGGTGAGGACTAGGGAGAGGGTGAGGGTTAGGTTAAGGGTTAGGATTAGGCTTAGGGTTACGCTGAGCTTGAGGTTGAGGGTGAGTGTTAGGGTTAGGGTGATGGTTAGGTTTACTGTTAGGGTGAGTTTTTGGATGAGGTTTAGGGTTAGGGGGAGGGTTAGGGTGAGGATGATGGTAAGGGTAAAGTTGAGGTTTAGGCTGAGGTTGAGGGTTAAGATAAGGGTGTGGGTTAGGGTTAATTTTAGTGTTAGGGTAAGGGTTAGGGTTCGGGTTAGTGTGAGGTTTAGGGAGAGGATGAGGTTTAGGGTTAGGGTGAGGGTGAGGGTTAGAGTTAGGGTTAGGGTGAGGGTTAGGATTAGGGTGAGGGTTTTGGTTAGGTGAGGGTTAGGCTTAGGGTTATTGTTAGGGTTAGGGTTAGGGTTACGTTTTCGGTGAGCGTGAAGGTTAGGGTTAGGTTGAGGGTTAGGTTTAGGGTGAGGGTGAGGGTTAGGGTTAGGGTGAGGGTTAGTTTGAGGATTAGGGTTAGGTTTAGGTTTAGGGTGAGGGCCAGGGCGAGGGTGAGTGTTAAGGTTAGTTTTAGGGTGAGCTTTATGGTTAGGGTTAGAGTTAGGGTAAGGGTTTGAATGAGCGTTAGGTTTACAGTGAGAATGAAGTTTA
Organism: Dipodomys merriami; assembly: GCF_024711535.1. NCBI lineage: Eukaryota > Metazoa > Chordata > Mammalia > Rodentia > Heteromyidae > Dipodomys > Dipodomys merriami. Next base: position 293,985 of record NW_027206276.1, on the reverse strand, counting down.
GGGTTAGGGTGAGGGTTAGGGTTATTATTAGGTTTTGGGTGAGGGTGAGTTTTAGGATTAGGGTTGTTGTTGGGTTAGGTTTAGTGTTAGGATTAGTGATATTGTTAGGGTTAGGGTTAGAGTTACGGTGAGGGTGAGGGTGAGGGTTAGGGTTAGAGTGAGGTTTAGGGTTAGGGTTAGGATTAGGGTTAGGGTGAGGGTGAGGTTTAGGGTTAGATTCAGGGTTAAGGGGAGGGTTAGTTCGTGGGTTAGTATTAGGGTTAGTGTTAGGGTTAAGGTTAGGGTGACAGTTAGGTTGAGGTTAAGGGTTATGTTTATAGTTAGGTTTAGGATTAGGGTTAGGGTGAGGGTGAGTGTGAGTATTAGGGCTAGGGTTAGCATGTGGGTTAGGTATAGGGTTAGGATTGGTGTTATTGTTAAGGTTATGGTTAGAATTAAGTTGAGGGTGGGGGTGAGGGTCAGGGTGACTTAGAGTTAGGATGAAGTTTAGGGTTAGGGTTAGGGTGAGGGTGAGGTTTAGGGTTAGATTATGGTTAGGGGGAGGGTTAGATCGTGGGTTAGTGTTAGGGTTAGGGTTAGGGTTATGGTTATGGGTGATAGTTATGTTGAGTTTAAGGGTTAGGTTTATGGTTAGGTTTAGGATTAGGGTTAGGGTGAGGGTGAATGTGAGGATTAGGGTTAGGGTTATGCTTAGGCTTCGGGTTAGGCTGAAGATGAGGGTGGGGTTGAGGTTTAGGGTTATTTTGATGGTTAGGTGTAGGGTTAGGGTGAGGGTTAGGGTTTGGGTTAGGGTTAGAGTTAGGTTTAGGGTGAGGGTGAGGTTTAGGGTTAGAGTTAGGGTTAGGGTGAGGTTTAGGTTGAAGTTTAGGTTTACGGTTAGTGTTAGGGTTAGGGTTCCGGTGAGAGTTAGTGGGAGGGTTAGCGTTAGGGATAGGGTTAGGATTAGAGTTAGCGTGAGGGTGTGTGTGTATGTTAGGGTTAGGTTTAGGGTTAGGGTTAGGCTTAGGGTTAGGCTGAGGTTGAGGGTGAGGGTGAGGTTTAGTGTTAGGGTGAGGGTTAGGGTTAGGTTTAGGTGTAGGGGCAGGTTTAGGTTTAGAGTTAGGGTTAGGGTGAGGCTGAAGGTGAGGTTTATGGTTAGGTTTAGTGTTAGGGTTAGGGTTAGGGGGAGGGTTAGGATTAGTTGTAGGGTTACGATTAGGGTTAGGGTGAGGGCTAGGCTGAAGGTTAATATGAGGGTTAGCTTTAGGGGTAGGGTTAGGTTTAGGATTAGGGTTAGGGTGAGGGTGTGTGTGAGGGTTAGGGTTAGCGTTAGGCTTTGATTTACGGTGAGGGTTAGGGTTAGGGTTTGGTTTAGGGTGAGGGTGAGGCTGAGGATTAGGGTTAGGTTTAGTGTTAAGGTTAGGGATAGGGTTAGGGTTAATGTGATGGTTAGGGTTAGGGTTAGCGTTTAGCTTAGGTTTAGACTGAGCTTGAGTGTGTGGTTTGGGGATAGGCTTACGGTTAGGGTTAGGGTTAGGGTTAGGTTTAGTTTTAGGCTTAGGCTTAGGGTTAGGGTTAGCGTGAGGTTTAGGGTTAGATATAGGGTTTGGGGAGTGTTAGGTTAAGGGATAGGAATATGGCTAGTTTTAGGTTTAGGGTGGGGGTGAGGGTTAGATGAGGTTTATGGTTAGAGTTAGGGTTAGGGTTACTGGGAGGGTAAGTGTTAGGGTTAGAGTTAGTGTTAGGGTGAGGGTAAGTGTTGGGGTGAGGGTTTGAGTTAGGGTGACGGTTATGGTTAGGGTGAGGGTTAGGATTAGCTTTAGGGTTATTGTTAGGGTCAGGTTTAGGTTTACGGTTACTGTGAGGGTGAGGGTGAGGGGTAGGGTTAGTGTTAGGGTGAGGTTTAGTGTTCGGGTTAGTGTTAGAGTGAGGGTTAGGGTGAGGGTGAGGTTTCCGTTAGAGTTAGGGTTAGGGTGAGTGTTAGGTTGAGGGTTAGGTTTAGTGTTCGTGTTAAGGTTAGGGTTAGGGTAAGAGTGAAGGGGAGGGTTAGGGTTAGGGTTAGGGTTAGGATTAGTGTTAGGGTGAGGGTGAGTGTGTGTTAGGGATAAGTTTATGGTGAGGCTTAGGGTTAGGCTGAGGCTAAGGGTGAGGTTGAGGTATAGGGTTAGAGTGAGGGTTAGGGTTAGGGTTAGGGTGAGGTTTATTGTTAGGGTTAGGTTTAGAGTTAGGGTTAGGTTGAGGGTGAGGTTTAGGGGTAGAGTTAGGGTCAGGGTGAGAGTTAGGGTTAGGTTTAGGGTTAGGGTTAGTTTTAGGGTTGAGTTGACGGTAAGGGTAAACATAAGGGTTAGGCTGAGGGTGAGAGTTATGGTAATGTTGAAGGTTAGGTTTAGAGTAAGTTTTAGGGTTAGGGGTAGGTTGAGGGTGAGTGTTAGTTTAAGGAATAGTGTTAGAGTTAGGGTGAGGTTTAGAGTGAGCATGAGGGTGAGGGTTAGGTTGAGGGCTGGGGAGAAGGTGAGGGTTAGGGTTAGGCTTAGGCTTAGGGTTAGGCTGAGGATGAGGGTGGGGGTGAGGATTACGGTTAGAGTGATGATTATGGTTAGGGTTAGTGTTATTGTTAGGGTTAGGGTTAGAGTTCAGGTGAGGTTGAGGGTGCAGGTGAGGATTAGGGTTAGGGTTACGGAGGGGTTTAGGGTTAGGGAGAGGGTTAGGGTGAGGGTGAGTTTTACAGTTAGATATAGGTTTAGGTGGAGAGTGACGGTGAAGTTTAGGGTTGGGGTTAGTGTTAGGGTTAGGGTGAGGTTGAGGGTTACGTTGAAGTTTAGGGTTAGGGTTAGGGTTAGGGTTAGTGTGAGTGTTAGTTTTAGGGTTACCGTTAGTGTTAGTGTGAGGGTAAATGTTAGGTGAGGGTTTGGGTTAGGGTTAGGATTATGGTTAGAGTGAGGTTTAGGATTATGGTTAGGGTTATTATTAGGGTTAGGTTTAGGGTTAAGGTTAAGGTGAGGGTGAGCGTGAGGGTTAGGTTTAGGGTTAGGGTGAGGTTTAGGGTTTCAGTTAGGGTTAGATTTAGGTCTAGGGTGAGGGTGAGGTTTAGGATTAGGTTTAGTGTTAGTGTGAGGGTTAGGTTGAGGGTTAGGGTTAGGGTTAGTGTTAGGGTTATGGTTAGGGTTATAGTTAGGGGGAGGCTTAGGTTTAGGGTTAGGTTTAGGGTTAGGATTAGGTTAAAGCTGAAGGTGATTGTTTGTGTGTTAGGGTTAGGTTTAGGGTTAGGCTTACAGCTAGGCTGAGGGTGAGGTTTAGAGTGAGGGATAGGGTTAGGGTGAGGGTTAGTGTTAGGGTTAGGGGGAGGGTTAGAATGAGGGTTAGGATTAGGATTAAGGTTAGGGTGAGGGCTAGGTTGAGGGTGAGGTTTAGTGTTAGGTTTAGGATGAGGTTTAGGGTTAGGGTTAGGGTTAGGATGAGGGTGAGGTTTAGGGTTAGAGTTATGTTTAGGATGAGGTTGAGGGTGAGGGTTAGGTTTAGGGTTAGTGTTAGGATTAGGGTTAAGTTGAGATTTAGGGTGGGGGTGAGGGTGAGGGTTAGGGTGAGGGTTAGGGTTAGGGTTAGGGTGAGAGTTCGGGTTCGGGATAAGTTTAGGGTTAGGGTGATGGTTAGGGTAAGGGTTATGGTGAGGGTAACAGTTAGGGTTAGGGTGAGGGTTAGGGTTAGGGTTAGGGTTAGGGTGAGGGTGAGAGTGAGGGTTAGGGTGAGTGTTAGGGTGAGGGTTGGGATGAGGGTTATGGTGAGGATTCCGGTTAGGGTGAGAGCTAGGGTGAGGGTGAGGTTTATGTTTATTGTTAGGGTGAGATTTAGAGTTATGGTTAGGGTTACGGTAATGTTGAGAGTGAGGTTTAGTGTTAGAGTTAGGGTTAGGGTGAGGCTGAGGACTAGCGTTAGGTTTAGGGTTAGTGTTAGAATTAGGGATAGGGTGAGGCTTAGGGTGAGGCTGAGGGTTAGGCTTAGGGTTAGGATTAGGATTAGGGTAACAGGGTGAGTGTGAGTTTTAGGGTTCGGGTTAGGGTTAGGGTCAGGGCTAGGGTGAAGTTGAGAGTTAAGCTCAGTGTTAGGGTGAGGTTTAGGTTTAGGGTGATGGTTAGCGTTGGTGTGCGGGTTATTTTTAGGTTTAATGTTTGTTTTAAGGTGAGATTAAGTGTTAGGGTAAGGTTTAGGTTTAGGGTGAGGTTTACGATTAGGGTTAGGGTTAGGGTTAGGGTGAGGGTGATGTTAAGGGTTAGAGTTAGGGTTAGGGTGAGGGTTAGGGTTAGGGTTAGAGTTAGGGTTAGGGTGAGATTTAGGGTGGGGTTGAGGATTGGACTTAGGGTTAAGATTAGGATTAGGGTTAAGGTGAGGTGAGTGTTATGGTTAGGGTTAGGGTTAGGATTAGAGTTAGAGTGAGGGTGAGGATGAGGGTTATGGTTAGGGTGAGTGTTGGGGTTAGGGTTAGAGTGAGGGTTATGGTGAGGGTTAGGCTTAGGCTTAGTGTTTGGTATGGGCTATGTTGTGGGTGTGGGTTAGGGTTAGAGTTAGGGTGAGCGTTAGGCTGGGGGTTAGGTTTAGTATTAGGGTTTGGGTTGGGGTTAGGTTTAGTCTTAATGTTAGGTAGAGGGTGAGCGTGAGGGTGAGGTTTAGGGTTAGGGTGAGGGTGAGGTTTAGGGTTAGAGTTAGCGTTCAGGTGAGGGTTAGTGTGAGAGTTAGGGTTAGGGATAGGGTTAGGGTTAGTTTGAGGGTGATTGTGAGGGTCAGGGTTTGTCTTAGGCTTAGGCTTAGGCTTAGGCCGATCGTGAAGGTGAGGGTGAGGTTTAGGGTTAGAATTAGTGTTATGGTGAAGGCTAGAGTGAGTATGAGGGTTAGGATTAGCGTTTGGGTGAGGTTTAGGGTTAGGGTTACAGTGAGGGTTAGGGTTAGGGTTAGGGTTATGGTGAGGGTTTGGGTTAGGTTTAGGGTTAGGGTGAGGGTCAGGGTTAGGGTTAGGGTTAGTGTAATAGTTAGGGTTAGGGTTAGAGTTACAGTGACGGTGAGGGTGAGGGTTATGATCAGGTTTGGGTTATGTTTACGGTAAGGGTTATGGTTAGGGTGAGGGTGAGGTTCAGGGTTAGAGATAGGGTTTCGGGGAGGGTTAGGATTAGGGTTAGTGTTAGGCTTGGGGTTAGGGTGAGGGTTAGTTTGAGGATTAATATTAGGGTTAGGGTTAGGTTTAGGATTAGGTTTACGGTGAGGATATCTGTGAGGGTTAGGGTTAGGGTTCGTTTAGGCTTAGGGTTAGGCTGAGTGTATGGGTGGGGATGAGGATTAGATTTAGAACGATGGTTAGGTTTCTGGTTAGGTTAAGCATTAGGATGAGGGTTAGGGTTAGAATTAGGGTTAGGATGAGGGCTACGGTGAGGGTGAGGGTTAGGGTTAGGGTTAGGCTTATGCTTAGGATTAGGCTGAGGCTGAGGGTGAGGGTGATGGTTAGGTTTAGGGTGATGGTTGGGGTTACCTTTAGGGTGAGGGTTAGAATGAGGATTTGGATTATGGTGAGGGTTAGTGCAAGGGTGACGGTAAGGGTAAAGTTGAGGGTTAGGCTGAGGGTGAGGGTTACGGTCAGGGTGAGGCTTAGGGTTAGGGTGAGGGTGAAGGTTAGATTGAGGATTAGTGTTGATGTTAGTGTGATGTTTAGGGTGAGGATGAGGGTTAGGGTTAGGTTGAGGGCTAGGTTGAGGGTGAGGTTTAGGGTTATGTTTAGGGTTAGGGTTAGTGTTAGGGTTAGGGTTAGGGTGAGGTTTAGGGTGAGGGTGAGGCTAGGGTTAAGGTTAGGTTTGGGACTAGTGTTAAGTTGAGGGTGAGTGTGAGGTTTAGGGTTAGGGTTAGTGTAGAGAGCCGAGGCGAGACTCCGCCCACTTGGTGCTTGGCGGGACTCCTGGGCTGTGCGCGTGCACGAGCCAGGTAGAGTTCCCAGCCAATCCCATGACACCTGGTGACGGTGAAAGGCAGGCGACCAACAATAGAAAGACCCGCGTTCCGATTCTCATATATAAGCGGCTGTGTTTCGGGTGCACGCTCTCTCGCGCCCAAGCTCTCCTACAACTAAAAGGCTCTCCAATAAAGCGTGATCTGAGAAGACTCCTGGTGTGGTGGTCGTTTTTCCTCGCTGGTCGAGTAGACGGTCACTACAACTGGTGCCGAAACCCGGGAACGAACCTGGGACGGGACCCGCGGGAGAGGCCGTATTGGAGCCAGAACTCAACACGCGGAGAGGAGACGTCGGTAAATATCCCCCGGTATGCTGTTCACTGTAGATTTAGATATTCATTGGTTGCTTGCATTGCTTCTTCCCTTGTGGCTTGTCTTTTTGATGGTGCACACTTGCCTCGAGGAGGGAGGGTTTGATTTAATCCAGGAAGGACGCAAAGTACTAACGCAGCATCAGGATAGTCTATCAGAGTCAGCATACAGTAAGGGGGAGGAAAATAGGCCTAAAAGAAAAAGGGAAAAAAGACAAAAGGATCCTAAAGAATTAAAGAAAGAGGGGCTGCAGCCCTCACAAAAGGAGAAGGGTTTCAGAGAGGAGGGGGTCTCAAGGAGACCCCCTTGCCCTTCTTTAAAAGCAAACCGGTTCTCAGCCCTACATGTGGAAGGGCGGGACCAAGAATATAGTAATCTTGTGAGTGACTCAGAGGAAGAAATGTTAGAGGAGGAGGGAGAACAGCTTGATCCAGCTGATAGTGAAGACTTAGAAGAGGCTGCGGCGGAGCACGTGGCAGACAGATATCGAGGGTGGCGCCCCCTAGGGGTGGGAGTACCGCAGCAGCCAGGGAGAGGAAACGGAGCTGCCCCTCACCCGTCGGCCCCCCCGCCGTGCCCGCCGGCAGGGAAGAGTCACTTTATAAAAGAAAAAACCTGGTCGCGATTAGCAGCCGCTTTCCCAGTCTTTGAGAATCCCATTACCAATGAGAGAATTTTTGAGCCGGTTTCCTACTTCCAGCTTAAGGATTTAGTTGAGGCAGTCCGGACTTATGGAGTGACGGCCAATTATACCACTGCCTTGCTTCAAAGGCTAACTATTAATGCTATGATTCTGTGGGAGCAAAAACTGTTCAATATTTTCCTGAATTAGTGGCTAAACAGGCAATTTTGGGTATAAAGTATTGTTTGATGCACTTTGCAAAAATTCCAGATAAATTAATTATTCCATACACCCGTGAGCAAGTTGAAATTTTAGCAGCCACAGTGGATATGTGGGCAATTCTTGTTTGCTCATTTCCAAATGTAATTGATAATCATTATCCTAAGCATCCTCTGCTTGCCATAGTTAACAAAAATTTAGTGTATTTTCCTGTTGTCACTTCAAAGGAGCCCTTGGCTGATGCTCTAACCATCTTTACGGATGGATCAAAATCTGGACAAGGTGCCTTTTTTGTTCAAGGACACAAACAGCCGGTAGTCTTTAATTTTCTGCCGAATGTCCCACAGGCTGTTGAATGTTTAATTGTGCTTGAAGTTTTTAAAAGATTTGATCAACCTTTTAATTTATTTTCTGATTCATTATATGTTGTAAATGCTGTTGCTTCTCTTGAAGTTGCTGCTTCAGTTAAGCAGGCCAGTACAATTTCTAATGTTTTGTTACAGATTCAATCCCTTATCTTAAACAGAAAACATCCTTTTTATATTGGACATATTCGTGCCCACTCTATGTTGCCGGGCCCGATGGCAAAGTGTAATGATTTGGTGGACCAGGCAACTCGGGCTGTGGCTCTGGTCGCTGCTGATCCTGTAGAATTGGCAAAAGACTTTCATAGATTGTATCATGTACCTGCTAATACCCTTAGGAAAAGATATAATTTGTCCAGGCATGTGGCAAGAGATATTGTTAAAGCCTGTAAATCTTGTGTTACCTTTCTTCATCCTCCCCATGTGGGGGTAAACCCCAGGGGGTTGAGACCAAACGCCCTATGGCAAATGGATGTTACTCATCTGACGGAATTTGGTAAGTTGAAATATTTACATGTGTCTGTGGACACCTTTTCTGGTGTCATTCATGCCACACCTCTGGCAGGAGAAAAGGTGTCTCACGTCAGAATACACTGCTTAGAAGCTTGGGCAGCTTGGGGAAAGCCCCTTAGACTTAAGACGGATAATGGCCCTGCTTATACTTCCCATGGTTTTCGCGCCTTTTGCGCACAAATGCAGGTTGCCCACACCACCGGATTGCCCTACAATCCTCAAGGACAAGGTATAGTGGAAAGAGCTAATAGAAGCATAAAAGAAATGCTTCAAAAACAAAAAGGGGGAGTTGCTGAGTCCGCGTCCCCCAGGGAAAGACTTTCTCTTGCGCTCTTTACCCTTAATTTTTTAATTCTAAATGACAACGATCAGTCTGCCGCAGATCGGCATATGACAAGAGACTCCATGGATACTAAAGACATGGTTATGTGGAAGGATGTTATTAATAATAAATGGTATGGACCGGATCCGGTAATAACGAGATCCAGGGGAGCTGTTTGTGTTTTCCACAGAGTCAAGAAGTACCTCACTGGGTGCCAACGAGACTGACCAGGCCGGTGGAGACTGCAGAAAAACCCCCTCTTGAAGATGCAGCTGATCTTCCTGCTGTTAGCAACAGTGCTAATAGCAATCCCTGTGATAGCTAAACCGATGATGCTGTGGGCTGTTACAATTTACTGACTGGATTGCCTCTGCGGTGTCCTTTTCCAAAGAGTGGGTGGGAGTCGGAATGTTTTTAGCCTGCTGCTTGGGAGGATGCGTGGTCTGCCTATGGTTGGTCTGTCGCCTTCGAGCCCAAACCAGAAGGGACAGGGTTGTTATCTCGCAAGCATTAGCCGCTTTGGAGAGTGGATCCTCACCCCAGATTTGGCTGTCGGCCCTAAGAGGCAGTTAAGCCTTACCATTCTGCATAGCCTTAGCACCCCGAGGGATCAGGGGATCCCATTGCACCGGGACAGGTATGCAATTTGCAATTTGGGACAGGGTGCAAGGCAAGTGCACTGCACTTGAGGAGATGGTTCTCATCTCCTCAAGAAGAGCATGCTGGGTTGCAAGTGGGTTGATGCCCAAGATCCCACCTCTGCAAAAAAGGCATCGGACAGGCCTGGTCATCACTGGGGAAGGCGCGCCCCTCAGGCGAAGGCCAGTGCAAGGTCCTCTCATTAATGTCTTAGACAGAGGCCCAACCTCTACTCTTACCTGTTGCCATAAAACAAAGAAGGGGGAACTGTAGGGAGCCGAGGCGAGACTCCGCCCACTTGGTGCTTGGCGGGACTCCTGGGCTGTGCGCGTGCACGAGCCAGGTAGAGTTCCCAGCCAATCCCATGACACCTGGTGACGGTGAAAGGCAGGCGACCAACAATAGAAAGACCCGCGTTCCGATTCTCATATATAAGCGGCTGTGTTTCGGGTGCACGCTCTCTCGCGCCCAAGCTCTCCTACAACTAAAAGGCTCTCCAATAAAGCGTGATCTGAGAAGACTCCTGGTGTGGTGGTCGTTTTTCCTCGCTGGTCGAGTAGACGGTCACTACAGGTTAGGGTTAGGATTAGAGTTAGGATGAGGTCTAGCATGAGGGTGAGGGTTAGTGTTAGGGTTAGGTGAGGTATAGAGTTAGAATTAAGTTTAGGGATAAGGAGATTGTTAGCGTTAGGTTTATGGTGAGGGTGAGGGTTAGGGTTATGTTGAGGGTTAGGATTAGGGCTAGGTTTAGTGTGAGTGTTAGGGGGAGGGTGAGGGTTAGCATGAGGGTTAGGGTTAGGATTTGGTTTAGGATGAGGGATAGGGTGAGAGTGAGGGTTAGGTTTATACTTAGGGTGAGGTTTAGGGTTTGGGTTAGGTTTAGGGTTAGGGTGAGGGTTATGGTTAGGTTACGGTGAGGGTAAGGGTTAGGGTTAGGTTGAGGGTTAGAATTAGGTTTAGGGTTAGGTTGAGGGTTAGGGTTACGGTTAGGGTGAGGGTTAGGATGAGGGTTAGGGTTACAATTAGGGTTAGGGTGAGGTGTAGGGTGAGGATGAGTGTTATTATTAGGGTTAGGGTTAGGGGTAGGGTTAGGGTGAGGGTTAGGGTTCATGTTTCGGTGAGGGTGAGGGTTAGGTTTATGTTAGTATTAGGTTAGTATTAGGTTTAGGGTTAGGGGTAGGGTGAGGGTTAGGGTTCATGTTTCGGTGAGGGTGAGGGTTAGGTTTGGGGTGAGGGATAGGGTGAGGACTAAGGTGAGGGTGAGGGTTAGGGTTAGGGTTAGCGTTAGGGTGAGGGTTAAGTTTAGGTTTAGGGTTAGGTTTAGGTTTAGGATTAAGGTTAAGGTGAGGCTGAGTGTGAGGTTTAGGCTGAGGGTTAGGCTTAGGCTTAGGGTTAGGCTGAGGGTGAGTGTAGGGATGAGTGATGATTCTGGTTAAGGTTAGGTTGAGGGTTAGGATGAGGGTTAGGGTTAAGATTAGGGTTAGGGCGAGGGCTAGGGTGAGTGTTAGTTTCGGGGTTAGGTTTAGGCTTAGGGTTAGGCTGAGGCTGAGGCTGAATTTGAAAGTGAAGGTTAGGTTTAGATTGATGTTTAGGGTTAAGGTTAGGGTGAGGGATAGGATGAGGGTTATGGTTTAGGGTGAGGGTTAGGATGAGGGTGACTGTAAGAGAAAAGGTGAGGTTAGGCTGAGGGTGAGGGTTATGGTAAGGGTGAGGTTTCGGGTTAGGGTGATGGTGAGGGTTAGATTGAGGATTAGTGTTAGGGTTAGTGTGAGGTTTAGGGTGAGGATGAGGGTTAGGGTTAGGGTGAGGGCAAGGGTGAAGTTGAGGGTTAGGGTTAGGGTTAGGGTGTGGTTTAGGTTTAGGGTGATGGTTAGCGTTAGTGTGAGTGTTAGGGTTAGGGTTGGTGTTAGTTTTAAGCTGAGCGTAAGTGTTAAGGTAAGGTTTAGGTTTAGGGTGAGGTTTAGGATTAGGGTTAGGGTTAGGATTAGTTTGAGGGTGAGGGTTAGGGTGGAATTTAGTGTGGGGGTGAGGTTGCTAGTTAGGGTTAGGATTAGGATTAGGGTTAAGGTGAGGGTGAGTGTTAGGGTTAAGGTTAGGAATAGGATTAGATTTAGGGTGAGGGTGAGGGTGAGGTTATGGTTAGGGTGAGCGTTGGGGTTAGTGTTAGAGTGAGGGTTAGGGTGAGGGTTAGGCTTTGGCTTAGGGTTTTGGCATAGGCTATAGTGAGAGTGAGGGTTAGGGTTAGGGTTAGGGTGAGCGTTAGGGTACGGGTTAGGGTTAGTATTAGGGTTAGGGTTGGGGTTAGGGTTAGGCTTAATGTTAGGCAGAGGTTGAGGGTGAGGGTGAGGTTTAGGGTTAGGGTGAGGGTGAGGTTTAGGGTTAGAGTTAGTGTTCGTGTGAGGGTTAGGGTTAGGGTTAGGCTTCCGTTAAGGGTTAGGGTGAGGGTGAGTGTGAGGGTCAGGGTTTGTCTTAGGCTTAGGCTTATGCTTAGGCCGAGCGTGAAGGTGAGGGTGAGGTTTAGGGTTAGCATTAGGTTTAGGGTGAGGGCTAGAGTGAGGATGAGTGTTAAGGTTAGCGTTAGGATGAGGTTTAGGTTTAGGGTTACAGTGAGGGTGAGGGTTAGGGTTACGGTTAGGGTTAAGGTGAGGGTTTGGGTTAGGGTTAGTGTTAGGGTGAGATTCAGGGTTAGGGTTAGGGTTAGTGTAATAGTTAGGGTTAGGGTTAGAGTTACAGTGAGGGTGAGGGTGAAGGTGAGGATTAGGATAAGAGTTAGGGTGAGGTTTAGGGATAGGGTTATGGTTAGGGTGAAGGTGAGGTTTAGGGTAAGTTTTATGCTTTGGGGGAGGGTTAGGGTGATGGTTAGGATTAGGGTTAATGTTAGGTTTGGGGTTAGGTTGAGGGTTAAGTAGAGGTTTAAAATTATGGATAGGGTTAGTTTTAGGATTAGGTTTACAGTGAGGGTGAGTGTGAGGGTTAGGGTTAGGGTTCGTTTAGGCTTAGGGTTAGGCTGAGTGTATGGGTGGGGATGAGGATTAGGTTTAGAATGATGGTTAGGGTTCTGGTTAGGTTAAGGGTTAGTATGAGGGTTAGGGTTAGAATTAGGGTTAGAGTGAGGGCTAGGGTGAGGGCTAGGGTGAGGGTGAGGTTTAGGGTGAGGATGAGGATTAGGGTTAAGTTGAGTGTTAGGTTGAGGGGGAGGGTTAGAGTTACGGTTAGGTTTAGGTTTAGGGTGAGGGTGAGGTTTAGGGTTAAAGTTAGGGTTAAGGTGAGGGATAGGGTTTAGGTTTACGGTTAGGATTAGTGTTAGGGTGAGGTTTAGGGTGAGGTTTAGGGTTGGAGTTAGGGTTAGTTTTAGGGTTAGGTTTAGGATGAGGGTTAGGGTTAGGCTTAGGCTTTGTCTTAGGCTTAGGCTTACGCCCAGCATGAGGGTGAGGATTAGGGTTAGGATTAGGGTGAGGGTTAGGTTTAGGGTTACAGTGTGGTCAGGGTTAGGGTTAGGTTGAGGGTTAGAATTAGGTTTAGGGTTAGGTTGATGGTTAGGGTTAGGGTTAGGGTTAGAGTTGGGATAAGGGTTAGGGTTACAATTAGGTTTAGTGTGAGGGTTACGGTGAGGTTGAGTGTTATTGTTAGGGTTAGGGTGAGGTTTAGGGTTAGGGTTAGGGTTAGGGTTACGGTGAGGGTGAAGGTTAGGGTTAGGGTGAGGGTTAGGTTTAGGTTTAGGGTGAGGGTGAGGGTTAGGATTAGGGTTAGGGTTAGAGTTACAGTGAGGGTGAGGGTGAGGCTGAGGGTTAGGATCAGGTTTAGGGTGAGGTTTAGGTTTAGGGTTATGGTTAGTGTGAGGGTGAGGTTTAGGGTTAGAGTTAGGGTTAGGGTGAGGGTTAGGGTGAAGGTTGGGTTGATGTTTAATGTTAGGGTTAGGGTTACCTTTAGGATTAGGTTTACGATGAGGGTGAGTGTGAGGGTTAGGGTTCAGCTTAGGCTTAGGATTAGCCTGAGAGTATGGGTGGGGGATGAGGATTAGGTTTAGAATGTTGGTTAGATTTATGGTTAGGTTAAGGTTAGGATGAGGTTTAGGGTTCGAATTAGGGTTCTGGTGAGGGCTAGGGTGAGAGTGAGGGCTAAGGTTAGGTTTAGGCTTAGGCTTACGTTTAGGCTGAGGCTGAGGGTGAGGGTGAGGGTTAGGGTTAGAGAGAGGTTTAGGGTGAGGGTGACGGTAAGTGTAAAGGTGAGGATTAGGCTGAGGGTGAGGGTTAGTGTTAGGGTGAGGATGAGGGTTAAATTGAGGATTAGGGTTAGGGTTAGTTTGAGATTTATTGTGAGGATTAGGGTTAGGGTTAGGGTGAGGTTTAGGGTTAGGGTGATGGTTAGGGTTAGTGTGAGGGTTAGTGTTAGGGTTAGGGTTAGTGTTAGGGTGAGGGTAAGTGTTAGGGTGAGGGTTAGTGTTAGGGTGAAGGTTATGGTTAGGATGAGGGTTAGGGTTAGGGATAGGGTTATTGTTAGGGTTAGGGTTAGGCTTACGGTTACAGTGAGGGTGAGGGTGAGGTGAAGGGTTAGGGTTAGGGTGAGGTTTACCTTTAGGGTTAGGGTTAGAGTTAGGGTTAGGGTTGAGGTGAGGTTTAGGGTTAGAGTTAGGTTTAGTGATATTGTTGGGGTTAGGGTGAGGTTTAGGGTTAGTTTTAGGCTTAGGTTTAGGCTGAGCATGAGGGTGTGGGTTAGGGTTAGTGTTAGGGTGGGGTTTAGGGTTAGGGTTAGAGTGAAGGTGAGGTTGAGGGTTAGGGTTAGTGTTTGTGTTAAGGATAGTGTTAGAGTGAGAGTTAAAAAGAGGGTTAGGATTAGGGTTAGGGTTAGGATTAGTGTTAAGGTGAGGGTGAGTGTGTATGTTAGGGATAGGTTTATGGTTAGGCTTAGGATTAGGGTTACGGTTAAGGTTTAGTGTTAGGGTGAGGGTTAGGGTTAGGGTAAGGTTTAGTGTTAGGGTTAGGGTTAGAGTTAGGGTTAGGTTGAGGGTTAGGTTTAGGGGTAGAGTTAGGGTTAGGGTGAGGGTTAGGGTTATGGTTAGGGTGAGGGTTAGGGAGAGGGTTATGGTTACGGTGAAGGTTAGGGTGTGGGTGAAAGTAAGGGTAAACGTGAGGTTTAGGCTGAGGGTGAGAGTTACGGTAATGGTGAGGGTTAGGGTTAGGGTGAGTGTTAGGGGTAGGGGTAGGGTGAGGGTGAGGGTTAGATTGAGGATTAGTGTTAGGGTTAGGGTGAGGTTTAGGGTGAGGAGGAGGGTTAGGGTTAGGTTGAGGGCTAGGGTGAAGGTGAGGGTTAGATTTAGGGTTAGGGTCAGGTTTAAGGTTGGGGTGATGGTTAGGGTTAGTTTGAGGGTTATCTAGTGTTAGGGTAGGTGTTAGGGTGAGGGTAAGTGTTAGGGTGAGGGTTAGGTTTAGGGTGAGTATTATGTTTATTGTGAGGGTTAGGGTTAGGGTTAGGGTTATTGTTAGGGTTAGGGTATCGGTTATGGTCACGGTGAGGATCAGGGTGAGGTTTAGGTTTAGGGTTAGGGATAGAGTTAGGGTTAAGGTGAGAGTGAGATTTAGGATTAGAGTTAGGGTTAGTGTTTGGGTTAGGGTTAGGGTGAGGGTTACGGTTAGAGTTAGGCTTAGGCTTAGGCTTAGGCTTAGGCCTAGCATGAGGGTGAGGGTTAGTGTTAGGTTTAGGGTGAGGGTTAGGATAAGGTTTAGGGTTAGGAATAGGGTTAGGGTGAGGGCTAGGGTGAGGTTTAGTGTTACAGTGACGGTGAGGGTTATTGTGAGGGTGAGGGTGAGGTTTGGTGTTAGGGGTAGGGTTAGGGTTAGGGTTAGGGTGACGTTTATGGTTAGATTTAGGGTTAGGGAGAGGGTTACTTCGTGGGTTAGAGTTAGGGTTAATATTAGGGTGAGGGTTAGGGTGAGGGTTAGGTTGAGTTTAAGTGTTAGGGGTAGGGTTTGGATTTGGATTAGGGTTAGGATGAGGGTGAGTGAGAGTGTTAGGGTTAGGGTTAGGCTTCAGCTTAGGGTTAGGCTGAGGGTGAGTGTGGGCGTGAGGATTAGGGTTAGGGTGATTGTTAGGTTTAGGCTTAGGGTGAGGGTTAGGATGAGGCTTAGGGTTAGGATTTAGGGTTAGGGTGAGGGCTCGCGAGAGGGAGAGGGTTAGGGTAAGTGTTAGGCTTAGGCTTAGGGTTCGGCTGAGCTTGAGGTTGAGCGTTAGGGTTAGGGTTAGGCTGATGGTTAGGTTTACTGTTAGGGTGAGTTTTAGGATGAGGTTTAGGATTAGGGGGAGGGTTAGGGTGAGGATGATGGTAAGGGTAAAGGTTAGGTTTCGTCTGAGGGTGAGGGTTAAGATAAGGGTGTGGTTTAGGTTTAAGTTTAGGGTTAGAGTAAGGGTTAGGTTTCGGATTAGGGTGAGGGTTAGATTAAGGATTAGGTTTAGGGTTAGTGTGAGGTTTAGGGGGAAGATGAGGTGAGGGTTAGGGTGTGGGTGAGGGTTAGAATTAGGGTTAGGGTGAGTGTGATGGTAAGCCTAAATGTGAGGATTAGGCTAAGGCTGAGGGTTAAGATAAGGGTGAGGGTAAGTGTTAGGGTGAGGGTTAGGGTTAGGGTGAGTGTTAAGTTTAGGGTGAGGGTTAGAGTTAGGGTTACGGTTATTGTTAGGGTTAGGGTTAGGGTTACCCTTACAGTGAGGGTGAGGGATAGTGTTAGGTTTAGGGTGAGGTTTAGGGTTAGGGTTATGGTTAGAGTTTGGGTTAGGATTAGGATTAGGGTTAGGGTGAAGGCTAAGGTGAGGCTGAGGGTTAGGGTTAGGGTTAGTTTTAGGTTTAGGGTTAGAGTGAGGGTGAGTGTGTGGGTTAGGGTTAGGTTTAGGGTTAGGCTTAGGGTTAGGCTAAGGGTGAGGTTGAGGGTGGGGTTTAGGGTTAGGGTGAGGGTTAGGTTTAGGGTTAGGGTGAGTGTTAGGATGAGGGTTAAGGTTGGCATTAGGGTTAGGTTGAGGTCTAGGGTGAGGGTGAGGTTTAGGGTTAGTGTTAGAGTGAGGGTGAGGTTTAGGGTTAGAGTTAGGGTTAGGGTGAGGAATAGGGTGAGGTTTAGGGTTAGGGTTAGTTTTAGGGTTAGGGTTAGGGTGAGGGTTAGGGTTTGGATAAGGGTTAAGGTTACAATTAAATTTTGGGTGAGCTCTAGGGTGAGAGTGATTGTTATTGTTATGGTTAGGGTGAGGTTTAGGGTTAGGGTTAGGGTTAGGTTTACGGTGAGGGAGAGGGTTAGGGTTAGGGTGAGTGTTAGTGTTAGGGTTAGGGTGAGGGTGAAGGTTAGGATTAGGGTTATGGTTATAGTTACTGTTAGAGTGAGGGTGAGGGTGAGGGTTAGGATCAGGTTTACAGTGAGGTTTAGGGATAGGGTTATTGTTAGGGTGAGGGTGAGGTTTAGGGTTAGAGTTCTTGTTAGGGGGAGGGTTAGTGTGAGCGTTAGGGTTAGGGTCAGTGTTAGTATTATGGTTAGGGTGAGGGTTAAGTTGAGGTTTAATGTTAGGGTTAGCGTTACGTTTAGGATTAGGTTTACGGTGAGGGTGAGTGTGATGGCTAGGGTTAGGGTTCGGCTTAGGCTTAGGTTTTTGCTGAAGGTATGGTATGGGGATGAGGACTAGGTATAGAAAGTTGGTTAGGTTTATGGTTAGGTTAAGGGTAAGGATGAGGGTTAGGGTTAAGATTAGTGTTCGGGTGAGGGTGAGGGTTAGGGTTGGGTTTAGGCTTAGGCTTGGTGTTAGGCTGAGGCTGAGGGTGAGCGTGAGGGTTAGGGTTAGGGGGATGTTTGGGGTTACCATTAGGGTGAGGGTTAGGATGAGGATTAGGGTTAGGGTGAGGGTTAAGGTGAGGGTTAGGTTGAGGGTGACGGTAAGTGTAAAGGTGAGGGTTAGGCTGAGGGTGAGGGGTAAGGTAAGGGTGAGGGTTAGGGTTAGCGTGTCGGTTAGGTTTAGGTTGAGGATTAGTGTTAGGGTTAGTGTGAGGTTTAGGGTGAGGATGAGGGTTAGCGTTAGGTTGAGGGCTAGGTTGAGGGTGAAGGTTAGGATCAGGGTGAGGTTTAGGATTAGTGTGATGGTGAGGGTTAGTGTGAGGGTTAGTGTTAGGTTTAGGGTTAGTGTTAGGGTGAGGGTAAATGTTAGGGTGAGGGTTATTGTTATGGTGAAAGTTATGGTTAGGATGAAGGTTATGGTAATGGTTAAGGTTATTGTTAGCGTTAGGGTTAGGGTTACGTTTACGGTGAGGGTGAGGGTGAGGGTGAGGGTTAGGGTTAGGGTGAGGTTTAGGTTTAGGGTTAGGGTTAGAGTTAGGGTTAAGGTGAGTTTGAAGTTTAGGATTAGAGTTAGGTTTAGTGTTATTGTTGGGGTTAGGGTGAGGTTTAGGTTTAGTTTTAGGCTTAGGCTTAGGGTTAGTCTTAGGCCGAGCAAAGGGTGAGGGTTAGCTTTAGGGTTAGGGTGGGGTTAGGAGTTAGGGTTAGGGTGAGGGTGAGGTTGAGGGTTCGATATAGGGTTAGGGTGAGGGTTAGAGGGAGGGTTAGGGTTAGTGTTAGGGTGACGGTAAGTGTTAGGGTGAGGGTTAGGAATAGAGTTAGGGTTATTCTTAGGTTTAGGTTTAGGTTTATGGTTACGGTGAGGGTGAGGATGAGGGTTAGGGTTAGGGTTAGGGTGAGTTTTAGGTTTTGGGTTAGTGTTAGAGTTAGGTTTAGGCTGAGGGTGAGGTTTCGTTTAGAGTTAGGTTTAGGGTGAGGGTTAGGTTGAGGGTTAGGGTTAATGTTCGTGTTAAGGTTAGGGTTAGGGTGAGAGTTGAGGGGAGGTTTAGGGTTTGGGTTAGGGTTAGGATTAGTGTTAGGGTGAGGGTGAGTGTGTGTGTTTGGGATATGTTTATGGTGAGGCTTAGGGTTAGGCTGAGGCTAAGGGTGAGGGCGAGGTTTAGGGTTAGGGTGAGGGTTAGGGTTAGGGTTAGGGTGAGTTTTAGTGTTAGGGTTAGGGTTAGAGTTAGGGTTAGGGTGAGGGTGAGGTTTAGGGGTAGAGTTAGGGTTAGGTTGAGTAATAGGGTGAGGGTGAGGTTTAGGGTGAGGGTTAGGGTGGGGGTGACGGTAAGGGTAAACATGAGGTTTAGTCTGAGTGCAAGAGTTACGGTAATTGTGAAGGTTAGGGTTAGGGTGAGTGTTATGGTTAGGGTTAGGGTGAGGGTGAGGGTTAGATTGAGTATTAGTGTTAGGGTTAGGGTGAGGTTTAGAGTGAGGATGAGTGTTAGGGTTAGGTTGAGGGCTGGGGTGAGGGTGAAGATTAGGGTTAGGGTTAGGGTTAGGCTTAGGTTTAGGCTGAGTATGAGTATGGGGGTGAGGATTACGGTTAGGGTTAGGGTTATTAGTGTTATGGTTAGGGTTAAGTTTGAGGTGAGGGTGAGGCTGAGGGTGGGGGTGAGGATTAGGGTTAGAGTGATGGTTAGGGTTAGGGTTAGTGTTATTGGTATGGTGAGGGTTAGAGTTAAGGTGAGGTTGAGGGTGCGGGTGAGGATTAGTGTTATGGTTAGGGTGGGGTTTTGGATTAGGGTGAGGGTTAGGTTTACAGTTAGATATAGGGTTAAGGGAGGTGACAGTGAGGCTTAGGGTTAGGGATAGTTTTAAGGATAGGGTAAGGGTGAGGGTTAGGTGGAAGTTTAGGGTTAGGTTTAGGGTTAGGGGTAGTGTCAGGGTTAGTTTTAGCGTTAGGGTTAGTGTTAATGTGAGGGTAAGTGTTAGGGTGAGGGTTTGGGTTAGGATGAGGGTTATGGTTAGAGTGAGGGTTAGCATTATGTTTAGGGTTATTGTTAGGGTTAGGTTTAGGGTTAAGGTTAAGGTGAGGGTGAGGGTGAGGGTTAGGTTTAGGGTTAGGGTGAGGTTTAGTGTTTCAGTTAGGGTTAGAGTTAGGTTTAGGGTGAGGGTGCGGTTTAGGATTAGAGTTCGGGTTAGGGGAGGGTTAGGTTGAGGATTAGGGTTAGGTTAGTGTTAGGGTTATGGTTAGGGTGAGAGTTAGAGCGAGGCTTAGGGTTAGGGTTAGGTTTAGGGTTAGGATAAGGGTAAAGCTGAAGGTGATTGTGTGTGTTAGGTTTAGGGTTAGGCTTAGGCTTAGGCTGATGGTGAGTTTGAGGGTGAGAGTTAGGGTTAGGGTGAAGGTTAGGGTTAGGGTTAGGGGGAGGTTTAGGATGAGGGTTAGGATTAGGATTAGGGTTAGGGTGAGGGCTAGGGTGAGGGTGAGGTTTAGGGTTAGGGTTAGGATGAGGTTTAGGTTTATGGTTAGGGTTAGGATGAGCGTGAGGTTTAGGGTTAGAGTTAGGGTTAGGATGTGGCTGAGGGTGAGGGTTAGGGTTAGGGTTAGTGTTAGGATTAGGGTTAAGGTGAGGGTTAGGGTGAGGTTGAGGCTTTGGGTTATGGTTACTATTAGGATTAAATTTAGGGTTAGGGTGAGGTTTAGGGTTAGGGAGAGTGTAACGTTTAGGGTTAGGGTTAGGGTTAGGTTGAAGGTGAGGGTGATGGTGAGAGTTAGGGTTAGGGTGAGGGTTAAGGTTAGGGTTAGGGTAAGGTTTAGGGTAAGGGTTTTGGTGAGGGTGACAGTTAGGATTAGGTTGAGGGTTAGGGTTAGGTTTAGGGTTGGGGTGAGTGTTAGAGTGAGGGTTAAGGTTAGTGTTAGGGTCAGGGTTAGGATGAGGTTTAGGGTGAGAATTCGGTTTAGGGTTATGGCTAGGGTGAGGGTGAGGTTTATGGTTAGCGTTAGGGTGAGCTTTAGAGTTATGGGTAGGGTTACGGTTATGGTGAGGGTGAGGTGTAGGGTAGAGTTACGTTTAGGGTCAGGCTGAAGCCTAGCATTAGGTTTCGGGTTAGTGTGAGAATTAGGGTTAGGTTGAGGGTTAGGGTGAGTGTGAGGTTTAGGGTTCGGATTAGGGTGAGGGTAAGTGTTAGGATGAGGGTTAAGGTTAGGTTGAAGGATATGGTTAGGATGAGGGTTAGGGTTAGGTTAGGGTTATTGTAAGTGTTAGTGTTTGGGTTATGGTTACAGTGAGGGAGAGGGTGAGGATTAGGATTAAGGTTAGGATGAGTTTTAGATTTAGGGTTAGGGTTAGAGTTAGGGTTAGGTTTAGGGTGAGGGTTAGCATGAGGGTTAGGGTTAGGATTAGGTTTAGGATGAGGGCTAGGGTGAGGGTGAGGTTTAGGGTAAGGCTTAGGGTGAGGTTTAGTGTTCGGTTTAGGTTTAGGGTTAGGGAGAGGGTTAGGGTCAGGTTATGGTGAGGGTTAGGGTTAGGGTTAGGTTGAGGGTTAGAAATAGGTTTAGGGTTAGGTTGAAGATTAGGGTTAGATTTAGGGTGAGGGTTAGGATGAGGGTTAGGGTTAAAATTAGGTTTAGGGTGAGGGCTAGGTTGAGGGTGAGGGTTAGGGTTAGGGTTAAAGTGAGGCTTAGGTTTAGGGTTAGGGGTAGCGTTAGGGTGAGGGTTAGGGTTCGTGTTTTGGTGAGGGTGAGGGTTGGGTTTGGGGTGAGGGTTAGGGTGAGGATCAAGGTGAGGGTGAGTGTTAGAGTTAGGGTTAGCGTTAGGGTGAGGGTTAGGTTTAAGTTTAGGTTTAGGGTTATGTTTAGGGTTAGGATTAAGGTTAGGGTGAGGGTGAGTGTGAGGGTTAGGCTTGGGGTTAGGCTTAGGCTTAGGGTTAGGCTGAGGGTGCGTGTGGGGATGAGGATTAGGTTTAGAGTGATGGTTCTGGTTAAGGTTCGGTTGAGGGTTAGGATGAGGGTTACGGTTAGGATTAGGGTTAGGGTGAGGGCTAGGGTGAGTGTGAGGTTTGGGGTTAGGTTTAGGCTTAGGGTTAGGTTTAGGCTGAGGCTGAATTTGAGGGTGAGGGTTAGGGTTAGGGTGATGGTTAGGGTTACGGTTAGGGTGAGGGATAGGATGAGGGTTGTGGTTTAGGGTGAGGGTTAGGATGAGGGTGACTGTAAGAGAAAAGGTGAGGGTTAGGCTGAGGGTGAGGTTTATGGTAAGGGTGTGGTTTAGGGTTAGCGTGAGGGTGAGTGTTAGACTGAGGATTAGTGTTAGGGTTAGTGTGAGGTTTAGGGTGAGGTTGAGGGTTAGGGTTAGCGTGATCACTAGGGTGAAGTTGAGGGTTAGGGTTAGGGTTAGGGTGAGGTTTAGGTTTAGGGTGATGGTTAGTGTTAATGTGAGGGTTAGTGTTAGGGTTAGTGTTAGCTTTAAGATGAGGGTAAGTGTTAGGGTAAGGTTTAGGTTTAGAGTGAGGTTTAGGATTAGGGTTAGGGTTAGGGTGAGGTTGAGGTTTAGGGTTAGAGTTAGGGTTAGGGTGAGGGTTAGGGTTAGGTTTACGGTTAGCGTTAGTGTTAGGAGTAAGATTAGGTTTAAGTTTAGGGTGAGTGTTATGGTTAGGGTTAGGGTTAGGATTAGAGTTACGGTTTGGGTGAGGGTGAGGGTTATGGTTAGCGTGAACTTTGGGCTTAGGGTTAGAGTGAGGTTTAGGTTGAGGGTTGGGCTTAGGCTTAGGTTTCTGTATGGGCTATGGTGCGGGTGAGGGTTAGGGTTAGGGTTAGGTTTAGGGTGAGCGTTAGGGTGGGGGTTAGGGTTAGTATTAGGGTTAGTGTTGTGGTTAAGGTTAGCCTTAATGTTAGACAGAGGGTGAGGGTTAGGGTGAGGTTTAGGGTTAGGGAGAGGGTGAGGTTTAGGGTTAGAGTTAGCGTTCAGGTGAGGGTTAGTGTGAGGGTTAGGGTTAGGGTTAAGTTTACGGTTAGGGTTAGGGTGAGGGTAACTGTGAGGGTCAGGGTTAGTCTTATGCTTAGGCTTAGGCTTAGGCCGAGCGTGAAGGTAAGGGTGAGGTTTAGGGTAAGCATTAGGTTTAGGGTGACGGCTAGAGTGAGGATGAGGGTTAGGGTTAGCGGTAGGCTGAGTTTAGGGTTAGGGTTACCGTGAGGTTGAGGGTTAGGGTTAGGGTTAGGGTTAAGGTGAGGGTTTGGTTTAGGGTTAGGGTGAGGGTTAGCGTTAGGGTTAGTGTTAGGGTTAGTGTAATAGTTAGGGTTAGGGTTAGAGTTACAGTGAGGGTGAGGGTGAGGGTTAAGATCAGGTTTGGGTGAGGTTTAGGGTAAGGGTTATGGTTAGGGTGAGGATGAGGTTTAGGGTTAGAGTTAGGGTTTCGGGGAGGGTTAGGCTGAGTGTTAGGATTAGGGTTAGGGTCAGGTTTAGGTTTAGGTTTAGGGTTAGGGTTAGAGTTAAGGTTAGGTTTAGGGTTAGGGTTATTGTTAGGATGAGGGTTAGGGTTATTTTTAGTGTTATGTTTAGGGTTAAGTTTGCGGTTCGGTTGAGGCTGAGGGTGAGGGTTATGTTTAGGGTTATGTTTAGGGTTAGGACTAGTGTTAGTGTTAGGGTTAGGGTGAGGTTTAGGGTGAGGGTGAGGGTTAGGGTTAAGGTTAGGATTAGTGTTTGGGTTACGGTGAGGGTGAGGGTGAGATTTAGGGATAGCGTGAGGTTTGGGGTTAGGGTTAGAGTGAAGATTAGGGTGATGGTTAGGCTTAGGCTTAGGTTTAGGGTGTGTGCTAGGGTGAGTTTGAGGGTTAGGGTGAGTGTTAGGGTGAGGGTTAGGGTTAGGTTTAGGGTTAGGATTAGGGTTAGGCTGAGGGTGAGGTTGGTGGTGAGTAGTAGGTAAGGGTTAGGGTTAGGGTTAGTGTTAAGGTTAGGGCTGGAGTTAGGGTTAGGCTTTGTGTTAGGGGGAGTGAGAGGGGGAGGGTTAGGATTAAGTGAGGGTGAGGTTTAGGGTTAGATTTAGCGTAAGGTTGAGGGCTAGTGTTAGTGTTAGGGTTAGTGTTACAGTTATGATTAGGGTGAAGGTGAGTGTGAGGGATAGGGTTAGTCTTAGGCTTAGGCTTAGGCTTAGGCTGAGCATGAGGGTGAGGGTGAGGGTTAAGGTTAGTGTGAGGGTTAGGGTTTTAGGGTTAGGGTGAGGGTTAGGATGAGGTTTAGGGTTAGGATTAGGGTTTGGGTGAGGGCTAGAGTGAGGGTGAGGCTTATGGTTAGCGTTAGGGTGTGGTTTAAAGTTAGGGTTAGGGTTAGAGTTACAGTGAGTTTGAGGGTTAGGCTTAGGTTTAGCGTTAGGGTTATTGTTATGGTTAGAGTTAAGTTGAGGATAGGGGTGAGGGTGCAGATTAGGTTTAGGGTTAGGGTGAGGTTTAGATTTAGGGTTTGGGTTAGTTTGAATGTTAAGTTTAGGGTTAGAGTGAGGTTTAGGATGAGGTTTAGGATTAGGATTAGGGTAAGTTTGAGGGGTTGGGTGAGGGTTAGGGTGAGGGTTAGGGTTAGGGATAGGGTTAGGTTTTTGATTAGGGTTAGGGTGAGGGTGAGTGTGAGGATTAGGTTTAGGTTTTGGCTTAGGGTTAGGGTTAGGCTTAGTGTTAGGGTGAGGGTTAGGGTTATTGTTTGGGTAAGCATGAGGGTGAGGGTGAGGATTAGTGTTAGGTTTAGGGTTAGGGTTAGGGTTAGGTTTGGGGTTAGGATTAGTGTTTCAGTTAGGGTTAGGGTTACGGTTAGGGTTTAGGTTACAGTGAGGGTTAGGGTTAGGTTTAGGGTTAGGATTAGGGTTAGGCTGAGGGTGAGGTTGGTGGTGAGTAGTAGGTAAGGGTTAGGGTTAGGGTTAGGTTTAGATTTACGTTTAGGGTTATTGTTAGTGTTATGGTAAGGGTTAAGTTTGCAGTCAGGGTGAAGCTGAGGGTGAGGTTTATGGTTAGTGTTAGGGTTAGGGTCAGGATTAGTGTTAGTCTTATTGTTGGGTTTTGGTTAGAGTTACAGTGAGATTGACATTGAGGGTGAGGATGAGGGTTAGGGTGAGGTTTATGGTGAGGTTTAGGGTTAGGGTTAGGGTTAGGGTGAAGGTAAGTTTTAGGGTTAGAGTTAGGGTTAGGGGGAGTGTTAGGGTGAGGGTTAGGGTTAGGTTTAGTGTTAGGGTTAGGGTGAGGGTAAGGGTTAGGTTGAAGTTTAGGGATAGGGTTAGGGTTAGGGTGACGGTGAGTGTGAGGGTTAGGGTTAGGGTTAGGCTTAATCTTAGGGTAAGGCTGAGGGTGAGTTTGGGGGTTAGGATTAGGGTTAGGGTGATGGTTAGTGTTAGGGTTAGGGTTAATGTTAGGGTTACGGTTAGAGTTACAGTGAGGTTGAGGGTGCGGGTGAGGGTTAGGGCTAGGGTGAGGTTTAGTGTTGGGGTTAGGGTTAGGATGAGGGTGAGGTTTAGGGTTAGAGTTAGGGTTAGGGGAGGGTTAGGGTGAGGTTTACGGTTAGGGTTAATTTTAGGGTTATATTGAGTCTTAGGATTAGAGTTAGGGTTATTGTTAGGGTAAGGTTTATGTTTATGGTTACTGTGAGGGTGTGAGTTAAGGTTAGTGTTAGGGTGAGGTTTAGGATTTGGGTTAGGGTTAGAGTTAGGTTTAGGGTGTGCTTGAGGTTTAGGGTTATGGTAAGGGTTAGGTTGAGGTTTAGGTTTAGGGTTAGTGTTAGGTTTAGGGTTAGGGTGAGAGTTAGGGGGAGGGATAGTGTTAGGGTTAGAGTTAGGATTAGGGTTAGGGTGAGGGTGAGTGTGTGGGTTAGGGTTAGATTTAGGTTTAGGCTTAGGTTTAGGCTGAGGGTGAGTTTGTGTGTTATGGTTAGGTTTATGGTTAGGCTTAGGGTTAGGCTGAGGGTGAGGTTGAGGGTGAGAAAGTTAGGGTTAGGGTGAGGGTTAGGCTTAGGGATAGGGGGAGGGTGAGGATGAGGTTTAGGGTTAGGATTATGGTTAGTGTGAGGGCTAGGTTGAGGGTGAGGGTTAGTGTTAGTGTTAGGGTGAGGTTTAGGGTTAGGGTTAGGGTTAGGGTTCGGGTCAGGGTGAGGTTTATTGTTAGAGTTAGGGTTAGGGTGAGGCTGAGGGTGTGAATTAGGATTAGGTTTAATGTTAGGGTTAGGGTTAAGGTGAGGGTTAGGGTGAGGGTGAGTGTTAGGGTTAGGCTTAGAATTAGGGTTAGGGTTAGGGTAAGTGTGAAGGTTAGGGTTAGGGTTAGGCTTAGGCTAAGTCTTAGGCTGAAGGTGAGGCTGAGTGTGAGGGTTAGGGATAGGGTAAGTGTTAGGGTTAGGTTTAGGGTGAGAGTTAATGTTGGGATAAAGTTTAGCGTTAGGGTGAGGGTTAGGGTAAGGGTTACTGTGAGGGTGAGGGTTAGGGTTAGGTTGAGGTTTAGGGTTAGGCTTAGGGTTAGGGTGAGGATGAGGGTTAGGATTAGGGTGAGGGGGATTTTTATAATTAAGATTAGAGTGATTGCTAGGATGAGGGTGAGGGTTATGCTTAGTATTAGAGTTAGGGTGAGGTTTAGGATTAGGGTGAGGGTTAGGGTTAGTGTGAGGTGAGTGTTAGGGTTAGGGTTAGTGTTAGTGTGAGGGTAAGTGTTATGGTCAGGCTTATGTTTAGGCTGAGGTTTATGGTTACGGTTAGGGTTAGGGTTAGTGTGATGGTGAGAGTGATGGTAAGGTTTAGGGTTAGCTATAGGTTTAGGGGGAGGGTTATGTTTAGGGTTAGTGTTAGGGTAAGGATGAGGGTGAGGTTGAGGTTTAGGGTTAAGCTTAGGGTTAGGGTGATGTTTAGGTTTACCATTAGGATGAGGGTTAGGATGTCGTTTAGGGTTAGGGGGAGCGTTAGGGTTAGGGTTAGGGTTAGGTTGAGGGTAAGTGTTATGGTGAGGGTTAGGGTGAGGGTGAGGTTTAGAGTTAGAGTTAGGGTTAGGGTGAGGGTTAGGTTGAGGGTTAGGTTTGGGGTTAGTTTTAGGGATAGGGTTAGGGTGAGGGTTAGGGTTAGGGATAGGGTTAGTATTATGGTTAGGGTGAGGGTGAGTGCGTGTGTTAGGGTTAAGTTAAGGGTTAGGCTTATGGTTAGGCTGAGGGTTAGGTTGAGGGTGAGGGTTAGGGTTAAGGTGCGGGTTAGGGTTAGGTTTAGGGTTTGGGGGATGGCTAGAATGAGGGTGTGGTTTAGGGTTAGGGTTAGGGTGAGGTTTTGGGTTAGGTTTAGGGTGAGTGTGAGTTTTAGGTTTAGAGTTAGGGTTAGGGGGAGGCTGAAGGTGAGTGTTAAGGTTAGGGTTAGTGTTAGGGTTAGGGTTAAGGTGAGGGTTAGCATGAGGGTGAGGCTTAGGGTTAGGGTTAGGATTAGGATTAGGGTAATAGGGTGAGTGTGAGGGTTAGGGTTAGGGTTAGGTTTAGGCTTAGGGTTAGGATGAGTGTGAAGGTGCGGGTGAGTGTTAGGGTTTGGGGTAAGCTTAGGGCTAGGATGAGAGTTAGGGTTAGGGTTACGGTAAGCATGAGGGTTAGGATTAGGTTGAGGATTATTGTTAGGGTTAGGTTTAGGGTGAGTGTTAGGGTTAGGGTTAGGGTGAGGTTTAGTATGAGGATTAGGGTTAGGTTTAGGGTTAGGGTTATTGTTAATATTATGGTTATAATTAAGTTTGGTGTGAGGGTGTGGCTGAGGGTGAGGTTTATGGTTAGGTTTAAGGTTAGGGTTAGGGTTAGGCTTAGGCTTAGGGTTAGGCTGAGGGTGATAGTGGGGGTGAGGATTAGGGTTAGGTTTAGGGTTAGGGTTAGGGTTAGGATTATTGTTCGTGTTATGGTTAGGGTTAAGTTTGCCGTGAGGGTGAGGCTGAGGGTGACGATTATGTTTAGCGTTGTGGTTTGGGTTAGAGTTAGGGTTATTGTTAGGTTTAGAGTTAGATTTACAGTGAGGTTGAGGGTGAGTGTGAGGGTTAGGGTTAGGGTTAGGGTAAGGGTGAGGGTGAGGTTTAGGGTTAGACTTAGGGTTAGGGGGAGGGTTAAGGTGAGGTTTAGGGCTAGGGTTAGTGTTAGGGTAAGGGTGAGGGAGAGGGTTAGGTTGAGGTTTCAGGATAGTGTTAGGTTTAGGATTAGGGTTAGGTTGACGGTGAGTGTGAGGTTTAGGCTGAGGGTGAGGGTGGGGGTTAAGATTAGGGTTAGGGTGATGGTTAGGTTTAGGGTTAGTTTAAGGTTTAGGATGTGGGTTAGGGTTAGGATTAGGGTTAGGGTGAGGGCTAGGGTGAGGGTGAGGTTTAGGGTAAGGCTTAGGGTGAGGTTTAGTGTTCAGGTAAGGTTTAGGGTTAGGGAGAGGGTTAGGGTCAGGTTATGGTGAGGTTTAGGGTTAGGGTTAGGTTGAGGGTTAGACTTAGGTTTAGGGTTAGGTTGAAAATTAGGGTTAGAGTTAGGGTGAGGGTTAGGATGAGGATTTGGGTTAAAATTATGTTTAGGGTAAGGGCTAGGTTGAGGGTGAGGGTTAGGGTTAGGGTTAAGGTGAGGATTAGGTTTAGGGTTAGGGGTAGGGTTAGGGTGAGGGTTAGGTTTCGTGTTTTGGTGAGGGTGAGGGTTGGGTTTGGGGTGAGGGTTAGGGTGAGGACTAAGGTGAGGGTGAGTGTTAGAGTTAGGGTTAGCGTTAGGGTGAGGGTTAGGTTTAGGTTTAGGTTTAGGGTTATGTTTAGGGTTAGGATTAAGGTTAGGGTGAGGGTGAGTGTGAGGGTTAGGCTTGGGGTTAGGCTTAGGCTTAGGGTTAGGCTGAGGGTGCGTGTGGGGATGAGGATTAGGTTTAGAGTGATGGTTCTGGTTAAGGTTTGGTTGAGGGTTAGGGTTAGGGTTACGGTTACGGTTAGGGTTAGAGTGAGGGTGACTGTGAGGGTCACGTTTAGTCTTAGGATTAGGCTTAGGCTTAGGCCGAGCGTGAAGTTGAGGGATTAGGGTTAGCATTAGGTTTAGGGTGAGGGCTAGAGTGAGGATGAGGGTTAGGGTTAGCGTTAGGCTGAGGTTTAGGGTTAGGGTTACCGTTAGGGTGAGGGTTAGGGTTAGGTTTAGTGTTAAGGTGAGGGTTTGGTTTAGGGTTAGGGTGAGGGTCAACGTTAGTGTTAGTGTTAGGGTTAGTGTAATAGTTAGGGTTAGGGTTAGAGTTACAGTGAGGGTGAGGGTGAGGTTGAGGATTAGGATCAGGGTTAGGGTGAGGTTTAGGGATAGGGTTGTGGTTAGGGTGATGGTGAGGTTTAGGGTGAGAGTTAGGGTTTCGGGGAGTGTTAGGGTGAGGGTTAGGATTAGGGTTAGTGTTAGGCTTGTGGTTAGTTTGACCGTTAGGTTGAGGTTTAATATTAGGGTTAGGGTTAGTTTTAGGATTAGGCTTAGAGTGAGGATGAGTGTGAGGGTTAGGGTTAGGCTTCATTTATGCTTAGGGTTAGGCTGAGTGTACTGGGTGGTAAGGATTAGGTTTAGAATGATGGTTAGGGTTCTGGTTGTTAAGGGTTAGGATGCGGGTTAGGGTTAGGATTAGGGTTAGGTTGAGGGCTAGGGTGAGGGCTAGGTTGAGGGTGAGGGTTAGGGTTAGGGTTAAGCTTAGGGTTACGCTGAGGCTGAGGCTGAGTGAGAGGGTGAGGGTTAGGGTTAAGGTGATGATTGGGGTGACCCTTAGGATGAGGGTTAGGATGAGGCTTAGGTTTAGGTTGAGGATTAGGGTGAGGGTGACGGTAAGGGTAAAGGTGAGGGTTAGGCTGAGGGTGAGGGTTACGTTCAGGGTGAGTCTTAGGGTTAGGGTGAGGGTGAAGGTTAGATTGAGGATTAGTGTTAGGGTTAGTGTGAGGTTTCGCGTGAGGATGAGCGTTAGGGTTAGGTTGAGGGCTAGGTTGAAGGTGAGGGTTAAGTTTAGGGTGAGGTTTAGGGTTAGGGTGAGAGTTAGGGTTAGTGTGAGGGTTAGTGTTAGGGTTAGGGTTAGTGTTAGGGTGAGGGTAAGTGTTAGGGTGAGGTTTATGGTTAGGGTGAAGGTTATGTTTAGGATGAGGGTTAGGGTTAGGGTTATTGTTAGGGTTAGGGTTACGGTTATGGTGAGGGTGAGGGTGAGGTTTAGGGATAGGATGATGTTTAGGTTTAGGGTCAGTGTTAGAATTAGGGTTAGGGTGAGGGTGAGGTTTCGAGTTAGAGTTAGGGTTAGTGTTAGTGTAAGGGTTAGGGTGAGGTTTAGGTTTAGGGTTAGACTTAGCCTTAGGCTTAGGCCGAGCATGAGGGTGAGGGTTAGGGTTAGGGTTAGGGTGGGGTTTACGGTTAGGGTTAAGGTGAGGGTGAGGTTGAGGTTGAGGGTTAGATATAGGGTTAGGGTGAGGGTTAGGGTTAGGGTTAGGGTTAGGGTTAGTGTTAGGGTGAGGGTGAGGGTGAGGGTTACGTTGAGGTTTAGGTTTAGGGTTAGGGTTTGCGTTAGTGTGAGGGTTAGTGTTAGGGTTAGGGTTAGTGTTAAGGTGAGGGTAAATATTAGGGTGAGTGTTTGAGTTAGGGTGAGTGTTATGGGTATGGTGATGGTTAGGAATAGGGTTAGGGTTATTGTTAGGGTTAGGTTTAGGTTTACAGTTACGGTGAGGGTGAGGATGAGGGTTAGGGTTAGGGTTAGGGTGAAGTTTAGGATTTGGCTTAGGGTGAGAGTTAGGGTTAAGGTGAGGGTGAGGTTTAGGATTAGAGTTAGGTTTAGGGTGAGTGCTAGGTTGAGGGTTAGGGTTAGTGTTAGTGTTAGGGTTATGGTTAGGGTGAGAGTTAGGGGGAGGTTTAGGGTTAGGATTAGGATTAGGGTTAGTGTTAGGGTGAGCTTTCAGGTTCGGGTTAGGGTTAGGGTTAGATTGATCGTTAGGGTGAGGGTAATGTTTAGGGTTAGGGTTAGGGTTAGGCTTAGGGTTAGACTGAGGTTGAGGGTGAGAGTGAGGTTTAGGTTAGGGTGAGGGTTAGTGTTAGGATGTTAGTTAGAGTTCAGTTTATGTTTAGGGTTAGGGTGAAGGTGAGGGTGAGCGTTAGGGTTAGTGTTAGGTTGAGGGTTAGGATGAGGGTTATCGCTAGGGTTCGGGTTAGGGTGAGGGCTAGGGTGAGTGTGAGGTTTAGTGTTAATGTTAGGGTGAGGTTTAAGGTTATGGTTATGGTTAGGGTTAGGGTGAGATTGAAGTTTAGGGTTAGAGTTAGGGTTAGGGTGAGGCTGAGGGTGAGGGTTAGGGTTAGGGTAACGGTTAGGGTGAGGGTGAGGGTTAGGCTTAGGGAAAGGATTAGGATTAGGGTAAGGTTTAGGGTGAGTTTCAGTAGTAGGGTTAGGGTTATGGTGAGGATAAGTGTTTGGGTGAGGGTTAGGTTTAGGGTGAAGTATATGGTTAGCATGAGAGTTAGGGTTAGGGTTAGGGTTATTGTAACTGTTAGGGTTAGTGTTATGGTTACTGTGAGGTTGAGGGTGAGAGATAGGATTAGGGTTAGGGTCAGGTTTAGGTTTAGGTTTAGGGTTAGGGTTAGAGTTAGGGTTAGGTTTAGGGTTAGGGATATTGTTAGGGTGAGGGTTAGGGTTATTGTTATTGTTATGTTTAGGGTAAAGTTTGCGGTTCGGGTGAGTCTGAGGGTGAGGTTTATGTTTAGGGTTATGTTTAGGGTTAGGTTTAGTGGTAGTGTTAGGGTTAGGGTGAGGTTTATGGTGAGGGTGAGGGTTAGGGTTAAAGTTAGGATTGGGGTTATGTTTACGGTGAGGGGGAGGGTGAGGTTTAGCGATAGCATTAGGGTTGGGGTTAGGGTTAGAGTGAAGTTTAGGGTGAGGGTTAGGCTTAGGCTTAGGTTTAGGGTGTGGGCTAGGGTGAGGTTGAGGGTTAGGGTGAGTGTTAGGGTGAGGGTTTGTGTTAGGCTTAGTGTTAGGGTTAGGGTTGGAGTTAGGGTTAGGCTTTGTGTTAGGGGGAGGGGGAGGGTTAGAGTTAGGGTTAGGTGAAGGTGAGGTGTAGGGTTAGATTTAGCATTAGGTTGAGGGCTAGTGTGAGGGTTAGTGTTAGGGTTAGTGTTACAGTTATGTTTAGGGTGAAGGTGAGTGTGAGGGATAGGGTTAGTCTTAGGCATTAGGGTGAGGGTGAGGTTTAGAATTACGGTTAGGTTGAGGGCTAGGGTGAATGTGAGGGTGAGGGTTAGGGTTAGGGTTAGGGTGAGGTTTAGGTTTTGGGTTAGGGTTAGAGTTAGATTTAGGGAGAGGGTGAGGTTTAGGGTTAGAGTTAGGGTTAGGGTAAGGGTTAGGGTGAGGCTGATGGTAAGGGTAATGGTGAGGTTTAGGCTGAGGTTGAGGGTTAAGATAAGCGTGAGTGTTAGGGTTAGGTTTAGGGTTAGGATAAGGGTTAGGGTTAGGTTAGGGTTAGGGTTAGTGTTAGGTGTTGGTTAGATTGAAGATTAGTTTTAGGGTTAGTGTGAGGCTTAGGGTGAGGGTGAGGGTTAGGGTTAGGCTGAGGGTGAGGGTTAGATTTAGGGTTAGGGTGAGGGCTAGGGTGAGGTTGAGGGTTATGGTTAGTGTTATTGTTAGGGTGAGGTTTAGGATTAGGGTGAGGGTTAGGGTTAGTGTGAGGGTGAGTGTTAGGGTTAGGGTTAGTGCTAGGGTGAGTGTAAGTGTTATGGTGAGGGTTAGGGTTAGGGTGAGGGTTATGGTTAGGGTGAGGGTTTGGGTTAGGTTTAGGGTGAGGGTGAGGGTGAGGTTTTGTGTTAGATATATGGTTAGGGGGAGGGTTAGTGGGAAGGTTAGTGTTAGGGTTAGTGTTACGGTTAGGGTGAGGGTGAGGTTTAGGTTGAGGTTTAGGGTTAGGGTTAGGGTTATGGTTAGGTTTAAGTTTAGGGTGAGGGTAAGATGATGTTTAGGCTTAGGGGGAGGGTTATGGTTAGGGTTAGGTTTAGGTTGAGGGCAAGTGTTATGATGAGCGTTAGGGTGAGGGTGAGGTTTAGGGTTAGAGTTAGGGTTAGGTTGAGGGTTAGGGTTAGAGTTAGTGTTAGGGTTAGTGTTAGGGTGATCGTTAGGGGGTGGTTTAGGGTTAGGGATAGGGTTAGGATTAGGTTTAGGGTGAGTGTGATTGTGTGTGTTAGGGCTAGGTTTATGGTTAGGCTTAGGGTTAGGCTGAGGGTGATGTTGAGAGACAAGTGCTAGGGTTAAGGTGCGGGTTAAAGTTAGGTTTAGGTTGAGGGTTAGGATGAGGATTAGGGTTAGGATTAGGGTTAGGGAGAGGCCTAGGGTGATGGTGAAGTTTAGGGTTAGGGTTAGGTTGATGGTGAGATTTAGGTTTAGAGTTAGGGTTATGGTGAGGCTGAGGGTGAGAGTTAAGGTTAGGTTTAGTGTTAGGGTTAGGGTTAATGTGAGGTTTAGGGTGAGTGTGAGGGTTAGGATTAGGATTAAACTTAGGCTTAGGATGAAGGTGAGGGATAGTGTAAGAGTTAGTGTTAGGGTGAGAGTTAGGGTTCGAGTTAAGTTTAGGGTTAGGGTGAGGGTTAGGGTAAGGATTACGGTGAGTGTGAGGGTTAGGGTTAGGCTTAGTGTTAGCGTGAGGTTTAGGATGAGGGTTAGGGTTAGGATTAGGGTTAGGGTGAAGGCTAGGGTGAGGGTGAGGTTTAGGTTTAGGGCTAGGTGAGGTTTAGGGTTACGGTTAGGGTTAGGGTGAGGGTGAGGTTTAGGGTTAGAGATAGGGTTAGTGTGAGGCTGATTGAGATTGTTAGAGTTAGGGTTAGTGTTAGGGTTAGGGTTAGGGTGAGGAATAGGGTGAGGGTGAGGGTTAGCTTTAGGGTTAGGATTAGGATTAGGGTAATAGGGTGAGTGTGAGAGTTAGGGTTACGGTTAGGCCTAGGGTTAGGCTGAGGGTGAGGGTGAGGGTGAAAGTTAGGGCTAGGTTGAGACTGAGGGTTTGGGTTAGGGTGAGAGTTAGGGTTCAGGGTAAGTTTATGGTTAGGATGAGGGTTAGGGTTAGTGTTACAGTGAGCTTGAGGGTTAGGGTTAGGTTGAGGTTTAGGGTTAGGGTTAGGTTTAGTTTTAGGGTGAGGATTAGGGTTAGGGTTAGGGAAAGGATTAGGATTAGAATTAGGGTTAAAATTAGGGTGAGGGTGAGGGCTAAGGTGAGGGTGAGTTTACTGTTAGTGTTAGGGTGAGGTTTAGGTTTAGGGTTAGGTTTAGGGTGAGGGTTTGGATGAGGGTTAGGGTTACGGTGAGGGTGAGGGTTAGGGTTTGGGTGACGGTAAGGGTAATGATGAGGGTTAGGCTGAAGGTGAGTGTTAGGATTAGGGTTAGGTTTAGGGTTAGGGTTAGGTTTATGGTTAGGATTAGTGTTATTGTTAAGTTTATGGTTAGACTTACGGTGAGGATGAGGGTGAGGGTCAGGTTGAAGTTTAGGGTTAGGGTGAGGTTTCGTGTTAGGGTTAGGTTGAGTGTGAGTTTTAGGGTTAGATTTAGGGTTAGCGGGAGGGTTAGTTCGTGGGTTAGAGTTAGGGTTAGTGTTAGGGTTAAGGTTAGGGTGAAGGTTAGGTTGAGGTTAAGGGTTAGGGTTTGGGATAGGGTATGCTTAGGGTTAGGGTGAGGTTTAGTGTAAGTTTTAGGTTTATTTTTAGGCTTAGGCTTAGGGTTAGGCTGGGGGTGAGGGTGGGGCTGAGGATTAGGTTTAGTGTGATGGTTAGGGTGAGGGTTAGGTTGAGGTTTAGGGTTAGGGTTAGTGTTAGGGTTAAGGTTAGGGTGAGAGTTAGTGGGAGGGTTAGGGTTAGGGATAGGTTTAGTATTGGGGTTAGGATGATTGTCAGTGTGTGCGTTAGGGTTAGGTTTAGGTTTAGGCTTAGGGTTAGGCTGAGGTTGAGGTTCATGGTGAGGGTTAGGGTTAGAGTTAGGGTTAGGGGGAGGGTGAGGTTTAGGGTTAGAGTTAGGGTTAGGGTGAGGCTGAGGTTGAGGGTTAGGTTTAGTGTTAGTGTTAGGGTTAGGGTTAAGGTGATGGTTAGGGTAAGGGTGCAAATTAGGGTTAGGTTTAGGATTTGGATTAGGATTAGGCTTAGGGTGAGTGTGAGGGTTAGGGTTAGGGTTAGGCTTAGGCTTGGCTTAGGCTGAGGGTGAGGGTGAGCGTGAGGGTTAGGGTTAGCTTGAGGGTTAGGGTTAGGGTTAGGGTGAGGTTTGGGTTAGGGTTAAGTTTAGGGTTAGGGTGAGGGTTAGGGTGAGGGTTTCAGTGAGGGTGAGTGTTAGGGTTAGGTTGAGCGTTAGCGTTAGGGTTAGGGTTAGGGTGATGGTTATTTTTAGAGTTAGTGTTAGGGTGAGGGTTAGGATGATGGTTAGGGTTAGGATTAGACTTAGGGTGAGGGCTTGGGTGAGGGTGAGGTTTAGGGTTAGGGTTGGGGTGAGGTTTACCATTAGGATTAGGGTTAGGTTTAGGTTTAGGGTGAGTGTGAGGTTTAGGGTTAGATTTAGGGTTAGGGTGAGGCTGATTGTGATTGTTAGAGTTAGGTTTAGTGTTCGACTTAGGGTTAGGGTTAGGGTTAGGGTTAGGGTGAGGGTGAGGGTTAGCATTAGGTTTAGGATTAGAATTAGGGAAAGGGTTAGGGTTTGTTTGAAGGTTAGGGTTAGGGTTAGGGATAGGGTTAGGGATAGGCTGAGGGTGAGGGTGACGGTGAGGGTTAGGGTTGGGGTGAGTTTTAGGCTTAGGGTTAGGGTGAGAGTTAAGGTTCGTGTTAAGTTTATGGTTAGGATGAGGCTTAGGGTTAGGGTTACGGTGATCATGAGGGTTAGGGTTAGGTTGAGGGTTAGGGTTAGGTTTAGGGTTAGGGTTAGGGTGTTGGTTAGTGTTAGGTTTAGGGTAAGGGTTAGGAGGATAATTAGGTTTAGGATTAGAGTTAGGGTGAGGGTCTGTGTTAGGATTAGGTTTAGGGTTAGGGTTAGGGTTAGGGTTAGAGTTAGAATTAAGGTGAGGGTGAGGGTTAGGGTTATGTTTAGGTTGAGTTTTAGGTTTAGGGGTAGCATTAGGGTTAGGGAGAGGGTGAGGTTTATGGTTAGATTTAGGGTTAGGGGGAGGGTTAGTTCGTGGGTTACCGTTAGTGTTAGTGTTAGGGTTAAGTTTAGTGTGAGTGATAGGTTGAGGTTAAGGGGTAGGGGTAGGGGTAGGGTCAGGATTAGGGTTAGGGTGAGGGTGAGTGTGAGGGTTAGGGTTAGGGTGAGGCTTAGTCTTAGCGTTAGGCTGAGGGCGAGTGTGGGTGTTAGGATTAGGTTTAGGGAGAGGGCTAGGGAGAGGGTGAGGTTTAGTAAGGGTTAGGCTTTGGCTTAGGGTTAGGCTGAGCGTGGGGTTGAGGGTGAGGTTTAGGGTAAGGGTGATGGTTAGGTTTACAGTTTGGGTGAGGGGTAGGTTGACGTTTAGGATTAGGGGGAAGGTTAGGGTGAGAATGATGGTAAGGGTAAAGGTGAGGTTTAGGCTGAAGGTGAGATTTAAGTTAAGGGTGACGATTAGGGTTAGGTTTAGGGTTAGGGTAAGGGTAAGGGTTAGGAGTAGGGTGAGGGTTAGATTGAGGATTAGGGTTAGGGTTAGGGTGAGGTTTAGGATTAGGGTGAGGGTTAGGGTTAGTGTGAGGGTTACTGTTAGGTTTAGGGTTAGTGTTCGGGTTAGGGTAAGTGTTAGGGTGAGGGTTAGGGTTAGGGTGAGGGTAATGGTTAAGTTGAGGGTTAGGGTTAGGGTTATTGTTAGGGTTAGGGTTAGGGTTATAGTTATGCTGAGGGTGAGGGTGATTGATAGGGTTAGTGTTAGGATGAGGTTTAGTGTTAGGGTTAGGGTGAGAGTTAGAGTTACGGTGAGGATGAGGTTTAGGGATAGTGTTAGGGTTAGGATGAGGGTTAGTGTGAGTGTTATGGTTAGAGTAAGGGTTAGGGTGGGGTGACCATGAGGGTAAACATGAGGGTTAGGCTGAGGATAAGGGTTATGTTCGGATGATTTTTAGGTTTAGGGGGAGGGTTAGGGTTATGGGAAGGATGTGAGTGAGGGTTAGATTGAGGATTAGTGTAAGGGTTAGTGTGTGGTTTAGGGTGATGGTGAGGGTTAGGGTTAGGGTGAGGGCTAGGGTGAGGGTGAGGTTTAGGTTTAGGTTCAGGCTGAGGTTTAGGGTTAAGGTGATGGTTCTGGTTAGTGTGAGGTTTAGTGATAGGGTTAGGGTTAGTGTTAGGGTGAGGGTAAGTGTTAGGGTGAGGGTTAGGTTTAGGGTGAGAGTTATGGATAGGCTGAGGGTTAGGGTTACGGTTAGGGTTATTTTTAGGCTTAGGGTTAGGTTTACAGTTACAGTGAGGGTGAGGGTGATGGTTAGGTTTAGGGTTAGGGTGAGGTTTAGGTTTAGGGTTAGGATTAGAGTTAGGGTTAGGGTGAAGGTGAGGTTTACTTTTAGAGTTAGGGTTAGTGTTAGGGTTAAGGTTAGGATGAGGGTTAGGGTTAGGGTTAAGCTTAGGCTTAGGCTTAGGCTTAGGCCGAGTATGAGGGTGAGGGTTAGGGTTAGGGTTAGGGTGAGGGTTAGGGTTAGGATTAGGGTGAGGGTGAGGATAAGGTTTAGCATTAGGATTAGGGTTAGGGTGAGGGCTAGGCTGAGGGTTAGGGAGATGGTTAGGTTTAGGGGTAGGGTTAGGTTTAGGATTAGGGTTAGGGTGAGGGTGAGTGTGAGTGTTGTGGTTAGGCTTAGGGTTAGGCTTATGGTTCGGCTAAGGGTTAGGGTGTGGGTTAGGGTTAGGGTTTGGGTTAGTGTGTGGGTGAGGCTGAGGATTTATGTTATGTTTAGGGTTATGTTTAGGGTTAGGGTTAGGCTTAGGCTTAGGGTTAGGGTTAGGGTGAGGTTTAGGGTTAGATATAGGATTAGGGGAGGGTTAGGGTAAGGGTTAAGTACAGGGTTAGTGTTAGGATTAGGGTGAGAATGAGGGTTAGGTTGAGTTTTAGGGTTAGGTTTAAGTTTAGGGTTAGTGTGAGGGTTAGTGTTAGGGTTAGGGTTAGAGTTACAGTGAGGGTGAGGTTGCGGGTGAGGTTTAGGGTTAGAGTTAGGGTGGGGTATACGGTTAGGGTTAGGGTTAAGTTGAGGGTGAAGATGAGGTTTAGGGTTAGATTTAGGGTTAGTGATAGTTTGAGGGTTAGGTTTAGGGTTAGGGTGAAGTTTATGGTGAGGGTGAGGTTTAGGGTTAGAGTTAGGTTTATGTTGAGGGTTAGGGTTAGCATTAGTGTTGGGGTTAGTGTTAGGGTGAGAGTTAGGGGGAGGGTTAGTTTTACGCTTAGGATTAGGTTTAAGGGGAGGGTGAGTTTGTGTGTTAGGTTTAGGATTAGGGTTAGGGTAAGGACTAGGGTGAGGGTGAGAGTTAGGTTAAGGGTTAGGCTCAGGCTTTTAGGGTTAGGCTGAGCGTGAGGTTGAGGGTGAGGGTTAGGGTTAGGGTGATGGTTAGGTTTACCATTAGGTGAGGGTTAGGCTGAATTTTAGGGTTAGGGGGAGGATTAGGGTGAGAATGATGGTAAGGGTAAAGGTGAGGTTTAGGTTGAGGGTTAGGGTTAAGGTAAAGGTGAGGGTTAGGGTTAGGAGAAGTGTGTGGGTGAGGGTTAGATTGAAGATTAGTGTTGGGGTGAGTGTGAGGTTTAGGGTGAGGATGAGGATTAGGGTTAGGGTGAGGGCTAGCGTGAGGGTGAGGTTTAAGTTTAGGTTTAGGTTGAGGTTTAGGGTTAGGATGATGGTAAGGGTTAGTGTGAGCGTTAGTGTTAGGGATAGGGTTAGTGATAGGGTTAGGTTTAGTGTTAGGGTGAGGGTAAGTGTTAGGGTGAGGGTTAGGGTTAGGGTGAGGGTTATGTTTAGGTTGCGGGTTAGGGTTCTGGTTAGTGTTAGGGTTAGAGTTAGGGTAAGTGTGAGAGTGAGGTTTACGGTTAGAGTTAGGGTTAGTGTTAGGTTTAGGGTTAGGGTGAGGGTTAGGGTTAGGATTAGGCTTAGGCTTAGGCTTAGGCTTAGGCCGAGCATGAAGGTGAGGGTTAGGGTTAGGGTTAGGGTGATTGTTAGGGTTAGGTTAAGAGTTACAGGTTGAGGATGAGGTTTAGGGTTAAGATTAGTGTGACCTTTAGGTTGAGGTTTAGGGTTACAGTTAGGGTTAGGGGTAGGTTGAGAGTGAGGTTTAGGGTTGGGGTTAGTGTTATGGTGAGGGTGAGGTTTAGGGATAGGGCTAGATTTAGGATTAGGGTTAGGGTGAGGGTGAGTGTGAGGGTAAGGGTGAGGGTTAGGGTGAGGGTAAGTGTTAGGGTGAGGGTTTGGGTTAGGGTGAGGGTTATGGTTAGGGTTAAGTTTAGGATTAGGTTTAGGGTGAGGGTGAGTATGAGGGTTAGGGTGACGGTTAAGGTGAGGGTAAGTATTAGGGTTAGAGTGTGGGTTAGGTTGAGAGTGAGGTTTGGGGTTAGAATTACGGTTAGGATGAGGTTGAGGTTGAGGGTGAGGTTGAGGGTTAGGGTTAGGGTTAGGGTTACGGTGAGAGTTAGGGTGAGGGTTAGGGTTAGAGTTAGGATTATTGTTAGGGTTAGCGTTAGGGTTAGGGTGATGGTGAGGTTTAGGTTTAGAATTAGGGTAAAGGTGAGGTTGAGGGTGAGGGTGAGGGTTAGGGATTAGGGGTAGGATATGGATTAGGGTTAGGGTTACGGTGAGTGTGAGGGTTAGGGTTAGGGTTAGGGTTAGCCTTAAGTTTAGGCTGAGGGAGAGTGTGAGGGTGAGGGTTAGGGTTAGTTTGAGGGTTAGGATTAGGGTTAGGTTGAGGTTTATTGTTAGGTTTACTGTTAGATTCAGGGTTATGTTGAGGGTGAGGTTTAGGGGTAGAGTTATGGTTCGGTTAACTTTAGGGTTAGGGTGAGGGTTAGGGTAAGGGTTATGGTGAGAGTAAGGATTAGGGTTAGGTTGAGGGTTAGGGTTAGGTTTAGGGTGAGGGTGAGGGTTAGGGTTAGTTTTAGAGTTAGGGTTAGGTTGAGGGTTAGGTTGAGGTTGAGGGT
This sequence comes from Dipodomys merriami, assembly GCF_024711535.1. Lineage (NCBI taxonomy): Eukaryota > Metazoa > Chordata > Mammalia > Rodentia > Heteromyidae > Dipodomys > Dipodomys merriami. Next base: position 255,200 of record NW_027206276.1, on the reverse strand, counting down.
TAGGCTTAGGGTTACGATTAGGATTAAGGTAAGGGTTAGGGTGAGTGACGTTAGGGTTAGGGTTAGGGTTAGGCTTAGCGTTAGGCTGAGGGTGAAGGTGAGGGTGAGGGTGAGGGTTCAGGCGAGGGTTACGGTTAGGGTTAGGGTGAGAGTTAGTGTTTGGTTAATTTTAGGGTTAGGGTGATGGTTAGGGTTAAGGTTATGGTGAGAATGAGGGTTAGGATTAGGGTTAGGATTAGTGTTATTGTTACTGTTAGGGTTAGAGTTATGGTGAGGGGCCGGGTGAGGGTGAGTGTGAGGGTTAGGGTTAGGGTGAAGTTTATGGTTAGGGTTAGGATAAGGGTTAGAGTGTAGGTGAGGTTTACAGTTAGATTTAGGGTTCGTTGGAGGGTTAGGTTGAGGGTTAGGGTTAGGGTGAGTGTTAGGGATAAGATTAGGGTGAGGTTTAGGTTGAGGTTTAATGTTAGGGTTAGGGTTAGTTTTAGGATTAGGGTTAGGGTGAGGGTGAGTGTGAGGGTTAGGGTAAGGCTTAGGCTTAGGGATAGGCTGAGGGTGAGGGTGGGGGTGAGGATTTGGGTAGGGTGATGGTTAGGGTTAGGGTTCGGGTGAGTGTTAGGATGAGGGTTAGGGTTCGGATTAGGGTTAGGGTGAGGGCTAGGGTGAGGGTGAGGGTTAGGGTAAATGTTAGGCTTAGGCTTTGGGGTAGGCTGAGCGTGAGGTTGAGGGTAAGGGTTAGGGTTAGGGTAAAGGTGAGGTTTAGTGTTAGGGTTAGTGTGGGGGTGACAGTAAGGGTAAAGGTGAGGGTTAAGCAGAGCGTGAGGGTTACGGTAAGGGTGAGGGTTAATGTTAGGGTGAGGGTTAGGATTAGAGTTATGTTGAGGGTGAGGGTTAGATTGAGGATTAGTGTTAGGGTTAGTGTGAGGTTTAGGTTGAGGATGAGAATTAGGGTTAGGGTGAGGGCTAGGGTGATGGTGAGGTTTAGGGTTAGTGTTAGGGTGAGGTTTAGGGTTAAGATGATGATTAGGGTTAGTGTGAGGGTTAGTGTTAGGGTTAGGGTTAGTGTAAGGGTGAGGGTAAGTGTTAGGGTGAGGGTTAGGGTTAGGGTGAGGTTTATGTTTAGGGTGAGTGTTAGGGTTAGGGTTAGGGTTATTATTAGCGTTAGGGTTAGGGTTACAGTTACTGTGAGGGTAAGGGTGAGGGTTAGGGTTAGGGTTCGGATGAGGTTTAGGGATAGGGTTAGAGTTAGGGTTAGGGTCACGGTGAGGTTTAGCGTTAGAATTAGGGTTAGGGTGAGGCTGAAGTTGAGGGTTAGGCTTAGGATTAATGTTAGGGTTAGGCTTAAATTGAGGTTAAGTTTGAGGGTGAAGGTTAGGTTTAGGTTTAGGATTCGGATTAGAGTTAGGGTTAGGGTGAGTGTGAGTGTTAGGGTTAGGGTTAGTCTTAGGGTTAGGCTGAGGGTGAGGGTGAGGGTTAGGGTGAGGGTGAGGGTGAGGGTAAGGGTTAGAGTTATGGGGAGGGTTAGGATGAGGGTTAGGGTTAGGATTAGGGTTAGGGTGAGGGCTAGGGTGAGGGTGAGGTTTAGGGTTAGGGTTAGTGTGAGGTTTAGTGTTAGGATTAGGGTTAGGGTGAGGGTGAGGGTGAGGGTTAAGGAAAGGGTTAGGATTAGGATTAGGGTAAGGGCTAGAGTCAGTGTGAGGGCTAGGCTTAGGGTTAGGTTTAGGCTTAAGTTTATGCTGAGGGTGAGGGTGAGGGTGAGGGCTTGGTTGAGCGTGAGGTTTAGGGTTAGGGTTAAGCTTAGACTTAGGTTTAGGCTGAGGCTGAGGGAGAGTTTGAGGGTTATGGTTAGGGTTATGGTTGGGGTTACCCTTAGGATGAGGGTTAGGATGAGGATTAGGGTTAGGGTGAGGGTTAGGTTGAGGGTGACGGTAAGGGTTAAGGTGAGGGTTAGGCTGAGGGTGAGGGTTACGGTCAGGGTGAGTCTTAGGGTTAGGGTGAGGGTGAAGTTTAGTTTGAGTATTAGTGTTAGGGTTAGTGTGAGGTTTAGGTTGAGGATGAGAGTTAGGGTTAGGTTGAGGGATAAGTTGAGGCTGAGGGTTAGGTTTAGGGTGAGGTTTAGGGTTAGGGTGAGACTTAGGGTTAGTGTGAGGGTTAGTGTTAGGGTTAGGGTTAGTGTTAGGTTGAGGGTAATTGTTAGGGTGAGGTTTATGGTTAGGGTGAAGGTTATGTTTAGGATGAGGGTTAGGGTTAGGGTTAGGGTTATTGTTAGGGTTAGGCTTAAGGTTATGCTGAGGGTGAGGGTGAGGGTTAGGGTTAGGTTTAGGGTTAGGGTTAGGGTTAGGGTGAGAGTTAGGGTTCAGGTTAAGTTTAAGGTTAGGGTGAGGTAGGGTTCGGGTTACCTTGAGCGTGAGGGTTAGGGTTAGGTTGAGGGTTATTGTTAGGGTTAGGGTTAGGGTGAAGTTAGGGTTAGAGTTAGGGTTAGTGTTAGGATCAGGGTAGGTGTTAGGGTGAGGGTTTTGGTTAGGGTGAGGGTTATGATTAGGTTGAGGGTTAGGATTAGGATTAGGGTTATTGTTAAGGTTAGGTTTAGTGTTACGTTTACAGTGAGGGTGTGGGTGAGGTTTAGGGTTAGAGTGATGTTTAATGTTTGGGTTCGGGTTAGAGTTAGGGTTAGGGTGAGGGTGAGGTTCAGAGTTAGATTTAGGGTTAGGGTGAGGGTTAGATTGAGGGTTAGGTTTACGTTTAGGCTTAATGTTAGGCTGCGGGCAAGGTTGGGGGTGAAGGTTAGGGTTAGGGGGAGGGTTAGGTTAACGGTTAGGGGGAGGGTTAGGATGAGGTTTAGGGTTAGGATTGGGGTTAGGGTGAGAGCTAGGGTGAGGTTGAGGTGAAGGGTTAGGTTTAGGGTGAGGGTTAGGGTTAGGGTGAGAGTTAGCGTTCGGGTTAAGTTTAGGGTTTGGTTGAGGGTTAGGATAAGGGTTATGGTGAGGGTGAGGGTTAGGGTTAGGTTGAGGGTTAGGGTTAGGATTAGGGTTAGGGTGTGGGTGAGGGTGAGGGTTAGGGTTAGTGTTAGGATGAGGATTAGGTTTAGGATTAGGGTTAGGGTGAGGGCTAGTGTAAGGTTGAGGTTTAGGGTTAGGGTTAGTGTGAGGTTTAGGGTTAGGGTTATGGTTAGGGTTAGGCTGAGGGTGAGGGTTACGCTAAGGGTGAGGTTTAGGGTTAGGGTGAGGGTTAAGTTAAGGGTTAAGGTGAGGGTGAGGGTTAAATTGAGGATTAGTGTTCGGGTTAGCGTGAGGTTTAGGGTGAGGATGAGGGTTAGGCTTAGGTTGAGGGCTAGGGTGAGGGTGAGCTTTAGGGTTAGTTTAGGGTGAGGTTTAGGGTTAGGGTGATGATTAGGGTTAGTGTGAACGTTAGTGTTAGCGTTAAGGTTAGTGTTAGGGTGAGGGTAAATATTAGTGTGTGGGTTAGGTTTAGGGTTAGGGTTAGGTTGAGGTTTATGTTTAGGGTTAGGGTTAGAGTTAGGCTTAGGTTGAGGGTGAGATTTAGGGTTAGAGTTAGGGTTAGTGTTAGGGTTAGGGATAAGGTGTGGGTTAGGATTAGGGTTAGGCTTAGGCTTAGGCTTTGGCTTAGGCCAAGCATGAGGGGGAGTGTTAGGGTTGGGGTTAGGGTGAGGGTTAGGGTTAGGTTTAGGGTGTGGGCTAGTGTGAGGGTTAGGTTGAGGGTTAGTGTTAGGGATAGGGTTAGGTTTAGGATTTGGGTTAAGGTGAGATTGAGTGTGAGATTTAGGGTTAGGGTTAGGGTTAGGATTAGGGTTAGTGTGAAGATTAGATTTAGGGTTTGGGTTAGGGTTAGGTTTAGGGTTAGGGTTAGTGTTAGTGTTAGGGTTAGGGTTAGGGTTACAGGGAGGGTTAGGGTTAGGGTTAGGGATAGGCTTAGGATTAGACTGAGGGTGAGGGTGGGGGTGAGGATTAGGGTTAGATTTAGGATTAGGGTTAGGGTTATTGTTAGGGTTATGGTTAGGGTTAAGTTTGCAGTGAGGGTGAGGCTGAGGATGTGGGTTATTGTTAGGGTTAGGGTTAGGGTTAGGGTTAGTGTTATTGTTAGGGATAGGGTTAGAGTTACGGTGTGGTTGAGGTTGAGGGTTAGGTTTAGGGTTAGATTGAGATTTAGGTTTAGGGTTAGGGTTAGGGTTAGGGTGAGGGTGAGGTTTATGATTAGAGTTAGTGTTTGGGGATGGGTTTGGGTGAAGTTTAGAGTTAGGGTTAGTGTTAGGGTTAGGGTGAGGGTGAGGGTTAGGTTGAGGTTTAGAGATAGGGTTCGGTTTAGGATTAGGGTTAGGGTGAGAGTAAGTGTGAGGGTTAGTGTGAGGGTTAGGTTTAGTCTTAGGGTTAGGCTAATGGTGAGGGTGGGGTGAGGATTAACATTAGGGTGATGGTTAGGGTTATGATTAGTGTTATTTTTAGGGTTAGGTTTAGAATTCCGGTGAGGGTGAGGTTGTTGTTGAGTGTTAGGATTAGGGTAGGGTTTAGTGTGAGGGTATGGGTTAGGTTGAGGGTGAGATTTAGCGTTACAGATAGGGTTAGGGGGAAGGTTAGGGTTAGGTTTAGGGTTGGGGTGAGCGGTAGGGTGAGGGTGAGGTTTAGCTTAGGGTTAGGGTGAGGTTTAGGGTGAGGGTGAGATTTAGAGTTAGGGTTAGCGTGAGGCTGAGGTTGAGGGTTAGGGATAGGTTTAGTGTTAGAGTGAAGTTTAGGTTGAGGGTTTGGTTGAGGTTGAGGGTTAGGCTTAGGGTTACAATTAGGATTATGGTAAGGGTTAGGGTGAGTATGACAGTTAGGGTTAGGTTTAGGCTTAGGCTTAGGGTTAGGCTGAGGGTGAGGGTGAGGGTTATGGTTAGGGTGAGGGATAGGATTAGGGTTAGGGTGAGAGTTAGGGTTCGGTTAAGTTCAGGGTTAGGGTCAGGGTTAGGGTTAGGGTTACGGTGAACGTGAGGATTAGGGTTAGTTTGACGGTTAGGGTTAGGGTTAGGGTGATGGTTAATGTTAGGGTTAGGGTGAGGGTTAGGATGAGGATTAGGTTTAGAATTAGGGTTAGAGTGAGGGCTAGGTTGAGGGTCAGTGTTATGGTTAGTGTTAGATTAAGTTTTAGGGTTAGGTTTAGGGTTAGGTTGAGAGTTAGGTTGAGGATTAGGGTTACAGTGAGTGTGAGGGTTAGGGTTAGGGTGAGGGTTAGTGTTAGTGTTAGGGTTAGGGTTAGCATTAAGTTTAGGTTGAGGGTGAGTGTTAGGATTAGGGTTAGTGTTAGGGTTAGGTTTAGGGTTAAGATTAGTGTTATTGTTAGGGTTAGAGTTAGAATTTTGGTGATGGTGAATCTGAGGTTGAGGGTGAGGATTAGGGTTAGGGTTAGGGTGAGGTTTAGGGTTAGATTTAGGATTAGAGTTAGGGTGAGGGTGAAGTTTAGCATTAGATTTAGGGTTAGTTAGAGGGTTAGGTTTACGGTTAGGGTTAGTGTTAGTGTTAGGGTTAAGTTTAGGGTGAGGGTTAGGTTGAGGTTTAGGTTTATGGTTAGGGTTATGCTTAGGAATAGATTTAGTGTGAGTGGGAGAGTTAGAGTTAATCTTAGGCTTAGGCTTAGGGTTAGGCTGAGATTGAGGTTTTGGGTGAGGATTAGGGTTAGGGTTAATGTTAGGCTTAGGCTTAGGGTTAGGCTGAGCATGTGGTTGAGGGTGAGGGTTAGGGTTAGTGTGATGGTTAGGTTTACTGTTAGGGTGAGGGTTAGCATGAGATTTAGAGTTACGGTGAGGATGATCGTAAAGGTAAAGGTGAGTTTTACGCTGAGGGTGATGGTAAAGATAAGTGTGAGTGTTAGTGTTAGGTTTAGGGTTAGGGTAAGAGTTAGGGTAAGTGTTAGGGTGAGCGTTAGATTGAGGATTAGGTTTATTGTTAGGGTCAGGGTTAGGGTTACGGTTACGGTGAGGGTGAGGATCAGGTTTAGGGTTAGGGTTATTGTGAGGTTTAGTGTTAGGGTTAGGGTTAGAGTTACTGTTAGCGTGAATGTGAGTTTTAGGTGTAGAGTTAGAGTGAGGGTGCGGGTTAGGGTCAGGGTTAGGGTTAGGGTGCGGGTTCGTGTGTGGGTAACGGTAAGGGTAAAGGTGAGGGTTAAGCTGAGGATTAGGGTTACGGTAAGAGTGAGTGTTAGGGTTAGGTGGAGGTTTACTGTTAGGGTTAGGGTGAGGGTGAGGGTTAGATTGAGAATTAGTATCAGGGTTAGTGTGAGGTTTAGGGTGAGGTTGAGGGTTCGGGTTAGGGTGAGGTCTACAGTGAGGGTTCGGGTTAGGGTTAGTGTTAGGGTGAGGTTTAGGGTTAGGGTGATGGTTAGGGTTAGTGTGAGCCTTAGTGTTATTGTTAGGGTTAGTGTTAGAGTGAGGGTAAGTGGTAGGGTGAGAGTTAGGGTAAGGGTGAGTGTAATGGTTAGGGTGAGGGTTAGGGTTAGGTTTAAGTTTATTGTTAGGGGTAGGGTTAGGGTTAGAGTTAGGGAATGGGTGAAGGTGAGATTTAGGGTTAGACTTAGAGTTAGGGTTAGGGTTAGGGTTAGGGTGAGGGTTAGGGATATGGTTAGGTTTAGGATTATTCTTAGGCTTAGGCTTAGGCCGAGCATGAGGTTGAGGGTTAGAGTTAGGGTTAGGGTGAGGGTTAGGGTTAGGGTTAGAGTGAGGTTTAGGAGGAGGTTTAGTGTTAGGAGTAGGGTTAGTGTGAAGGCTAGGGTGAGGGTAAGGGTGAGGGTTAGGGTTAGGGAATGGGTTAGGTTTAGGATTAGGGTTAGTGTGAGGGTGTTTGTGAGGGTTAGGGTTAGAGTTAGGGTTAGGCTTAGAGGTAGGGTGAGGGTTAGGGTGTGGGTTAGGGTTAGGGTTTGGGTTAGGGTGAGGGTGAGGCTGAGGATTAGGGTTACTTTTAGGGTTAGGGTTAGGGTTAGATTTAGTGTTATGTTTAGGGTTATGGTTGGGGTTAGGGTGAGGTTTAGGGTTAGTTATAGGTTTAGGGGGAGGGTTAGCCTAAGGCTTAGTCATAGGGTTAGTGTTAGGGTTAGGGTGATGGTGAGGGTTAGGTTGAGGTTTAGGGTTAGGGTTAAAGTTAGGGTTAGTTTGAGGGTTAGTGTTAGGGTTACGGTTAGTGTTAGGGTGAGGGTAAGTGTTAAGGTGAGGGTTTGGTTTAGGGTGAGGGTTATGGTTAAGGTGAGGGTTAGGATTAGGGTTAGGGTTATTGTTAGGTTTAGGTTTAGGGTTAGGGTTACTGTGAGGGTGAGGTTGAGGGTTAGAGTTATGGTTAGGGTTTGGGTTAGGGTTAATGTGAGGGTTAGGGTGAGGTTGAGGTTTAGTGATAGAGTTAGGTTTAAGGTCAGGGTTAGGTTGAGGTTTAGGGTTAGGGTGTTAGTGTTAGGGTTAGGGTGAGCGTTAGGGGGAGGATTAGGGTTAGGGTTATGTTTAGGGTTAGTGTTAGGGTTAGGGTGTGGGTGAGGTTAAGTGATAGAATTAGGGTTAGGGTGAGGCTGAGGGTGAGGGTTAGTGTTAGTGTTAGCATTAGGGTGAGGGTTAGGTTTAGGGATAGGGTTAGGATTAGGATTAGGGTTAGGGTTAGGGTGAGTATGAGGGTTAGGGTTAGGGTTAGGGTAGGCCTTAGGTTTAGACTGAGGGTGAGGGTGAGGATGAGGGTTAGGTTTAGGGTGAGGGTTAAGTTTAGGGTTAGGGTGAGTTTTAGTGTTAGGGTTAAGATTAGAGTTAGGGTTAGGGTGAGCATGAGGTTCAGGGGTAGATTTAGAGTTAGGGTTAGCGTTATTTTTACGGTTAGGGTTAGGGTTAGTGTAGAGTTAGGTTTACAGTTAGGGTTAGGGTCAGCATTAGGTTTACGGTTAGAGTTAGGGTTAGTGTTAGGGTTAGGGGTAGGGTGAGGGTTAGGGTTAGGATTAGGCCTAGGCTTAGGCTTAGGCTGAGAATGAGGGTGAGGGTTAGGTTTAGGATTAGGGTGAGTGTTAGGATGAGGTTTAGTGTTAGGATTAGGATTAGGTTGAGGGCTAGGGTGAGGGTTATGGTGAGGGTTAGGTTTAGGCATAGGGTTCGGGTTAGGATTAGGGTTAGGGTTAGGGTTAAGGTGAGGTTTAAGGTTAGGGTTAAGGTTACATTTAGACTTCGGGTTAAGCTGAGTGTGAGGGTGGAGGTGAGGTTAGAGTTAGTATTAGGATTAGGGTTAGAGTTATTTTTTGTGTTATGCTTAGGGTTAAATTTGCAGTGAGGGTGAGGCTGCGGGTGAGGGTTATGTTTAGAGTTATGGTTAGGTTTAGGGTTAGTGTTATTCTTAGGGTTAGGTTTAGAGTTAAGGTGAGGGTGAGGGTTAGGGTTGGGTTGAGGTTTAAGGTTAGGGTTAGGGTGAGAGATAGGTTTCGGTTAAGTTTAGGGTTAGCGAGAGGGATAGGGTTAGGGTTAAGGTGAGCATGAGGGTTAGGATTATGTTTAGCATTAGAGTTATTGTTACTGTTAGGGTTAGAGTTATGGTGAGGGTGAGGGTGAGGGTGAGGGTTAGGCTTAGAGTTGGGGTGAGGTTTCCGATTAGGGTTAGGATTAGGGTTAGGGTGAGAGTGAGGTTTAGTGTTAGATTTAGGGTTAGTTGGAGGATTAAGTCGAGGGTTAGGGTTAGGGTTAGTGTTCGGGATAAGGTTAGGGTGAGGGTTAGGTTGAGGTTTAGTGTTAGGGTTAGGGTTAGGTTTAGGATTAGGGTTAGGGTGAGGGTGAGGGTGAGGGTTAGGGTTAGGTTTACGCTTAGGGTTAGGCTGAGGGTGAGGTTGGGGATGAGGAGTAGGTTTAGGGTGATCGTTAGGGTTAGGGTTAGGGTGAGGGTTAGGGTTAGGATTAGGCTTAGCGTTAGGCTGTGCATGAGGTTGAGGGTGAGGGTTATGGTTAGGGTTAGTGTGAGGTTTAGTGTTAGGGTTAGTGTGGAGGAGATGGTAAGGGTAAAGGTGATAGTTAGGTGGAGGGTGAGGGTTACGAAAAGGGTGAGGGTTAATGTTAGGGTGAGGGTTAGGGTTAGGGTTAGGGTTAGGGTTAGGATAAGGTTTAGGTTTAGATTTAGGTTTAGGGTGATGCAGAAGTTGAGAGTTAGGGTTAAGATTAATGTTAGGGTTAGGCTTAAGGTGAGGGTTAGGTTGAGGGTGAGGGTTAGGGTTAGGGTTAGGATTAGCATTAGGGTTAGTGTTACGGTGAGTGTGAGAGTTAGGGTTAGGCTTAGGGTTAGGCTGAGGGTGAGGGTGAGGGTGAGGTTGAGAGTTAGTGTGCGGGTTAGGGTTAGGGTTATAGCGAGGATTAGGATTAGGTTGAGGGTTAGGATTAGGGTTGTTGTGAGGGCTAGGGTGAGGGTGAGGTTTAGGGTTAGGGTTAGGGTGAGGTTTAGGTTTAGTGTTAGGCTTAGGGTGAGGTTGAGGTTTAGGGTTAGATTTAGGGTTAAGTTGAGGCTGAGGGTGCAGGGTAGGATTAGGCTTAGTTTTCGGGTTAGGGTAAAGGTTGAGTGTGAGGTTTAAGTTTAGGTTTAGGGTTAGGCTTAGGGTTATGCTGAGGTTGAGGGTTAGGGTGACGGTTAGCTTTAGGGTTAGGGTGAGTGCTAGGATGAGGTTTAGGGTTAGGATTAGGGTTAGGGTGAGAGCTAGTGTGAGAGTTATGGTGAGGGTTAGGTTTAGGCATAGGGTTAGGTTTAGGATTAGGGTTAGTTTGAGGGTGAGTGTGAGGGTTAGGGTTAGGGTTAGGCTTAGGGATAGGGTTAGGTTTAGGATTAGGGTTAGGGTTACAGTGACGGTGAGGGTTATGGTTAGGGTTAGGGCTAAGCTTATTGTTAGTGTTATGATTAGGGTTAAGTTTGTGGTGAGGGTAAGGCTTAGGGTGAGGGTTATGTTTATGTTTAGGGTTAGGGTTAGGGTTAGAGTTACAGTGAGGTTGAGGGTGAGGGTGAGGTTTAGGGTTAGTGTGACCTTTAGGTTGAGGTTTAGGGTTAGGGTTAGTGTTAGGGTGAGGGTGAGGGTTAGGTTGAGGTTTAGGGATAGGGTTAGGTTTATGATTAGGTTTAGGGTGAGGGTGAGTGTGAGGTTTATGGTGAGGGTTAGGGTGATGGTAAGTGTTAGGGTGAGGGTTTGGTTTAGGGTGCGGGTTATTTTTAGGGTGAGGGTTTGGATTAGGGTTAGGGTGAGTTTTAGGATTTGAGTAAGTGTTAGAGTGAGGGTGAGGGTTAGGGTGAGGTTTAGGGTTAGAGTTAGGGTTCTGGTGAGGGTTAGGTTGAGGTTTAGGGTTAGTATTAGGGTTAGGTTTACGGTGAGAGTTATGGGGTGGGTTAGGGTTATGGTTAGGCTTAGAGTTAGGGTTAGGGTGAGGGTGAAGTTTAGGTTTAGAATTAGGGTTAGGGTGAGGCTGAGGGTGAAGGTGAGGATTCGGGTTAGGGTTAGGATTTGGATTAGGGTTAGGGTTAAGGTGAGTGTGAGGGTTAGGGTTAGGGTTAGGTTTAGCCTTAGGTTTAGGCTGAGGGTGAGGGTGAGGTTTAGGGTTAGTTTGAGGGTTAGGGTTATGGTTAGGGTGTGGTTTAGTGTTAGGGTTATTGTTAGGGTTAGGGTTATGGTGAGGGTGAGGTTTAGATTGAGGATTAGTGTTAGGGTTAGTGTGAGGTTTAGGGTGAGGATGAGAGTTAGGTTTAGGGTGAGGGCTAGGGTGAGGGTAAGGTTTAGGGTTAGTGTTAGGGTGGGGTTTAGGGTTAAGGTGATAATTAGGGTTAGTGTGAGGGTTAGTGTTAGCATGAGGGTAAGTGTTAGGGTGAGGGTTAGGGTTAGCGTTATTGTTAGCGTTAGGGTTAAGGTTACGGTTACTGTGAGGGTGAGGGTGACAGTTAGGGTTATGGTTCAGATGAGGTTTAGGGATAGGGTTAGGGTTAGGATTAGTGTTCGGGTTAGGCTTAAGGTGAAGGTTAGGTTGAGGGTGAGGGTTAGGTTTAGGGTTAAGATTAGGATTAGGTTTAGTGTTAGCGTGAGTGTGAGGGTTAGGGTTAGGTTTAGGGTGAGGGTTAAGGTTAGGATTAGGGTGAGTTTTAGTGTTTGGGTTAGGGTTAGAGTTAGGTTTAGGGTGAGCATGAGGTTCAGGGGTAGATTTAGGGTTGGGGTTAGGGTTATTTTTAGGGTTAGAGTTAGGGTTAGTGTTAGGGTTAGGGGTAGGGTGAGGGTTAGGTTTAGCATTAGGTTTAGGCTTAGGCTTATGCCAAGCATGAGGGTGAAGGTTAGGTTTAGGGTTAGTGTGAGAGTTAGGATGAGGTTTAGGGTTAGGATTAGGGTTAGGTTGAGGGCTAGGGTGAGGGTTATGGTGAGGGTTAGGTTTAGACATTGGATTAGGTTTAGGATTAGGGTTAGGGTTAGGGTTGTGGTGAGGTTTAGGGTTAGGGTTAGGGTTACATTTAGTCTTCGGGTTAGGTTGAGGGTGAGGGTGGGGGTGAGGTTAGAGTTACTATTAGGGATAGGGTTAGGGTTATTTTTAGTGTTATCGTTAGGGTTAAATTTGCAGTGAGGGTGAGGCTGCGGGTGAGGGTTATGGTTACAGTTATGGTCAGGTTTAGGGTTAGTGTTATTCTTAGGGGTAGTTTTAGATTTAAGGAGAGGGTGAGGGTTAGGGTTGGGGTGAGGTTTAGGGTTAGGGTTAGGGAGAGATTTAGGGTTCGGTTAAGTTTAGGGTTAGCGTGAGGGTTAGGGTTAGGGTTAAGGTGAGCATGAGGGTTAGGATTATGGTTAGGATTAGTGTTATTGTTACTGTTAGGGTTAGAGTTATGGTGAGGGTGAGGGTGAGGGTTAGGCTTAGAGTTCGGGTGAGGTTTAGGGTTAGGGTTAGGATTAGGGTTAGGCTGAGGGTGAGGTTTAGAGTTAGATTTAGGGTTAGTTGGAGGATTAGGTCGAGGATTAGGGTTAGGGTTAGTGTTTGGGATAAGGTTAGGGTGAGGGTTAGGTTGAGGTTTAGTGTTAGGGTTAGGTTTAGGATTAAGGTTAGCGTGAGGGTGAGTGTGAGGGTTAGGTTTAGGCTTACGCTTAGGGTTGAGGGTGAGGGTGGGAGTAAGGATTAGGGTTAGGGTGATCATTAGGGTTAGGGTTAGGGTGAGGGTTAGGGTTAGGATTAGGGTTAGGGTGAGTGCTAGGGTGAGGGTGAGGGTTAGGGTAAGGGTTAGGCTTAGGCTTAGCATTAGGCTGAGCGTGAGGTTTAGGGTGAGGGTTATGGTTAGGGTTAGGGTGAGGTTTAGTGTTAGGGTTAGTGTGGAGGAGATGGTAAGGGTAAAGGTGATGGTTAGGCGGAGGGTGAGGGTTACGGTAAGGGTGAGGGTTAATGTTAGGGTGAGGGTTAGGGTGAGGGTTATTGTGAGGGTGAGGGTTAGATTGAGATTTAGTGTTAGGGTTAGTGTAAGGTTTAGGGTGAGGATGAGAGTTAGGGTTAGGGTGAGGGCTAGGGTGAGTGTAAGGTTTAGGGTAAGTGTTAGGGTGAGGTTTAGGGTTAAGGTGATGATTAGAGTTACTGTGAGTGTTAGTGTTAGGGTTAGGGTTACTGTTAGGGTGAGGGTAAATATTAGGGTGAGGGTTAGGGTTAGGGTTAGGGTTATTGTTAGCATTAGGGTTAGGGTTAAGGTTACTGTGAGGGTGAGGGTGAGGGTTAGGGTTATGGTTTGGATGAGGTTTAGGGATAGGGTTAGGGTTAGGGTGAGGTTTAGGGTTAGATTTAGGGTTAGGGTGAGGCAGAAGTTGAGGGTTAGGTTTAGTATTAATGTTAGGGTTAGGCTTAAGTTGAGGGTTAGGTTGAGTGTGAGGGTTAAGTTTAGGGTTAGGATTAGGATTAGGGTTAGGGTTAGGGTTAGTGTGAGGGTTAGGGTTAGTGTCAGGCTTAGGGATAGGCTGAGGGTGAGGGTGAGGGTGAGCGTTAGGGTGAGTGTTATGGTTAGGGTTATGGGGAGGGTTAGGATTAGGTTTAGGTTTCGGATTAGGGTTAGGGTGAGGGCTAGGGTGAGGGTGAGTTTTAGGGTTAGGGTTAGGGTGAGGTTTAGGTTTAGTTTTAGGGTTAGGGTGAGGGTGAGGTTTAGGGTTAGAGTTAGGGTTAAGTTGAGGCTGAGGGAGCTGGGTAGAGTTAGCGTTAATTTTAGGATTAGGGTAAGGGATAGGGTGAGTGTGAGGGTTAAGTTTAGGTTTAGGGTTAGGCTTAGGGTTATGCTGAGGTTGAGGGTGAATGTGAGTGTTAGGGTTAGGGTGAGGGTGAGGGTTAGGTTTAGGGTTAGGGTGAGTGCTAGAATGAGGTTTAATGTTAGGATTAGGTTTAGGGTGAGGGTTAGTCTGAGGGTTATGGTGAGTTTTAGGTTTAGGCATAGGGTTAGGTTTAGGATTAGCGTTAGGTTGAGGGTGAGTGTGAGAGTTAGGGTTAGGGTTAGGCTTAGGGTTAGGGTTAGGTTTAGGATTAGGGTTAGGGTTAGTGTTATGGTGAGTGTTACAGTTAGGGTTAAGGCTAGGGTTATTGTTAGTGTGATGGTTAGGGTTAAGTTTGTGGTGAGGGTAAGTCTTAGGGTGAGCGTAAGAGTTATGTTTAGGGTTAGTGTTAGGGTTAGGTTTAGTATTATTGTTAGGTTTAGGGTTAGAGTTACAGTGAGTTTGAGGGTGATGGTGAGGGTTAGGGTTAGTGTGACCTTTAGGTTGAGGTGTAGGGTTAGCGTTAGGGGTAGGTTGAGGGTGAGGTTTAAGGTTAGAGTTAGGGTTAGGGGAAGTATTAGGGTGAGGTTTAGTGTTAGGGTGAGGGTGAGGGTTAGGTTGAGGTTTAGGGATAGGGTTAGGTTTAGGATTATGTTTAGGGTGAAGGTGAGTGTGAGGTTTAGGGTGAGGGTTAGGGTGATGGTAAGTGTTAGGGTGAGGGTTTGGTTTAAGGTGAGGGTTATGTTTAGGGTGAGTGTTTGGATTAGGGTTAGGGTGAGTTTTAGGATTTGGGTAAGTGTTAGAGTGAGGGTGAGGGTGAGGGTGAGGTTTAGGGTTAGAGTTAGGGTTCTGGTGAGGGTTAGGTTGAGGTTTAGGGTTAGTGTTAGGGTTAGGGTCACGGTGAGAGTTAGGGGGAGGGTTAGGTTTATGGTTAGGGTTAGGGTGAGGGTGAAGTTTAGGTTTAGAATTAGGGTTAAGGTGAGGCTGAGGGTGAAGGTGAGGATTCGGGTTAGGGTTAGGATTTGGATTAGGGTTAGGGTTAGGGTGAGTATGAGGGTTAGTTTTAGGGTTAGGTTTAGCCTTAGGTTTAGGCTGAGGGTGAGAGTGGGGGTTAGGGTTAGTTTGACGGTTAGGGTTAGGGTTAGGGTGAGGTTTAGTGTTAGGGTTAGGGTTATGGTGAGGTTGAGGTTTAGATTGAGGATTAGTGTTAGGGTTAGTGTGAGGCTTAGGGTGCGGATGAGATTTAGGCTTAGGGTAAGGGCTAGGGTGAGGGTAAGTTTTAGGGTTTGTGTTATGGTGAGGTTTAGGGTTAAGGTGATGATTAGGGTTAGTGTGAGGGTTAGTGTTAGGGTGAGGGTAAGTGTTAGGGTGAGGGTTAGGGTTAGGGTTATTGTTAGCGTTAGGGTTAGGGTTACAATTACTGTGAGGGTGAAGCTCACCCTCACGGTTAGGGTTATGGTTTGGATGAGGTTTAGGGATAGGTTAAGGGTTAGGGTTAGGGTGAGGTTTAGGTTTAGTGTTAATGTTAGGGTGAGGGTGAGGTTTAGGGTTAGAGTTAGGGTTAAGTTGAGGCTGAGGGTGCGGTGTAGGGTTAGTTTTAGTTTTAGGATTAGGGTAAGGGATAGGGTGAGTGTGAGGGTTAAGTTTAGGGTTAGAGTTAGGCTTAGAGTTATGCTGAAGTTGAGGGTGAATGTGAGGGTTAGGGTTAGGGTGAGGGTGAGGGTTAGGTTTAGGGTTAGCGTGAGTGCTAGGATGAGGTTTAGGGTTAGGATTAGGGTTAGGGTGAGGGTTAGTCTGAGGGTTATGGGGAGTTTTAGGTTAAGGCCTAGGGTTAGGTTTAGGATTAGCGTTAAGTTGAGGGTGAGTGTGAGAGTTAGGGTTAGGATTAGGCTTAGGGATAGGGTTAGGTTTAGGATTAGGGTTAGGGTTAGAGTTATGGTGAGGGTTATGGTTAAGTTTAGGGCTAGGGTTATTGTTAGTGTTATGGTTAGGGTTAAGTTTGTGGTGAGGATGAGCCTTAGATTGAGGGTAAGGGTTATGTTTAGGGTTAGGGTTAGGGTTAGGTTTAGTGTTATTGTTAGGTTTAGGGTTAGAGTAACAGTGAGTTTGAGGGTGACGGTGAGGGTTAGGGTTAGTGTGACCTTTAGGTTGAGGTGTAGGATTAGGGTTAGGGGTAGGTTGAGGGTGAGGTTTAGGTTTAGAGTTAGGGTTAGGGGGAGTGTTAGGGTGAGGTTTAGGGTTAGGGTTAGTGTTAGGGTGAGGGCGAGGGTTAGGTTGAGGTTTAGGGATAGGGTTAGGTTTAGGATTAGGGTTAGGGTGAGGGTGAGTGTGAGGTTTAGGGTGAGGGTTAGGGTGATGGTAAGTGTTAGGGTGAAGGTTTGGTTTAGGGTGAGGGTTATGTTTAGGGTGAGTTTTTGGATTAGGGTTAGGGTGAGTTTTAGGATTTGGGTAAGTGTTAGAGTGAGGGTGAGGGTAAGGGTGAGGTTTAGGGTTAGAGTTAGGGTTCTGGTGAGGGTTAGGTTGAGTTTTAGGGTTAGTGTTAGGGTTAGGGTTACAGTGAGAGTTAGAGGGAGGTTAAGGGTTAGGGTTAGGGTTATGGTTAGTGTTAGCGTTAGGGTTAGGTTGAGGGTGAATTTTAGTTTTATAATTAGGGTTAGGGTGAGGCTGAGGGTGAAGGTGAGGATTAGGTTTAGGGTTAGGATTTGGATTAGGGTTAGGGTTAGGGTGAGTGTGAGGGTTAGGGTTAGGGTTAGGGTTAGCCTTAGGTTTAGGCTGAGGGTGAGGGTGAGGGTGAAGTTTAGGGTTAATTTGAGGGTTAGGGTTAGGGTTAGGGTGAGGTTTAGTGTTAGGGTTAGTTTTAGGTTTAGGGTTATGGTGAGGGTGAGGATTAGATTGAGGATTATTGTTAGGGTTAGTTTGAGGTTTAGGGTGAGGATGAGAGTTAGGGTTAGGGTGAGACCTAGAGTGAGGGTAAGGTTTAGGGATAGTGTTAGGGTGAGGTTTAGGGTTAAGGTGATGATTAGGGTTAGTGTGAGGGTTAGTGTTAGGGTGAGGGTGTTATGATGAGGGTACGTGTTAGGGTGAGGGTTTGGGTTAGGGTTACGGTTACTGTGAGGGTGAGGGTGAGGGTTAGTGTTATGGGTCAGATGAGGTTTAGGGATAGGGTTAGGGTTAGGGTTAGGGTTATGTTTCGGGTTAGAGTTAGGGTTAGAGTGAGGCAGAAGTTGAGGGTTAGGGTTAGGATTAAGGTGAGCATTAGGTTGAGGGTGAGGGTTAGTTTTAGGGTTAGGATTAGAATTAGGTTTAGGGTTAGGGTGAGTGTGAGCGTTAAGGTTAGGGTTAGACTTAGGGTTAGGCTGAGGGTGAGGGTGAGAGTGAGGGTGAGGATTAGGTGAGGTTTTGTGTTAGGGTTATGGGGAGGGTTAGGTTTAGGTTTAGGGTTAGTATTAGGGTTAGGGTGAGGGCTAGGTTGAGGGTGAGGTTTAGGGTTAGGGTTAGGGTGAGGTTTAGGTTTAGTGTTAGTGTTAGGGTGAGGGTGAGGTTTTGGGTTAGAGTTAGGGTTAAGTTGAGGCTGAGGGTGCAATGTAGGGTTAGGGTTAGGTTTAGGATTAGGGTAAAGAATAGGGTGATTTTGAGGGTTAAGTTTAGGTTTAGGGTTAGGCTTAGGATTATGTTGAGGTTGAGGGTGAGGCTGAGGTTTAGGGTTAGGGTGAGGTTGAGGATTAGGTTTAGGGTTAGGGTAAGTGCTAGGATGAGTTTTAAGGTTAGGAATAGGGTTAGGGTGAGGGCTAGTGTGAGGGTTATGGTGAGGGTTAGGTTTAGGCTAGCGTTAGGTTTAGGATTAGGGTTAGGTTGAGGGTGAGTGTGAGGGTTAAGGTTAGGGTTAGGCTTAGGGATAGGGTTAGGTTTAGGATTAGGGTTAGGGTTAGGGTTATGGTGAGGGTTACGGTTACGGTTAGGGCTAGGGTTATTGTTAGTGTTATGGTTAGGGTTAAGTTTGTGGTGAGGGTAAGGCTTAGGGTGAGTGCTATGGTTATGTTTACCGTTAGTTTTAGGGTTAGAGTTACAGTGAGTTTGAGGGTGAAGTTGAGGTTTAGAGTTAGTGTGACCTTTAGGTTGAGGTTTAGGTTTAGGGTTAGGGGTAGTTTGAGGGTGAGGTTTAGGGTTAGGGGGAGTATTAGGGTGAGGTTTAGGGTTAGGGTTAGTGTTAGGGTGAGGGTGAGGGTTAGGTTGAGGTTTAGGGTGAGGGTTAGGGTGATGGTAAGTGTTAGGGTGAGGGTTTGGTTTAGGGTGAGGGTTATGGGTAGGGTGATGGTTTGGATTAGGGTTAGGGTGATTTTTACGATTTGGGTAAGTGTTAGAGTGAGGGTTAGGTTGAGGGTGAGTTTTAGGGTTAGAGTTAGGGTTCTGGTGCGGGTTAGGTTGAGGTTTAGGGTTAGTGTTAATGTTAGTGTTACGGTGAGAGTTAGGGGGAGGGTTAGGGGTAGGGTTATGGTTAGTGTTAGCGTTAGGGTTAGGGTGAGCGTGAAGTTTATATTTAGAATTAGGGTTAGGGTTAGGCTGAGGGTGAAGGTGAGGAATAGGTTTCGGGTTAGGATTTGGATTAGGGTTAGGGTTAGGGTGAGTTTGAAGGTTAGGGTTAGGGTTAGGGCTATCCTTAGGTTTAGGCTGAGGGTGAGGGTGAGGGTGAGGGTTAGGGTTCTTTTGAGAGTTAGGGTTAGGGTTAGGGTGAGTTTTAGTGTTAGGGTTAGGGTTAGATTTAGCGTTAGGGTGAGGCTGCCGTTTAGGTGTAGAGTTAGGGTTAGGCTGAGGATTAGGGTGAGTGTTAGGGTTACGGCGAGGGTGAGGGTTAGGTTTAGGGTGGGAGTTAGGGTTCGGTTAAGTTTAGGGTTAGAGTGAGGGTTAGGGTAAGTGTTACGGTGAGCGTGAGGGTTATTGTTAGGTTGAGGGTTAGGGTTAGGCTTAGGGTGAGGTTTAGTGTTAGGGTTAGTGTTAGAGTTAGGGTTAGGTTGATTGTTAGATTGATGTTGAGTGTTAGGTTTATTTTACGATTAGGATTAGGGTAAGGGTTAGGGTGAGTGTGACGGTTAGGGTTACGGTTAGGGTTAGTCTTAGGCTTAGGCTGTGGGTGAGGGTGAGGGTGAGCGTTAGGGTTAGTGTGAGGGTTACGGTTAGTGTTAGGGTGAGAGTTAGGGTTCGGTTAAGTTTAGGGTTAGAGTGAGGGTTAGTGTTTTGGTTAGGGTTAGTGTTAAGGTGATGTTTAGGATTAGGGTTAGAATTAGTGTTCTTATTGAGGTTAGGGTTAGGGTTATGGAGAGGGTGAGGGTGAGGGTGAAGTTGAGGGTTAGGGTTAGGGTTAGGGTGAGTTTAGGGTTAGGATTAGGGTTATGGTGACGGTGAGGTTTAGAGTTAGATTTAGGGTTAGTTGGAGTGTTAGGTCGAGGGTTAGGGTTAGGGTTATTGTTAGGGATAAGTTTTGGGTGAGGGTTAGGTTGAGGTTTAGTGGTAGGGTTAGGGTTAGGTTTAGGATTAGGTTTAGGCTGAGCGTGAGGGTGGGGGTGAGGATTAGGGTTAGGGTGATGGTTAGGGTTAGGGTTAAGGTGAGGGTTAGCATTAGGATTAGGGTTAGGGTGATTGCTAGGGTGAGGGTCAGTGTTAGGTTAAGTGTTAGGCTTAGGGATAGGTTTAGGCTGAGCGTGAGGTTGAAGGTGAGGGTTAGGGTTAGGTTGATGGTTAGGTTTACGGTTCGGGTGAGGGTTAGGATGAGGTTTAGGGTTAGGGTGAGGATGATGGTAAGAGTTAAGTTGAGGGTTAAGCTGAGCGTGACGGTTAAGATAAGGGTGAGTTTTAGGGTTAGGTTTAGGGTTAGGGTGAGGGTTAGATTGGGGATTAGGGTTAGAGTTAGGGTAGTGTGAGGTTTAGGGTGAGGATGAGTTTTAGGGTTAGTGTGAGGGTCTAGGGTTAGAATTAGGTTTAGGGTGAGGCCTAGGGTGAGGGTGAGGGTTAGAGTTAGGGTTTGGGTTAGGATGAGGTTTAGCATTAGGGTGATAGTTAGGGTTAGTGTTAGGGTTAGTGTTAGGGTTAGGGTTAGTGTTATAGTTAGGGTAAGTGTTAGGGTGATGGTTAGGGTTAGGGTGAGGGTTATGGTTAGTGTGAGGGTTAGATTGGGGATTAGTCTTAGAGATAGGGTTAGTGTGAGTTTTATGGTGAGGATGAGTGTTAGGTTTATGGTGAGGGTTAGGGTTAGGGTTAGGGTTAGGGTTAAGGTTAGGGTGAGTGTGAGGGTTAGGGTTAGGGTTTGGCTTAGGCTTAGGGTTAGGCTGAGGGTGAAGTTGAGTGTGAGGGTTAGGGACAGGGTTAGGGTGAGATTTAGTGTTAGGGTAAGGGTTAGAGTTAGGGTTAGGGTGAGGATGAGGTTTAGGGGTAGAGTTAGGGTTAGGGTGAGGGTGAGGGTTAGGGTGAGGGTTGCGGTGCGGGTGACAGTAAGGGTAAAGATGAGGGTTAAGCTGAGGGTGAGGGTTACGGTAAGGGTGAGGGTTAGGGTTAGGGTTAGGTTTTGGGTTAGGGTTAGGGTTAGGGTGAGGGTTAGATTGAGGGTTAGTGTTAGGGTTAGTGTGAGATTTAGGGTGAGACTGAGGGTTAGGTTTAGTGTGAGGGCTAGGGTGAGGGTGAGGGTTAGTGTTAGTGTTAGGGTGAGTTTAAGTGTGAGCGTTAGTGTTAGCATTAGGGTTAGTGTTAGGGTGAGGGTATATGTTAGGGTGAGGGTTAGTTTTAGGGTTAGGTTTAGGTTTAGGGTCTGAGTTAGAGTTGGGCTTAGTGTGAGGGTGACATTTAGGGTTAGAGTTAAGGTTAGTGTTAGGGTTAGGGATAGGGTGAAGTTTAGGGTTAGGGTTAGGCTTAGGCTTAGGCTTAAGCTTAGGTGGAGCATGAGGAAGAGGGTTAGGGTTCGGGTTAGGGTGAGGGTTAGGGTTAGGTTTAGGGTGAGGGCTAGTATGAGGGTTAAGTTGAGGTTTAGGGTTAGTGATACGGTTAGGTTTAGGATTTGGGTTAGGGTGAGAGTGAGTGTGAGGGTTAGGGTTAAGGATAGGTTTAGGCTTATGGTTAGGGTGAGGATTAGGGTTAGGGTTTGGGTTAGGCTTAGGTTTAGGGTCAGTGTTAGTGTTAGTTTTAGTGTTACTGTTAGGTTTACAGGGAGGGTTAGGGTTAGGGTTAGGCTTAGGGTTAGGCTGAGGTTTAGGGTGGGGGTGAGGATTAGGGATAGGGTTACGGTTAGGGTGAGGATTATTTTTAGTGTTATGGTTAGGGTTAAGTTTGCAGTGAGGGTGAGGGTGAGAGTGAGGGTTAGGGTTAGGATTAGAGTTAGTGTTATTGTTAAGGATAGGGTTAGATTTATGGTGAAGTTGAGGGTGAGCGTGAGGGTTAGGGTTAGGGTGAGCTTTAGGGTAGGTTTAGGGTTAGGGTTAGGGTGAGGGTGAGGTTTAGGGTTAGAGTTATGGTTTGCCGGAGGGTTAGGGTGAGGTTTAGGGATTGGGTTAGTGTTAGGGGTAGGGTGAGGGTGAGGGTTTGGTTGAGGTTTAGGGATAGGGTTATGTTTAGGATTAGGATTAGGGTGAGCGTGAGTGTGAGGGTTAGGGTGAGGGTTAGGTTTAGGCTTAGCATTAGGCTGAGGGTGAGGTTGGGTGTGAGGATTAGTGTTATTGTTATTGTTAGGGTTAGGGTTAGATTTACGGTGAGGGTAAGGGTGCGGGTGAGGGTTAGGGTAGGGTTAGGGTGGGGTTTAGGGTTAGGGTGGGGTTTAGTGTTAAGGTTAGTGTTAGGGTTAGGGTGAGGGTGAGGTTTAGGGTTAGATATAGGCTTAGGGTTAGGGTGAGGGTTAGGGTTAGGGTTTGGTTTAGGGTGAGGTTGAGGCTGAGGATTAGGGTTAGGTTTAGGGTTAGGGTTAGGGTTAGGGTGAGGTTTAGGGTTAGGGTTAGGGTTACGTTTAGGCTTCAGATTAGGCTGAATGTGAGGGTGTGGTTGAGGTTAGAGTTAGGATTAGGGTTAGGGTTAGGGTTATTGTTAGTGTTATGGTTAGGGTTAAATTTACAGTGAGGGTGAGGCTGTGGGTGAGGGTTAATGTTACGGTTATGGTTAGGTTTAGGGTTAGTGTTATTCTTAGGGTTAGGGTTAGAGTTACAGTGAGGTTGAGGGTGAGGCTGAGGGTTAGGGTGAAGTTTAGGGTGAGGTTTAGGATTAGGTTTAGGGTTAGGGTTAGGGTGAGGATGAGGTTTAGGCTTAGATTTAGGGTTTGGGTGAGGGTTAGGTTGAGTTTTAGGTTTAGTGTTAGGGTTAGGGTTATGGTGAGAATTAGGGGGAGGACTGGTATAGGGTTAGGGTTATGGTGAGTGTTAGCGTTAGGGTTAGTGTGAGGGTGAAATTCAGCATTAGAATTAGTGTTAGGGTGAGGCTGAGGGTGAGGGTTAGGATTTGGATTAGGGTTAGGATTAGGGTGAGTGTGAGGGTGAGGTTAGGGTTAGGGTTAGCCTTAGGTTTAGGCTGAGGGTGAGGGTGAGCATGAGGGTTAGGGTTAGTTTGAGGGTTAGGGTTAAGGTTAGGATGAGGTTTAGTGTTAGGGTTAGTGTTAGATTTAGGGTTAGGGTGAGGGTGAGGTTTAGGGGTAGAGTTAGGGTTAGGATGAGGGTTAGGGTGAGTGTTAGGGTTAGGGTTAGGTTTAGATTTAGCGTTAGAGTTAGAGTGAGGGTGAAGTTTAGGTTAAGAATTAGGTTTAGGGTGAGGCTGAGGGAAAGGTGAGGATTAGGTTTAGGGTTATTATTGGGATTAGGTTTAGGGTTAGGGTGAGTGTGAGGGGTAGGTTTAGGGTTAGTGTTAGCCTTAGGTTTAGGCTGAGGGTGAGGGTGAGAGTGAGGGTTAGGGTTAGTTTGAGGGTTAGGGTATAGGGTTAGGGTGAGGGTTAGTGTTAGGGTTAGGGTTAGGTTGTGCGTTAGGTTGAGGTTGAGGGTTAGGCTTAGGTTTACTATTAGGATTAGGGTAAGTTTTATTGTGAGTGCGATGGTTAGGGTTAGGGTTATGTTGAGGTTTAGGTTTAGGGTTAGGGTTAGGGTGAGGGTGAGGTTTAGGGTTAGAGTTAGGGTTAAGTTGAGGCTGAGGGTGCAGGGTAGGGTTAGGGTTAGCATTAGGATTAGGGTAAGGGATAGGGTGAGTGTGAGGTTTAGGGTGACGGTTAGGGTGATAGGGTTTTGCTGAGGTTTAGGGTGAGGGTGAGGGTTAGTGTTAGGGTGAGGGTGAGGGTTTGTATTAGGGTTAGGTTGAGTGCTAGGATGAGGTTTACGGTTACGATTAGTGTTAGGGTTAGGGTGATGGTTATGATGAGGATTAGGTTTAGGCATAGGGTTAGGTTTAGGATTAGGGTTAGGTTGAGTGTGAGTGGGAGGGTTAGGGTTAGGGTTAGGCTTAGGGATAAGGTTAGGTTTAGGATCAGGGTTAGGGTTAGGGTTATGGTGAGGGTTACGGTTACGGTTAGGGCTAGGGTTATTGTTAGTTTTATAGTTAGGGTTAAGTTTGTGGTGAGGGTGAGGCTTAGGGTGATGGTTATGGTTATGTTTAGGGTTAGGGTTAGGGTTAGAGTAACAGTGAGGTTGAGGGTGAGGGTGAGGTTTAGGGTTAGTGTGACCTTTTGGTTGAGATTTATGTTTAGGTTTAGGGGTAGGTTGAGGGTGAGGTTTTGGATTAGAGTTAGGGTTAGGGTAGTATTAGGGTGAGGTTTAGGGTTGGGTTAGTGTTAGGGTGAGGGTGAGGGTTAGGTTGAAGTTTAGGGATAGGGTTATTTTTAGGATTAGGGTTAGGGTGAGGGTGAGTGTGAGGTTTAGGGTGACGGTTAAGGTGATGATTAGTGTTAGTGTGAGGGTTTGGTTTATGGTGAGGGTTATGGTTAGGGTGAGGGTTTGGATTACGGTTAGGGTGAGTTTTAGGTTTTGGGTAAGTTGGTTTTGGGTTACGTTTAGGGTTAGGTTTAGGGTGAGGGTTAGATTGGGGTTTAGGGTTAGAATTAGGGTTAGTGTGAGGTTTAGGGTGAGGATGAGTGTTAGGGTTAGGGTGAGGGTTAGCGTTAGAATTATGTTTAGGGTGAGGTCTAGGGTGATTTTGAGGGTTACAGTTAGGGTTAGGGTTAGGATGAGTTTTAGGATTAGGGTGATGGTGGTTAGGGTTAATGTTAGGGTGAGGGTAAGTGTTAGGGTGAAGGGTAGGGTTAGGGTGAGGGTTATGGTTAGTGTGAGGGGTAGATTGGTGATTAGGCTTAGAGTTAGGGTTAGTGTGAGTTTTATGGTGAGGATGAGGGTTAGGGTTATGGTGAGGGTTAGGGTTAGTGTTAGGGTTAAGTTTAGGGTGAGGTTTAGTGTTAGGGTGAGGTTTAGGG
Source organism: Dipodomys merriami (assembly GCF_024711535.1). Lineage (NCBI taxonomy): Eukaryota > Metazoa > Chordata > Mammalia > Rodentia > Heteromyidae > Dipodomys > Dipodomys merriami. The sequence continues at coordinate 231,571 of NW_027206276.1, read as the reverse complement.
TTAGGATTAAGGTTAGGATGAGTGTGAGTGTTAGGGTTAGGGTTAGGGTTAGGCTTAGGTTTAGGGTTAGGCTGACGGTGAGGGTGAGCGTGAGGGTTAGGGTTCGGGTGAGGGTGAGTGTTAGGGTTTGGTTTAGGTTAAGGGCTAGTGTGAGGTTTAGGTTGAGGGTTAGTGTTAGGGATACGGTTAGGTTTAGGATTTGGGTTAGGGTGAGAGTGTGTGTGAGGTTTACGGTTAGGGTTAGGGTTAGGCTTAGGTTTAGGGAGAGGATTAGGGTTAGGGTTTGGGTTAGGGTTAGGTTTAGGGTCAGGGTGGAGGTGAGGATTAGGGTTAGGTTTAGGGTTAAGGTTAGGGTTATTTTTAGTGTTATGTTTAGGGTTAAGTTTGCAGTGAGGGTGAGGATGAGGGTGAGGATTATGGTTAGGGATAGGGTTAGGTTAATGTTAGGGTTAGTGTTAATGTTAGGGTTAGGGTTAGACTTATGGTATGGTGAGGGTGAGGGTGAGGGTTAGGGTTAGGTTTAGGGTGAGGTTTAGAGTTAGGGTTAGGATTAGGGATAGGATGAGGGAGATTTTTAGGGTTAGAGTTAGGTTGAGGGGGAGGATAAGGGTGAGGGTTAGAGTTAGGGCTAGTGTTAGGGTTAGCGTTAGGTTTAGGGTTAGTGTAAGATTGAGGTTTAGGGTTATGCTTAGGTTTAGGGTTATGATTAGTGTTAGGGTGAGTGTGAGGGTTAAGGTTAGGATTAGGCTTAGGCTAAGGGTTAGACTGAGGGTGAGGATGGGTGTGAGGATTAGGCTTAGGGTGATGGTTAGCCTTATGGTTAGGGTGAGAGTTAGGATGAGGGTTAGGGTTAGGTTAGGATTAGGGTGAGGGCTAGGGTGAGGGGAGGGTTAAGGTTAGGGTTAGGCTTAGGCATACTTTTAGGCTGAGGGTGATGGTGAGGGTGAGGGTTAGGGTTATGGTGATGGATAGGGTTAGGGTTACAGTGAGGGTTAGGCTGAGGGTTCCGGTTAGGGTGAGGGTTACAATGATCGTGTCAGTAAGAGTAAAGTTGAGGGTTGGGCTAAGGGTGAGGGTTACGTTAAGGGTGAGGGTTAGTGTTACGTTGATGGTTATTGTAAGGGTTAGGGTTAGGGTTAGGGTTAGATTGGGGATGAGGGTTAGGGTAATTGTGAGGCTTAGGGTGTGGATGAGGGTTAGGGTTAGAATTAGGGTTTGGGTGAGTTCTAGTGTGAGGGTAAGGGTTAGGGTTAGGGTTAAGTTTATGGTGAGGTTTAGGGTGAGGGGTAAGTTTAGGTTTAGGGTGAGGGTTAGGTTTAGTATGAGGGTTATGGTTAGGGTGAGGGTGAGGGTGAGGGTAAGGGTTATGGTGAGGGTTACAGTGAGGGTGAGGGTTAGGGTTAGGATTTGGGATAGGGTTAGGTATAGGCTGAGATTGAGGGTGAGGGAGATGGTGAGGTTTAGGGTTAGGGTTATGTTTAGGGTGAGGTCTAGGGTGAGGGTGAGGGTTAGGGTGAAGGTGAGGGTGCTGGTGAGGGTCTTGGTTAGGTAATGGTTAGGGTTAGGGTGAGGATTAGTTGAGGGTTAGGGTAAGGGTGAGGTTGAGGTTTAGGGTGTGGGTGAGAGTTAGGGTTAGGGAGAGGGTTCGGGTGATGGTGATGTTTAGGGTTACGTAGAAGGTTAGGGTTAGGGTTAGGTGAGGGTTAGTGTTAGGGTTAGGGTTAGGGTGAGGGTTAGGATTAGGTTTAGGGTTAGGGTGAGGTTTAGGGTGAGGGTGAGGGTTAAGGTTAGGGTTAGGTTTGTGGTGTAGGTAAGTGATAGCATGAGGGTTCGGCTGACGGTTTGACTTAGCATTACGGTTAGGGTGAGGGTTAGGTTGAGGATTAGGATGAGTTTTAGGGTTAGTGTGAGGGTTAGGGTTAGGCTTAGCGTGAAGGCGACAGTGAGGGTGACAGTTAGGGTTAGAGTTACGGTGAGGGTTTGGTTAATGTGAGGTTTAGGGTGAGGATGAGGTTAAGTGTTAGGATGAGGGTTAGGGTGAGGGTGAGGGTTAGGGTTAGGGTTTGGGTTAGGGTGTGGGTTAGGGTGAGGGTTAGGGTTAGGGTTATTCTTAGCGTTAGGGTGAGGGTTAGGCTGAGGTTTAGGGTTAGGATTAGGGTGAGGGTTAGGGTCAGGATTAGGGTGAGGGTGAGGGTTAATGTTCGGGTGAGGGTTAGGATTGTTATTAGGGTTAGGGTCAGATTTAGGGTGATGGTGAGGTTTAGGGTGAGGGTTAGGGTGAGGGTTAGAGTTAGGGTTAAGGTCAGGGTTAGGGTAAGGGGTAGGGTTACGGTTAGGTGAGTGTTAGGTTTAGTGTGAGTGTTAGGTTAGGGTTAGGGTTAGGATTAGTGTGAGGGTAAGAATTAGCTGACCGTCAGGGTGAGGGTGAGGTTTAGGGTTAGGAATAGTGATAGGATTAGTGTAAAGCTGAGGGTGAGGGTGAGGTTTAGGGTTAGGGTTAGGGTGAGGTCTTGGGTGAGGTTTAGGGTAAAGTTGAGGGTGAGAGAGATGGTAAGGGTAAAGGTGAGGGTTAGGCTGAGGGTGAGGTTTAAGATAAGGGTGAGGGTTAGGGTTATGGTGAGGGTTAGATTGAGGATTAGGTTTAGGGTTAGTGTGAGGTTTATTGTGAGGTTCAGGGTTAGGGTTTGGTTGAGGGTTAGGGTTAGAATTAGGGTTAGGGTGAGGGCCAGTGTGAGAGTGAGGTTTAGGTTAGGTTTAGGGTTAAGGTTAGGGTGAGGGTTAGGTTTACTGTGAGGGTTAGTGTTAGTGTGAGGGTTAGTGTTAGAGTTAGGGTTACTTTTAGGGTGAGGGTAAGTGTTAAAGTGAGGGTTTGGGTTAGGGTGAGGGTTATGTTTAGGGTGAGGGATAGCGCTAGGGTTAGGGTTATTGTTAGGGTTAGGATTATGATTAGGGTTAGCATGAGGGTGAGTGTGTGGTTTAGGGTTAGGTTTAGGTTTAGGCTTAAAGTTAAGCTGAGGGTGAGGTTGAGGCTGAGGGTTAGGGTTAGGGTTAGTGTTAGGTTTAGGGTGAGGATGATTGTTTGGGTTAGGGTGAGGTTTAGTGTTAGGGCTTGGATTAGGATTAGTGTTAGTGTGAGGGTGAGTGTGAGTGTTAGGGTTAGGGTTAGGCTTAGGCTTAGGCTTAGGTTTAGGCTGAGGGTGAGGGTGAGGGTTAAGGTGAGGGTGAGGGTGAGGTTTAGGGTTAGAGTTAGGGTTAGTATGAGAGTTACTGTTAGGATTGGTGTTAGGGTAAGAGTTAGGGTGAGGGTTAGGGTGAGGGTTATGGTTAGGGATAGGGTTAGATTTAGGATTAGGGTTAGGGTGAGTGTGAGTGTGAGGGTTAATGTTAGGGTGAGAGTTAGGGTTAGGCTGAGGGTGAGGTTGAGGGTTAGGATTAGGGTGAGGGTTAGAGTTAGGTTTAGGGTGAGGGTTAGGATGAGGTATAGGGTTCGGGTGAGAGCTAGGGTGAGGGTTAAGATTAGAGTTAGTTTTAGGGTGAGGTTTAAGTTTTGGGTTAGGTTTAGGGTTAGGGTCAGGGTTACGGTTAGGGTTACGGTGAGGGTGAGGGTTAGGGTTAGTTTGAGGGTTTGGGTTAGGGTTAGGTTAGGGTGAAGTTTGGGGTTAGGGTTAGGGTGACGGTTACCGATGAGGGTTATGGTTAGGATTAGGGTTACGTTGCGGGCTAGGGTGAGGGTGAGGGTTAGGGTTAGTGTTAGGTTTGGGTTAGGGTAGGCTGAGGGTGAGGGTGGGGGTTAGGAATAGGTTTTGGGTGATGGTTAGGGTTAGGGTTAGGGTGAGAGTGAGGATGAGAGTAAGGGTTAGGATTAGGTTTAGGGTGAGGGCTAGGGTGAAGGTGAGGGTTATGGTTAGGCTTAGGCTTAGGCTTAGGTTTAGCTTGAGGGTGAGGGTGAGGGTGAGGGATAGGGTTAGGGTGATGGATAGGGTTAGGGTTAGGCTGAGTGTTAGGATGAGGGTTACGGTTAGGGTGAGGCTTAGGGTGAGCATGACGGTAATAGTAAAGGTGAGGCTTAGGCTGATTGTGAGTGTTTCCCTAAGGGTGAGTGTAAGGATTAGGGTGAGGGTTAGTGTAAGGGTTAGGGTGAGGGTTAGGGTGAGGGTGAGGGTTAGATTGAGGAGTAGGGTTAGGGTTAGTGTGACGTTTAGGGTGAGGATGATTGTTAGAGTTAGGGTGAGGGTTATGTTTAGAATTAGGGTTAGGGAGAGGGCTAGTGTGAGGGTTAGGATTAGGATTAGGGTTAAGTTGAGGGTGCTAGTTAGGGTTAGGGTGTGGTTTAGGATTAGGGTGAGAGTTACGGTTACTGTGAGGGTTAGTGTTAGAGTTAGGGTTAGGGTAAGGGTGAGGGTAAGTGTTAGGGTGAGGGTTAGGGTTAGGGTGAATGTTATGGTTACGGTGAAGTTTAGGGTTAGGTTTACTGTTATTGTTAGGTTTAGGGTTAAGTTTACAGTGAGGGTGAGTATGAGGGTTAGGGTTAGGGTGAAGATTAGGGTTAGGGTTAGGGTTTGAGTTAGGGTTAGGGTGAGTGTGAGGTTTAGGGTTAGAGTTAGGGTTAGGGTGAGGGTTAGGTTGAGGTTTAGGGTTAGGGTTAGTTTTAGGTTTAGGGTTAGGGTGAGGGTTAGTGTGAAGGTAAGGGTTAGGTTTATATTTAGGACTAGGGTTAGGGTGAGGGTGAGTGTGTGGGTTAGGGTTAAGGTTAGGTTTAGGCTTAGGGTTAGGCTGAGGTAGAGGTTAAGTGTGAGGGTTAGGGTTAGGGTGCTGGTTAGGGTTAGGGTTAGGGTTAGAGTAAGCCTTAAGGTGAGGTTTAGTGTTAAGGTTAGAGTTTGGGTGAGGGATAGGGTTAGAATTATGGTGAGGCTTAGGTTTAGGCTTAGGATTAGGCTTAGGTTTAGGCTGAGTGGGATGGTGGGGTTAAGGATTAGGGTAAGGGTTAGGTTTAGGGTTATTGTTAGTGTTACATTTAGGGTAAAGTTTGTGGTGAGGGTGAGGCTGAGGGTGAGGGTTATGGTTATGGTTAGGGTTAGGGTTAGGGTAAGTGTTATTGTTACGGTTAGAGTTAGAGTTACGGTGAAGTTGAGGTTGAGGGTGAGGGTAAGGTTTATGGTGAGGTTTAGGTTTAGGTTTAGTGTTAGGGTTAGGGTGAGGGTGATGTTTAGGGTTAAAGTTAGGGTTAGCTGGATTGTTAGGGTGAGGTTTAGGGTTAGGTTTAGCGTTGGGGTTAGTGTGAGGGTGAGGTTTAGGATGAGGTTTAGGGATATGTTTAGGGTTAGGATTAGGGTTAGGTTGAGGGTGAGTGTAAGGGTTAAGGTGAGGGTTAGGCTTAGGCTTAGTGTTAGGCTGAGGGTGAGTGTGGGTGTGAGGATTAGGGTTAGGGTGATGGTTCGGGTTAGGGTTAGTGTTTTTGTTAGGGTTAGGGTTAGAATACCGGTGAGGGTGAGGGTGCAGCTGAGGGTTAACGTTAGGGTTAGGGTGGGATTTAGGGTTAAGGTTAGGGTTAGGTTTAGGGTGAGGGTGAGGTTTAGTGTTAGATATAGGGTTAGGGGGAGGGTTAGGGTGAGTGTTAGTGTGAGGGTTAGTGTTAGGGTTAGGGTGAGGTTGAGGGTTAGTTTGAGTTTTTGGGTTAGGGTTAGGGTTAGTGTGAGGGTTAGTGTTAGGGTTAGGATTAGTGTTAGCGTCAGGGTAAGTGTTAGGGTGAGGGTTTGGGTCAGGGTGCGGGTTATGTTTAGGGAAAGGGTTATGGTTAGGGTTAGGGTGAGGTTTAGGGTTTGGGTTAGGGTTAGAGTTAGGTTTAGGGTGAGGGTGAGGTTTTGGGATAGAATTAGGGTTAGGGTGAGGGTTAGGTTGAGGGTTGGTGTTAGGGTTAGTGTTAGGGTGAGGTTTAGGGTTTGGGTTAGGCTTAGAGTTAAGTTTAGGGTGAGGGTGAGGTTTTGGGTTAGAGTTAGTTTTAGGGTGAGGGTTACGTTGAGGGTTAGTGTTAGGGTTCGTGTTAGGGTTAGGTTTACGGTGAGAGTTAGGGAGAGAGTTAGCTTTAGCGTTGGGGTTAGGGTGAGGGTGAGTGTGGGTGTTAGGGTTAGGTTTAGGGTTAGGCTTAGGGTTAGATTGAGGGTGAGGCTGAGGGTGTGGTTTAGGGTTACGATGAGGGTTAGGTTTAGGGTTAAGTTTAGGGTTAGGGTGAGGGTTAGCATAAGGGTTTTGGTGAGGCTGAGGGTTAGCATTAGGTTGAGGGTTATGGTTAGGGTTAGGGTTAGGGAGAGGGTTCTAATGAGGATTAGGGTTGGGAATAGGGTTAGGGTGAGGGCTAGGGTGAGGGTGGGCTTTAGGGTTAGTGTTAGGTTGATGTTTAGGATTAGTTAGGGTTAGGGTGAGGGTTAGGATGAGGGTTAGGATTACTGTGAGGGTGTGGGTTAGGGATAGTGTGAGGGTTGGGGTTTGGACTAGGATTAGGGTGAGGTTGTGGGCTAGGATTAGGGGTAGGGATAGGGTTAGGTTTAGAGTTACAGTGAGGGTGAGGGTGAGATTCAGGTTTAGAGTTAGGGTTAGGGGGAGGATTAGTTTGAAGGCAGGTTTAGGGTTAGTGTTAGTGTTAGGGTTAGGGTGAGGGTTAAGTTGAGGTTTATTGTTAGGGTTAGGGTTAGAGTTAGTATTAAGGTTAGGGTCAGGGTGAGTGTGAGGATTAGGGTTAGGGTGATGGTTAGGATTAGGGTTAGGTTGAGGGGTAGGATGAGGGTTAGGGTTAGGGTGAGGGTTAGGGTGAGGGTTATAGTAAGTGTAAAGGTGAGGGTTAGGCTGAAGTTGAGGGTTAAGATAAGTGTGAGGGTTAGGGTTAGGGTTACGCTTAGGGTAAGGGTTCGGGTTAAGTTTAGGGTGAGGGTTAGATTGAGGATTAGGGTTAGGGTTAGTTTGAGGTTTAGGGTGAGGATGAGGATTAGGGTTAGGGTGAGAATGAGGGTTAGAATTAGGGTTAGGGTGAGGGCTAGGGTGAGGGTGAGGTTTAGGGTTAGGTTTAGGGTAAGGGTGAGGTTTAGGATTAGGGTAAGGGTTAGGGTTAGTGTGATGGTTAGGGTTAGTGTGAGGGTTAGTGTTAGGGTGTGGCTTATGGTTAGGGTGAGGTTTAGGGTTAGGGTTAGAGTTATTGTTACGGTTAGGGTTAGGGTTATCTTTACGGTGAGGGTAAGGATGAGGGTTAGGTTTGGGGTTAGGATGAGGTTTAGGTTTAGGGTTAGGGTTAGAGTAAGGGTTAGTGTGAGGGTGAGGTTTAGGGTTGGAGTTAGGGTTAGTTTTAGGATTAGGTTTAGGGTGAGCATTAGTGTGAGGGTTAGGGTTAGGTTTAAGCTTAGGCTTAGGTTTAGGCTTAGGCCGAGCATGAGGGTGAGGATTAGGGTTAGTGTTAGGGTGAGGGTTAGGGTCAGGGTTAGGATGAGGTTTAGGTTTAGGATTAGAGTTAGGGTGAGTGCTAGTTTGAGCGTTACTGTGAGGGTTAGGGTTAGGTTTAGGATTAGGTGTAGGTTGAGGGTCAGTGTGAGGGTTAATATTAGGGTTAGGGTTAGGCTTAGGCTTAGGGTTAGGGTGAGGGTTAAGGTTAGGCTTTGGTTTTGGGTGAGGGGGAGGTTTAGGGTTAGGGTTAGGGTGAGGGTGAGGGTGAGGGTTAGGGTTAGTGTGAGTGATAGGGTTACGGTGAGGGTTATGGTTAGGGTGAGGTTTAGGGTTAGGTCTAGGGTTATTGTTACCATTAGGGTTAGGGTTACGGTTATGGTGAGGGTAAGGGTGAGGGTTAGGTTTGGGGTTAGGATGAGGTTTAGGTTTAGGGTTAGGCTTAGAGTTAGGGTTAGGGTGAGGGTGAGGTTTTGGTTTGGAGTTAGGGTTAGTTTTAGTGTTAGGGTTAGGATGAGGGTTAGGGTTAGGGTAAGGGTGAGTGTTAGGATGAGGTTTAGGGTAAGGATTAGTTTTAGGGTGAGAGCTAGGGTGAGGGTAAGAGTGAGGGTTAGGTTTAGGGATAGGGTTAGGTTTAGGATTAGGGTTAGGTTGAGGCTGAGTGTGAGAATTAGGGTTAGGGTTAGGCTTAGGCTTAGGGTTTTGGTGAGGATTAGGGTTAGGGTTTGCGTTAGGGTGAGGTTGAGGCTGAGGATTAGGGTTAGGTTTAGGATTAGGTTTAGAGTTAGGGTTAGGCTGAGGGTGAGGGTGGGGGTGAAGATTAGGTTTAGGGTTAGGGTTAAAAATAGGTTTATTTTTAATGTTGTGTTTTGGGTTTAGTTTGTGGTGAGGGTGAGCCTGAGGTTGAGGGTTATGGTTAGGGTTAAGCTTAGTCTTAGGGTTAGGCTGAGGGTGAGGGTGGAGGTGAGGAATAGGTTTTGGGTGATAGTTAGGGTGAGTGTTAGGATGAGGCTTAGCGTTAGGATTATGTTTAGGGAGAGGGCTAGGGTAAGGGTGAGGGTTAGGGTTAGGCTTAGGCTTAGGCTTAGGGTTAGGCTTAGGGTGAGGATGAGGGTGAGGTTTTGGGTTAGGGTGATGGATAGCGTTAGGGTTAGGCTGAGTGTTAGGATGAGGGTTAGGGATAGGGTGAGGGTTAGGGTGAGTGTGACGGTAAGAATAAAGGTGAGGGTTAGGCTGAGGGTGAGTGTTCCCCTAAGGGTGAGAGTTAGGATTAGGGTAAGTGTTAGGGTGAGGGTTATTGTAAGGGTTAGGGTTAGTCTTAGGGTTAGAGTTAGGTTGAGGGTTAGGAGGAGGGTGAGGGTTAGGGTTAGGTTTAGGATTAGGATTAGGGTTAGTGTTAGGGTGAATGCTTAGGTTGGGCTTAGGGATAGGGTTAGGCTTAGCGTTAACCTGAGGGTGAGGGTTACATTTAGGATTCGAGTTAGGGTTAGCGTTTGGGTGAGAGTTAGGGTTTGTGTTAATTTCATGGTTAGGGTGAGGTTTAGGGTTAGGGTTACGGTGAGTGTTAGGGTTAGGTTTAGGGTGAGCGTCAGGTTTAGGATTAGGGTTAGGGTTAGGGTTATTGTTAGTGTTATGGTTAAGGTTAAGTTTACGGTTAGGGTGAGGCTGACGTTGAGGGTTAGGGTTAGGGTTAGGGTGAGATTTAGGGTTAGGGTTAGAGCTACGGTTAGGGTGAGGGTTTAATTTAGGGTTAGGTTTAGGGTGAGGGTTTGGGTTAGTGTTATTTTTAGGGTTAGGGTTAGAGTTACGGTGAGGGTGAGGGTTAGGTTTAGATTTAGGGTGAGGGTTAGGGTGAGGGTGAGGTTTAGTGTTAGAGTTAGTGTTAGGGGGAGGGTTAGGGGGAGGGTTAGGTTTAGGGTTAGTGTTAGGGTTAGGGTGAGGGTTAGGTTGAGGTTTAGGTTTAGTGTTAGGGTTGGATTTAGGATTAGGGTTATGGTGAGGCTGAGTGTGAGGTTTAGGGTTAGGATTAGGATTAGGCTTAGTGTTAGGCTGAGTGTGAGGGTGGGTTTGAGGATTAGGTTAAGGGTGATGGTTAGGGTTAGGTTTAGGTTTAGGGTTAGTATTAGGGTTAGGGTTAGGATTAGGGTTAGGTTGATGTCTAGGGTGAGAGTGAGGGTTAGGGTTAGGAAGAGGGTTAGGCCTATGTTTAGGGTTAGGGTTAGTGTTAGGGTTAGGGTGAGAGTGAGGTTTAGGGTTAGAGTTAACTTTTGTGTTAGGGTTAGGGTTAGGGTGAGCATTACTGTGAGGGTTAGGGTTAGGCTTAATCTTAGGCTTAGGGTTAGGCTTAGGCCGAGCATGAGGGTGAGGGTTAGGATTAGGGTTAGGGTTAGGATTAGAGTTAGGGTAAGGGTGAGTGTGTGTGTTAGGGTTAGGATTAGGGTTAGGCTGAGGGTGAGGTTGAAGGTGAGGGTTAGGGTTAGGGTTAGTGTTAGGGTTAGGTTTAGGGTTAGGGTGAGGGTTAGGGTTAGGGTTAGGATTAGGATTAGGTTAGGTTTAGTGTTAGTGTGAGGGTTAGAGTTAGGTTTAGGGTTAGGCTTAAGGTTAGGCTGAGGGTGAGGGTGAGGGTGAGGTTTAGGGTTAGGGTGAGGCTTAGGGTTAGGGTTAGGGTGAGGTTTAGTGTTAGGGTAAGGGTTAGAGTTAGGGTTCGTGTTAGTGTTTGGGTTAGGGTGATAGTTAGGGGGAGGGCTAAGGTTAGGGTTAAGGTTAGGGTTAGGTTTAGCGGTAGGGTTAGGGTGAGGGTGAAGTTTAGGGTTAGAATTAGGGTTAAGGTGAGGCTGAGGGTGAGGGTTAGGGTTAGGGATTGGGTTAGTGTTAGGGTTAGGGTTACGGTGAGGGTGAGAGTGAGGGTGAGGGTTAGGGTTAGGGTTAGGATTAGTATTAGGGTTAGGGTTTGGGTGAGTGTGAGGGTTAGTGTTAGGGTTAGGGTTAGGGTTAGGTTTAGGGTTAGTATTAGGGTTAGGTTTAGATTTAGGGTGAGGGTTAGGTTGAGGGTTAGGATTAGGATTAGGCTTAGGTTTAGGGTTAGTGTGAGGGTTATGGTTAGGGTTAGGGTTAGGCTTAAGTTTAGGCTGAGGGTGAGGGTGAGGGTGAGGTTTAGGGTTAGGGTGAGGCTTAGGGTTAGGGTTAGGGTGAGTTTTAGTGTTAGGGTAAGGGTTAGAGTTAGGGTTAGTGTTAGTGTTAGGGTTAGGGTGATAGTTAGGGGGAGGGCTAGGGTTAGGGTTAAGGTTAGGGTTAGGTTTAGCGGTAGGATTAGAGTGAGGGTGAAGTTTAGGTTTAGAATTAGGGTTAAGGTGAGGCTGAGGGTGAGGGTTAGGGTTAGGTTTGGGGTTAGTGTTAGGGTTAGGGTTAGGGTGAGGGTTATGGTTAGTGTGAGGGTTTGGGTTAGGGTTAGGATTAGGATTAGGGTTAGGGTTAGTGTGAGTGTGAGGGTTAGGGTTAGCCTTAGGGTTATGCTGAGGGTGTGCTTGAGTATGAGGTTTAGGTTTAGAGTTATGGTTAGTGTTAGGTTTAGGGTTAGGGTGAGGGTCAAGTTTACAGTTAAGCTTGGGCTTAGGCTTAGGCATAGGCCGAGCATGAGGGTGAGGCTTAGGGTTAGGGTGAGGGTTAGGGTGGGGGTGACCGTAAGGGTCAACATGATGGTTAGGCTGAGGTTTAAGGTTACTGTAAGGGTCAGGGTTAGGGTTAGGGTTAGTTTTCGGGTTCGGGGTAGAGTGAGGGTGAGGGTTAGATTGAGGATTAGTGTTAGGGTTATGGTGAGGTTTAGGGGGAAGATGGGGGTTAGGGATAGGGTGAGGGTGAAGGTTAGGTTCAGATTTAGGTTTAGGGTTAGTTTGATGGTTAGCTTAGTGTGAAGGTCAGTGTTAGTGTTAGGGTTTGTGTTAGGCTGAGGGTAAGTGTTAGGGTGTGGGTTAGGGTTAGGGTGAGGGTTAAGGTGAGGGTGAGGGTGAAGGTTAGGTTTAGGGTTAGGATGAGGTTTAGGTTTAGCTTTAGGGTTAGAGTTAGGGTTATGGTGAGAGTGAGGTTTAGGTTTCGAGTTAGGGTTAGTGTTAAGGTTAGGGTTTGGGTGAGGGTCAGGTGTAAGGTTAGCCTTAGGCTAAGGCTTAGGCTTAGGCCGAGCATGACGGTGAGGGTTAGGGTCAGGGTTAGGGTGAGTTTTAGGATGAGGTTTAGGGTTAGGATTAGTGTTAGGGTGAGGGCTATTGTGAGGGTTATGGTGAGGGTTATGTTTAGGGATATGGTTAGGTTTAGGATTAGGGTTAGGCTAGATTGAGTGTGAAGGTTAGGGTTAGGGTTAGGGTTAGGCTTAGGGTTAGAGTTCGGGTTCGGGTTAGGGTTTGTGTTAGTGTGAGAGTGAAGCTTAGGATTAGTGTTAGGTTTAGTGTTAGGGTTAGGTTTAGGTTTAGGGTTAGGTATACGGTGAGGGTTAGGCTTAGGGTTAGGATGAGGATGAGGGTGGGGGTGAGAATTAGGGTTAGGTTTAGGGTTAGGGTTATTGTTAGTTTTATGGTTAGGGTTAAGATTGCGTTGAGGGTGAGGTTGAGGGTGAGGGATATGGTTAGGGTTAAGGTTAGTGTTAGGGTTAGGGTTTGTGTTATAGTTAGGGTTAGGGTCACAGTTAAGGTGAGGTGGAGGGTGAAGGTGAGGGTGAGGATTAGGGTTAGGGTGCGGTTTAGGGTGAGGTTTAAGTTTAGGGTTGGGGTTAGGGTAAGGGTGAGGTTTAGGTTTAGAGTTAGGGTTAGGGGGAGGGTTAGGATGAGGTTTAGGGTTAGGGTTAGTTTTATTGTTAGGGTGAGGGTGAGTTTTAGTTTTAGGGTTAGGGTGAGGCTTAGGGTTAGTGTCAGGGTGATGTTTAGGGTTAGAATTAGGGTTAGGGTAAGGCTGTGGGTGTGGGTTAGGTTTAGGGTTAATGTTAGGGTTATTGTTAAGTTGAGGGTTAGGGTGAGGGTGAGGGTTAGGGTTAGTGTCAGCATTAGGATTAGGGTTAGGGTTATGGTGAGTGTGAGGTTTAGGGTTAGGGTTAGGCTTAGGCTGAGGTTGAGGCTGAGGGTGAGGGTTAGTGTTAGGGTGAAAGTTAATGTTAGGGTTAGGGGGAGGGTGAGGATGAGGGTTAGGGTTAGGGGGAGGTCTAGGTTGAGGGTGAGGTTTATGCTTAGGTTTAGGGTGACTTTTAGGGATAGGGTTAGGGTGAGGATGAGTTTTAGGGTTAGAGTTAGGGTTAGGGTGAGGCTGAGGGTGAGGCTTAGGTTTAGGGTTAGTGTTAGGGTTAGGGTCAAGTTGAGGGATAAGGTGAGGGTGAGGGTTAGGGTTAAGTTTAGGAATAGGATTAGGGTTAGGGTTAGGGAGAGTGTGAGGGTTAGTGTTAGGGTTAGGCTTAGGCTTAGGCTTAGACTGAGGCTGAGGCTGAGGGTGAGTGTTAGGCTTAGGGTGAGGGTTAGGGTTAGCGTTAGGGTGAGATTTAGGGTTTGGGTTAAGTTTAGGGTTAGGATGAGGGGTAGGGTAAGGGTTTCAGTGAGGTTGAGTTTTAGGGTTAGGGTGAGGGTTAGGATGAGGGTTAGGGTTAGGATTAGGGTGAGGGTGAGGGCTAGGTTGAGGATGAGGATTAGGGTTAGGGTTAGGGTTAGGGTGAGGTTTAGGATTAGGGTTAGGGTTAGGGTTATGGTGAAAGTGATTTTTATGGTTAGAGTTAGGGTTAGGGTGAGGCTGATTGTGAGGGTTTGGGTTAGGGTTATTGTTAGATTTATTATTAGGGTGAGGGTGAGGGTGAAGGTTAGGATTAGGCTGAGGGTTAGGGTTAGGGTTAGGGTGAGAGTTAGGGTTCCAGTTAAGTTTGGGTTTAGGGTGAGGGTTAGGGTTAGGGTTACGGTGAGATTGACGGTTATGATTAGGTTGAGGGATAGGGTTAGGGTTAGGGTTAGGGCTAGGTTTAGGGTGAGGGTTAGGTTTAGGGTTAGGGTGAGGTTTAGGATGAGGATTAATGTTAGGATTAGGGTTAGGCTGAGGGCTAGGGTGAGGGTGAGGGTTAGGGTTAGGTTGAGTTTTAGAGTTAGTGTTAGGTTTAGGGTTAGGGTGAGGGTGAGGTTTAGGGTTATAGTAAGGGTTAGTGTTCGTGTTAGGGTTAGGTGAGTGTTAGGGTTAGGCTTAAGCTTAGGCTTAGGCCTAAGCCTAGCATGAAAGTGAGGCTTAAAGTTATTGTTAGGGTGAGGGTTTGGGTTAGGGTGAGGGTTAGGTTGAGGTTTAGGGTTAGGATTAGGGTTAGGGTGAGCACAACGTTGAGGGTTAGTGTGAGGGTTAGGGTTAGGGATAGGTTTAGGTTTAGGATTAATTTAGGTTGAGGGTGAGTGTGAGGGTTAGAGTTAGGTTTAGAGTTAGGCTTAGGGTTTGGGTGAGGGTTAGGGTTAGGGTTTGATTTAGGGTGAAGGTGAGGGTTACGGTTAGGGTGAGGGTGTTGGTGAGGGTGAGGGTTAGGGTTAGGGTTAGAGTGAGTGTGAGGGTTAGGGTGAGGCTTATGGTTAAGGTGAGGGTTAGGGTTAGGTTTAGGCTTAGGCTTAGTCTTAGGGTAAGGCTGAAGTTTAGGGTGAGGGTGAGTGTGAGGGTTTGGTTTTGGGTTAGGTTTAGGCTTAGGGATAGGCTGAGGGAGAGGGTGAGGGTGAGGATTAGGGTTAGGTTGGGGGTGAGGTTTAGGGTTAGAGTTTGACTTAAGGTGAGGGTTAGTGTGAGGGTTAGTGTTAGGATTAGTTTTAGGTTTAGGTTTAGGTTGAGATTTAGGGTGAGTTTTAGGGCTAGGGATAGGGTTCATTTTAGGATTAGGGTTTGGGTGAGGGTGAGTGTAAGGGTTAGGGTTCGGGTTAGGGTTAGAGGTAGGCTTAGGGTTAGGCTGAGAGTGAGGGTGAGGGTTAGGGTTAGGGAGAGGGTTAGGGTTAGGTTTAGGGTGATGGTTATAATGGGGGTTAGTTTTAGGATTAGGGTTAGTGTGAGGGCTATCATGAGGGTGAGGTTTAGGGTTAGGGTTAAGTTTAGGTATAGGTTGAGGGTTAGGAGTAGGGCTTGGTTTAGGGTGAGAGTTAGGGTTAGGGTTAGTGTGAGTGTTAGCATGAGGGTTACAGTTAGGATTAGGGTTAGGATGAGGGCTAGGGTGAGGGTGAGTGTTAGATTTAGGGTTAGGGTTATGGTGAGGATTAGGGTTAGGTTTAGTTTGAGGGTGAAAATTAGGTTTAGTTTTAGGGTGAGGGTTAAGGTTAGGTTTAGGGTGAGGGTTAGGATGAGGTTTAGGGTTACAAGTAGGGTAAGGTTGAGGGCTAGGGTGATTGTGAGGGTTAGTGTTAGGGTTACGGTGAGGTTTAGGGTTAATGTTAGGGGTAGGCTTAGGGTGAGGGTTAAGGTTCGGGTTTGGGTGAGGGTGAGGGTTAGGTTTGGGGTGAGGGTTAGGGTGAAGACTAAGGTCAGGGTGAGGGTTAGGTTTAGGGTTAGGTTTACGGTGAGGGTTAGGTTGAGGTTTAGGTTTAGGGTTAGGGTTAGGGTTAGGATTATGTTTAGGGTGAGGTTGAGTGTGAGGGTTAGGGTTAGGCTTAGGCTTAGGCTTAGGGTTAGGCTGAGGTGTGAGGGTGGGGATGAGGATTAGGTTTAGAGTGCTGGTTTAGTTTATGGTTAGGTTTAGGGTTAGGATGAGGGTTAGGTTTAGGATAAGAGTTAGAGTGAGGGCTACAATGACTGTGAGGTTTAGGGATAGGTTTAGGCTTAGGCTTAGGGTTATGCTGAGGCTGAAGGTGAGGGCGAGGGTTAGGGTTAGGGTGATGGTTAGGGTTACGGTTAGGGTGAGGGTTAGGATGAGGGTTAGGGTTAGGGTGAGGGTTAGGATGAGGTTGACTATAAGAGTAAAGGTGAGGGTTAGGCTGAGGTTGAGGGTGATGGCAAGGGTGAGGGTCGGGTTAGAATTTAGTGTGAGAGTGAGGGTTAAATTGAGGATTAGTGTTAGGGTTAGTGTGAGGTTTAGGGTGAGGATGAAGGTTAGGCTTAGGGTGAGGGCTAAGGTGAAGTTGAGGTTTAGGGTTAGAGTTAGGGTGAGGTTTAGGTTTAGGGTGATGGTTAGCATTAGTGTGAGGGTTAGTGATAGGGTTATTGTTAGTGTTAGGGTGAGGGTAAGTGTTAGGATAAGGTTTAGGTTTAGGGTGAGGTTTAGAATTAGGGTTAGGTTCAGGGTTAAGGTGAGGGTGAGGTTTAGGTTTAGAGTTAGTTTTATGGTGAGGGTTAGGTTAAGGTTAGGGTTACTATTTGGGTAAGTGTTAGGGTGAGGTTTAGTGTGTGGCTGAGGTTTCGTGATAGGGTTAGGATTAGGATTAGTGTTAAGGTGAGGGTGAGTGTGAGGGTTAGGGTTAGGGTTAGGATTAGAGTTAGGGTTAGGGTGAGGGTGAGGGTTAGGATTAGTGTTAGGGTTAGGGTTAGGGTTAGGGGGAGGGTTAGTATGAGGGTTAAGGTTAGGATTAAGTTTAGGGGGAGGGCTAGGGTGAGGGTGAAGTTTAGGTTTAGGGTTAGGGTGAAGTAAGGGTTTAAGGATAGGATTAGGGTCAGGGTAAGTGTGAGGGTGAGATTTAGGGTTAGAGTTAGGGTTAGGGTGAGGCTGAGGGAGAGGATTAGGGTTAGGGTTAGTGTTAGGGTTAGGGTTAAGGTGAGGGTTAGAGTGAGGGTAAGGGTTAGGGTCAGGGTTAGGATTAGGTTTAGAGTTAGGGTGAGTGTGAGGGTTAGGGTTAGGTTTTGGCTTAGGCTTAGGCTGAGACTGAGGGTGAGGGTTAGGGTTAGAGTTTTTGTGAGGGGTAGGTTAGGGTTAGGGTGAGAGTTAGGGGGAGGAATATGGTTAGGGTTAGAATTAATGATAGGGTGAGTGTGAGTGTGTAGGTTAGGGTTAGGTTTAGGGTTAGGTTTAGGGTTAGGATGAGGGTGAGTGTGTGTGTTAGGGTTAGGTTTATGGTTAGGCTTAGGGTTAGGCTGAGGGTCAGGTTGATGGTGATATAGTTAGGGTTAGGGTGAGGGTTAGGCTTAGGATTATGGAGAGGTTTAGGATGAGGTTTATGGTTAGGATTAGGGTTAGGTTGAGGGATAGGCTGAGATTGAGTTTGAGTTTTAGGGTTAGGGTGAGGTGTAGGGTTAGGGTTAGGGTTAGGGAGAGGGTCAGGATGACGTTTAGGGTTAGAGTTAGGTTTAGGGTGAATCTGAGGGTGTGGGTTAGGTTTGGGGTTAATGTTAGGGTTAAGGTTAAGGTGAGGGTTAGGGTGAGGGTGAAGGTTAGGGTTAGGGTTAGGGTTAGGTTTAGTGTTAGGGTGAGTGTGAGGGTTAGGGTTAAGGGTTAGGCTTAGGCTTAGGTTGAGGCTGAGTGTGAGGGTGGGGGTGAGGGTTAGGGTTAGGTTGAGGGTGAGTGTTTGGATTAGGGTTAGGGTTAGGGTTAAGTTTAGGTTTAGGGTTAGGAATAGTGTTTTTGTTAGGGTTAGGTTTAGAGTTACAGTAAGGGTGAGGGTGAGGGTTAGGTTTAGGGTTAGGGTGAGGTTTAGGTTTAGGGTTAGGATTAGGGTTAGGTTTAGGTTGAGCTTTATGTTTAGACTTAGCCTTAGGGGGAGAGTTAGGTCGAGGGTTAAGGTAAGGGTTAGTGTTAGGGTTAGGGTGAGTGTTAGGGTCAGGTTGATGGTTAGGCTTAGGGTTAGGATTAGGATTAGGATAAGGTGTAGTGTGAGCGTGAGGGTTCGGTTAAAGGTTAGGGTTAGGCTTAGAGTTTTGCTGAGGGTGAGGGTAAGGGTGAGGCTTAGGTTTAGGTTGAGTGATGGGTTAGGGATAGTGTGAGAGTTAGGGTTCGGTTTGAGTTTAGGGTTAGGGTTAGGGTTATGGTGAGCGTGAGGATTAGGGTTAGGTTGAGGGCTATTGTTAAGGTTAGGGTTAAGGTTAGGGTGATGGGTAGCATGAGGATTAGGGTTAGGTTTAGGGTTAGGGTGAGTGCTAGGGTAAGGGAGAGTGTTAGGGTTAGTGTTAGGGTGAGGTTTAGGATTAGGGTTAGGGTGAGGGTTAGAATGAGTGTTAGGGTTCCCTTAAGGGTAAGGGTTAAGGTTAGGGTGAGGGTTAGGGTTAGGGTTAGGATTAGGTTTAGGGTGAGGGTGAAGTTTAGGATTAGGGTTAGGGTAAGGGTTAGGTTTAGGTTTAGGGTGAGGATTAGATTGAGGATTATGGTTAGGGTTAGTGTGAGGTTTAGGTGAGGTTGATGGTGAGCGTTAGGGTTAGGGTTAGGGTGAGGTTTAGGGTTAGGGTTAGGATTAGGGATAGGGTCAGGGTGAGGTTTAGGGTTAGAGTTAGGTTGAAGGGGAGGGTTAGGTTGAGGGTTAGGGATAGGGTTAGTGTTAGGGTTAGCTTTAGGGTTAGGGTGAGGGTTACGTTGAGGTTTGGGTTAGTGTTATGGTTAGGGTTAGGATTAGGGTTAGGGTGAGGGTGAGTGTGAGGGTTAGGTTTAGGATTAGGCTTAGGCTTAGGGTTAGGCTGAGGGTGAGGGTGGGGGTGAGGATTAGTCTTAGGGTGATGCTTATCCTTAAGGTTAGGGTGAGGTTTAGGATGAGAGTTAGGGTTAGAATTAGGGTTAGGCTGAATGCTAGGGTGAGAGTGAGGGTTAGTGTTAGAGTTAGGTTTAGGCTGAGGGTGATGGTGAGGGTGAGGCTTAGGGTTATGGTGATGGTTAGGGTTAGGGTTAGGGTGAGGGTTAGGATGTGGGTTCGCGTTAGGGTGAGGGTTAGTATGAGCGTGATGGTAAGAGTAAAGGTGAGGGTTACAGTAAGGGTGAGGTTTAGGGTAAGGGATAGGGTTCGGGTTAAGTTTAGGGTGAGGGTAAGGGTGAGGGGTAGGGTTAGGTTTAGGGTGAGGGTTAGGTTTAGTGTGAGGGTTATGGTGAGGGTGAGGGTAAGGTTTATGGAGAGGGTTAGGGTGAGGGTGAGGGTTATGGTTAGGGTTATGTTGAGGGTGAGGGTTATGATTAGGTTTAGGGTTACGGTGAGATTTAGGGTGAGTGTGAGGGTTAAGGTTAGGGTTAGGTTTGTGGTGTGGATAAGTGATAGCATGAGGTTTGGGGTGAGTGTTAGAGTTAGCATTAGGTTTAGGGTGAGGGTTAGGTTGAGGGTTAGGTTTAGGGTTAGGGTGAAGGTGAGGGTGAGAGTGAGGTTTAAGGTGAGGTTTAGGGTGAGTTTTAGGGTTAGGGTGAGTGTTAGGATTAGGGTTAGCATGAGGGTGACGGTGAGGGTGATGATTAGATTTATAGTTAAGGTGAGGTTTCCGTTAAGTGTGAGGTTAGGGTGGGGATGAGTTTAAGACAGAGTGAGGGTTAGGTTACGGGTGAGGGTTAGGGTTAGGGTTTGGGTTAGGGTGAGGGTTAGGGCTAGGTTTATACTTAGGGTTAGTGTGAGGGTTATTCTGAGGGTTAGGATTAGGATTAGGGTGAGGGTTAGGGTGAGGGTGAGGGTGAGGGTTAGAGTTAGGGTTAATGTGAGAGTTAGGGTAATGGGTTGCGTTATGGATAGGGTGAGGTTTAGGTTTAGTGTGAGAGTTATGGTTAGGGTTAGGGTTAGTATTAGTGTGAGGTTAAGAATTAGGGTGACAGTTAGGGTGAAGTTGAGCTTTAGGGTTATGAATTTTGATGGGGTTAGTATTACGATGAGGGTGAGGGTGAGGTTGAGGGTTAGGGTTAGGGTTGTGGGAGGGCTATGGTGAGGGTTAGGGTAAAGGTGAGGGTTAGGGTGAGGGTGATTGTAAGGGTAAAGGTGAGGGTTAGGCTGAGGGTGAGGTTTAAGATAAGGGTGAGGGTTAGGATTAGAGTGAGGGTTAGGTTAAGGGTTCAGGTTAGGGTTAGGGTGAGGGTTAGATTGAGGATTAAGGTTAGGGTTAGTGTGAGGTTTGGGGTGAGGATGAGGGTTATCGTTAGGTTGAGGGTTAGGTTTAGAATTAGGGTTAGGGTGAGGGCTTGGGTGAGGGTGAATTTTAGGGTTAGGATTAGGGTGAGGTTTAGGGTTAGGGTGAGGGCTAGGGTTAGTGTGAGGGTTAGTGTTAGAGTAAGGGTTAGTGTTAGGGTGAGGGTAAGTGTTACGGTGAGGGTTAGGTTTAGGGTGAGGGTTATGTTTGGGGTGAGGGTTAATGTTAGGGTTAGGGTTATTCTTAGGTTTAAGATTAGGATTACGGTTAGGGTGAGGGTGAGTGTGTGGGTTAGGGTTAGGTTTATGTTTAGGCTTAGGGTTAGGCTGTGGGTGAGGTTGAGGTTGAGGGTTTGGGTTAAGGTGATGGTTAGGGTTAGGGTTAGGGTGAGGATTAGGATGAGGGTTAGGATGAAGGTGACGTTTAGGGTTATGTTTAGGGTGAGGTTTAGGGTTAGGGTTAGGGATAGGCTTAAGATGAAGTTGAGGTTTAGGTTTAGAGTTAGGGTTAGGTTGAGGGTTAGGTTTAGGGTCAGTGTTAGGTTTAGGGTTAGGGTGAGGATTAGGGTTAGGTTGATGGTTAGGTTTAGGGCTGTCATTAGGGTTAGGGTGAGGGTGAGTGTGAGGGTTAGTGTTAGGGTTAGGGGTAGGCCGAGGTTTAGGCTGAGGTTGAGGGTGAGGTTTAGGTTTAGGTTGAGGGTGAGGTTTATGGTTTGGATTAGGTTTAGGGTGCAGGGTAGGGTGAGGGTGAGTGTTAAGGTTAGGGTTAGGGTTAGGCTTAGGGTTAGGCTGAGGGTGAGGTTGGGCGTGAGAAATAGGTTTTGGGTGATGGTTAGGGTTAGGGTTAGGGTGAAGGTTAGGATTAGGGTTATGGTTAGGATTAGGTTTAGGTTTAGGGCTAGGGAGAGGGTGAAGGTTAGGGTTAGGGATAGGGTTAGATTTAGGATTAAGGGTAGGGTGAGGTTGAATGTGAGGTTTAGGGTTAGGGTTAGGCTTAGGCTTAGGTTTAGGCTGAGGGTGAGGATGAGGGTTATGGTTAGGGTGAGGGTTAGGTTTAGGGTTAGGGTGAGGGTTAGAATGTGGTATAGGGTTAGGATTCGGGTTAAGATGAGGGCTAGGGTGAGGGTTAAGGTTAGGGTTAGGTTTAGGGTGAGGTTTAGGGTTAGGGTGAGGTTTAGTTTTAGGGTGAGGTTTAGGGTTAGGGTTACGGTAAGGGTGAGGGTTTGGGTTAGGTTGAGGGTTAGGGTTAGGTTTATTGTGAGGTTTAGGGTTAGGTTTAGGGTGAGGGTTAGGGTGAGGGTTATGGTTTGGATTAGGGTTAGGGTGCGGGCTAGGGTGAGGATGAGGGTTAGGGTTAGGCTTAGGCTTAGGATTAGGTTTAGGCTGAGGGTGTGGGTGGGGGTTAGGAATAGGTTTTGAGTGATGGTTAGGGTTAGGGTAAGGGTGAGTTTTAAGATGAGGGTTAGGGTTAGGCTTAGGTTTAGGGTTAGGGCTAGTGTGCGGGTGAGGGTTAGGGTTAGTCTTAGGCTTAGGGTTAGGGTGAAGGTGAAGGTGAGGATGAGGGTTAATGTTAGGGTGATGGATAGGGTTAGGGTTAGAGTGAGTGTTAGGATGAGGTTTAGGGTTAGGGTGAGGGTTAGGATGAGCGGACGGTAAGAGTAAAGATCAGGGTTAGGCTGAGGGTGAGTGTTCCCCTAAGTGTGATGGTTAGGATTAGTGTGTAGGTTAGGATAAGTGTTAGGGTGAGGTTAGGGTGAGGGTTAGGTTTAGGGTGAAGTTTAGAGTTAGGGATAGGGTTAGCTTTAGGATTAGTGTGAGGGTGAGGGTGAGTGTGAGCCTTAGCGTTATGGTTAGGGTTAGGCTTAGGGTTAGGCTGAGGGAAAGGGTGAAGTTGTAGGTTAGGCTGAGGGTGAGGGTTACGGTAAGCATGAGGGTTAGGGTTTGGATGAGGGTTAGGGTAAGGTTTAGTGTTAGGGTTAGATTGAGGATTAGTGTTAGGGTTAGTGTGAGGTTTAGGGTGAGGATGAGGGTTAGGGTTAGTGTGAGGGCTAGGGTGAGGGTGAAGTTTAGGGTTAGTGTTAGGGTGAGGATTAGGGATAGGGTGATGGTTAGGGTTAGTGTGAGCGTTAGTGTTGGGGTTAGGGTTCGTGTTATGGTGAGGTTTAGGGTTAGGATGAGGGTTATGGTTAGGTTGAGTGTTAGGATTAGGGTGAGGGTTATTGTTAGGGTTAGGGTTAGGGTTACTTTACGGTGAGGGTAAGGGTGAGGGTTAAGTTTGGGTTTAGGATCAGGTTTAGGTTTAGGGTTAGGGTGAGGGTGAGGTTTAGGGTTAGGGTTAGGGTTAGGGTTAGGGTTAGGGTTAGGCTTAGGCCAAGCATGAGGGTGAGGGTTAGGGTTAGGGTTAGGGTGAGGGTTAGGGTTAGGGTTAGGGTGACGGGTAGGATGAGATTTAGGGTAAAGGTTACGGTTAGGGTTTGGTTTAGGGTTAGGATTAGGGTTAGGGTTAGGTTTAGGGTTAAGTTTAGGGTTAGGGTGAGGGTTAGGATTAGGGTTTGAGTTAGGGTGAGGGTGAGGGTAAGGCTTAGGTTTAGGGTTAGGGTTAGGTTTAGGATTAGAATTAGGGTTAAGGTGAGGGTGAGTTTGAGGATTAGGGTTATGGTTTGGCTTAGGATTTGAGTTAGGGTTAGGGTGAGGGTTAGGGTTAGGGTGTGGCTTTGGGTTAGGGTTAGAGTGAGGGTTAGTGTGAGGGGTAGGCTTTGGCTTAGGGTTAGGTTATGGACTAGGGTGAGGGTGAGGGTTAGGGTGAGGGTTAGGATGAGTTTTAGCGTTAGGAATAGGGTTAGGGTGAGGGCTAGAGTGAGGGTGAGTGTTAGGGTTAGCATTAGGGTGAGTTTAGGGTTAGGGTTAGGGTTACATTGAGGGTGAGGGTTAGGGTTAGGGTTAGGGTTAGGGTGAGGGTTAGGATGAGGATGAGGGTTAGGGTGAGGGTTAGGGTGAGGGGGACAGTAGGGGTAAAGGTGAGGGTTAGGCTGAGTGTGAGTGTTATGGTAATGGTGAAGGTTAGGGTTAGGGTGAGGGTGAGGGTGCGGGTTAGGGTTAGGTTTAGGGGGAAGAGGAGGGTTAGATTGAGGATTAGTGTTAGGATTAGTGTGAGATTTAGGGTGAGGATGAAGATTAGGGTTACGGTGAGGGCTAGGGTGAGGGGGAGGTTTAGGGTTAGGTTTAGGGTGAGGTTTAGGGTTAGTTTGATGTTCAGGGTCAGTGTGAGGGTTAGTTTTAGGGTTAGGGTTAGTGTTAAGTTGAGGGTTAGTGGTAGGGTGAGGGTTATGGATAGGGTGAGGGTTAGGGTAAGGGTTAGGGTTATTGTTAGGATTAGGGTTAGGGTTACATTTTCAGTGAGTGTGAGGGTGACGGTTAGGGTTATGGTTAGGGTGAGGTTTAGGTTTAGGGTTAGGGTTAGAGTTAGAGTTAGGGTGAGGGTGAGGTTTAGGGTTAGAGTTAGGGTTAGTGTTAGGTTTATGGTTAGGGTGAAGGTTAGGGTTAGGGTTATGGTTAGGCTTAGGCTTAGGCTTCGGCCGAGCATGAGGGTGAGGGTTAAGGTTAGGGTTAGGGTGAGGGGTAGGGTTAGGGTAAGGGTGTGGGTTAGGATAAGATTTAGGGTTAAAGTTATGGTTAGGATTAGGTTTAGGGTTAGGATTAGGGTTAGGGTTAGGTTTAGGGTTAAGGTTAGGGTTAGGGTGAGGGTTAGGGTTAGGGTTTGGTTTAGGGTGAGGGTGAGGGTAAGGATTAGGTCTAGGGTTCGGGTTAGGGTTAGGTTTAGGGTTAGGGTTATGGTGAGGATTAGGGTTATTGTTAGTGTTATGGTTAGGGTTAAGTTTGCGGTGAGCGTGAGGCTGAGGGTGAGGGTTATTGTTATGGATAGGGTTAGAGTTAGGTTTAGTGTTAGGTTGAGGGTTAGTGCGAGGGTTTGGGTTACGTTTAGAGTTAGGGTGACGGTGAGTGTGAGGGTTAGATTTAGTTTTAGGCTTATGCTTAGGCTTAGGCCCAGCTTGAAGGTGAGGGTGAGGGATAGGCTTAGGGTGAAGATTAGGGTTAGAGTTAGGGTTAGGGTGAGGGTTAGGGTTAGGGTTAGTGTTAGGGTTGGTGTTAGGGTAAGGTTTAGGGTGAGTGTGAGGTTTAGGGTTAGGGTTACTGTTAGGCTTAGATTTAGGCTGAGGGTGAGGGTGAGAGTGATGGTTAGGTTTAGGGTGAGGGATGGGGTTAGGGTTAGAGTGAGGGTTAGGGTGAGGTTTAGGAATAGGCTTAGGTTTAGGGTATGGGCTAGGTTGAGGGTGAGGGTTAGGTTCAGGGTTAGGGTGAGGGTTAGTGTGAGGGTTAGGTTTCGGGTTAATGTTAGTGTTAGGGATAGGCTTAGTGTTCGGCGGAGGGTGAGGGTGAGGGTGAGTGTTAGGGTTAGGGTGAGGATGAAGTTTAGGTTTAGAGTTAGCTTTAGGGTGAGGGTTAGTGTTAGGGTTAGGGTTAGTGTCACAGTTAGGGTTAGGGTGAGGGTGAGTGTGAGGTTCAGGGTTAGGATTAGAGTTAGGGTGAGGGAGAGGGTTAGCATGAGGGTTAGGCTTAGTCTTAGGGTTAGAGTATGGGCTAGGGTGAGGTTGAGTGTTAGTGTTAGTGTTAGGGTGAGGGTTAGGGTGAGTGTGAGGGTTATGTTTAGTCTTAGGTTTAGGCTTAGGCTTAGGCCGAGCATGAGTGTGAGGGAGAGGTTAGGGTTAGGATGAGAGTTAGTATTTTAGGGTTAGGTTGAGTGTTAGGATGAGGTTTAGGGTTAGGATTAGGGTTAGGGTGAGGTCTAGATTGAGGGTGAGGGTTAGGGTTAACGTTAGTGTGAGGTTTAGGGTTTATGGTTAGGGTTACGTTGAGGGTGAGGGTTAGGGTTAGGGTAAGGGTTAGTGTTAGGGTTAGGGTGAGGGTGAGGGTTAGGATCAGGTTTAGGTTTAGGGTTATTGTTAGTTTTATGGTTAGGGTTAATTTTACAATGAGGGTGAGGATGAGGGTGAGGGTTAGGATTAGGGTTAGGGTGAGGTTTAGGGTTAGGGTTAGGGTTAGGGTTAGGTTGAGGGTTTGGATTATGGTTAGGGTCACAGTGAGGCTGAGGGTTAGGCTGAGGTTTAAGGTTAGGGTGAGGGATAGGGTGAGGGTTAGGATGAGGGTTATGGTTACAGTGAGGTTGAGGGTTAGGATTAGTGTGAGGGTTAGGGTTAGGATTAGGGTTAGGCTGAGGGCGAGGGTTAGGTTTAGGTTTAGGTTCAGGGTTAGGGTTAGCGTTAGGATTAGGGTTAGGAGGAGGGTGAGTGTGAGGGTTAGGGTTAGGGTTAGGCTTAGGCTTAGCCTTAGGGTTAAGCTGACGGTGAGGGTGGGGGTGAAGATTAGGTTTAGGGTTATAGTTAGGGTTAAAGTTAGGCTGAGGTTTAGGATGAGATTTAGGGTTAGGGTGAGGATGGTGGTAATGGTTAAGGTGAGGTTTAGACTGAGGGTGAGGGTTAAGATAAGGGTGAGTGTTAGGGATAGGTTTAGGGTTAGAGTAAGGGTTAGGGTTTCAGTTCGGGTGAGGTTGAGGGTGAGGGTTAGGTTGACATTCAGGGTTAGGGTTAGGGTTAGGGTGAGTGTTATTGTGAGCGTTAGGTTTAGGGGTAGGGTAGGGGTAAGGGTTAAGGTTAAGGGTAGGGTTAGGTTTAGGGTTAGGGTTAGGGTGAGGGTTTGGATTAGGGTTAGGGTCACAGTGATGGTGAGGGTTAGGCTGTGGTTTAGGGTTAGGGTGAGGGATAGGGTGAGGGTTAGGATGAGGGTTATGGTTAAGGTGAGGTTGAGGGTTAGGATTAGTGTGAGGGTTACAGTTAGGATTAGGGTTAGGGTGAGGGTGAGGGTTAGGTTTAGGTTTTGGTTTAGGGTTAGGCTTAGGGTTAGGCTGAGGGTGAGGGTGGGGGTGAGGATTAGGTTTAGGGTGATGGTTAGTGTTATGGTTAGGGTGAGGTTTAGGATGAGATTTAGGGTTAGGGTGATGATGATGGTAATGGTTAAGGTGAGGTTTAGGCTGAGGGTGAGGGTTAAGATAAGGGTGAGTGTTACGGTTAGGTTTAGGGTTAGGGTAACGGTTAGGGTTTCGGTTTGGGTGAGGTTGAGTGTGAGGGTTAGGTTGACGTTTAGGGTTAGGGTTAGGTTTAGGGTGAGGGTTATTGTGAGGGTTAGGTTTAGTGGTAGCGTAGGGGTAAGGATTAGGGTGAGGGGTAGGGTTTGGGTTAGGGTTAGGGTTAGGGTGGTGGTTAGAGTTAGGGATAGGTTTAGGGTTAGAGTTATGATTAGAGTGAGGGTTAGTGTGAGGGTGAGGATTAGGGTTAGGGTTAGGGTGAGCTTAAGGGTTAGTGTGAGGGTTAGGGTTAGGGTTAGTGTTATGGTTAGGGATAGGTTGAGGGTGAGGGTTATGGTGAGGGTTGGTGATAGCGTTAGGCTAGGGGTAAGGGTTCATGTTAGGGGTAGGTTGAGGGTTAGTGTGAGGTTTAGGATGAGAGTGAGGGTTAGGGTAATCTTGAGTGTTAGGGTGATGGTTAGAGTGAGGGTGAGTTTTAGGGTTAGGGTTAGGGTGAAGTTGAGGGTTAGGGTTTGGGTGAGGGTGAGGGTTAGTGTTATGTTTAGGGTTAGCCTTAGGGTGAGGGTGAGGGTTATGAATAGGGTTTGGGTTAGGGTTAGGTTTATTGTTAGGGTTAGGTTTAGGGTTAGGGTGAGGGTGAAGTTGAGGGTGAAGATGAGGGTTAGGTTTAGGGTTAGGATGAGTACTAGGTTGAGGGTTAGGTTTAGAGTTAGGGTTAGGGTGAGGGTGAGGTTTAGGGATAGAGTTAGTGTTAGAATTAGGTTTATGGTTAGGGTGAGGGTTAGGGTTTTGGCTATGGTTAGGCTTAGGCTTAGGCGGAGCATGAGGGTGAGTGTTAGGGTTAGGATTAGGGTGAGGGTTAGGGTTAGGGTTAGGGTGAGCAGTAGGATGAGATTTAGGGTTAGGATTACGGTTAGGGTTAGTTTTAGGGTTAGGATTAGGGTTAGGGTTAGGTTTAGGGATACGGTTAGGTTTAGGGTGAGGGTGAGGTTTAGGGTTTGGGTTCGGGTGAGGGTGAGGGTAAAGATTAGGGTTAGGGTTATGGTGAGGGTTAGTGTTAAGGTTATGTTTAGGGTTATGGTGAGGGTTAGGGTTAGGGTCAGGTTTATTGTTAGTGTTATGGTTAGGGTTAAGTTTGCGATGAAGTTGATGCTGAGAGTGACGGTTTTGGTTAGGGTTAGGGTTAGGGTTAGCATTAGGGTGAGGGTGAGTGTGAAGGTTAGGGTTAGGGTTAGGGTTACGTTTACAGTTAGGGTGAGGGTGAGTGTGAGGTTTAGGGTTAGTCTTAGGCTTATGCGTAGGCTTAGGCCCAGCTTGAGGTTGAGGTTGAGGGTTAGGTTTAGGGTGAGGTTTAGGTTTTGTTAGGGTTATGGTGAGAGTTAGGGTTAGGGTTAGTGTTAGGGTTAGCGTAAGGGGGAGGTTTAGTGTGAGTGTGAGTTTTAGGGTTAGGGTTACTGTTAGGCTTAGGTTTAGGCTGAGGGTGAGGGTGAGGGTGAGGGTTAGGGTTAGGTTAGGTTTGGGGTTAGGTTTAGAGTGAGGGTTAGGGTGAGGGTTAGGATTAGGCTTAGGGTTAGGGTATGGGCTATGGTGAGGGTGAGGGTTAGGGTCAGGGTTAGGTTGAGGGTTAGGTTTAGGGTTAGTGTTAGTGTTAGGGTTTGGATTAGGGATAGGCTTAGTGTTAGGCGGAGGGTGACGGTGAGGGTGAGGGTTAGGGTTAGGATGAGGATGAGGTTTAGGTTCAGAGTAAGCATTAGGGTGAGGATTAGTGTTAGTGTTAGGGTTAATGTCACAGTTAGGGTTAGGGTGAGGGTGAGTCTGAGGGTTACGTTTAGGAATAGACTTAGGGTGAGTGTGAGCGTTAGGGTGAGGGTTAGGCTTAGGCTTAGGTTTAGAGTATGGGCTAGGGTGAGGGTGAGGGTTAGTGTTAGGGTGAGTGTTATGGTTAGGGTTATGGGGAGGGTTAGGATTAGGTTTAGGGTTAGGGTTAGGGTTAGGTTGGGGTTAGGGATAGGCTTAATGTTAGGCGGAGGGTGAGGGTGAGGGTGAGGGTTAGGTTTAGGGTTTGGGTGAGGTTTAGGTTTAGTGTTAGTGTTAGAGTGAGGGTTAGTGTGAATATTAGATTTAGGTTGAGTGTTAGTATTAGGGTTAGGGTAAGGGTGAGTGTGAGGGTAAGGGTTAGACTTAGTCTTAGGCTTAGGCTTATTCTGAGCCAAAGGGTGAGGGTAAGGGTTAGGGTTAGGGTGAGGGTTAGGTTGAGGGTGAGGGTTATGGAAAGGGTGAGGGTTAGGGTTAGGGTTAGGGTTATTGTTAGGATTAGGGTTAGGTTTAAAGTGACTGTGAGAGTGACGTTTAGGGTTAGGGTTAGGGTTAGGGTGAGGATTAGGGTTAGAGTTAGCTTTAGGGTGAGGGTTAGGTTTAGGGTTAGTGTTAGGGTTAGGCTTAGGTTTAGGGTGAGTGTGAGGTTTAGGGTTAGGGTTACTGTTAGGCTTAGGTTTAGGCTGTGGGTGAGGGTGAGGGTGAGGGTTAGCATTAGATTCGGGTCGGGTTTAGGGTTAGAGTGAGGGTTAGGGTGAGGTTTAGGATTAGGCTTAGGGTTAGATTATGGGCTAAGGTTAGAGTGAGGTTTAGGGTCAGGGTTAGGGTGAAGGTTAGTTTGAGGTATAGGTTAAGTGTTAATGTTAGGGTTAGGGTTGGGGTTAGGGATAGGCTTAGTGTTAGGTGGAGGGTTAGAGTGAGAGTGATTTTTAGGGTTAGGGTGAGGATGAGGTTTAGGGTTAGAGTTATCATTAGGGTGAGGTTTAGTGTTAGGGTTAGGGTTAGTGTTACAGTTAGGGTTAGTGTGAGGGTGAGTGTGAAGGTTAGGGTTAAGATTAGACTTAGGGTGAGGGTGAGGGTTAGGGTGAGGGTTAGGCTTAGGCTTAGGCTTAGAGTATGGGCTAGGGTGAGGGTGAGATTAGTTTCAGGGTTACGGTGAGGATTAGGTTGAGTGTGAGGGTTAAGGTTAGTCTTAGGCTTAGTCTTAGGCTTAGGTCGCGCATGAGTGTGAGGGAGAGGGTTAGGGTTAGGATGAGGTTTAGGGTTTTAGGGTTAGGGTGAGGCTTAGGAGCAAGTTTAGGGTTAGAGTTAGGTTTAAGGTTAGTGTGAGGGCTAGAGTGAGGGTGAGGGTTAAGGTTAGCGTTAGGGTGATGTTTAGGGTTATGGTTAGGGTTACGTTGAGTGTGAGGGTTAGGGTTAGGGTGAGGGGACAGTAAGGGTAAAGGTGAGGGTTAGGCTGAGGGTGAGTTTTATGGTAATGGTGAAGGTTAGGGTTAGGGTGAGGGTTAGGTTTAGGGTTAGGTTGAGTGTGAGGGTTAGATTGAGCATTAATGTTAGGGTTAGTGTGAGGTTTAGGGTGAGGATGAGAGTTAGGGTTAGGGTGAGGCCTAGGGTGAGGGTGAGGTTTAGGGTTAGGGTCTTGGTTAGGGTTAGTGTTAGGGTTAGGTTTAGGGTTATGGTGAGGATTAAGGTTAGGGTTAGGGTAATACTTAGTGTTATGTTTAGGGTTAAGTTTACGGTGAAGGTGAGGCTGAGCATGAGGTTTATGGTTAGAGTTAGTTTTAGTTTTAGGGTGAGGGTTAGTGTGAGGGTTAGGTTTAGGGATAGGGTTACGTTTAGGGTTAGGATGAGGTTAGTCTTAGACTTATGCTTAGGCTTTGGCCCAGCTTGAGGGTGAGTGTGAGGATTAGGGTTAGGATGAGTGTTAGGGTTAGGGTAAAGGTTAGGGTTAGGGCTATGTTGAGGGTTAGGGTTAGGGTTAGGGTGAGTTTTAAGTTTAGGGTGATGGTTAGGGTTAGTGTGAGGGTTAGTGTTCGGGTTAAGGTTAGTTTTAGGGTGAAGGTAAGTGTTAGGGTGAGGTTTAGGGTTAGGGTGAGGTTTAGGGTTAGAGTTAGGCTTAGGGTTAGTGTTAGGGTTAGGTTTAGGGTGAGGTTTAGGGTTGGGGTGAGTGTTAGGGTTAGGATTAGGATTAGGGTTAAGGTGAGGGTGAGTGTGAGGATTAGGTTTAGGGTTAGGGTTAGGATTAGAGTTATGTTGATGGTGAGGTTTAGGGTTAGGGTTAGGGTGAGGGTTGCTGTTAGGGTTAGAGTGAGGTTTAGGGTGAAGTTTAGGATTAGGTTTAGGGTTAGGGTATGGGCTAGGGTGAGGGTGAGGTTTAGGGTCAAGGTTCGAATGAGGGTTAGGGTGAGGGTTAGGATTGGGGTTAGTGTTAGGGTTAGGGTTGGGGTTAGGGATAGGCTTAGTGTTAGGCAGAGGGTGAGGGTGAGGGTTAGGGTTAGGGTTTGGGTGAGGTTTAGGGTTAGTGTTAGTGTTAGGGTGAGGGTTAGTGTGAGGGTTAGTGTGAGGGTGTGTGTTACTGTTAGGGTTAGGGTGAGTGTGAGGGTAAGGGTTACTCTTAGTCTTAGGCTTAGGCTTATTCCGAGCCTAAGGGTGAGTGTGAGGGTTAGGATTAGGGTGAGGGTTATGGACAGGGTGAGGGTTAGGGTTATTTTTAGGGTTAGGGTTAGGGTGAGGGTTAGGGTTAGGGTTAGGTTTAGGCTTAAGCTTAGGCATATGCTTTGGCCGA
Source organism: Dipodomys merriami (assembly GCF_024711535.1). Taxonomy (NCBI): domain Eukaryota; kingdom Metazoa; phylum Chordata; class Mammalia; order Rodentia; family Heteromyidae; genus Dipodomys; species Dipodomys merriami. Next base: position 201,423 of record NW_027206276.1, on the reverse strand, counting down.
GCATGAAGTTGAGGGTTAGGGTTAGGTTTAGTGTGAGGTTTAGGGTTAGGGTGAGGGTTCCGATGAAGTTTAGGGTATGGGTTAGGTGTAGGGTTAGGGTAAGGTTTAGGTTTTGGGTTAGGGTTAGGGTTAGGTTTAGGGTTTGGGTTAGGGTTATGGTGAGGGTTAGGGTTAGGGTTTGGTTTAGGGTGAGGTTGAGGGTGAGAATTAGGGTTAGAGTTAGGGTTAGGGTTAGGGTAAGGTTTAGGGTTACGGTTAGGATTAGGGTTAAGGGTAGGGTTACAGTGATGGTTAGGCTTATGGTTAGGGTTAGCGTTATGGTTATTGTTAGTGTTATGGTTAGAGTTAAGTTTGCAGTGAGGGTGAGGCTGAGAGTGAGGTTTATGGTTAGGTTTAGGGTTAGGGTTAGTGTTGGGGTTAGCGTTAAGGTGAGGTTTAAGGTGAGGGTTAGGGTTGGTGATAGGATTAGAGTTATGCAGAGGGTGAGGGTGAGGGTTAGGGTTAGGGTGAGGGTTGGGGTTAGGGTTAGAGTGAGGTTTAGGGTGAGGGTTAGGATTAGGCTTAGGGTTAGTTTATGGGCTTGGGTGAGGGTGAGGGTTAGGGTGAGGTTTAGTGTGAGGGTTAGGTTTAGGGTTAGTATTAGGGTTAGGGTTGGGGTTAGTGTTAGGCGGAGGGTTAGGGTGAGGGTGAGGGTTAGGGTTAGGGTGAGTGTTACTGTTAGCGTTAGTGTGAGGTTGAGTGTGAGGGTAAGGGTTAGTCTTAGGCTTAGGCTTAGGTTTAGGCCGAGCCTAAGGGTGAGAGTGAGGGTTCGGGTTAGTGTTCGGGTTAGGGTTAGAGTGAGGGTTATGGATATGTTGAGTGTTAGGGTTAGGGTTAAGGTTATTGGTAGGATTAGGATTAGGTTTAAAGTTACTGTGAGGGTGAGAGTTAGGGTTAGGGATAGGGTTAGGGTTAGGGTGAGGTTTAAGGTTAGAGTTAGGATTATTGTTAGGGTTAGGGTTAGGGTGAGGGTTAGGGTGAGGGTTAGGGTTAGGGTTAGGGTTAGGCTTAGGCCGAGCATGAGGGTGAGGGTTAGTGTGAGGGTTAGGGTTAGGGGTAGGGTGAGGATTAGGATGAGGTTCAGGGTTAGGGTTAGGTTTAGGTTTATGGTTAGGGTTAGGGTAGGTTTAGGGTTAGGGTTAGGGTTAGGGTGAGGGTTAGGGTTAGGGTTTGGGTTAGGGTGAGGGTGAGGGTGATGATTAGGGTTAGGGTTAGGGTTAGGGTTAGGGTAAGGTTTAGGGTTATGGTTAGGGTTAGGGTTAGGTTTACAGTGAGTGTTAGGGTTAGGGTTAGTTTTAGGGTTATTGTTATTTTTATGGTTAGGGTTAAGTTTGTGGTGAGGGTCAGGCTGAGGGTGAGGTTTATGGTGAGGGTTAGTGTTAGAGGTAGTGTTAGTGTGAGGTTTAGGGTGAGGGTTAGGGCTAGGGTTAGGATTAGGAATAGGGTTAAGGTGAGGGTGAGTTTGAGGATTAGGTTTAGGGTTAGGCTTAGGATTACAGTTAGGGTGAGGGTCAGGGTGAGGGTTAGGTTTAGGTTGTGGGTTTGGGTTAGGGTTAGAGTGAGGTTTAGGTTGAGGGTTAGGCTTAGGCTTAGAGTTAGTGTATGGACTAGCGTGAGGGTGAGGGTTAGGGTTAGGGTGAAGGTTAGGGTGAGATTTATGGTTAGGGTTAGTGTTAGGGTTCGGCTTAGTGTTAGGCGGAGGGCTAGGGTGAAGTTGAGGGTTAGGGTTAGGGTTAGGTAGAAGTTACAGTTAGCGTAAGGTAAGAGTTAGTGTGAGGTTTAGGGTAAGGGTTAGTGTTATGGTTAGGGGTAGGGTGAACGTGAATGTGAGGCTTAGGGTGTCTTAGGCTAAGGCTTAGGCTTAGGCCGAGGATAAGTGTGAGGGTGAGGGTTAGGGTGTTAGGATTAAGGTGAGACTGAGGGTGAGGTTTAGGTTTAAGATTAGGGTTAGGTTGAGAGCTAGAGTGAGGGTGAGGATTAGAGTTAGCATTAGGGTGAGGTTAGGGTTAGGGTTAGGGTTAGGATTAGGATGAAGGATAGGGTGAGGGTTAGGGTTAATATTAGGATTAGGGTGATGTTAAGTGTTATTGTGAGTATTAGGGTTAGGTTGAGGTTTAGGGTGAGGGTGAGGGTTAGGGTTAGGGTTAGGCTGAAGGTGAGGGTGAGGTTTAGGGTTAGTGTTTGGGTTAGAGTGAGGATGATGTTTAGGGTGAGGAGTAAGGTTAGGGTAAGAGTGAGGGTGAGGGTTAGGTTTAGCTTTAGGGTTAGGGTTAGGGTTAGGCTGAGGATGACGGTGAGGGTTAGGGTTAGGGTTAGGATGATGGTTAGGGTTAGTGTTAGGGTGAGGGTGAGGGTGACATTTAGGGTTAGGATATTTGTTAGGCTGAAGGTGAGGGTGAGAGTGAGTGGTAGGGTTGTGGTTAGGGTGAGGATTAGGGTTAGTGTGATTTTTAGGGTGAGGGTGATTGTAACGGTTAGGGTGATGATTAGGGTGAAGTAAGGGTTATGGTTAGTGTTAGTGTTAGGGTTAGGGTTAGGGTTAGGGAGAGGTTTAGGGTTATGGTTAGGTTGTGGGTAAGTGTTAGAGTGAGGGTTAGGATGAAGGTTAGGGTTAGTTTGAGGGTTAGAGTCAGGGTTATGGTTATGTTGAGGGTAAGGATTAGGGTGCGGTTTAGGGTGAGGGTGATGGTTAGGGTTAGGATGAGGGTTAGGATTAGTGTGAGGGTTAGAGTTAGGGTTAGGGTTAGGTTGAGGGTAAGGCTTAGGGTTAGGTTTAGGGTGACTGTGAGGGTTAGTGTGAGGGTTATTGTTTGGTTTAGCATAAAGTTTATGGTGAGGTCTAATGTGAGGTTGAGGTTTTTGTTGAGGGTGACGGTTAGGGTGAGCGTTTCGGTTAGGTAAGGGTTAAGGTTAGGGTTAGGGGGAGGATTAGGGGGAGGATCAGGGATAGGATGAAGTTTAGGGTTAGAGTGATGGTTAGAGTTAGTGTGAGGTTAAGGGTGAGGGTTAGGATTAGGGTGAGGTTTAGGGTTCGGTTTGCATTAGGGTTAGGGTGAGGGATAGGGTGTTTTTGACGATTAGGTGTAGGTTTAGAGTTAGTGTTAGGGTGATGGTTAGGGTTAGGGTTAGGGTTAGGATGAGGGTTAGGGTAAGGGGTAGGGTTAGGGTTAGGGTGAATAGTAGAATTAGGGTGACGGTTAGAGTAAGGTTAAGGGTTAGGGTTAGGGTGAAGTTAAGGATTAGGGTGAGGGTGAGGGTTAGTGTTAGGTTTAGGATGATGGTGAGGGTGAGGGTTAGGGTTAGGGAAATGGTTAGCTTTTGGGTTAGTTTGAGGATTAGGGTGAGGTTTTCGGTTAGGGTGACCGTTCGGTTTAGGCTGAGTGTTAGGTTTAGGGTTAGGGTGAGGCTTAGGGCTAGTGTGATGTTTAAGGTGAGGGTGAGGCTGAGGGTGAGGGTTCGGGTTCTCGTGAGGGTTAGGGTTTGGGTGAGGGTTAGGGTTAGGGTGAGGGTGATGTTGAGGTTGAAGTTTAGGGTGAGCATGAGGGGTAGGGGTAGGGGTAGGGTTAGGTTGAGGTTTAGGTTTAGGGTTAGTGTTAGGTGAGTGTTACAGGGAGGGATAGGGTTAGGGTGAGAGTTAGGATTACTGTGTGGGTTAGGGTTATGGTTAGGGTGAGGGTAAGGATTAGGGTTAGGTTTAGTGTGAGGGTGAGGATTAGGGTTAGGGTTAGGGTTATGGGGAGGGTGAGGGTCAGGGTTAGGGTTAGGTTTAGGGTTAAGTTTAGGGTGAGGGTTTCGGTGAGCGTTAGGTTTAGGGCAAGGGTGTGGGTTAGGTTTAAAGTGAGGGTTAGAGTGAGGGTGAGGGATAGGGTTAGGATTATTGTGAGTAATAGGTTGAGGGTTAGTGTTAGGGTGAGGGTGAGTGTTAGGATGAGGGTTTTGGTTAGTGTTAGGGTTAGTGTGAGGGTTAGGGTGAGGGTGATGGTTAGGGTTAGGGTTAGTGGTGAGGGTGAGGGTTAGGGTTAGGTTTAGGATTAGGGATAGGGAGAGGATTAGTGTTATGATTTGGGTGAGGGTTAGGCTGAGGGATAGGGTTAAGGTTAGATTTAGTGTGAGGATTCGGGTTAGGATTAGGGTTAGGGTTAAGGTGAGGGTAAGGGTTAGGGTGAGGGTGAAGTTTAAGGTTAGCATTAGCGATAGGGTGAGGGTTAGGGTGTGGGTAAGGGTTTGGTTAAGGGTTAGGGTGAGGTTGAGGGTGAGGTTTAGGGTTATGGTTTTTGTTAGGCTGAGGTTGAGGGTGAGGGTGAGTGTTAGGGTTGGGGTGAGGGTGAGGGTTATTGTTAGTGTGATTGTTAGGGTGAGGGTGACTGTAACGGTTAGGGTGACGATTAGGGTGAAGTGAGGATTAGGGTTAGGAATAGGGTTAGGGTGAGGGTTTGGGTTAGGGTGAGGGTTAGGGTTGGTGAGAGGGTTAGGGTGAGGGTGAGGGTTAGGATTAACGTTAGGGTTAGGATGAGGGTGAGGGTTGGGGTTAGGTTAGGCTGAGGGTGAGGGTGAGGGTGAGGGTTAGAGTTGGTGTTCGTGTTAGTGCTAGTGTTAGGGTTAGGGTGAGGGTTATGCTGAGTGTTAGATTGTGGTTAAGTGTTAGAGTGAGGGTTAGAATGAGGGTGAGGTTAGGGTTAGGGTGAGGGTAAGGGTTAGTGTGAGGGTTAGGGTGAGATTGAGGGTTAGTGTTAGAATAAGGGTTAGGGTGAGCGATAGGAATAGGGTTAGGTTTAGGGTTAGGGTGAGGGTGAGGGTTAGGGTGAGGCTGAGGGTGAGGTTGAGGGTTAGGACTAGGGTTAGGGTGAGGGTGTGGGTGAGGGTTAGGGTTAGGATTAGTGTTAGCGTTAGGGTTAGGCTGAGGGTGAGTTTGAGGGTGAAGGTGAGGGTTAGGTTTAGGTTTATGGTGAGGGTTAGGGTTAGTGTGAGGGTTAGGGTGAGCGGGAAGGTTAGGGTTACGGCTAGGGTGAGTGTTAGTGTGAGGATTAGTGTTAGGGTTAGAGTTAGGTTAAGGTTAGGTTTAGGTTTAGGGTTAGGGTTAGGGTTAGGTTGTGGGTAAGTGTTAGAGTTAGGGTTAGGATGAGGGTTAGGGTTATTTTGAGGGTTAGATTTAGGGTTAGGTTAGAGTGAGGGTAAGGTTTAGGGTGAGGTTTAGTGTGAGGGTGAGTGCTAGGGTTAGGATGAGGGTTAGGGTTAGTGTTAGGGTTAGAGTTAGGGTTAGGGTAAGTTTAAGGCTTAGGGTTAGGTTTAGGGTGACGGTGCGGGTTAGTGTGAGGGTTATTTTTAGGTTTAGGGTAAGGTTTATCGTGAGGTCTAATGTGATGTTGAGGGTTAGGGTGAGGGTGAGGTTGAGGGTGAGGGTTTCGGATAGGTAAGTGTTAAGATTAGGGTTAGGGTGAGAATTAGGGGGAGGGTCAGGGATAAGATGAAGTTTAGGTTTAGAGTGATGGTTAGGGTTAGTGTGAGGTTTAGGGTTAGGGTTAGGGTTAGGGTGAGGTTTAGGGTTCTGGTTTGCATTAGGGTTAGGGTGAAGGTTAGGGTGTTTTTGAGGGTTGGGGTAGGGTTAGGGTTAGTGTTAGGGTGAGGGTTAGGGTTAGGGTTAGGGTTAGGATGAGGGTTAGGGTAAGGGGTAGCATTAGGATTAGGGTGAATGTTAGGATTAGGGTGATGGTTAAAGTAAGGGTAAGGGTTAGCGTTAGGGTGAGGTTAAGGATTAGGGTGAGGGTGATGGTTAGAGTTAAGTTTAGGGTGATGGTGAGGGTGAGGGTTAGGGTTAGGGTAATGTTTAGCGTTAGGGTTAGTTTGAGGATTAGGGTGAGGTTTTGGGTTAGGGTGACCGTTCGATTTAGGCTGAGTGTTAGGTTTAGGGTTAGGGTGAGGCTAAGGGTTCGTGTGATGTTTAGGGTGAGGGTGAGGCTGAGGGTGATGGTTCGGGTTCTCGTGAGGGTTAGGGTTTTGGTGAGGTTTAGGGTTAGGGTGAGGGTGATGGTGAGGTTGAAGTTTTGGGTGAGCATGAGGGTTAGGGTTAGGGTTAGTGTGAGGTTTAGGTTTAGGTTTAGTGTTAGGTGAGGGTTACAGGGAGGGATAGGGTTAGGGTTAGGGTGAGAGTTAGGATTACTGTGTGGGTTAGGGTTATGGTTAGGGTGAGGGTAAGGATTAGGGTTAGGTTTAGTGTGAGGGTGAGGATTAGGGTTTGGGTTAGGGTTAAGGGGAGGGTTAGGGTGAGTTTTAGGGTTAGGTTTAGGGTTAAGTTTAGGGTGAAGGTTACGGTGAGGTTTACGGTTAGGGCTAGGGTGAGGGTAAGGTTTAGAGTGAGGGTTAGAGTGAGGGTGAGGGTTAGGGTTAGGGTTAGGGTGAGGGATAGGGTGAGGTTAGGGTTAGGTTTAGGGTGAGGGTTAGGGTGAGGGTAAGTGTTCGGGGGAGGTTTAGGGTGAGGATGAGTGTTAGGGTTAGGTTTAGGGTTAGGGGTAGGGTGAGGGTTGGAGTTAGGGTGAGGGTAACTTTGAGGGTTTTTGTTAGTATTAGGGTTAGGTCTAGGGTGTGGTTTAGGGTGAGTGTGAGGGTTAGTGTTAGGGTAAGTGTTACGGTTTGGGTGAGGGTTAGTGTGAGGTTTAGGGTTAGGGTTAGAGTAAGTATTAGGGTGAGGGTTAGGATGAGAGTTAGGGTGAGGGTTAGGGTGAGGGTAAGAGTTCAGGTGAGGGTTAGGGTTAGGTTGAGGGTTAGTGTTAGGGTTAAGATGAGGTTTAGTGTGAGGGTGAGGATTAGGGTGAGGGTTAGGGTTAGGGTGAGGTTAGGGTGAGGGTTTTGGTTAGTGTTAGGGTTAGGGTTAGGGTGTGGGTTAGGGTGAGGGTGAGGCTTAGTGTTAGGGTAGGGGTTAGGGTTAAGTGAGGGTTAGGGTTAGATTGAGGGTTAGAGTGAGGGCTAAGGTGAGGGTGAGGGTGAGGTTAGGGTTAGGGTGAGAATTGGGGTTAGGGATAGGGTTAGGGTTAGGGTAAAATGTACAGTGAGGGTTAGGGTTTGGGTTAGGGTGAATGTTAGGGTTAGGGGTAAAGTGAGGGATAGGTTTAGTGTGAGGCTTAGGGTTAGGTTTAGTGTTAGGGTTAACGTGAGGGTAAGGGCTAGTGTGAGTGTTAGGGTGAGGGTGAGGTGTAAGTTAAGTGTGAGGTTTAGGGTGAGGTTTAGTGTTAGAAGTAGGTTTAGGGTTAGGTTGAGGTTTAGTGTGAGGGTTAGGGTTAATGTCAGGGTTAGGGTTAAGTTGAGGGTTAGGGTTAGGATTAGGGTGAGGATTAGAATGAGGGTGAGGGTTAGGATAAGGGTGATGCTTAGGGTGAGTGTGACGGTTAGGGTTAGGCTTAGGGATATTGTGAGGTTTAGGGTTAGGTTTAGGTTTAGGGTTAGGGAAAAGTTTACGGTGAGGGTTAGGGTTAGGTTTAGGGTTAGGGTGAATGTTAGGGTTAGGGGTAGGCTGAGAGATAGGTTTTTTGTGAGGTTTAAGGTCAGGATTAGAGTTAGGATTAAGGTCAGGGTAATTGTTAGGGTGAGGCTTCGGGTGAGGGTGAGGGTTAGAGTTAGCATTAGTGTTAGGGTGAGGGTTATGCTGAGGGTTAGGGTTAGGTTTAGGCTTAGGGGTTGGGTTAGGGTGATGGTGAGGGTTAGAGTTAATGTTAGGGTTAGGTTGAAGTTTAGGGTTAATGTTAGGGATGGGGTTAGGGTGAGGGTTAGGGTTAGGGTTAGTGTGAGAGTTAGAGTTAGAGTTAGGGTTAGGTTGAGGGTGAGGGTAAGTGTTAAGGTGAGGGTTAGGGTGAGGGTGATTGATAGGGTTAGCATAAGGTTTAGGGTGAGGATGAGCTTTACGTTTAGCATTAGGGTTAGGGGAAGGTCTAGGGTGAGGATTAGGGTTAGTGTTAAGGTGAGGGTGAGTTTGAGGGTTAGGGTGAGAGTGAGAGATAGCGTTAGGGCTAGGGATAGAGTGAGGGTTAGGGTGAGGGCTAGGGTGAGGGTGAGGGTTAGGGTGTGGGTGAGGTTGAGGGTGAGGTTTTCGCTTACGTAAATTTGAGGGTTAGGTTTAGGGTTAGGGTTAGGTTTAGGGTTAGGGTGAGGGTCAATATTAGGGTTAGGGATAGGATGAGTATTAGCGTGAGGGTTTGGTTATGGTTTGGGTGAGGGTTAGGATTAGTGTGAGGGTTAGGTTAAGGTTTAGACTTAGGGTTGGGATTAGGGTAAGTGTGAGGGTGAGGTTTAGGGTGAGGGTGAGGTTTAGGGTTAGGGTTAGGGTTAGGGTGTGAATTAGGGTGAGGGTTGGGGTTAGGGTTAGGGTGAATGTTAGGGTTAGGTTTAGGGTTAGGGTGTGGGTGAGTGTGAAGGTTAGGGTTAGAGTTAGGGTGAGGGTTAGCATTAGGACTATGGTTAGGGTTAGGGTTAGGTTGAGGATGAGGGTGAGGGTGAGAATGAGGATTTGGGTGAGGGTTAGGTTTAGAGTTAGGAATAGGATGAGGATTAGGGTAAGAGGTAGGGTTAGGTTTAGGGTGAGGGTTAGGGATAGTGTGAGGTTTAGGTTAAGGGTTAGGTTTAGAGTTAGGAGGAGGTTAAGGGTTAGGGTTAGAGTTAGGGTGAGGGTAAGGGTGAGAGTTAGGGTGAGGGTAAGTGTTAGGTTTAGGGTTAGGGTTGGAGTGAGGGTTAGGGTGAGGGTTAGGGTGAGGGTTTAGTGTTAGGGATAGGGTGAGGGTTAGGGTGAGTGTAAGAGTTCAGGTGAGGGTTAGGGTGAGGGTGAGGTTTAGGGTGAGGGGTAGGGTGAGGGGTAGGATTAGGGTTAGGGCTAGGGTGAGATTTAGGCTGAGGGTTTTGTTTAGTGGTATGGTTAGGTTTAGGGTGAGGGTTAGGTTGAGGGTGAGGGTTTGGGTTAGGGTAAGTGTTAGGTTTAGGTTGAGGGTTGGGGTTAGGTTGAGGGTTATGTTGAGGGCTAGGGTGAGGTTGAGGGTTAGGGTTAGCGTTAGGGTTAAGGTGATGTTTAGGGTTAGGGATAGGTTTAGGGTTAGGGTAAGGGTTAAGCTGAGGGTTAGTGTGAGGGTTAGTGTTAGGGTAGGGAGAATGTTAAGTTTAGTGTTAGAGTGAGATGTAGGTTTCGTGTAAGGGGTAGGGTTAGGTTTAGCATTTGAGATAAGGTGAGGGTAAATGTTAGGGTGAGTTTTAGGGTGAGGGTGAGGATTAGGGTGAGCATTAGGGTTAGGGTCAGAGTTAGGTTTAGCTTTAGGTTTAGGGTGAGTGTTAGGGTTAGTGTGAGAGTTAGGGTGAGGTTGAGGGTAAGGGTTAAGTTGAGGGTTAGGTTGAGGTTGAGAGTTAGTGTATGGGTGAGCTTTAGGGTGAGGGTTATGGTTAGGGTTAGGGTTAGGATTAGGTTGACGGATAGGGTTAATATTAGGGTTAAGGTTAGGGTTAGGGTTAGTGTTAGGGTGAGGGTTAGGGTTAGGGTTAGGGTTAGGATGAGGGTTAGGGTAAGGGGCGGGGTTAGGGTTAGGTTGAATGTTAGGATTAGGGTGACGGTTAGGGTAAGGGTAAGGGTTAGGGTTAGGGTGAGGTTAAGGATTAGGGTGAGGGTGAGCGTTAGTGTTAGGTTTAGGGTGATGGTGAGGGTGAGGGTTAGTGTTAGGGTGAGGGTGAGGCTGAGGTTAAGGGTTAGGGTTAGTGTAATGGTTAGCGTTAGGGTTAGTTTGAGGTTTCGGATGAGTTTTTGTGTTAGGGTGACCTTTAGGTTTAGGCTGAGTGTTAGGTATAGGGTTAGGGTGAGGGTTAAGGTTAGTGTGATGTTTAGGGTGAGGGTGAGGCTGAGGGTGAGGGTGAGGGTTCACGTGAGGGTTAGGGTTTAGGTGATGGTTAGGGTTAGGGTGAGGGTGATGTTGAGGTTGAAGGTTAGGTTGAGCATGATGGGTAGGGATAGGGTAAGGGTGAGGTTTTGTTTTAGGGTTAGTGTTAGGTGAGGGTTACAGGGAGGGATAAGGTTAGGGTGAGAGTTAGGATTACTGTGTGGGTTAGGATTATGGTTAGGGTGAGATTAAGGATTAGGGTTAGGTTTAGGTTGAGGGTGAGGATTAGGGTTAGGGTTAGGGTTATGGGGAGGGTTAGGGTGACGTTTAGGGTTAGGTTTAGGCTTAAGTTAAGGGTGAGGGTTATGGTGAGCCTTAGCGTTAGGGCTAGGGTGAGGGTAAGGTTTAGAGTGAGGGTTAGAGTGAGGGTGAGGGTTAGGGTTAGGGTTAGGGTGAGTGATAGGGTAGGGTTAGGGTTAGATTTAGGGTGAGGGTTAGGGTGAGGGTAAGTGTTCTGATGAGGGTTAGGGTGAGGATGAGTGTTAGGGTTAGGTTTAGGGGTAGGGGTAGGGTGAAGGTTAGAGTTAGTGTGAGGGTTAATGTCAGGATTTTGGTTAGTGTTCGGGTTAGGTCTAGGGTGAGGTTTAGGGTGAGGGTGAGGGTTAGTGTTAGGGTAAGTGTTACGGTTTGGGTGAGGGTTAGGGTGAGGGTTAGGGTTAGGGTTAGGTTTAGGATAAGGATTACGGTGAGGGTTAGGATGAGAGATAGCGTGAGGGTTAGGGTGAGCATAAGAATTCGGGTGAGGGTTAGTGTTAGGGTTAAAATGAGGTTTAGTGTGATGGTGAGAATTAGGGTTATGGTTAGGGTTAGGGTGAGGTTAGGGTGAGGGTTTTGTTTAGTGTTATGGTTAGGGTTAGGGTGTGGGTTAGGGTGAGGGTGAGGGTTAGTGTTAGAGTAGGGATATGGTGATTGTTAGGTTTAGATTGAGGGTTAGAGTGAGGCCTAGGGTGAGTGTGATTGTGAGGGTTAGGGTTAGGGTTAGGGTGATAATTGGGGTTAGGGATAGGGTAAACTTTACAGTGAGGGTTAGGGTGAGGGTTAGTTTTAGTGTTATGGTGAATGCTAGGGTTAGGGTTAAGGTGAGGGATAGGTTTAGTGTGATGTTTAGGGTTAGGTTTAATGTTAGGGTTAACGTGAGGGTAAGGATTAGGGTGAGGGTTAGAGTGAGGTTGAGGGTTAGGGTAAGTTTGAGGTTTAGGGTGAAGGTTAGGGTTAGGGATAGGGTTAGGGTTAGGTTGACGTTTAGGGTGAAGGTTAGGGTTAAGGATAGGGTTAGGGTTAGGTTGAGGTTTAGTGTGAGGGTTAGGGTTAATGTTAGGGTTAGGGTTAGGGTGAGGGTTAGATTTGGATTAGGGTGAGGATTAGAGTGAGGGTGAGAGTTAGGATGAGGGTTAGGCTTAGGGTGAGGGTGACGGTTAGGGTTAGGGTTAGGGATATTTTGAGGTTTAGGGTTAGGTTTAGGTTTAGGGTTAGGGAAAAGTTTACGGTGAGGGTTAGGGTGAGGGTTAGGGTTAGGGTTAGGGTGAATGTTAGGGTAGGGGTAGGCTGAGGGATAGGTTTTTGAAGTTTAGGGTCAGGATTAGGGTTAGGGTTAAGGTTAGGGTAAGTGTTAGGGTGAGGCTTATGGTGAGGGTGAGGGTTAGGGTTAGCATTAGTGTTAGGGTGAGGGTTACGGTGAGTGCTACGGTTAGGACTAGGGTGAGGGTAAAGTTTAGAGTGAGGGTTAGAGTAAGAGTGAGTGTTAGGGTTAGGGTTAGGGTGAGGGATAGTGTGAAGGTTAGGGTTAGGGTGAGGGTGAGGGTTAGGTTGCGGGTTTTGGTTAGTGTTAGGATTAGTGTGAGGGTTAGGGTGAGGATGATGGTTAAGGTTAGGGTTAGTGTTAGGGTGAGGTCTAAGGTGAGGGTGAGGGTTAGGGTTAGGGTGAGGATGAGGTTTAGGGTTAGGGTTTTTGTTAGGCTGAGGGTGAGGGTGAGGGTGAGTGTTAGGGTTGGGGTTAGGGTGAGGGTTATTGTTAGTGTGATTGTTACGGTGAGGGTGACTGTAACGGTTAGGGTGATGATTAGGGTGAAGTGAGGATTAGGGTTAGGGATAGGGTTAGTTTGAGGGTTTGGGTTAGGGTGAGGGTTAGGTTTCATGTGAGGGTTAGGGTTAGGTTTAGGATGAGGGTTAGGGTTGGTGAGAGGGTAGGGGTGAGGGTGAGGGTTAGGGTGAGCGTTAGGTTTAGGATGAGGGTGAGGGATAGGTTTAGTTTAGGCTGAGGGTGAGGGTGAGGGTGAGGTTTAGGGTTGGTGTTAGTGTTAGTGTTAGGGTGAGGGTTAGCGTGAGCGTTAGGTTTTTGGTAAGTGTTAGAGTGAGGGTTAGAATGAGGGTGAGGTTAGGGTTAGGGTGAGGGTAAGGGTTAGTGTGAGGGTTAGGGTGAGGGTGAGTGTTAGGGTTAGCATTAGGATTAGGGTGAGCGATAGGGATAGGTTTAGGGTTAGGGTGAGGGTGAAGGTGAGGGTTAGGGTGAGGCTGAGGGTGAGGTTGAGGGTTAGGATTAGGGTTAGGGTGAGGGTGAGGGTGCGGGTGAGGGTTAGGGTTAGGATTAGTGTTAGCTTTAGGGTTAGGCTGAGGGTGAGCTTGAGGGTGAAGGTGAGGGTTAGGTTTAGGTTTAAGGTGAGGGTTAGGGTTAGTGTGAGGGTTAGGGTGATGGGGAGGTTTAGGGTTAGGGTTAGACTGAGTGTTAGTGTGAGGGTTAGGGTTAGTGTTAGGGTTAGGTTTAGGGTTAGGGTTAGGGTTAGGGTTAAGTTTAGGGTTAGGGTTAGGTTGTGGGTAAGTGTTAGAGTTAGGGTTAGTTTGAGGGTTAGATTTAGGGTTAGGGTTAGGGTGAGGGTAAGGATTAGGGTGAGGTTTAATGTCAGGTTGAGGGTTAGGGTTAGGTTGAGGGTTAGGGTTAGTGTGAGGATTAGAGTTAGGATTAGGGTTAGGGTAAGGTTAAGGCTTAGTGTTAGGTTTAGGGTGACGGTGAGTGTTATTGTTAGGTTTATGGTAAGGTTTATGGTGAAGTCTAATGTGAGGTTGAGGGTTAGGGTGAGTTTGAGAGTTTCAGTTAGCTAAGGGTTAAGATTAGGGTTAGGGTGAGGATTAGGGTGATTGTCAGGGATAGGATGAAGTTTAAGGTTAGAGTGATGGTTAGGGTTAGTGTGAGGTTTAGGGTTAGGGTTAGGGTGAGGTTTAGGGTTCGGGTTTGCATTAGGGTTTGGATGAGGGTTAGGGTGTTTTTCAGGGTTAGGGTAGGGGTAGGGTTAGTGTTAGGGTGAGGGTTAGGGTTAGGGTTAGGGTTAGGATGAGTGTTAGTGTAAGTGGTAGGGTTAGGTTTAGGGTGAATGGTAGGATTAGGGTGACGGTTAGGTAAGGGTAAGTGTTAGGGTTAGGGTGAGGTTAAGGATTAGGGTGAGGCTGAGGGTTAGTGTTATGTTTAGGGTGATGGTGAGGGTGAGGGTTAGGGTTAGGTTTAGGCTTAGTTTGAGGGTTAGGATGAGGGTTTTGTTTAGTGTTAGGGTTAGCGTGAGGTTTAGGGTTAGTGTGAGGGTTAGGGTGAGGGTGAGGATGAGGGTAAGGGTTAGGGTGAGAGTGATGGTGAGGGTTAAAGTTCGGGTTAGGGCTAGGGTAAGGGTTACGGTGAGGGTTAGGGTTAATGTTATGATTAGTGTGAGGGTTAGGTTTATGGTGAGGGCGAGGATGAGGTTGAGGTTTAGGGTGAGGATGAGGGTGGGTGTGAGGGCTTCGGTTATGTAAGGGTTAGGGTTAGGGTTAGAGTGAAGATTAGGGTGAGGGTTAGGGTTAGGATGAAGGTTAGGGTTAGGGTGAGCATTAGGGTTAGGGTTATGTATAGGGTGAGGCTTAGGGTGAGGGTGAGGTTTAGGGTTAGGTTGAGGGTTAAGGTTAGTGTGAGGGTTAGGATTAGAGTTAGGGTGAGGGTAAGGTTTAGGGTGAGGTTTAGGGTGAGGGTGATTGTTACGGGTAGCTTTAGGTTTAGGGTGAGGGTGAGGTTTTGGTTTTGCATTAGGTTTATTTTGAGGGTTATGGTGAGGGTTAGGGTTAAGTTTAGGGTAAGGGTGAGTGTTAGGGTTAGCCTTAGGTTGACCGTGAGGGTTGGATTTAATGTGAGGTAAAGGTGAGGGTGCGGGTAAGGGTTAATGTGAGGGTGAGGGTGAAGATTAGGTTTGGCCTTAGGGGTAGATGTAGGGTTAGTGTGAGGTTTAGGGTTAGTATTAGGGTTAGGGTTAGGATTAGGCTGAGGGTGAGGTTGAGGGTGAAGGTGAGCTTTAGGGTTAGGGTTAGGGTTAGAGTTATGGTTAGGTTGAGCGCTAGGATGATGGTGAGGGTTAGGTTTAGCGTTAAGTTTAGGGTTAGGGTTGAGTGTTAGGGTTAGGGTTAATGTGAGGGTGAGGGTTAAGGTTAGGTTGAGGGTTAGGGTTAAGGTGATGTTTAGGGTGAGGGTGAAGGTGAGAGTGAGGGTTCGGGTGAGTGTTAGGGTTAGGGTGAGGTTTATTGTTAGGTTTAGGGATAGGGTGAGGGTAAGGGTTACGATGACAGTTACGGTGAGGGTGAGGGTTAGGGTTACGTTTAGGGTTAGGGTGAGGGTTAGGGTGAGGGTTAGGGTTAGGTTAGGGTGAGAGTTAGGGTGAGGGTTAGGGTGAGGGGAGGTGTAGGGTGCGGGTTAGAGAGAGGGTAAGGGATAGGGTTATGGTGAAGGTATGGGTTAGGCTGAGACTTAGGTTGAGAGTGAGCATTTGTGTTAGCAACAGGGTTGAGTTGATGTTGAGGGTTAGCGTTAGGCTGAGGGGTAGTTTTAGGGTTAGGGTGAGGGTTAGGGTTAGGTTTAGGGTTAGGGTGAGCTTTAGGTTTAGGGTTAGGGTTAGGGTTATGGTGAGGTGAGGTTTAGGGTTAGGTTTAGGGTCAGTTGGAGGGTTAGGTCGAGGGTTAGGGTTAGGGTTAGTTTTAGGTTTAAGGTTAGGGTGAGTGTTAGGTTGAGGTTTAGGGTTAGTGTTAGAGTTAGGGTTAGGATTAGGGTTAGGGTGAGGGTGAGGGTGAGGGTTAGGGTGAGGTTTAGGCTTAGGCTCAGGCTTAGGGTTAGGCTGAGTGTGAGGGTGGGGTTGAGGATTAGAATTAAGGTGATGGTTAGTTTTAGGGTTAGGGTGAGGGTTAGGATGAGGGTTATGGTTAGGATTAGGGTTAGGGTGAGGGCTAGGGTGAGGGTGTGGTTTAGGGTACATTTTAGGCTTAGGCTTAGGTTTAGGCTGAGCCTTTGGTTGAGGATAAGGGTTAGGGTTAGGGTTAGGGTGAGGTTTAGTGTTAGAGTTAGGGTTAGAGTTAGGGTTAGGTTGAGGGTGAGGTTTAGGGGTAGAGTTAGGGTTAGGGTGAGGGTTAGGGTTAGGGTGAGGGTCAGGGTGGGTGTGATGGTAAGGGTAAAGTTGAGGTTCGGCTGAGGGTGAAGGTTATGGTAAGGGTGAGAGTTAGGGTTAGGGTGAGGTTTAGGGTTAGGGTTAGAGTGAGAGTGAGGGTTAGATTGAGGATAAGTGTTAGGGTTAGTGTGAGGTTTAGGGTGAGGATGAGGGTTAGGGTTAGGCTGAGGGCTAAGGTGAGGTTGAGGTTTAGGGTTAGTGTTAGGGTGAAGTTTAGGGTTAGGGTGATGGTTAGGGTTAGTGTGAGGGTTAGTGTTAGGGTTACGGTTAGTGTTAGGGTGAAAGTGTTAGGGTGAGGGTTAGGTTTAGGGTGAGGGTTATGTTTAGGGTGAGGGTTAGGGTTAGGGTTAGGTTTATTGTTAGTGTTAGGGTTAGGGATAGGGTTACGGTGAGGGTGAGGGTGAGGCTTCGGTTTAGGGTTAGGATTAGGATGAGGTTTAGTGTTATGGTGAGTGTGTAAGGATGAGGGTTAGTGTTAGGGTGAGATTTAAGGTTAGGGTTAGGGTTCCGTTTAGCGTGAGGGTTAGGGTTAGAGTGAGGGTTAGGGTTACGGTTAGGGTTAGGGTGAGGTTAAGTTTAGGGCTAGTGTAGGGTTCGTGTTGGGGATAGGGTTAGTGTTAGGGTGAGGATATGTGTTAGGATAAGTGTTTGGGTTAGGGTGAGGTTTATGGTTAGGTTGAGGGTTAAGATTAGGGTTAAGGTAATTGATAGGGTTAGGTTTAGGGTTAAGGTTACGGTGAGGGTGAGTATGAGGGTTACGGTTATGGTTAAGGTGAGGTTTAGGGTTTGCATTAGGGTTAGAGTCAGGTTTTGGGTGGGGGTAAGTTTTAGGGTTAGAGTTAGGGTTAGGGTGAGGGTTAGGTTGAGGGTTAGGGTTAGGGTTTGTTTTAGGGTTGGGGTGAGGGTGAGGTATAGGGTTAGGTTTAGGGTTAGTTGGAGGGTTAGGTCAGGGTTAGGGTTAGGGTTAGTTTTAGGGTTAAGGTTAGGGTGAGGGTTAGGTGGAGGTTTAGGGTTAGTTTTAGAGTTAGTGTTAGGATTAGGTTTAGGGTGAGGGTGTGTGTGAGGGTTAGGGCTAGTGTTAGGCTTAGGCTTAGGGTTAGGCTGAGGGTGAGGGTGGGTGTGAGGCTTAGAGTTAGGGTGATGTTTAGGGTTAGGGTTAGGGTGAGTATTAGGATGAGGGTTATGGTTAGGATTAGTGTTAGGGTAAGGGCTAGGGTGAGGGTGTGGGTTAGGGTAAGTGTTAGGCTTAGGCTTAGTGTTAGGCTGAGCGTTTGGTTGAGGATAAGTGTTAGGGTTAGAGTTAGGGTGAGGTTTAGTGTTAGGGTTAGGGTTAGAGTTAGGATTAGAGTGAGGGTGTGGTTTAGGGGTTAGGGTTAGGGTGAGGGTGAGGGTTAGGGTTAGAGTTAGGGTTAGGGTTAGGTTTAGGGTGGGGGTAACGGTAAGGGTAAATTTGAGGGTTAGACTGAGGGTGAGGGTTATGGTAAGGGTGAAGGTTAGGGTTAGGGTGAGTGTTAGGGTTAGGTTTAGGGTGAGGGTGAGGGTTAGATTGAGGATCTGTGTTAGGGTTAGTTTGAGGTTCAGGGTGAGGATGAGGGTTAGGATTAGGGTGAGGGCTAAGTTGAGGTTGAGGTTTAGGGTTAGTGATAGGGTATGGTTTAGGGTTAGGGTGATGGTTAAGGTTAGTGTGAGGGTTAGTGTTCGGGTTCGGGTTAGTGTTAGGGTGAGGGTATTAGGGTGAGCTTAGGGTTATGGTGTGGGTTATGGTGAGGGTGAGGGTGAGGGTTAGGGTTAGGGTTAGGATTAGGATTAGGGTTAGGGTTAGTGTTAGGGTGAGTGTAATTGTTAGGATAAGGGTTAGGGTTAGGGTGAGGATTATGCTTAGGGTTAGGTTTAAGTTGAGCATGAACATTAGGCTTAGGTTGAGGGTTCGTCTTAGGGTTCTGGTTAGGGTGAGGTTAGGGTTAGGGCTATTTTAAGGGTTAGTGGTAGGGTTAGGGCAAGTGTTATGTTGAGGTTTAGGGTTAGGGTGAGGATTATGTTTAGGGTGAGGGTTAGGGTAATTGTTAGTGTTAGGGTTAGTGTTAGATTTAGTGTTAGGGTGAGGGTGAGGGTGAGATTTAGGGTTAGAGTTAGGGTTAGGGTTAGGGTGAGGGTTAGGCTTAGGCTTTGGCTTAGGCCAAGTATGAGGGTGAGGGTTATGGTTCAGGTTAAGGTGAGGGTTAGGGTTATGATTAGTGTCAGGTTTAGGATGAGGTTTAGGGTTAGGGTGAGATTTAGGATGAGGGTTAGTGTGAGGCTGAGGGTTAGGGTTAGGGTAAGGGTTAGGTTTAGGGTTATGGGGAGGGTTAGGATGAGGGTTAGGATTAGGATTAGGGTTAGGGTGAGGGCTAGGGTGAAGGTCAGGTTTAGGGTTAGGGTGAGGTTCAGGGTTAAGATTAGGGTTAGGGTTAGGGTGAGTGTGAAGTTTAGAGTTAGGGTTAGTATTAGTGTTACGTTTAGGGTTTGGCTGAGGGTGAGGGTGAGTCCCTGTGTCTCTTACTCCAATTAAGCAGCAAAAAGCCACCAGTGGATCTGTGGCTCAAGTGGTAGAGTACCAGACATGAACACAAAGACTAAAGGACAGTACCCAAGCGTTATAACCCAGTACTTCCACCACACACAACCATTAAAACAACAACAACATCCACAAATAGGAGAAGGGAGTTATTATATTCTCCGCTTATGACATGGCAGCTAAGATACAACAAGTCTATGTGATCTCTCCAAGTCACAAGTAGTGGAGTTGGAAATATGACCACCTGATTGGAAATCTGTATCTTTGCTGGTCTGTTCAGTTTGCACTGGACTTTGAGGATTAGGGTTAGGGTGAGGGTTAGGTTTAGGATTATGGGGAGGGTTAGGATGATTGTTAGAGTTAGGATTAGTGTTAGGGTGAGAGCTAGGGTGAGGGTGAGGTTTAGGGTTAGGGTTAGGGTTAGGTTGAGGGTGAGATTTAGGGTTAGAGTTAAGCTTAAGGTGAGGCTGAGGGTGAGGGTGAGGGTTAGGGTTAGGATTAGGATTAGGGTAAGGGTTAGTGTGACAGTTAGGGTTAGGGTTAGGGTTAGGATTAGGCTTAGGGTTACACTGAGGGTGAGGGTGAGGTTGAGGGTGATGGTAAGGGTTAGCGTGAGGGTTAGGGTAAGGGTTAGTGGGAGGGTTAGGATGAGTGTTAGGGTTAGGATTAGGTTTAGGGTGAGGACTAGGGTGAGGGAGAGGTTTAGGGTTAGGGTTAGGGTGAGGGTTAGGGTTAGGGTTAGAATTAGGGTGAGAGTTAGGATTCGGGTTAAGTTTATGTTTAGGGTGAGGGTTAGGGTAAGGGTTACGGTGAGGGTGAGGTTTAGGGTTAGGTTGAGGCTTAGGGTTAGGATTAGTGTTAGGGTGAGGTTGAGGGTGAGGGTTAGGTTAGTGTTAGGGTGAGGGTTAGGATGAGGGTTAGGATTAGGATTAGAGTGAGGGCTAGGCTGAGGGTGAGGTTTAGGGTTAGGGTTAGGGTCAGGTTTAGGGTTAGGGTTAGGGTTAGGGTGAGGGTTAGGTTTAGGTTTCGATTTAGGGTAAGGGTGAGGCTGAGGTTGAGGTTTAGGATTAGGGTTAGTGTTAGAGTTAGGGTTAGGGTGAGGGTTAACGTGAGGGTGAGGGTTAGGCTTAGGTTTAGGATTAGGATTAGGGTAATGGTTAGGGTGAGTGCGAGGGTTAGCGTTAGGGTTAGGCTTAGTCTTAGGGTTAGGCTGAGGGAGAGGTTGAGGGTGAGGGTTAGCTTTAGGTTGAGGGTTAGGTTTAAGGTTAGCTTGAGAGTTAGGGCTCAGGTTAAGTTTAGTGTTAGGGTGAGGGTTAAGGTTAGGTTGAGTGTTAGGGTTAGGGTTAGGGTTAGGATTAGGTTTAGGGTGAGGGTGAGGGTTAGGATGAGGTTTAGGTTTAGGTTTAGGGTGAGGGCTAGGGTGAGGGTTAGGGTTAGAATAGGGTTAGGTTTAGGATTTGGGTTAGGGTGAGGGTGAGTGTGAGGGTTAGGGTTGGGTTAGGCTTAGGGTTTGGGTGAGGGTTAGGGTTAGGGTTTTGGTTAGGGTGAGGGTGAGACTGAGGATTAGGGTTAGGTTTATGTTTTGGTTTAGGGTTATGGTTTGTGTTAGGGTTAAGGTTAGGTTTAGGGTTTCGGTGAGGGTTAGGGTTACGTTTAGTTTTAGGGTTAAGTTATGGTTAGGGTGAGGGAGATGGTGGGGGTGAGGATTAGGGTTAGGGTTAGGGTTAGGGTCATTGTTAGTGTTATAGTTAGAGTTAAGTTTTCAGTGAGCGTGAGGCTGAGGGTGAGGGTTTTGGTTAGGGTTAGGGTTAGGTTTAGGGTTACTGTTATTGTTAGGGTTTGGTTTAGATTTACAGTGAGGTTGAGAGTGAGAGTGAAGGTTAGTGTTAGGGTGAGGTTTAGGATTAGGGTTAGGGTTAGGGTTACGGTGAGGGTTAGGTTTAGGGTTAGAGTTAGGGTTTGGGGGAGGGTTAGGGTGAGGTTAGGGTTAGGGTTAGGGTGAGCATGAGCGTGAGTGTGAGGGTTAGTTTGAGGGGTAGGATAAGACTTAGGGTTAGGCTGAGCATCTGCGTGGCTGTGAGGATTAGGGTTAGGGTGATGGTTAGGTTTAGGGTTAGTGTTATTGTTAGGGTTAGTGTTAGAGTTATGGTGAGGGTGAGGGTGAGAGTGAGGGTTAGGTTTACGGTTAGGGTGGGGTTTAGGGTTAGGGATAAGGTAAGGTTTAGGGTGGGGTTTAGGGTTAGGTTTAGGGTTAGGCTTAGGGTGAGGTTTAGGGTTAGATATAAGGTTAGGTGCAGGGGTAGGGTGAGGGTTAGGTATAGGGTTATTGTTAGGGTGAGGGTGAGGGTGAGAGTTAGGTTTAGGGTTAGGGTTAGGGTTAGGTTTAGAGTTACTGTGTGGGTGAGGGAGCGGGTGAGTGTGAGGGTTAGGGTTAGGTTTAGGGTTAGGCTTTGCATTAGGCTTAGGGTTAGGCTGAAGTTGAGGGTGAGGATGAGGATTAGGGTTAGTTTGAGGGTTAGGGTTAGGGTTATGAGGAAGGTTAGGATGAGGGTTAGGGTTAGGATTAGGGTTAGGGTGAGGGCTAGGGTGAGTGTGATATTTAGGGTTAGGGTTAGGGTGACGTTTAGTGTTAGGGTTAGGGTTTGGTTTAGGGTTAGAGTTACTGTTAGTGTGAGGGTGCGGGTGAGTTTGAGGGTGAGGGTGAGGGTGAGGGTTAGGGTTAGGGTGAGGTTTAGGGTTAGGGTTAGGGTGAGAGGTAGGGTTAAGGTTAAGTTTAGGGTTAGGATGTGGTTTAGGGTTAGGGATAGGTTTAGGTTTAGAATTAGGGTTAGGATGTGGGTGAGTGTGAGGTTTAGGGTTAGGGTTAGACTTAGAGTTAGGGTGCGGTTAGGGTTAGGGTTTGGATTAGGGTGAGGGTGAGGCTGAGGATTATGATTAGGTTTAGGGTTAGATTTAGGGCTAGGTTTAGGGTTAGGGTTTGTGTTAAGTTTAGGGTTATGTTTAGGCTTAGATTTAGGTTTAGGGTTAGGCTGAGTGTGAGGGCGGGGGTTAGGATCAGTGTTAGGGTTAGGGTTATTGTTAGTGTTATGGTTAGGGTTAAGTTTGCGGTGAGGGTGAGGCTGAGGGTGAGGGTTAGATTTAGGGTTAGGGTTAGTGTTATTGTTAGGGTTAGGTTTAGAGTTATCGTGAGTTTGAGGGTGAGGGTGAAGTTTAGGGTTAGGGTGAGGTTTAGGTTGAGCTTTAGGGTTAGTCTTAGAGTTAGGCTGAGGTTGAAAGTGTGGGTTCAGGTTAGGGTTAGGGTGATGGTTTGGGTTAGGGTTAGTGTTAAGGTTAGAGTTCCAGTTAGGTTGAAGGTGCGGGTGAGGGTTAGGGTTAGGGTTAGGGTGGGGTTCAGGGTTAAGTTTAGGGTTAGGGTTAGGGTGAGGTTTAAGTTTAGAATTAGTGTTAGGGTGAGGGCTAGGATGAGGGTGAGGGTTGGGGTTAGGGTTAGGGTGAGGTTTAGGATTAGGGTGAGGGTTACGATTAGTTTGAGTGTTAGTGTTAGGGTTAGGGTTAGTGTTAGGGTGAGGGTAAGTGTTAGGGTGAGGGTATGGGTTAGGGTGAGGGCTATGGTTAGGGTGAGGTTTAGGATTATGGTTATTGTTAGGGTTAGGTTTAGGGTTAAGGTTACAGTGAGAGTAAGGGTGAGGGTTAGGGTTAGGTTTAGGGTGAGGTTTAGGGTTTGTGTTAGGGTTAGTGTTAGGGTTAGGGTGAGGGTGAGGTTTAGGGTTAGAGTTAAGGTTAGGGTGATGGTTAGATTGAGAGTTAGGGTTAGTGTTAGGGTTGGGGTTAGGATGAGAGTTAATGGGTGGGTTAGGGTTAGGGTTAGATTTAGGGATAGGATTAGGTTTAGGGTGACGGTCATTGTGTGTATTAGGGTTAGGTTTAGGGTTAGGCTTAGGGTTAGGCTGAGGGTGAGGTTGAGGGTGAGGGGTAGGTTTAGGGGAAGGGTTAGGATGAGGGTTATGGTTAGGTTTTGGGTTAGGGTAAGGGTTAGGGTGAGGGTGATGTTAAGGGTTCGCGTTAGGGTGAAATTTAGGGTTAGGGTTAGGGTTAGGTTTACGGTTAGTGTTAGGTTTAGGGTTAGGGTTAGGGTGAGGGTTAGTCTGAGGCTGAGTGTATGATTAGGTTTAGGATTAGGATTAGGGTTATGGTTAGAGTGAGTGTGAGTGTGAGGGTTAGGGTTATGGTTAGGGTTAGGCTGAGGGTTGGGGTGAGGGTGAGGGTTAGGGTTAGGGTGAGGGTTAGGGTGAGGGTTAGGCTTAGGCTTAGGTACGCTGAGCATGAGGGTGAGGGTTAGGGTTCGGATTAGGATGAGGGTTAGGTTTATGCTTAGTGTCAGGTTTAGGATGAGTTTTAGTGTTAGGGTTAGGGTTAGGGTGAGGGTTAGGGTGAGGGTTGGGGTTAGGGATAGGGTTAGGTTTAGGATTAGGGTTAGGGTGAGGGTGAGTGTGAGGCTTATGGTTAGGTTTAGGTTTAGTCTGAGAGTTAGGGTGAGGGATAGGGTTAGGGTTTGTTTTAGGGTGCAGATGAGGTTGAGGATTAGGGTTAGGTTAAGGGTTAAATTTAGGGTTAGGTTTAGGGATAGGGGTAGTGTTAAGGTTAGGGTTAGGGTTAGGGTTAGGGTTAGGCTGAGGGTGACTGTGTGTGTGAGCATTAGAGTTAGGGTTAGGGTTAGGCTTAGGGTTAGGGTTAATGTTAGTGTTATGGTTATGGTTAAGTTGCGCTGAGGGTGAGGCTGAGGGTGAGGGTTAGGTTTAGGGTTAGTGTGAGGGTGAGGTTTAGGGTTAGAGTTAGGGTTAGGGTTAGGGTGAGGTTTCGGGTTAGGTTTAGAGTTGGGGTTATGGTGAGGATGAGGTTTAGGGTTAGAGTTAGGATTACGGTGAAGCTGAGGGTTAGGGTTAGGGTTAGGGTTAGTGTTAGGTTTAGGGTTAGGGTTAAGGTGAGGGTTAGATTGAGGGTGAGGTTTAGGGTTAAGTTTAGGATTAGGATTAGCGTTAGGGTTAGGGTGAGTGTGAGTGTTAGGTTTAGGGTTAGTATTAGGGTTAGGCTTAGGGTTTGGCTGAGGGTGAGGGTGAGTCGCTGTGTCTCTTACTCCAATTAAGCAGCAAAAAGCCACCAGTGTATCTGTGGCTCAAGTGGTAGAGTACCAGATATGAACACAAAGACTAAAGTACAGTACCCAAGCTTTAAAACCCAGTACTTCCACACACACAACCATTAAAACAACAACAACTTCAACAAATAGGAGAAGGGAGTTATTATATTTTCCGCTTATGACATGGCAGCTAAGATACAACAAGTCTATGTGATCTCTCCAAGTCACAAGTAGTGGAGTTGGAAATATGACCACCTGATTGGAAATCTGTATCTTTGCTGGTCTGTTCAGTTTGCACTGGACTTTGAGGATTAGGGTTAGGGTGAGGGTTAGGTTTAGGGTTATGGGGAGGGTTAGGATGATTGTTAGAGTTAGGATTAGTGTTAGGGTGAGGGCTAGGGTGAGGGTGAGGTTTAGGGTTAGGGTTAGGGTTAGGGTGAGGGTCAGTTTTAGGGTTAGAGTTAGGCTTAAGTGAGGCTGAGGGTGAGGGTGAGGGTTAGGGTTAAGATTAAGATTAAGAAAAGGGTTATGGTGAGTGTGAGTGTTAGGGTTAGGGTTAGGATTAGGCTTAGGGTTACACTGAGTGTGAGGGTGAGGGTGAGGGTAATGGTTAGGATTAGGGTAAGGGTGAGAGAGAGTGTGTGTGTTAGGGTTTGATTTAGAGTTAGGCTTAGGGTGAGGTTGAGGGTGATGGTTAGGGTTAGGGTGAGGGTTAGGTTAAGGGTTAGGGAGAGGGTTAGGATGAGGGTTAGGGATAGGATTAGGGTTATGGTGAGGGCTAGGGTGAGGGTGAGGTTTAGGGTTAGGGTGAGTGTTAGGGTTAGGGTTAGGGTTAGGGTGAGATTTAGGATTCGGGTTAAGTTTAGGTTTACGGTGTGTGTTAGGTAAGGGTTACGGTGAGAGTGAGGGTGAGGGCTATGTATAGGTTGAGGCTTAAGGTTATTATTAGGGTTAGGGTGAGGGTGAGGGTTAGGGTTAGTTTTAGGGTGAGGGTTAGGATGAGGGTTATGATTAGGGTTAGGCTGAGGGCTACGCTGAGGTTGAAGTTTAGGTTTAGGATTAGGGTGAGGTTTACGGTTAGGGTTAGGGTTAGAGTGAGGGTGAGGTTTAAGCTTAGAGTTAGGTAAGAGTGAGGCTGAGGTTGAGGGTTAGGGTTAGGGTTAGTGTTAATGTAAGGGTTAGGGTGAGGGTTAAGGTGAGGGTGAGGGGTAGTCTTAGGTTTAGGTTTAGGCTTAGGCTTATGATTAGGCTGAGGGAGAGGATAAGTGTGAGGATTAGCTTTTGGTTGAGGGTTAGGGTTAGGGTTAGCTTGAGATTTAGGGTTCAGGTAAAGTTTAGGGTTAGGGTGAGGTTAGCGTTAGGGTTAGGGGGGGATTAGGATTAGGGTTAGGGTGAGGGTTAGGATGAGGATTAGGGTTACAATTAGGGTTAGGTTGAGGGCTAGGGTGAGCGTGAGGATTAGGGTTAGTGTTAGGGTAAGGTTTAAGTTTAGGGTTAGGTTTAGGATGAGGGTTAGGATGAGGGTTAGGTTTATGGTGAGGTTGAGGATTAGTGTAAGGGTGAGGGTTAGGGTGAGTTTTAGGGTTAGAGTGAGGTTGAGTATTAGCTTTAGGATTAGGGTTAGGGTGAGGGTGAGTGTTAGCATTAGGGTTAGGGTTAGGGTCAGGTTTAAGGTTAGGATTAGTGTTATTGTTAGGGTTAGGGTTAGAGTTATGATGAGCGTGAGGGTGAGGGTGAGGGTGAGGTTTAGGCTTAGGGTTAGGGTGAGTTTTAGGTTTAGGGTTAGGATTAGGGTTAGGGAGAGGGTGAGGTTTATGGATAGGTTTAGTGTTAGTTGGAGGGTTAGGTCAAGTGTTCGGGTTAGGGTTAGTTTTAGGGTTAAGGTTAGGGTGAGGTTTAGGTGGAGGTTTAGGTTTAGTGTTAGAGTTATGGTTAGGATTAGGGTTAGGGTGAGGGTGAGTGTGAGGGTTAGGGTTAGGCTTAGGCTTAGGATTAGGGTTAGGCTGAGGGTGAGGGTGGGGGTGAGGATTATGGCTAGGGTGATGGTTAGGATTAGGGTTAGGGTGAGGGTTAGGATGAGGGTGTGGGTTAGGGTATGTTTTAGGCATAGGCTTAGGGTTAGGCTGAGCGTTTGGGTGAGGATAAGGGTTAGGATTAGGGTTAGGGTGAGGGTTAGTGTTAGGGGTAGGTTTAGAGTTAAGGTTAGGGTGTTGGTGAGGTTTAGGGTTAGAGTTAGGGTTAGGTTGAATGTTAGGGTGGGGGTGACGGTAAGGTTAAGGTGAGGGTTAGGCTGAAGGTGAGGGTTATGGTAAGGTTTAGTGTTAGGGTTAGGGTGAGGGTTAGTGTTAGGGGTAGGTTTAGAGTTAAGGTTAGGGTGTTGGTGAGGTTTAGGGTTAGAGTTAGGGTTAGGTTGAATGTTAGGGTGGGGGTGACGGTAAGGTTAAGGTGAGGGTTAGGCTGAAGGTGAGGGTTATGGTAAGGTTTAGTGTTAGGGTTAGGGTGAGGGTTAGGGTTAGGGTTAGAGTAAGGGTGAGGGTTAGAGTGAGGATAAGTGTTAGGGTTAGTGTGAGGTTTAGGGTGAGAATGACGGTCAGGGTTAGGGTGATGGCTAAGGTGAGGGTTAGGTTTAGGGTTAGTTTTAGGGTGAAGTTTAGGGTTACGGTTAGTGTTAGGGTTAGGTTGAGGGTGAGGTTTAGGGTTAGAGTTAGTGTTATGGTGAGGCTGAGGGTGAGGTTTAGGGTTAGTGTTAGTGTTAGGTTTAGGTTTAGGGTTAAGGTGAGGATTAGGCTGAGGGTGAGGGTTAGGGTTAGGATTAGGGTTAGGGAAGGGTTACTGTGAGGTTGATGGTTAGGGTTAGGTTGAGGTTTAGGGTTAACATTAGGGTTAGGGTGAGGTTAAGGGTTAGGGTTAGATTGAGGGTTACGGTTAGGATTTGTTTTAGGATGAGGGCTAGGGTTAGGGTGAGGGTTAGGGTTAGGGTTTAGCTTAGGCTTAGGGTTAAGCTGAGCGTGATGGTGAGTGTGAGGTTTAGGGTTAGGGTTAGTGTGAGGTTTAGTGTTAGGGTTAGTGTTAGAATTAGGGTTAGGGTGAGGGTGAGGTTTAGGAGTAGAGTTAATGTTAGGCTGAGTGTTAGGCTTAGGGTGAGGGTTGGGGTGGGGGTGACACTAAGGGTAAGGTGAGGTTTAGACTGAGGGTGAGGGTTACAGTAAGGGTTAGGGTTAGGGTTAGGTTGAGGGTTAGGGTTAGGGTTAGGGTTAGTGTTAGGTTGAGGGTGAGGTGTAGATTGAGGATTAGTGTTAGGGTTAGTGTGAGGTTTACCGTGAGGATGAGTGTTAAGGTTAGGGTTAGGGCTAAGGTTAGGTTGAGGTTTAGGATTAGTGTTAGGGTGAGGTATAGGGTTAGGGTGATGGTTAGGGTTAGTGTGAGGCTTAGTGTTTGGGTTACGGTTAGTGTTAAGGTGAGGGTAAGTGTTAGGGTGAGGGTTAGGTTTAGCGTGAGGGTAAGGGTTAGGGAGAGGGTTAGGGTTAAGGTTAGGGTTTTGGTTAGGGTTAGGGTTAGGGTTACGGTTACTGTGAGGGTGAAGCTTAGGATTCGAGTTAGGATTAGGATTAGGGTTCGTGTTAAGGTGAGGGTAAGTGTTAGGGTGAGGGTTAGGGTTATGCTGAGGGTAATAGTTAGGGTGAGGGTCAGGGTTAGGGTTAGGGTTACGTTGAGCGTGAGGTTAAGGTTAGGTTGAGCGTGCGGTTAGGGTTAGGTTTATGGTGAGTTTAGGGTTAGGGTAAGCGTGAGGGTTAGTTTTACGGTTGGGGTTAATGATAGGGTGAGGGTTAGTATTAGGGTTAGGGTTAGGGTTAGAGTTAGTGTTAGGGTCAGGGTGAGCTTTAGGATTAGAGTTAGGGTTAGTGTTAGGGTTAATGTTAGGGTGAGGGTTAGGGTTAGGCTTAGGTTTAGGTTTAGGCCGAGCATGAGGGTTCGGGTTAGGGTTCGGGTTAGGGTTCGGGTTAAGTTTATGGTTACTGTCAGGTTTAGGATGAGGTTTAGGGTTAGGGTTAAGGTTAGGGTAAGAGCTAGGTTGAGGGTTAGGGTGAGGTTTAGGGTGAGGGATAGGGTTAGGTTTAGGATTAGGGTTAGGGTGAGTGTGAGTGTGAGGCTTAGAGTTAGGGTTAGGGTTAGGCTTAGAGTTAGGCTGAGGGTTAGGGTTACGGTTTGTATTAGGGTGCAGTTGAGGCTGATGTTTAGGCTTAGGTTTAGGGTTAGATTTAGGGTTAGGTTTAGGGTTAGATTTAGGGTTAGGTTTAGGGTTTCAGTTAGTGTGAGGGTTATGTTGAGGGTTAGGCTTAGGGTTAGGGTTAGGCTTAGGGTTAGGCTGAGGGTGACTGGGGGTGAGGATTAGAGTTAGGTTTAGGGTTAGGCTTAGGGTTAGGGTTGTTGTTAGTGTTATGGTTAGGGTTTCGTTTGCGGTGAGGGTGAGGCTGAGGGTAAGTGTGAGGGTTAGGGTTAAGTTTAGTGTTATTGTTAGGGTTAGGGCTAGAGTTACCATAACTTTGAGGGTGAGGTTCAAGATTAGGGTTAGGGTGAGTTTTAGGGTTAAGGATAGGGTTAGGATGAGGGTGAGGTTTAGGGTTAGGGTTAGGGTTAGGGTTAGGGTTATGGTTAGGGTGAGGTTTCGGGTAAGGGTTAGGGTTGGGGTAATGGTGAGGGTGAGCTTTAGGGTTAGAGTTAGGGTTAGGGTGAGGCTGAGGGTGAGGTTTAGGGTTAGGGTTAGTTTTAGGTTTAGTGTTAGGGTTAGGGTGAGGGTTAGGGTTATGGTGAGGGTTAAGGATAAGTTTAGGATTAGGGTTAGGTTTAGGGTGCGTGTGAGGTTTAGGGTTAGGGTTAGGATTAGGTTTAGGCTTAGGGTTTGGCTGAGTGTGAGTGTGAGTGTTAGGGTTAGGGTTAGGGTGAGGGTTAGGGTTAGGGATATGGGGAGGTTTAGGATGAGTGTTAGGGTTAGGATTAGGGTTAGGGTGAGGGATATTTTGAGGGTGAGGTTTAGGGTTAGGGTTACAGTTGGGGTTATGGTGTGGGTGAGGTTTAGGGTTAGAGTTAGGGTTAGATTGAGGCTGAGGGTGATGGTTAGGGTTAGGGTTAGTGTTAGGTTTAGGGTTAGGGCTAGGGTGAGGGTTAGGGTGAGGTGAGGGTTAAGGTTAAGGTTAGGATTAGGGTTAGGGTTAGGGTGAGTGTGAGGTTTAGGGTTAGGGTTAGGATTAGGTTTAGGCTTAGGGTTAGGCTGAGTCTTGGGTTGAGTGTGAGTGTTAGGTTTAGTGTGAGGGTTAGGGTAAGGATTATGGGGAGGGTTAGGATGAGGTTTAGGGTTAGGATTAGGGTTAGGGTGAGGTCTAGGTTGAGGGTGAAGTTTAGGGTTAGGGTTAAGGTGATTGTTAGGGTTAGGGTGATGTTGAGAATTCTGATTCGGTTTAATTTTTTGTTTAGGGTGATGGTTACGGTAAGGGGTACGCTGAGGTTTAGGGTTAGGTTGAGGTTTAGGGTTATGATTAGTGTTAGGTTGAGGGTTAGGGTTAGTTTTAGGGTGAGGTTTAGTATGAGGGTTAGGGTTAGGGTTAAGTGAGGTCTAGGCTGAGGGTGAGGTTTAGGGTTAGTGTTAGGGTGAGGTTTAGGGTTAGGGTTAGGGTTAGGTTTAGGGTGAGTGTGAGGTTCAGGGTTAGAGTTAGGGTAAGGGTGAGGCTGAGGTTGAGGGTTAGTGTTAGGGTTAGTTTTAGAGTTAGGGTTAGAGTGAGGGTTAAGGTTGAGTGTGAGGTTTAGGGTTAGGGTTAGGCTTAGGCTTATATTTAGGGTAAGGTAGAGGGTGAAGGTGAGGGTTAGCTTTATGTTGAGCTTTAGGGTTAGGGTTAGCTTGAGTGTTAGGGTTCAGGTTAAGTTTAGGTTTAAGGTGAGGTTTAGGTTTAGGGTTATGGTGAGCGTGAGGGTTAGGGTTAGGTTGAGGGTTAGGGTTAGAGTTAAGATGAGGGTTAGGATTACGGTTAGGGTGAGGGTTAGCATGAGGATTAGGGTTACAATTATGGTTAGGTTGATGGTTAGGTTGAGGGTGAGGATTAGGGTTAGTGTTAGGGTGAGTGTAAGTGTTAGGATGAGGGTTAGGTTTAGGGTGATATTTAGGATTAGGGTTAGGGTTACGGTGAGGGTGAGGGTTAGGGTTAGGATGAGGGTTAGGGTTAGGATTAGGGTTAGGGTGAGGGTGAGTGTTAGCATTAAGGTTAGGGTTAGGGTTAGGTTTAGGGTTTGGATTAGTGTTATTTTTAGGGTTAGGGTTAGAGTTATGGTGAGGGTGAGGGTGAGGGTTAGGTTTAGGGTTAGGGTGAGTTTTAGGTTTAGGGTTAGGATTAGAGTTAGGGTGAGGGTGAGGTTTAGGGTTAGGTTTAGGGCTAGTTGGAGGGTTAGGTTGAGGGTTCGGGTTAGGATTACTTTTAGGGTTAAGGTTAGGGTGGGGGTTAGGTTGAGGTTTAGGGTTAATGTCAGAGTTAGGGTTAGGTTTAGGGTTGGGGTGAGGGTGAGTGTGAGGGATAGGCTTAGGCTTAGGCTTAGTGTTAGGCTGAGGGTGAGGGCGGGGGTGATGGTTAGAGTTATGATAATGGATAGGGTTAGGGTTAGGATGAGGGTTAGGATGAGGGTTAGGTTTAGGATTAGGGTAAGGTGAGGGCTAAGGTGAGGGTTTGGTTTAGGGTAAGTGTTAGGCTTAGTCTTAGGGTGAGGGGTAGTGTTTGGTTGTGGATAAGGGTTAGGGATAGGTTTAGGGTGAGGTTTAGTGTTAGGGTTAGGGTTAGAGTTAGGGTTAGGGTGAGGGTGACGTTTAGGGGTAGAGTTAGTGTTAGGGTTAGGGTTAGGTTTAGGGTCAGGGTGGGGGTGACGGTAAGGGTAAAGTTGAGGGTTAGGCTGAGGGTGAGGTTTATGGTAAGGGTGAGGGTTAGGGTTAGCTTGAGGGTTAGGGTTAGGGTTACAGTGAGAGTGAGGGTTAGATTAAGGATAAGTGTTATGGTTAGTGTGAGGTTTAGGGTGAGGATGATGGTTAGGGTTAGGGTGAGGGCTAAGGTGAGGGTGAGGTTTAGGGTTAGTGTTAGGGTGAGGTTTAGTGTTAGGGTGATGGTTAGGGTTAGTGTGAGGGTTAGTGTTAGGGTTAGGCTTAGTGTTAGGGTGAAGGTGTTACGGTGAGCTTAGGGTTATGGTGAGGGTTATGGTTAGGGTGAGGGTTAGGGTTAGGGTTAGGTTTATTGTTAGCGTTAGGGTTAGGGTTACTGTTACGGTGAGGTTGAGGGTGAGGGTTAGGGTTAGGGTTAGGATTAGGATAGGATTAGTATTAGGGTGAGTGTACGTGTTAGGATGAGGGTTAGGGTTAGGTTCAGGGATAGGGTCAAGGTTAGGGTGAGGGTTAGGATTATGGTTAGGTTCAGGGTTAGGATGAGGTTTAGGGTTATGAGTAGGGTTAGGTTGAGGGCTAGGTTTAGGGTGAAGATTAGGGTTAGTGTTAGGGTAACGTTTAAGGTTAGGTTTAGGTTTAGGGTGAGGGTTAGGATGAGGGTAAGGGTTACGGTGGAGGTGAGGGTTAGGGTTAGGTTGAGGGTTAGGATTAGGGTTAGGGTGAGGGTGAGTGTTAGCATTAGGGTTAGGGTTAGGGTTAGGTTTAGGGTTAGGATTAGTGTTATTGTTAGGGTTCGGGTCAGAGTTATGGTTAGGGTGAGGGTGAGGGTTAGGTTTAGGGTTAGGGTGAGGTTTAGTTTTTGGGTTAGGATTAGTGTTAGGGTGAGGGTGAGGTTTAGCGTTAGTTGGACGGTTAGGTCGAGGGTTAGGTTTAGGGTCAGTTTTAGGGTTAAGGTTGGGGTGAGGGTTAGGTTGAGTTTTAGGGTTATTGTTAGAGTTAGGGTTAGGATTAGGGTTAGGGTGAGGGTGAATGTGAGGTTTAGGGTTAGGCTTAGGCTTAGCTTAGGGTTAGGCTGAGGGTGAGGATGGGGGTGAGGATTAGAGTTACGGTGATGGTTAGTGTTAGGGTTACTGTGAGTGTTAGGATGAGGGTTAGGGTTTGGATTAGGGTTAGGATAAGGGCCAGGGTGAGGGTTTGGTTTAGGGTAAGTGTTAGGCTTAGGCTTGGTTTAGGCTGAGCCTTTGGTTGAGGATAAAGGTTTAGGGTTAGGGTTAGGGTGAGGTTTAGTTTTAGGGTTAGGGTTAGAGTTAGGGTTAGGGTGAGGGTGAGGTTTAGGGGTAGAGTTAGGGTTAGGGTGAGGGTTAGGGTTAGGGTGAGTGTTAGGGTGGGGGTGACGGTAAGGGTAAAGTTGAGGGTTAGGCTGATGGTGAAGGTTATGGTAAGGGTGAGGGTTAGGGTTAGGGTGAGGGTTGGGGTTAAGGTTAGGGTGATGGTTAGGGTTATGTTTAGGATGAGGGTTAGGGTGAGGTTTAGGTTTAGGGTGAGTGTTAGGGTGAAGGTGACAGTAAAGGTAAAGTTGAGGGTTAGGGTTAGAGTGAGGGTTAGTGTGAGGATTAGGGTTAGGGTTAGGGTGAGTGTGAAGTTTAGATTGAGGATTCATGTTAGGGTTAGTGTGAGGTTTAGGGTGAGGATGAGTGTTAGGTTTAGGTTGAGGGCTAAGGTCAGGGTGAGGTTTAGGTTTAGTGTTAGGGTGAGGTTTAGGATTAGGGTGATGGTGAGGCTTAGTGTGAGGGTTAGTGTTGAGGTTAGGCTTAGTGTTAGGGTGAGCGTGTTCCAGTGAGCTTAGGGCTATGGTGAGGGTTATGGTTAGGGTGAGGGTTAGGGTTAGGTTTAAGGTTATTGTTAGCGTGAGGGTTAGGGTTACGGTTACGGTGAGGGTCAGGGTGAAGGTTAGGGTTAGGGTTAGGATTAGGATTAGGGTTAGTGTTAGGGTGAGTGTAAGTGTTAGTATGAGGGTTAGGGTTAGGGTGAGGTTTATGGTTAGGGTTAGGGTTAGGTTGTGCGTGAGGTTTAGGTTTAGGTTGATGGTTAGGGTTAGGGTTAGGGTTAGGGTAAGGTTAGGGTTAGGTTTAGTGTGAGGGTTAGGGTTGGGGTTAGGGTTAGTGTTAGGGTGAGGATAAGTGTTAGGTCAGGGTTTGGGTTAGGGTGAGGTTTATGGTTAGATTGAGGGTTAAGATTAGGGTTAGTGTTATTAATAGTGTTAGGTTTAGGGTTAAGGTTATGGTGAGGGTGAGTGTGAGGGTTACTGTTAGGGTTATCGTGAGGTTTAGGGTTTGCATTAGAGTTAAAGTTAGGTTTTGGGTGGTGGTGAGGTTTAGGGTTAGAGTTAGGGTTAGGGTGAGGGTTAGGTTGAGGGTTAGGGTTATGGTTTGTGTTAGGGTTAGGTTTAGGGTGAGAGTTAATCGGCAGGTTAGGGTTAGGTTTAGGGTTAGTATTAGGGTTAGGGTGAGGGTGAGTGTTAGCATTAGGGTTAGGGTTAGGGTTGGTTTTAGGGTTAGGATTAGTGTTATTGTTAGGGTTAGGGTTAGAGTTATGGTGAGGGTGAGGGTGAGGGTGAGGGTGAGGGTTAGGTTTAGGGTTAGGGTGATGGTGAGGTTTAGGGTTAGGTTTAGGTTTAGTTGGAGGGTTAGGTCGAGGGTTTTAGTGTTAAGATTAGGGTGAGGGTTAGGTTGAGGTTTAGGGTTAGTGTTTAGTTAGGGTTAGGATTTGGGTTAGGGTGAGGGTGAGTGTGAGGATTAGGGTTAGGCTTAGGCTTAGGATTAGGGTTAGGCTGAGGGTGAGGGTGGGGGTGAGGATTAGAGTTAGGGTGATGGTTAGGGTTAGGGTTAGGGTGAGGGTTAGAATGAGGGTTAGTTTTAGGATTAGGGTTAGGGTGAGGGCTAGGGTGAGGGTGTGGTTTAGGGTAAGTGTTAGTCTTAGGCTTAGGGTTAGGCTCAGCGTTTGGTTGAGGATAAGGTTTAGGGTTAGATTTAGGATGAGGTTTAGTGTTAGGGTTATGTTTAGAGTTAGGTTTCGAGTGAGGGTGAGGTTTAGGGTTAGAGCTAGGGTTAGGGTGAGGGTTAGGGTGGGGGTTACGCTAAGGGTAAAGTTGAAGGTTAGACTGAGGGTGAGGTTTATGGTAAGGGTGAGGGTTAGGGTTAGGGTGAGGGTTAGGGTTAGGTTTAGAGTGAGAGTGAGGGTTATATTGAGGATAAGTGTTAGGGTTAGTGTGAGGTTTAGGGTGAGGATGAGGGTTAGGGTTAGGGTGAGGGCTAAGGTGAGGTTGAGGTTTAGGGTTAGTGTTAGGGCGAGGTTTAGTGTTTGGGTGATGGTTAGGGTTAGTGTGAGGGTTAGTGGTAGGGATAGGGTTAGTTTTAGGGTGAGGGTGTTAGGGTGAGCTTAGGGTTATGGTGAGGGTTATGGTTAGTGTGAGGGTTAGGGTTAGGCTAAGGGTTACTGTTAGCATTAGTGTTAGGGTCATAGTTACGGTGAGCGTGAGGGTGAGGGTTAGGGTTAGGGATAGGATTAGGATTAGGGTTAGTGTTAGGGTGAGGGTAAGTGTTAGTATGAGGGTTAGGGTTAGGGTGAGGATTATGGTTAGGGTTAGGGTTAAGTTGAGCGTGAGGATTAGGCTTAGGTTGAGGTTTCAGGTTAGGGTTGTGGTTAGGGTGAGTTTAGGGTTAGGGTTTTTGTGAGGGTTAGTGTTCCGATTAGGGTTAGCGGTAGGGTAAGGGCAAGTTTTAGGGTGAGTTTTAGGGTTAGGGTGATGATTATGGTTAGGGTGAGGATTATGGTTAGAGTGAGGGTTAAGGTTATTGTTAGGGTTATGGTAGGTTTAGATTTAGGGTTAGGGTGAGTGTGAGGGTGAGATTTAGGGTTAGAGTTAGGGTTAGTGTTAGGGTTAGGGTTAGGGTGAGGGTTAGGTTTAGGCTTAGGCTGAGGTTAAGGCTTAGGCCGAGCATGAGGGTTCGGGTTAGGGTGAGGGTTAGGGTGAGGTTTAGGGTTATGATTACTGTCAGGTTTAGGATGAGGTTTTGGGTTAGGGTTAAGGTTAGGGTGAGTGTTAGGGTGAGTGTTAGGTTGAGGGTTAGGGTTAGGGATAGGGTTAGGTTTAGGATTAGGGTTAGGGTGAGGTTGAGTGTGAGGCTTAGAGTTAGGTTTAGGTTTAGCCTGAGAGTTAGGGTGAGAGTTAGGGTTAGGGTTTGGTTTAGGGTGCAGTTGAGGTTGAGGATTAGTGTTAGGTTAAGGGTTAAATTTAGTGTTAGGTTTAGGGTTAGGGTTAGTGTTAAGGTTAGGGATAGGGAGATGGTTAGGCTGAGGGTGACTGTGGGGGTGAGGATTAGAGTTAAGGTTAGGGTTAGACTTAGGTTTAGGGTTAATGTTAGTGTTATGGTTAGGGTTAAGTTTGCGGTGAGGGTGAGGCTGAGGTTGAGGTTTAGGTTTAAGGTTAGGGTGACGGTGAGGCTTAGGTTTAGAGTTAGGGTTAGGGTTAGGATTATTGTGAGGGTTAGGGATTGATTTGCGGTGAGGTTGAGGGTGAGGGTGAAGGTTAGGTTTATGGTGAGTTTTAGGGTTATGTTTAGGGTTAGGGTGAGGGTGAGGTTTAGGGTTAGAGTTAGGGTTAGGGTGAGGAATCGGGTTAGTTTTAGGGTTGGGGTTATGGTGAGGTTGAGGTTTAGGGTTAGATTTAGGCTTAAGGTGAGGCTGAGGGTGAGGGTGAGAGTTAGGGTTAGGATTAGGATTAGGGTAAGGGTTAAGGTGAGTGTGAGGGTTAGGGTTAGAGTTAGGATTAGGCTTAGGGTTACACTGAGGGCGAGGGTGAGTGTGAGGGTAAGGGTTAGGATTAGGATTATCATGAGGGCTAGGGTTAGGTTGAGGTTTAATGTTAGGGTTAGGGTGAGAGTAAGGGTTAGGGTTAGGGTGAGAGTAGCGTTCAGGTTAAGTTTAGGGTTAGGTTGAGGATTAGGGTCATGGTTACAGTGAGGTTGAGGGTTAGGGTTAGGTTGAGGTTTAGTGTTAAGATTAGGGTAAGGGTGAGGGTCAGGGTTAGGGTTAGGGTAAGGGTTAGGGTGAGGGTGAGGTTTAGGGTTAGGTTGAGTGTTATGGTTAGGATTTGTGTTAGGGTGAGGACTAGGGTGAGGGTGAGGGTTAGGGTAAGGTTTTGGATTAGGCTTAGTGTTAAACTGAGCATGAGGGTGAGGGTTAGAATTAGGGTGAGATTTAGGGTTAGGGTTATGGGGAAGGTCAGGATGAGGGTTAGGGTTCAGATTAGGTTTAGGGTGAGGGCTAGGGTGAGGGTGATGTTTAGGATGAGATTTAAGGTTAGGGTTAGGTTTAGGGTTCGGGTGAGGGTGAGGTTTAGGGTTAGAGTTAGGGTTAAGTTGAGGCTGAGGGTGAGCATTAGGGTTAGGGTTAGGATTAGGATTAGGGTAAGGTTTAGGGTGATTGTGAGGGTTAGGGTTTGGGTGTGTTTTTGGCTTATTGTTACACTTAGGGTGTGGGTGAGGGTGAGGGTTAGGGTTAGGATTAATGTTAGAGTGAGGGTGAGTGTGTGTGTTAGGGTTAGGTTTAGGGTTAGGCTTAGGTTTAGGCTGATGGTCAGGTTTAGAGTGAGGTTTAGGGTTAGTGTTAGGTTAAGGGTTAGGGGGAGGGTTAGGATGAGGGTTAGGGTTAGGATTAGGATTAGGGCGAGGGCTAGGGTGAGGGTGAGTTTTAATGTTAGGGTTAAGGTCAGAGTTAGTGTTAGGGTTAGGGTGAGAGTAAGATTCTGGTTAAGTTTACGGTTAGGGTGAGGGCTAGGATAAGGGTTACGGTGAGGTTGAGGGTTAGGATTAGGTTCAGGTTTAGGGTTAAGATTAGGGTTAGGGTGAGGGTGAGTGTTCTGGTTAGGGTAAGGTTTATGGTGAGGGTGAGGGTGAGGGTTAGGGTTAGGCTTAGTGTTAGGCTTAGTGTTAGGGTTAGGGTTAGAGTTAGGATTAGGGTGAGGGTGAGGTTTATGGGTAGAGTTAGTGTTAGGGTGAGGGTTAGGCTTAGGGTGAGGGTTAGGTTGGGGGTGACAGTAAGGGTAATGTGAGGATTTGGCTGAAGGTGAGAGTTACAGTAAGGGTAAGGGTTATGTTTAGGGCGAGGGTTAGGGTTAGGGTTAGGGTGAGGGTGAGGGTTAGATTGAGGATTAGTGTTCGGCTTAGTGTGAGGTTTACTGTGAGGATGAGTATTAGGGTTAGGGCTAGGGTTGGGTTGAGGTTTAGGATTAGTGTTAGGGTGAGGTATAGGGTTAGGGTGATAGTTAGGGTTAGTGTGAGGCTTAGTGTTCGGGTTACGGTTAGTGTTAATGTGAGGGTAAGTGTTAGGGTGAGGGTTAGGTTTAGGGTGAGGGTAATGGTTAGGGTTAGGGTTAGGGTTAGGGTTTTTGTTAGGGTTAGGGTTACGATTATGGTTACGGTGAGGGTGAGGGTTAGAGTTAGGATTAGGGTTAGGGTTAGTGTTAGGGTGAGGGCAAGTTTTAGGGTGAGGGTCAGGGTTAGTTTGAGGGTTACGTTGAGCGTGAGGGTTAGGGTTATGTTGAGGGTTAGGGTTAGGGTTAGGGTTAGGGTGAGTCTAGGGTTAGGGTTATTGTGAGGGTTAGTTTTAGGGTTCAGGTTTGTGTTAGGGTGAGGGTAAGTGTTAGGGTGAGGCTTAGGTTTAGGGTGAGGATTATGTCTAGGGTGAGGGTTAGGGTCATTGTTAGGGTTAGGGTTAGGGTTAGAGTTAGGGTTAGGGTGAGGGTGAGGTTTAGGGTTAGAGTTAGGGTTAGTTTTAGGGTTATTGTTAGTGTGAGGGTTAGGGTTATGTTTAGGCTTAGGCTTAGGCTTAGGCCGAGCATGATGGTGAGGTTTAGGGTTCGGGTTAGGGTGAGGATTAGGGTTATGGTTAGTTTCAGGTATACGATGAGGTTTAAGGTTAGGTTGAGGGCTAGGGTGAGAGTTAAGGTGAGGGTTAGGATTAGGGATAGAGTTAGGTTTAGGATTAGGGTTAGGGTGAGGGTAAGTGTGAGGCTTAGTTTTAGGGTTAACCTTAGGCTTAGAGTTAAGGTGAGGGTTAGGGTTTGGGTTAGGGTTCAAGTGAGGCTGAGGATTAGGGTTAGGTTTAGGGTTAGATTTAGGGTTAGGTATAGGGTTAGGGTTAGTGTTAGGGTTATTGTTAGGATTAAGGTGAGGTTTAGGGTTAGGGTTAGGGTTAGGCTTAGGGTTAGGGTTAGGCTGAGCGGGAGGTTGCGGGTGAGGGTTAGCGTTAGGGTGATGGTTAGGTTTTAGGTTAGGGTGATGGTTAGGATGAGGTTTAGGGTTAGGGTGAGGGTTAGGCTGAGGATGATGGTAAGGGTAAAGGTGAGGTTTAGGCTGAGGGTGAGGGTTAAGATAAATTTGAGGATTAGAGTTACGTTTAGGGCTAGGTTAATGTTTAGGTTTAGGGTTAGGGTGAGGGCTAAATTGACTATTAGAGTTAGGTGAATGTGAGGTTTAGGGTGAGGATGTGGGTTAGGGTTAGGGTGAGGGTAAGGTTTAGAATTAGGGTTAGGGTGAGGGCTAGGTTGAGGGTGAGGCTTGGGGTTAGGATTAGGGTGAGGTTTAGGATTAGGGTGAGGGCTATGGTTAGTGTGAGGGTTAGTGTTAGGGTTAGGGTTAATTTTAGGGTGAGGGTAAGTGTTAGCGTGAGGGTTTGGGTTAGGGTGAGCGTAATGGTTAGGGTGAGGTTTAGGGTTATTGTTAGGGTTAGTGTTAGAGTTATGGTTAGGGTGAGGGTGAGATTTAGATTTAGATTTAGGGTTAGGTTTAGGGTTAGTGTTAGGGAGAGTTAGGGTTAGGGTTAGGCTTAGGCTTACGCTTAGGCTTAAGCGGAGCATGAGGGTGAGGATTAGGTTTCGGGTTAGGCTTAGGGTTAGGGATAGGGTTAGGGTCAGGGTTATGGTGAGGGCTAGGGTGAGGGTTAAGGTAAGGGTTAGTGTTAGGGATAGGGTTAGGTTTAGGATTAGGTTTAGGTTGAGGGTGAGTGTGAGGGTTAGGGGTAGGGTTAGGGTTAGACTGAGAGTTAAGGTGAGGATTAGGGTTAGGGTTTGGGTTAGGGTGAGTGTGAGGCTGACGATTAGCTTTAGGTTTAGGGTTAGATTTAGGGCTAGGTTTAGGGTTAGGGTTTGTGTTAGGGTTAGAGTTAGGGTTACTGTGAGGGTTAGGGTAAGGGTTAGGCTTAGGGTTAGGCTGAGGGTTAGGCTGAGTTTTAGGGTGGGTGTTAGGATTAGGGTTAGGTATAGGGTTAGGCTTATGGTTAGGGTTATTGTAAGTGTTATGGTTATGGTTATTGTTGCCGTGAGGGTGAGGCTGAGGGTGAGGGTTAGGGTAAGTGTTAGGGTTAGTGTTATTGTTAGGGTTAGGGTTAGAGTTATGGTGATGTTGAGGGTGAGAGTGAAGGTTAGGGTAAGGGTGAGGTTTAGGGTTAGGGTTATTGTTAGGGAGAGGTTGAGGTTTAGGGTTAGAGATAGGTTTAGGGGGAGGTTTAGGGTGAGGTTTAGGGTTAGGCTTAGTGATAGGCTGAGGGTGAGGGTGTGGGTGAGAATTAAGGTTAGGGTGATGGTTCACGTTAGGTTTAGGGTGAGGGTTAGGGTGAGGTTGAGGGTGGGGATTAGGATTAGGGTTAGGTATAGGGTTAGGCTTAGGATTAAGGTTATTGTAAGTGTTATGGTTATGGTTAAGTTTGCCGTGAGGGTGAGGCTGAGGGTGAGGGTTAGGGTAAGTGTTAGGGCGAGTGTTATTTTTAGGGTTAGGGTTAGAGTTACGGTGAGGTTGAGGGTGAGAATGAAGGTTAGGTTAAGGGTGAGGTTTAGGGTTAGGGTTATTGTTAGGGAGAGGTTGAGGTTTAGGGTTAGATTTAGGGTTAAGGGGAGGGTTAGTGTGAGGTTTAGGATTAGGCTTAGGGTTAGGCTGAGGGTGAGGGTGTGGGTGAGAATTAAGGTTAGGGTGATAGTTCACGTTAGGGTTAGGGTGAGGGTGAGATTTAGGCTTAGAGTTAGGGTTAGTTTTAGTGTTAGGGTGAGGGTTAGGGTTAGGCTTAGGCTTAGGCTTAGGCTTAGGCTGAGCATGAGGGTTAGGGTTAGGGTTCGGGTTATGGTGAGGGTTATGGTTGTGTTTAGTGTCAGGTTTTGGATGAGGTTTAGGGTTAGGGTTAGGGTGAGGTTGAGGGCTAGGATGAGGGTGAGGGTTAGGGTTAGGATTAGGATTAGGCTTAGAGTTAGGGTGAGGTTTATGGTTAGAGTTTGGGTTAGGGTGCAGGTGAGGATGAGGATTAGGCTTAGGTTTAGGATTAGATTTAGGGTTAGGTTTAGAGTTAGTGTTAGTGTTAGTGTTAGGGTTAGGTTAGGGTTAGGCTGAGGGTGAGGTTTAGGGCTAGGGTTAGGGTGAGGGTTAAGGTTAGGGTTAGGGTGAGATTTAGGATTCGGGTTAATTTTATGTTTAGGGTGAGGGTTAGGGTAAGGGTTACAGTGAGGGTGAGGGTTAGCATTAAGGATAGGATTAGTTTGAGGATTAGGGTTAGGGTGAGGGTGAGTGTGAGGGTTAGGGTTAAGGATATTGTTAGGCTGAGAGTTATGGTGAGGGTTAGGGTTAGGGTGAAGGTGAGGCTGAGTATTAGGTTTAGATGTAGGGTTAGGTTGAGGGTTAGGGTTAGTGTTAGGTTTAGGGTTAGGGTTACAGTGAGGGTTATGGTTAGGGTTAGGCTTAGGCTTTGGGTTAGGCTGAGGGTGAGAGTGGGGTGAGGATTAGAGTTAGGGTTAAGGTTAGGCTTAGGGTTAGGTTTATTTTTAGTGTTATGGTTAGGGATAAGTTTGTGGTGAGGTTGAGGCTGAGGGTGAGGGTTAGGGTTATGGTTAGGTTTAGGGTTAGTGTTATTGTTAGGGTTAGGTTTAGAGTTATGGGGAGGTTGAGGGCGAGGGTGAGTGTTAGGGTTTGGGTGAGGTTTAGGGTTAGGGTTAGGGTTAGGGTGAGGGTGAGGGTGAGGTTTAGGGTTAGAGTTATGCTTAGGGGAGGGTTAGGGTGAAGTTTAGTGTTAGGGTTAGCGTTAGGGTTAGGGTGTGGGTGAGGGTTAGGTTGAGGTTTATGGATAGGGTTAGGTTTAGGACTAGGGTTAGGGTGAGGGTGAGGGTGAGGGTTAGGATGAGGTTTAGGGTTAGGATTATGGTTAGGGTGAGTGCTAGGGTGAGTGGGAGGGTTAGGGGAAGGTTTAGGCTTAGGATTAGGGTTAGGCTGAGCGTGAGGTTGAGGGTGAATGTTAGGGATAGTGTGATGTTTATGTTTACGTTTAAGGTGACGGTTAGGATGAGGTTTAGGATTAGGGTGAGGGTTAGTCTGAGGATGATGGTAATGGTAAAGGTGAGGTTTAGGCTGAGGGTGAGGCTTAAGATAAGTGTGAGGGTTAGGGTTAGGTTTAGGGCTAGGGTAAGGGTTAGGGTTAGGGTTAGGATGAGGGTTAAATTGAGGATTAGGTTTAGGGTGAGTGTGAGGTTTAGGGTGAGGATGAGGGTTAGGCTTAGGGTGAGGGTAAGGTTTAGAATTACGGTTAAGGTGAGGGCTAGGGTGAGGGTGAGGGTTGGGGTTAGTGTTAGGGTGAGGTTTAGGATTATGGTGAGGGTTAGGGTTAGTGTGAGGGTTAGTGTTAGTGTTAGGGTTAGTGTTAGGGGGAGGGTAAGTGTTAGGTTGAGGGTTAGGGTTAGGGTGAGCATTATGGTTAGGGTGAGGTTTAGGGTTATTTTTAGGGTTAGGGTTAGGGTTAGACTTAGGGTTAGGGTGAGGGTGAGATTTAGGTTTAGAGTTAGGTTTAGGGTTATGGTTAGGGTTATGGAGGGTTAGGGTTAGGGTTAGGCTTACGCTTACGCTTAGGCTTAGGCGGAGCCTGAGGGTGAGGATTAGGTTTAGGGTTAGGCTTAAGGTTTGGGTTAGGGTTAGGGTCAGGGTTATTATGAGGTTTAGGGTTAGGATTAGGGTTAGGGTGATGGCTAGGGTGAGGGTTAGGGTGAGCGTTAGGGTTAGGGATAGGTTTAGGTTTAGGATTAGGGTTAGGGTGTGAGTGAGTGTGAGGATTAGGTTTAGATTTAGGATAAGACTGAGAGTTAGCGTGACTGGTAGCATTAGGGTTTGGGTTAGGGTGAGTGTGAGACTGAGGATTAGGTTTGGGTTTAGGGTTACATTTAGGGCTAGGTTTAGGGTTAGGGTTTGTTTTAGGGTTAGGGTTAGGGTTACGGTGAGGGTTAGGGTTAGGGTTAGGCTTAGGCTTAGGATTAGGCTGAGGGTGAGTGTATGGGGTTAGGATTAGGGTTAGGGATAGGGTTAGGCTTAGGGTTAGTGTTATTGTTAGTGTTATGGTTATGGTTCAGTTTGCCGTGAGGGTGAGGCTGAAGGTGACGGTTAGGGCTAGTATTATTTTTAGGGTTAGGGTTAGAGTTACGGTGAGGTTGAGGGTGAGGGTGAAGTTTATGGTTAGGTTGAGGTTTAGGGTTATGGTTATTGTTAGGCAGAGGGTGAGTTTTAGTGTTAGGGTTAGGGTTAGGGGGAGGTTTAGGGTGAGGTTTAGGGTTAAGCTTAGGTTAGGCTGAGGGTGAGGGTGTGGGTGAGGATTAGGGTTAGTGTGATGGTTCAGGTTAGGGTTATAGTGAGGGTTACATTGAGCGTGAGTGTTAGGTTTAGGTTGAGGGTTAGGTTTAATGTTAGGCTGAGGTTATGGTTAGTGTTAGTATGAGGGTTAGTGTTAGGGTTAGGGTTAGTGGTAGCGTGAGGGTAAGTTTTAGGGTGAGGTTTAGGTTTAGGGTGAGGATTATGTTTAGGGTGAGGGTTAGGGTTATTGTTAGGGTTAGGGTTAGAGTTAGGGTTAGGTTGAGGGTGAGATTTAGGGTTAGGGTTAGGTTTATTGTTAGGGTTAGGATGAGGGTTAGGGTTAGGCTTAGGCTTAGGCTTAGGCTGAGCATGAGGGTGAGGGTTAGGGTTTGGGTTAAGATGATGGTTACGGATATGGTTAGTGTCAGGTTTAGGATGAGGTTTAGGGTTAGGGTTAGGGTGAGGGCTAGGGTGAGGGATAGGGTGAATGTTAGGGTTAGGGATAGGGTTAGGTTTAGTATTAGGGTTAGGGTGAGGGTAAGTGTGAGGCTTAGGGTTAGGGTTAGGATTACGCTTAGAGTTAGGGAGAGGGTTAGGGTTAGAGTTTGGGTTACGGTGCAGGTGAGGCTGAGGATTAGGGTTAGGTTTAGGGTTAGATTTAGGGTTAGGTTTAGGTTTAGGGTTAGTGTTAGGGTTAGGGTTAGGTTTAGGGTTAGGCTGAGGGTGACTGTGGGGGTGAGGATTAGAATTAGGGTTAGGGTTAGGCTTAGGATTAGGGTTATTGTTAGTGTTAGGGTTAGGGATAATTGTGTTGTGAGGGTGAGGCTGAGGTTGAGGGTTAGGGTTAGGGTTAGGTTTAGGGTTAGTATTATTGTTAGGTTTAGGGCTAGATTTACGGTGAGGTTGAGGGTGAAGGTGAAGGTTAGGGTTAGGGTGAGTTTTAGGGTTAGAGTTACGGTTAGGGTGAGGGTGAGCATGAAAGTTAGAGTTAGGGTTAGGGTGAGGGTTAGTGTGAGGATTTGGGTTAGGGTTAGGGTGAGGGTGAGGCTTAGGTTGAGGTTAAGAATAGTGTTAAGTTTAGGATTAGAGTTAGGGTGAGGGTGAGTGTGAGGGTTAGGGTGAGGGTTAGGCTTAGGATTAGTGTTAGGCTGAGGTTGAGGGTTAGGGTGAGGGTGAGGGTTAGGGTGAGGGTTAGGGTTAGGGTGAGGTTTAGGGTTAGGGTTAGGGTTAGGGTGAGTTAGTTTTAGGTTTAGGGTTATGATGAGGGTGAGGTTTAGAGTGAGGGTGAGGGCTAGGTTTTGGGTTAGGGTGAGGTGTAGGTTTAGTGTGAGGGTTATGGTTAGGGTTAGATTTAGGGTGAAGTTTAGGGTAATGTTTAGGGTGAGGGTTATGGTGAGAGTGAGGGTTAGGGTTAGGGGTTGGGTTATGCTTACGGTTAGGGTGAGGCTGAGAGTTAGGTTTAGGGTTAGGGTGAGGGTGAGTGTGAGCGTTAGGGTTAGGATTAGGGTGAGGGATAGGTTTAGGGTGAGGGTTAGGTGTAGGGTGAGGGTGAGGGTGTGGGTGAGGTTGAGTGTTAGGGTTAGTTATAGAGTTAGGGTTAGGGTTAGGCTGAAGGTGAGGGTGAGAGTGAGGGTGAGGGTTACGGTTAGGTTGAGGGTTAGGGTTAGTCTGAGGGTTTGGTTGAGTGTGAAATTTAGGCTTAGGGTTAGGATAAAATTGAGGGCTTGGGTGATGTTGAGGGTTAGGGTTAGCATTAGGTTTAGGGTGAGTGTTAGGGTTAGGGTTAGGGTGAGGGTTAGTGTGAGTGGTATCGCTAGGGTTAGGGTGAGAGCTAGGTTTAGTGTGAGGGTTAGGGTTAGGGTTAGAGTTAGGGTGAGGGTAATTGTTAGGGTGAGGTTTAGGGTGAGAGTGAGGGTTAGGGTTATCGTGAGTGTTAAGGTGATGGTGAGGGTAAGGGTGAGGTTGAGGGTGAGGTTAATGTGAGCGTGAGGGTTAGGGTTAGGGTTAGGGTTATAGTTAGGATGAGGGTGAGGGTGTGGTTTAGGGTTAAGATTAGGATTATGGTTGGAGTTAGACAGGTTGAGCTTGAACCTGAGGGTTAGGGTTAGGGTGAGGGTTAGGGTTAGCGTTAGGGTTAGGGTGAGGATTAGGGTTAGAGTTAGGGTTAGCTTTAGTGTGAGGGGTAGGTTTAGGGTAAGGGTGAGGGTTAGGGTTAGTGTGCGGATTAGCATTAGGTTTAGGGTGAGGGTAAGGGTTAGGGTGAGGGTTTGGGTGAAGGTGAGGATTACTGGTAGGGGTAGGGTTAGGGTGAGGTTTAGGTTGAGGGTTATAATTTGGGTTAGGGTTACCGTGAGGGTTAGCGTGAGGGTTAGGGTTAGGTTTAGGGTTAGGGTGAGGTTTAGGATAACGGTAAGGTTTAGGATGATGGTTAGGGTGAGGGTGAGGGTCCGTGTTACAGTTAGTTTTAGGTTTAGGGTGAGGGACAGATTGAGAGTTAGGGTTGGGTTAGGTTGAGAGTTAAATTTAGGGTGAGAGTTAGGGTTAAGGTTTCAGGTAGGGTGAGGGTGAGGGTGAGGGTTAGGGTTAGGGTGAGGGTTAGAGTTAGTGTGAGGATTAGGTTGAAGGTGAGGGTTAGGGTGAGGGTGAGGATTAGTATGAGGGTTAAGATTAGGTGTAGGGTGAGGGTTAAGGTTAGGGTGATGTTTAGGGTAAGGGTGAGGGTTGGGTGAGGGTTCGGGTTCGGGTTCGGGTTCGGGTTAAGTTGTGGGTGAGGGTTAGGTTTAGGGTGAGGGTTTGGTGCCAGTGAGGATTAGTGTGAGGTTGAGGGTTAGGGTTTGGTTTAAGGTGACGGTTAGGGTGAGGGTTAGGGTTAGGGTGAGGGTTACAGTGAGTTGTAGGGTTAGGGTTATAGTGAGGGTTAGGGTTATTGTGAGGGTTAGGGTTAGATTTAGGGTTAGG
Organism: Dipodomys merriami; assembly: GCF_024711535.1. Lineage (NCBI taxonomy): Eukaryota > Metazoa > Chordata > Mammalia > Rodentia > Heteromyidae > Dipodomys > Dipodomys merriami. The sequence goes on along the minus strand of NW_027206276.1, from coordinate 156,825 downwards.
GTTAGTGTGAGGATAATGGTTAGGGTGAGGGTGACGGTTAAGGTTAGCATTAGATTTAGGGTGAGGTTACGGTTAGGGTGAGTGTGAGGGTTAGGATTAGGGATATGGTGAGGGTTAGGTTTAGGCTAAGGTTTAGAGTTTGGGTTAGGGTTAAGGTGAGGGTGAGGCTGAGGGTTAGGATTAGGTTTAGGCTTAGGTTGAGGGTGATGGTGAGGCTTAGGTTTAGGATTAGAGTTAGGTTTAGGGTTATGCTTAGGTTGAATTTGAGGGTAAGGGTGAGTTTTAGAGTGAGGGTGAGGGTGAGGGTTAGGGTGAGGTTTAGTGTTAGTGTGAAGTTTAGGGTGAGGTTGAGGTTTAGGGTGAGGGTGAGGGTTCGCGTGAGGGTGAAGGTAAGGGTGTGTGTGAGGGTTAGGGTTAGGATGACGGTTAGGGTGACGGTGAGGGTTAGTGTAAGTGTTAGGTTTAGGGTTAGGTTTAGCGTTCCAGTGAGGGTTATGGTTAGGTTTATCGTTAGGGTGAGGGTGAGGATTAGGGTTAGGATGAGGGTTACGTTTAGGGTTAGGGTGAGTGTTAGAGTGAGGGTTAGGGGTAGAGTTATGGTGAGAGAAAGGATTAGGGTGAGGGTGAGAGTGAGGGTTAGGGTTAGCGTTCGCCTGGGGGCTAGGGTTGGGTGAGGGTGAGGGTTAGGGTGAGGGTTAGGTTTAGGGTTAGGTTTAGGTTAAGTGTGAGGGTTAGGGTTAGGTTTAGCGTTAGATTTAGGGTGAGGGTAAGGGTTAGGGTGAGGTTTAGGTTGAGGGTGAGGTGTAGGGTTAGCGTTAGTGTTAGGGCGAGGGTTAAGGTGAAGGTTAGGGTTTGGGTTAGGGTGAGGTTGACGGTGAGGGTTAGTGTTAGGGTTAGGGTGAGGTTTAGGGATGGGGTGAGGGTTAGGGTTATGGTTATGGTGAGGTTTAGGTTTAGGATTAGTGTGAGGGTGAGGGTTAGGGTTAGGGTGAGGGTGAGGGTTAGGTTGAGGGTTAGGGTGAGGGTGAGTGTTAGGTTTAGCATAAGGTATATGGTGAGTGTGAGTGTAAGAGGTGAGGGTGAGGGTAAGAGTTAGCTTTAAGGTTATTCCGAGGCTGAGGGTGAGGCTGAGGATTAGGGTTAGGGTGAGGGTTAGGGTGAGGTTTAGTGTGAGGTGTATGTTGAGGGTCAGGGTGAGGGTTAGGGTTAGGCTGAGGTTTATGGTTAGCATTAGGGTTAGGGTGTGTGTTAGGTTTAGGGATAGGGTTAGGATGAGGGTTAGGGTTAGGGTTAGGTCAGGGTTAGGTTTAGTGTGAGGGTTATGGTTAGGGTTAGCGTTAGGGGGAGGGTGAGGGTAAGGTTTGGCATGAGTGTTAGGGTGGGTGTGAGGTTTAGGGTTAGGGTTAGGATTAGGCTTACGGTTAGGGTGAGGCTGAGGGTTAGGTTTAGGCTGAAGGATAGGGTGACAGTGAGTGTTAGCGTGAGGGTGGGGGTTAGGTTTAGGGTTAGGGTGAGGGTTAGGTTTAGGGTGTGTGTTAGGTTGAGGGCTAGGTTTAGGGTTATGGTGAGGTTTAGAGTTAGTTTGAGGGTTAGAGTTAGAATTAGGCTTAGGTTGAGGTTGAAGGTAAGGGTCAGGTTAGGGTTAGGGTGAGGGTTAAGGTTAGGTTTACGGTGAGGGGTGAGGGTTAGGATTAGGGTTACGGTTAATATTATGGTTAGGTGGAGGGCTTGCATGAAGGCGAGGGTTAGGGTGTGGGTGAGTGTGAGGGTGAGGGTTTAGTTAGGTAAGGGTTAGGTAGTTTGGTTAGGGTTAGGGATAGGGTGAGGTTTAGGGTGAAGTTGAGGGTTAGGGTGAGGGTGAGGGTTAGGGTGAAGGTTAGGATTAGGGTTAGGGTGAGGGTTAAGGTTACGGTGATGTTTAGGGTGAGGGTCAGGGTTGGGTGAGGGTGAGGGTTCGGGTTAGGGTTCGGGTTAGGGTGTGGGTGAGGGTAAGGTTTAGGGTGAGGGTTAGGGTGAAAGTGAAGATTAGTGTGAGGTTGAGGGTTAAGGATAGGGTTAGGGTGAGGGTTAGGGTGAGGGTTAGGGTTAGGGTGAGTTGTGGGTTTAGGGTTATGGTTAGGGTTAGGGTTATTGTGAGGGTTAGGGTTAGAATTAGGGTTAGGGTTAGTGTGAGGCTAATGGTTAGGTGAGGGTTAGGATGAGGGTGAGGGTTAGGGTTAGTATTAGGTTTAGGGTGAGGGTTAGGGTTATAGTTAGGGTTAGGTTAGGGTGAGGTGGAGGGTTAAGGTGAGGGTGAAGGGTTAGGATGAGGTTTAGGGTTAGGCTGAGGGTTAGGGTTAGAATTAGGGTTAAGGTGAGGTCTAGGGTTAGGGTGAGGGTTAGGGTTAGGGTGATGGTGAGGTTTAGGGTTAGGGTTACTGTTAGTGTGAGGGTTAGGGTTAGGTCTAGGATGAGGGATAGGTTTAGGGTTAGGTTTAGGGTTAGTGTGAGGGTAAGGATTAGGGTGAGGGTTAGGGTGAGGTTGAGGGTCTGGGTCAGGGTTAGTGTTAGGGTTAGGTTTAGGGTGAGGGTGAAGTTGAGGGTTAGGGTTAGGGTTAGGTTGAGGGTTAGGTTTGGGGTAAGGGCTTGTGTGAGGGCGAGGGTTAAGGTGAGGGTGAGGGTGAGGTTGAGGGTTATGGTCAGGATTAGGGTTAGGGTGAAGGCTTTCATGAGGTCGAGGATTAGGGTGAGGCTGAGGGTGAGGCTGAGGGTTTTGGTAGGTAAATGTTAGGGTTAGGGATAGGGTGAGGATTAGCGTGAAGTTGAGGATTAGGGTGAGGGTGAGGGTTAGGGTGAGGGTGAAGGTTAGGGTGAGGGTGATGGTTAGGGTGAGGGTTAGGGTGAGGGCTAGCTTGAGGGTTAGGGTTAGGGTTAGGGTGAAGATTAGGGTGAAGGTTAGGTTGAGGTTGATGGTTAGGGTTAGTGTGAGCATAAGGATTAGTGTGAGGGTTAGGGTTAGGATTAGGTTTAGGGTGAGTTCTAGGGTGAGTGTTAGGGTTAGGTTTAGGGTTAGTGTGAGGGTTAGAGTGAGGGGTAGGTGTAGGATTAGGGTAAGTGTAAGGGTTAGGTTGTGGGTTAGGGTGAGCGTGAGGATTATGGTGAGTGTGAGTGTTGTGGTGATTGTTAGTGTGAGGGTTAGGGTCAGGGTTAGGGTAATGTATAAGGTGAGGCTGACGGTTAGGGTTAGGGTTAGGGTGAGCGTTAGTGTGAGGGTGAGGGTTAGTGTTAGGATTAAGGTTAGGGTTCGGGTAAGGCTGAGGGTGAGTGTTTGGGTGAGGGTGAGGGTTATGGGTAGGATTAGGATTAGGGTGAGGGCTTGCGTGTGGGCCAGGGTTAGGGTGAGGGTGAGGGTGAGGGTTTCGGTAGGTAAGTGTTAGGTTTAGGGATAGGGTGAGGATTAGGGTCATGTTGAAGGTTAGGGTGAGGGTGAGGGTTAGGGTGAGGCTTAGGAATAGGGTTAGGGTGAGGGTTAAGTTTGGGGTGATGTTTAGGTTGAGGGTGAGGGTTGGGTGAGGGTGAGGGTGAAAGTTAGGTGGTGGGTGAGGGTTAGGTTTAGGGTGAGGGTTAGGGTGATAGTGAGTGTTAGGGCGAGGGTGGGGGCTAGGTTTAGGGTTAGGGTGATGGTTAGTGTTAGGGTGAGTGTTAGGGTGAGCGGTAGGTTTAGGGTTATGGTGTGTGTTAGGGTTAGTGTGATGGTTAAGGTTAGAGTTAGGGTTAGGTTTAGTGTGAGGATAAGGGTTAGGGTGATGGTTAGGGTGAGGGTGAGGGTTAGGGTTAGCGTTAGGTTTAGGGTGAGGGTGAGGGTAACCGTAACGGTTAGGGTTAGGGTTAGGGTGAGCTTGAGGGTTACGATTAGGGTTAGGGTGAGGCTTAGGTTTAGGCTAAGGTTTAGGGTTAGGTTTAGGGTTTATGTGAGGATGAGGCTGAGTTTTAGGATTAGGGTTAGGGTTAGGGTGAGGGTTAGAGTGAGAGGTAGGTTTAGGTTTAGTGTGAGGGTTAGGTTTTGGTTTACTGTGAGGGTTAGGGTCAGGGTTAGTGTTTGGGTTCAGGGTAAGTTCAAGGTTAGGGTTTGGGTTCGAGTTAGGGTTAGTGTGAGAGTTAGGGTCAGGGTTAGGGGTAGGGTTAGGTTAAGGATAATAGTTAGTGTGAGGGTTATGGTGAGGGTGAGGGTTAGAGTTAGGGTGAGGGTAAGTGTTAGGATTAGGGGTTGGGTGAGGGCTAGCGTGAGGGTGAGGGTAAGCGTTAGCGTTAATGTTAGGGTTAGGGTGAGGCTTAGGGTCAGGGTTATTGTTAGGGTTCGGTGTAAGTGTAAGGTTAGGGTTCGGGTTCGAGTTAGGGTTAGTGTGAGAGTTAAGGTCAGGGTTAGGGGTAGGGTTAGGTTGAGGATAATAGTTAGTGTGAGGGTTATGGTGAGGGTGAGGGTTAGAGTTAGGGTGAGGGTAACTGTTAGGATTAGGGGTTGGGTGAGGGCTAGCGTGAGGGTGAGGGTAAGCGTTAGCGTTAATGTTAGGGTTAGGGTGAGGCTTAGGTTTAGGGTTAGGGTGAGGGATAGGTTTATTGTGAGGTTTATGGGTAGAGTTAGGGTTAGGGTTTGGGTGAGGGTAACGGTTAGAGTGAGGGTGAGTGTTATGTTTAGGGGTAGTGTGAGGGCCAGGGTCAGGGTGAGGGTTAGGGTTAGGGTTAGGGTGAGGGTTAGGGTTAGGGTTAGGGTGAGGGTTAGGTTTAGGGTTAGGGTGAGGGTTAGTGTTAGGTTTAGGATGAGGGTTAGAATGAGGGGTAGGGATAGTGTTAGGGTGAGGTTTAGGGTTAGTGTGAGGGTTAGGGTAAGATTTAGGGTTATGGTGATGATTAGGGTGAGTGTTAAGGTTAGGGTTACGGTTAGGGTGAGCATTAGGTTGAGGATTAGGGTTAGGCTTAGGGTTTGGATGAGGGTTAGGGTGAGGCTAAGGCTTAGGGTGAGTGTTAGGGTGAGGCTAAGGGTTAGAGTGAGATTTATGGTGAGGGTATGTTTAGAGTGAGGGTGAGGGCTAGGTTTAGTGTGATGGTTAGGGTTAGGGTTAGTGTTAGTGTTATGGTGAGGGTAAGGGTTAGGGTGAGGGATAGGGTGAGAGTGAGGATTAGGGTTAGCCTTAGGGTGAGTGTGAGGATAAGGGTGAGTGTTAGGGTCAGGGTTAGGTTTAGGATGAGGGTGAGTGTTAGGTTGAGGGTTAGGGTTAGGGTTAGGGTGAGAGTGATTGTTAGCGTTATCGTGAGTGTTAGGGTGAGATTAGCATGAGGGTTAGTGTTAGGGTTAGGTTTCGGGTTATGCTTAGGGTGCAGGTAAGCTGGAGGGTAAGGGTTAGGGTTAGGTTTAGGGTTAGGATGAGGTTTAGGGTGAGGGTGAGGGTTAGGATTAGGGTTAGGGTGAGGGTTAGTGTTAGGGTTAGGGTTAGAATAAGGGTTACGGTGAGGATGAGGTTTAAGTTTAGAGTTAGGGTCAGGGTGAAGCTGAGGTTGAGGGTTAGGTTTTGGGTTAGTGTTAGAGTTAGGGTTAGGGTGAGGGTTAGAGTTAGGGTGAGGCTGAGGGTGAAGGTGACGGTTAGGCTTAGGGTTAGGAATAGGATTAGGGTAAGGGTTAGGGTGAGTGTGAGGGATAGGGCTAGGGTTAGGCTTAGGCTTAGTGTTTGGCTGAGAGTGAGGGTGTGGGTGAGGGTATGGGTGAGGTTGAGGGTTAGGGTTAGGATTAGGGTGAGTTTTAGGGTTCAGTTAAGTTTAGGGTTAGGGTGAGGGTTAGGATTAAGATTAGTGTTAGGGTGAGTGCTGGGGTTAGGGTAAGGTTTAGGGTTAGTGTTAGGGTAAGGTTTAGGTTTAGGGTTTGGGTTAGGGTTAGGATGAGGGTTAGGGTTAAGATTATAGTTTGGGTGAGGGTGAGTGCTAGAATTAGGGTTAGGGTTAGGGTTAGGATTAGGTTTAGGTATAGGATTAGTGTTATTGTTATGGTTAGTGTAAGAGTTATGGTGAGGGTGAGGGGGAGGGTGAGGGTTAGGGTTAGGTTTCGGTTGAGGTTTAGGGTTAGGGTTAGAATTAGAGTTAGGGTGATGGTGAGGTTTAGGGTTAGATTTAGGTTTAGTTGGAGGGTTAGGTCGAAAGTTAATATTAGGGTTAGTATTAGGGTTAAGGTTAAGGTGAGGTTTAGGTTGAGGTTTAGAGTTAGGGTTAGGGTTAGGTTTAGGATTAGGGTTAGAGGGAGGGTGAGTGAGAGGGTTAGGGTTAGGGTTAGGATTAGGCTTAGGTTTAGGCTGAGGGTGAGGGTGGCGTTGAGGATTAGGGCTAGGGTGATCGTTAGGTTTAGGTTTAGGTTGAGGGTTAGGATGAGGTTTAGTGTTAGGATTAGGGTTAGAGTGAGGGCTAGGGTGAGGGTGAGGGTTAGGTGAAGGGTTAGGCTTAGGGTTAGGGTTAGGCTGAGCATGAGGTTGAGGGTGAGGTTTAGGGTTAGGGATAGGTTGAGGTTTAGTGTTTGGGTTAGCGTTAGAATTAGGGTTCGGGTGAATGTGAGGTTTAGGGGTAGGTTTAGGGTCAGGGTGAGGAGTAGGGTTAGGGTGAGGATTAGGGTGGGGGTGACGGTAAGGGTAAAGTTGAGGGTTAGGCTGTGAGTGAGCGTTATGGTAAGGGTGAGGGTTAGGTTTAGGGTGAGGGTTAGGGTTAGGGTTAGGGTGAGGGTGAGAGTTAGTTTGAGGATTAGTGTTAGGGTTAGTGTGAGGTTTAGGGTGAGGATTAAGATTAGCTTTAGGGTTAGGGTTAGGATTGTTGTTAGGGTTAGGCTTAAGATGAGGGTTAGTGTAAGGGTGAGGTTTAGGGTTAGTGTTAGGATTAAGATTAGGGTTAGGGTTAGAGTGAGTGTGAGGGTTAGGGTTAGGCTTAGTGTTAGGCTGAAGGTGAGGTTGAGGGTGAGGGTTATGGTTTGGGTGAGTGTTAGGGTTAGGGTGAGTGTGTGAGTTAGGGTTGGGGGTAATTGATGGTTAGGGTGAAGTTTAGGGTAATGTTTACAGTGAAGGTGAGGGTTAGGATTAGTTTGAGGGTTACAGTTAGGGTTAGGGTTAGTGTTAGTGTGAGGGTGAGCGTGAGGGTTAGGGATAGTGTTAGGGTGAGGGTTAGGATGAGGGTTAGCGTTAGGATTAGGGTTAGGGTGAGGGCTAAGGTCTGGGTGAGGTTTAGGATTAGGGTTAGGTTGAGGTTTAGGGTGAGGGTGAGGCTGAGCGTTAGGGTTAGGGTGAGAATTAGGGGAAGCGTTAGCATGAGAGTTAGGGATTGGGTTAAATTTAGTGTTAGGGTGAGGGTTAGGGTTACGGTTAGGGTGAGTGTGAGGTGGAATGTTAGGTTTAGGGTTAGTGTGGGAGTTAGGTTTAGGATTAGGTTTAGGGTGAAGGCTGGGGTGAGGATTAGGGTGAGGGTAAGGGATAGGTTTAGGTTTAGGATTTGGATTACAGTGAGGTTGAGTGTGAGGGTTAGGGTTAGGGTTAGGGTTAGGCTTAGGCTTAGGGATAGGGTGAGAGTTAGTGTTAGGGTTTGGGTTAGTGTGAGGGTGAGGCTGAGGATTAAGGTTTGGTTTAGGGTTTGGTTTAGGGTTAGGGTTAGTGTTAGTGTTAGAGTTAGGGTTAGGTTACCTTGAGGTTTAGGGTTAGGGGTAGGCTTAGTGTTAGGATGAAGGTGAGGGTGGGGATGAGGATTAGGTTTAGGTTTAGGGTTAGGGTTATTGTTAGTGTTATGGTTAGGATTAAGTTTGCGGTGAGGGTTAGGGTTATGGTTAGGTTTAGGATTAGGGTTAGGGTTAGTGTTATTTTTAGGGTTAGGGTTAGAGTTACAGTGAGGTTGACGTTGAGGATGAGGGTTAGGTTTAGGGTGAGGTTTAGGGTTAGAGTTAGGGTTAGGGTTAGGGTGAGGGTGAGGTTTAGGGTTAGAGTTAGGGTTAGGGGGAGGGTTAGGGGGAGGTTTAGGGTTAGTGTTATTATCAATGTTAGGGTGAGGGTGAGGGTTAGGTTGAGGTTTAGGGGTAGGGTTAGGGTTAGGATTAGGTATAGGTTGTGCATGAGTATGAGGGTTAGCGTGAGGGTTAGGCTTAGGCTTAGGGTTAGGCTGAGGGTGAGGGTGGGGGTGAGGATTAGGGTTAGGGTGATGTTTAGGCTTAGGGTTTGTGTTATTGTTAGGGTTACGGTTTGAGTTACGGTGATGTGAGAGTGCGGGTGAGGGTTAGGGTTAGGGTTAGGGTGGGGTTTAGAGTTAGGGTTAGGGTTAGGGTTAGGGTGAGGGTGAGGTTTAGGGTTAGATATAGGGTTAGGGTTAGTGTTAGGGTTAGGGTGAGGTTGTGGTTTATGGTTAGATATATGGTTAGGGTTAGGGTTAGGATTAGGGTTAGTGATAGAGTTTCGGTTAGGGTGAGGTTTAGGGTTAGGTTTAAGTTTAGGGTTAGAGTTACAGTGAGGGTGAGTTTTAGGGTTAGGGTTAAGTTGAGAGTTAGGATGAGGTTTAGGGTTAGGGTTAGGGTTAGAATTACAGTGACGGGGAGGGTGCAGGTGAGTGTGAGCTTTAGGGTTAGAGTTAGGGTTAGGCTGAGTGTTAGGTTTAGGGTTATTGTTAGAGTTAGGGTTATGGTGAGTGTTAGGGTGAGGGTGAGGGTAAGGGTTAGTGTTAGGATTAGGATTAGCGTAAGGGTTAGGGTGAGTGTGAGGGTTAGGGTTAGAGTTAGGCGTAGGGTTTGGGTGAGCATGAGGTTGAGTGTGAGGGTTAAGGTTATGGATAGGGTGAGTTTTAGAGTTAAGGTTAGGGTTAGAGTTAGGGTTCGGTTGAGGGTGAGGTTTAGGTGTAGGGTAAGGGTCAGGGTGAGTTTTAGGGTTAGGTTTAGGGAGAGGATTTGATTGAGAATTAGTGTTAGGGTACTGTGTGGTTTAGGGTGAGGAAGAGGGTTAGGGTTAGGTTGATTTTTAGGGTTAGGGTTAGGGTGAGATTTAGGGTTAGAGTGAGGGTTAGGATGAGGGTTACAGTTAGGATTAGGGGTAGGGTAACGGCTAGGGTGAGGGTGAGATTTAGGGTTAGGTTTAGGGTTAGGTTTAGGGTAAGGGTTAGGGTGAGGGTGAGGTTTAGGGTTAGAGTTAGGGTTAGGGTGAGTCGGAGGGTGAGGGTTTGGGTTAAGGTTAGTGTTAGAGTTAGGGTTACAGTGAGCGTTAGGGTGAGGGTGAGGGTAAGGCTTAGTGTTAGGATTAGAATTAGGGTAAGGGTTAGGGTTAGTGTGAGGGTTAGGGTTACTTTTAGGGTTAGGCTCAGGGTGAGGGTGAGGGTGAAGGTTATGGTTAGGGTGAGAGTTAGGTGTAGGTTTAGGGTGAGATTTAGGGTTCGGGATAAGTTGAGGGTTCGGGTGAGGGTTAGGGTTAGGGTTACAGTGAGTTTGAGGTTTAGGGTTAGGTTGAGGGTTAGGGTTAGGCTTAGGATTATGGTGAGGGTTAGAGTTAGGTTATGGTGAGGGTTAGGATGAGGATTAGGGTTAGGATTAAGGTTCGGGTGAGGTCTAGGTTGAGGGTGCTTGTTAGGGTTATTGTTTGCGTGAGGTTTAGGGTTAGGGTTAGGGTTAGGGTGAGGGTTAGGATTTGGGTTAGGTTCACAGTGAGGGTAAGGGTTAGGGTTATGGTGACGGTTAGGGTAAGGATTTGGGTAACTGTGAAGGTGAGTTTTAGGATTAAATTTAGGGTTAGGGGGAGGTTTAGCCTTTGGATTATGCTGAGGGTGAGAGTGGGGGTAAGGATTAGGGTTAGGGTGATGGTTAGGGTCAAGGTTAGGATGAGGGTTAGGATGAGGGTTAGGGATAGAATTAGGGGTAGGGTAAGGGCTAGGGTGAGGGTGAGGGATAGGGTAAGGGTTAGGCTTAGGCTTAGGTTTAAGCTGAGCATGAGGTTGAGGGTGAGGGTTAGGGTGAGGGATAGGGTGAGGTTTAGTGTTAGGGTTAGGTTTAGAGGTAGGGTGATGGGGAGGGTGAGGTTTAGGGGTAGTGTTAGGGTCAGGGGGAAGGATAGGGGTAAGGTGAAGTTAGGATACGGGTGACAGTAAGGGTAAAGATGAGGGTTAGGCTGAAAGTGAGGGTTATGGTAAGGGTGAGGGTCAGGTTTAGGTTGAGAGTTTGGGTTAATGTTAGGGTGAGGGTGAGGGTTAGTTTGAGGATTTGTGTTAGGGTTAGTGTGAGGTTTAGGGTGAGGATGAGGGTTAGGGTTAGGGTGAGGGTTAGATTGAGGATTAGTGTTAGGGTTAGTGTTAGGTTTTGTGTGAGGATTAGGATTAGGGTAAGGGTTAGGGTTAGAATTAATGTTAGGGTTAGGCTTAAGGTGAGGGTTAGCGCGAGGGTGAGGTTTAGGGTTAGTTTTAGGATTAGGATTAGGGTTAGGGTGAGGGTGAGTGTGAGGGTTAGGGTTAGGGTTAGGGTTAGGCTTAGTGTTAGGCTGAAAGTGAGGGTGCAGGAGGAGGGTTAGGGTTAGGGTGAGGGTTAGGGTTAGGGTTAGGGTGAGAGTTCGGGTACGGGTTAAGTTTAGGGTTCGGGTGAGGTTTAGGGTTAGGGTTACAGTGAGGGTGAGGGTTAGGGTTAGGTTGAGGGTTAGGATTAGGGTTAGGGTGAGTGCTAGGATGAAGGTGAGGTTTGGATTAGGGTTAGGGTGAGGATTAGGGTTAGGTTTAGGTTTAGGGTTAGGGTGAGGGTGAGGTTTACTGTTAGAGTTAGGGTTAGGGTTACCGTTAAGTTGAGGGTGAGGGTTATGGTTATGGTTAGGGTGAGGTTTAGTGTTAGGTTTAGGGTTAGAGTTAGGGTTATGGTGAGGATGAGGTTTAGGGTTAGAGTTAGGGTAACGGTGAGGCTGAGGTCGAGGTTTAGGTTTAGTGTTAGTGTTAGATTTAGGGTTAGGGTGAGGGTTATGGTAAGGGTGAGGGTGATGGTGAGGCTTAGGCTTAGGGTTAGGATTAGGATTAGGGTTTCGGTTAGGGTATCGGTTAGGGTTAGGGTTAGAGTTAGGGTAAGGGTAAGGTTTAGGATGAGTATTAGGGTTAGGTTTACGGTGAGTGTGAGGGTTAGATTTAGTGTTAGGGTTAGGCTTAATGTTAACCTCAGGGAGAGGGTGAGGGTGAGGTTTAGGGTTAGGGTGAGGGTTAGGGTTAGGGTTATGCCTAGTTTTAGGATGAAACTTAATTTTAGGATTAGGGTTAGGGTGAGGGCTAGGGTGAGGGTGCTGTTTAGGGTTAGGATTAGGGTGAGGTTTAGGATTAGGTTAGGGTTAGGTTTAGGGTGAGGTTTAGGGTTAGAGTGAGGCTGAGCATGAGGGTTAGGGTTAGTGTTAGATTTAGGGTTAGGGTGAGGGTGAGAGTTAGTGTTAGTGTTGGGTTAGGCTTAGGTTTAAGCTGAGGGTATGGGTGAGGATTAGTGTTAGTGTGAGAGTTAAGTTAAGATTAGGGTTAGGGTGAGGGTTAGGGTTAGGGTGAGGTTTAGGATGAGGATTAGGGTTAGGATTTTGGTTAGGGTGAGGGCTAGGGTGAGGGAGAGGGGAAGGGTTAGTGATAGGGTGAGTTTTAGGGTTATGGTTAGGGTTAGGGTGAGAGTTAGGATGAGGGATAGGGTTATAGTAATGGTGAGGGTTAGGGATAGGGTGACGGTTAGGATTAGGATTAGGGTTAGGGTGAGGGTTAGTGTGAGGGTGAGGTTTAGGCTTAGGTTTAGGATTAGGATTAGGGTAAGGTAAGGGTGAGAGTGAGGGTTAGAATTAGGGTGAGGTTTAGTGTTAGGGTTATGGGGAGGGTTAGGATGAGGGTTAGGGTTAGGATTAGGGTTAGGGTGAAGTCTAAGGTGAGGGTGATGTTTAGGGTTAGGGTTAGGGTGAGGTTTACAGTTTGGGTTAGGGTTAGGGTTAGGGTGAGTGTGAGGTTTAGGGTTACACTTAGGCTTAAGATGAGGCTGAGCGTGAAGGATAGGATTAGGTTTAGGATTAGGATTTGGTTAAGGGTTTGGGTGAGTGTGAGAGTTAAGGTTAGGGTTAGGCGTTATGCTAAGCGTTACACTGAGGGTGAGGGAGAGGGTGAGGTTTAGGGTTAGGGTGAGGGTTAGGGTTAGGGTTAGGGTGAGAGTTAGGGTTCAGGTTAAGTTTAGGGTTAGGGTGAGTGTTAGGGTTAGGGTTACATTGAGGGTGAGGGTTAGGGTTAGGTTGTGGCTTAGAGTTAGGTTAGGGTTAGGGGGAGGTTTAGGGTTAGAGTTAAGGTGAGGGTTAGGATGAGGATTAGGGTTATGATTAGGGTTAGGGTGAGGGCTATGGTGAGGGTGAGGTTTAGGGTTAGTGTTAGGGTGAGGTTTAGGGTTAGAGTTAAGTTTAGGGTGATGGTTAGGGTGATGGTTAGGGTTAGGTTGAGGGTTAGGGTTAGCGTTAGGGTTAGGGTTAGGGTTAGGCTGAGGGTGAGTGTGGGGATGGGGGTGAGGATTAGGTTTAGGTTTAGGATTTGGGTTATTGTTAGTGTTATGGTTAGTGTAAAGTTTGCGGTGAGGTTGAGGCTGATGTTGAGGGTTATGTTAGGCTTCGGGCTATGTTTAGGGTTAGTGTTTTTGTTAGGTTTAGGGTTAGAGTTATGGTGAGGTTGAGTGTGAGGGTGAGGGTTAGGGTTAGGGTGAAGTTTAGGGTTAGGGTTAGGGTTAGGGTTAGTGTGAGTGTGAGGTTTAGGATTAGAGTTAGGGTTAGGGTGAGTCTGAGGGTGAGGGTTAGGGTTAGTGTTAGTTTTAGAGTTAGGATTACAGTGAGGGTTAGGATGAGGGTGAGGGTAAGGCATAGTGTTAGGATTAAGATGAGGGTAAGGGTTAGGGTGAGTGTGATGGTTAGTGTTAGGTTTAGGGTTAGGCTTAGGGTGAGTGTGAGGGTGAGGATTAGGGTTCGGGTGATAGTTAGGTGTAGGGTTAGGGTGAGAGTTAGGGTTCAGGATAAGTTTAGGGTTTGGGTGAGGGTAGGGTTTGGATTACAGTGAGGGTGATGTTTAGGGTTAGGTTGAGGGTCAGAGTTAGGCTTAGGATTAGGGTGAGGGTTAGTGTTAGGTTTAAGGTCAGGGTTAAGTTGAGGATTAGAGTTAGGATTAAGGTTCGGGTGATGTCTAGAGTGAGGGTGAGGCTTAGTGTTAGTGTTTGGGTGAGGTTTAGGATTAGGATTAGGGTTAGGGTGAGGGTTAGGATATGGGTTAGGGTCACATTGTGGGTGAGGGTTAGGGTTAGGGTGAGGGTTTGGGTGTAGGATTTGGGTTATGGTGAAGGTGAGTTTTAGGATTAAATTTAGGGTTAGGGGGAGGCTTAGGCTTAGGGTTAGGCTGAGTGTGAGGGTGGGGGTGAGGATTAGGGTTAGGATGATGGTTAGGTTTAGCGTTAGGGTGTGGGTTAGGATGAGGGTTATTGTTAGGATTAGGGTTAGGGTGAGGGCTAGGATGAGGGGGAGGGTTAGAGTAAGGGTTAGGCTTAGGCTTAGTTTTACAGTTGAGGGTGAGGGTTAGGGATAGGCTGATGGTTAGGTTTAAGGTTAGGGTTAGGGTTAGGATGAGGTTTATGGTTAGGGTGAGGATGATGGTAAGGGTAAAGGGGAGGTATAGGCTGAGGGTGAGGATTAAGGTAAGTGTGAGGGTTAGGATTAGGTTTAGGGTTAAGATTAGGATTTGGGTGAGGGTTTGATGGAGCATTAGCGTTAGGGTTAGGGTTAGTGTGAGGTTTCGGGTGAAGATGAGGGTTAGGGTTAGGGTGAAGGTGAGGGTTAGAATTAGGGTTAGGGTGAAGGCTAGGGTGAGGGTGAGGGTTAGAGTTAGGGTTAGGGTTAGGGTGAATTTTAGGATTAGCGTGAGGGTTAGGGTTAGTGTAAAGTTTACTGTTAGGGTTAGGGTTAGTGTTAGGGGAGGGTAAGTGTTACGGTGAGGGTTAATGTTAGGTTGATGGTTAGGTTTAGGGTGAGGTTTAGGGTTAGTTTTAGGGTTATTGTTAGGTTTGGGTTAGGCTTACGGTTACGGTGAGGGTGAGGGTGCAGGTTAGGGTTAAGATTAGGATGAGGTTTAGTGTTAGGTTTTGGGTTAGTTTGAGGGTTAGGGGGAGGGTTAGGGTTACTGTACAGGTGAGGGTTAGCATTAGGTTGAGGGTTAGGGTTAGGATTAAGGTTAGGGTGAGGGTGAGGGTTAGGATTAGGGTAGGGTTAGGGTTAGTGTTAGGTTTAGACTTAGGATTAGTGTTATTGTTAGGGTTAGGTTTACATTATCAGTGAGGGTGAGGGTGAGTGTTAGGCTTACGCTTATGCTTAGGGATAGGCTGGGTGTGAGGATGAGGGTGAGGGTTAGAGAGGGGGATGGTTAGGTTGATGGTTAGGGTGAGGGTTAGGATGAGGTTTAGGGTTATGGTGAGGATTAGGGCGAGGAAGATTGTAAGAGGAAGGTATGGTTTAGGCTGTGGGTGAGGGTTAAGATAAGAGTGAGGGTTAGGGTTAAGTTTAGGGTTAGAGTAAGGGTTAGGGTTTGGGTTAGGGTGATGGTTAGATTGAGGATGAGGGTGAGGGTTAGAGTAAGGGTTAGGCTTAAGCTTAGTTTTACAGTTGAGGGTGAGGGTTAGGGATAGGGTGATGGTTAGGTTTAAGGTTAGTGTAGGGTTAGGATGAGGTTTATGGTTACGGTGAGGATGATGGTAAGGGTAAAGGTGTGGTTTAGGCTGAGAGTGAGGATTAAGGTAAGTGTGAGGGTTAGGATTAGGTTTAGGTTTAGGGGGTTAGGATTAGGTTCAGGGTTAGGATTAGGGTTAGGGTGAGGTTTAGGTTTAGGATTAGGCTAAGGGTGAGGGTCTGTGTGGGGTTGAGGATTAGGGTTAGGTTTAGGGTTAGGGTTATTTTTAGTGTCATGGTTAGGGTTAGTGTGAGGATGAGGGTTAGGGTTAGGATAAGGATTAGGGTTAGAAGTAGTGTTAGGTTGAGGGCTTGGTTGAGGGTGAATGTTAGTGTTAGGGTTAGGGTGAGGTTTACGATTAGGTTGAGGATTAGGGTTAGTTTAAGGGTTAGGGTTAGGTTTAGAGTTTGGGTTAAGGTTAGGGTTAGGGTTAGATTGAGTGTTAGGGTTAGGATTAGGTTAGGGTTAGTTTTAGGGTTAGGGTTAGGGTTAGGGTTATTGTTAGTTTTAGAGTTAGGATGAGGTTTAGGTTTAGGGTTAGGGTTAGAGTTAGGGAAATGGTGAGGGTGAGGTTTAGGGTTAGAGTTAGGGTTAGTGTTAGGGTGAGGCTTAGGGTTAGGCTTAGGCTTAGGCTTTCTCTTAGGCTTAGGCCCAGCATGTGGGTGAGGGTTAGGATTAGGTTTAGGGTGAGGGTTAAGGTTAGGGTTAGTGTGAGGGTTAGGATGAGTTTTAGGGTTAGGGTTAGGGTTAGGGTGAGGGCTAGGGGGATGGTCAGGGTGAGGGTTAGGGTTAGGGATAGGTTTAGGTTTAGTATTAGAGTTAGAGTGAGGGTGAGATGGTTAGGGTTATTGTTAGGGTTAGGCTTAGGGTTAGGGTGAGGTTTAGGGTTAGGGTTTGGTTAGGGTGAGTGTGAGGCTTAGGATTAGAGTTAGGTTTAGGGTTAGTGTTAGTGTTAGGGTTAGGGTTACAGTAAGGGATAGGGTTAGGGTTAGTGTTAGGCTTAGGGTTAGGCTGAGGGTTAGGGTGGAGGTGAGGATTAGGGTTATGGTTAGTGTTAGGGTTATTGTTAGTGTTATGGTTAGGGTTAAGTTTGCGCTGAGGGTGAGGCTGAGGGTGAGGTTTATGGTTATGGTTATGGTTATGGTTATGGTTAGGGTTAGTGTTATTGTTAGGGTTAGTTTTAGAGTTACGGTGAGGTTGAGGGTGAGGGTGAGGGTTAAGTTTAGGGTGAGGTTTAGGGTTAGGGTTAGGGTTAGGGTGAGGGTGAGGTTTAGGGTTAGAGTTAGGGTTAGGGTGAGGGTTAGGGTGAGGTTTAGGTTTAGGGTTAGTGTTAGGGTTAGGTTTAGGATTAGGCTGAGGGTGAGGGTCTGTGTGGGGTTGAGGATTAGGGTTAGGTTTAGGGTTAGGATTATTTTTAGTGTCATGGTTAGGGTTTAATTTGCGGTGATGGTGAGGCTGAGGGTGAGGGTTATGGTTATGGTTATGGTTAGGGTTAGGGGTATAGTTACGGTGAGCTTGAGGGTGAGGGTGAGGGTTAGGTTTAGGGTGAGGTTTAGGTTTTGGGTTATGGTTAGTGTTAGTGTTAGTGTGAGGGTGAGGTTTAGGGTTAGAGTTAGGGTTAGGGTGAGGGTTAGGTTGAGGGTTAGGATTAGGGTTAGTGTTAGGGTTAGGTTTAGATTGAGAATTAGGGGTCGGGTTTGGGTTATGGTTATGGTTAGGGTTAGGATTAGTGTTAGGGTGAGGGTGAGTGTGTGTGTTTGGGTTAGGTTTAGGGTTAGGTTTAGGGTTAGGCTGAGGGTAAGGTTGAGGGTGAGGGTTAGGGTTAGGATGAGAAATAGGGTTAGAGTTAGGGGGAGGATTAGGATGAGGGTTAGGGCTACCATTAGGGTTAAGTTATGGGCAAGGGTGAGGGTTAGGGGTAGAGTTAGGGTTAGGGTGAGGTTGAGGTTTACGGGTAGAGTTAGGGTTAGGGTGAGGGTTAGGGTTAGGGTGAGGGTTAGGGTGGGGGTGAGGGTAAGGATAAAGGTGAGGGTTAGCCTGAGAGTGAGGGTTACGGTAAGGGTGAGGGTTAGGGTTAGGGTGAGTGTTAAGTTTATGGTTAGGGTGAGGGTGAGGGTTAGTTTGACGATTATTGTAAGGTTTATTGTGAGGTTTAGGATGAGGAGGAGGATTAGCGTTATGGTGAGGGCTAGGGTGAGGTTGAGGGTTAGGGTTATTGTTAGAGTGAGGTTTAGTGTTAGGGTGATAGTTTTAGTGTGAGCGTTAGTGTTAGTGTTAGGGTTAGTGTTAGGGTGAGGGTAAATGTTAGGTTGAGGGTAAGGGTTAGAGTGAGGGTTATAGTTAGGGTGAGGGTTAAGGTTAGGGTTATTGTTAGGGTTTGGGTTACTGTTAAAGTGAGAGTGAGGGTGAGGTTGAGGTTTAGGGTTATGTTTAGGATGAGGTATAGGTTTAGGGTTAGGGTTAGAGTTCGGGTTAGGTTGAGGGTGAGGTTTAGGGTTAGAGTTAGGGATAGTGTTAGGGTTAGGGATAGGGTGAGGGTTAGTGTTAGGGTTAGGCTTAGGCTTAGGCTTAGGCTTAGGCTGAGCATGAGGGTGAGGGTTAGGGTTAGGGTTAAGGTGAGGGTTAGGATGAGGTTTAGGGTTAGGATTAGGTTTAGGTTGAGGGCTAGGTTGAGGGTTAGGGTGAGGGTTAGGTTTAGGGATAGGGTTAGATTAAGGATTTGGGTTACGGTGAGGGTGCGTGTGAGGGTTAGGGTTAGGGTTAGGGTTAGGCTTAGGGTTAAAGTGAGGGTTAATGTTAGGGTTTGGTTAGGGTGAGAGTCAGGCTGAGGATTAGGGTTAGGTTTAGGGTTCGGTTTAGTGTTTGGTTTAGGGTTAGGGTTAGTGTTAGGGTTAGGGTTAGGGTTATTGTAAGGGTTAGGGTTAGGGTTAGGGTTAGGTTTAGGCGGAGGGTGAGGGTGGGTGTGAGGATTAGGGTTAGGGTTAGGTTTATATTTAGGGTGAAGGTATGGTTTAGGGTTAGAGTTCGGTTTAATGCGAGGATTAGGGTGAGGTTTAGGGTTAGGGTTAGTGATAGGGTTAGGGTGAGGGTGACGGTTAGGTTGAGATTTAGGGATAGGTTTAGTTTTAGGATTAGGGTTAGGGTGCCATGAGTATGAGGATTAGGGTGAGGGTTAGGCTTAGGCTTAGGGTTAGGCAGAGGGTGAGTTTGGTTGTGAGGATTACGGTTAGGGTGATGGTTACAGTTAGGGTTAGTGTTTTTGTTAGGGTTAGGGTTGGAGTTACGGTGAGGGTTAGGGTTAGGGTAGGGTTTATGGTTAGGGTTATGTTTAGGGTGAGGGACAGGTTTACGGTTAGATATAGGTTTAGGGGGAGGGTTAGGGTGAGGGTTAGTGTTAGGGATAGTGTTAGGGTTAGGGTGAGTGTGAGGGTTAGTGTTAGGGTTAGGGTTAGGGTGATGTTTAGGGTTAGGATTTGGGTTAGAGTTAGAATAATGGTGAGGGTGAGGGTGAGGGTGCTGGTGAGTGTGAGGTTTAGGGTTAGGTTTAGGGTAAGGCTTAGGGTAAGCCTTAGATTTAGACTGACAGTGAGGGTGAGGGTGAGGTTAGGTTTAGGGTGAGTGTTAGGTTTAGGGTTATGTTGAGGGTTAGGATGAGGGTTAGGGTTAGGATTAGGGTTAGGGTGATGGTTAGGGTGCGGGTGAAGTTTTGGTTTAGGGTTAGGGTGAGGTTTAGGGTTAAGGTTAGGTTTAGGGTTAGGGTGAGGGTGAGGTTTAGGGTTGGACTTACGGTTAAGGTGAGGCTTAGGATGAGATTTAGGATTAGTGTTAGGATTAGGATTGGGGTAAGGTTTAGGGTTATTGTTAGTGTTAAGGTTAAGGTGAGGGTTAGGTTGAGGTTAAGGGTTAGGGTTAGGGTTGGGATTAGGGTTAGGGTGAGGGTGAGTGTGAGGGTTAGGGTTAGGCTTAGGCTTAGGCTTAGGCTTAGGCTGAGGGTGAGTGTGGGGGTGAGAATTAGGGTTAGGGTGATGGTTAGGCTCAAGGTTAGGGTGAGGGTTAGGATGCGGGTTAGGGATAGGATTAGGGTTAGAGTAAGGGCTAGGGTGAGGGTGAGGGTTAGGGTAAGGGTTAGGCTTAGGCTTAGGGTTAGGCTGAGCATGAGGTTGAGGGTGAGGGTTAGGGTTAGGGATAGGGTGAGGTTTAGTGTTAGGGTTAGGTTTAGAGGTAGGGTGAGGGTGAGGGGGAGGTTTAGGGGTAGTGTTAGGGTCAGGGTGAGGGGTAGGGTTAGGGTGAGGTTTAGGGTGCGGGTGACAGTAAGGGTAAAGATGAGGGTTAGGCTGAAAGTGAGGGTTATGGTAAGGGGGAGGGTTAGGTTTAGGGTAAGGGTTAAGGTTAATGTTAGGGTGAGGGTGAGGGTTAATTTGAGGATTAGTGTTAGGGTTAGTGTGAGGTTTATGGTGAGCATGAGGGTTATGGTTAGCGTGAGGGCTAGGGTGAGGGTGAGGGTGAGGGTTAGATTGAGGATTAGTGTTAGCGTTAGTGTTAGGTTTTGGGTGAGGATTAGGTTTAGGGTAAGGGTTAGGGTTAGAATTAATGTCAGGGTTAGGCTTAAGTTGAGGGTTAGGGTGAGGGTGAATTTTAGGGTTAGTTTTAGGATTAGGATTAGGGTTAGGGTGAGGGTGAGTGTGAGGGTTAGGGTTAGGGTTAGGGTTAGGATTAGTGTTAGGCTGAAGGTGAGTGTGAGGGAGGAGGGTTAGGGTTAGGGTGAGGGTTAGGGTTAGGGTTAGGGTGAGAGTTCAGGTTCGGGTTAAGTTTAGGGTTAGGGTGTGGCTTAGGGTTTGGTTTACAGTGAGGGTGAGGGTTAGTTCTAATGTGAGGTTGAGTGTTAGAGTTAGGGTTAGGGTTAGGGTGAGGTTTAGGATTAGGTTGAGGGTTAGGGTTAGTCTGAGTGTTAGTGTTAGGGTTAGGGTTACTGTTAGGATGAGGGTAAGTGTTAGGGTGAGGGTTAATATTAGGGTGAAGGTTATGGTTAGGGTGAGGGTTGGGTTAGGGTTAGGGTTATTGTTAGGATTAGGGTTAGGTTTAGGGTTACAGTGAGTGTGAGGGTGAGGTTTAGGGTTAGGGTTAGGATGAGGTTTAGTGTTAGGCTTAGGGGTAGAGTTAGGGTTAGGGTGAGGTTGAGGTTTACGGGTAGAGTTAGGGTTAGGGTGAGGGTTAGGGTTAGGGTGAGGGTTAGGGTGGGGGTGATGGTAAGGGTAAAGGTGAGGGTTAGCCTGAGGGTGAGGGTTACGGTAAGGGTGAGGGTTAAGGTTAGGGTGAGTGTTAGGTTTATGGTTAGGGTGAGGGTGAGGGTTAGTTTGACGATTAGTGTAAGGTTTATTGTGAGGTTTAGGATGAGGAGGAGGATTAGCGTTATGGTGAGGGCTAGGGTGAGGTTGAGGGTTAGGGTTATTGTTAGAGTGAGGTTTAGGGTTAGGGTGATAGTTAGGTTTAGTGTTAGTGTTAGGGTTAGTGTTAGGGTGAGGGCAAATGTTAGGTTGAGCGTGAGGGTTAGAGTGAGGGTTATGGTTAGGGTGAGGGTTAGGGTGAGGGTTATTGTTAGGGTTTGGGTGACTGTTACAGTGAGGGTGAGGGTGAGGGTGAGGTTTAGGGTTATGTTTAGGATGAGGTATAGGTTTAGGGTTAGGGTTAGAGTTAGAGTTAGGGTGAGGTTGAAGTTTAGGTTTAGAGTTAGGGATAGTGTTAGGGTTAGGGATAGGGTGAGGGTGAGGGTTAGCCTTAGGGTTAGGATTAGGATTAGGGTAAGGTAAGTGTGAGTGTGAGGGTTTGGCTTAGGGTTAGGTTTAGGCTTAGGGTTAGGCTGAGGGTGAGGGTGAGGGTGAGGGTTAGGGTTAGGGTGAGGTTTAGTGGTAGGTTTAGGGTTAGAGTTAAGGTTAGGGTGAAGATGAGGTTTAGGGTTAGAGTTAGGGTATGTTGAGGCTGAGGTTGAGGGTTAGGTTTAGTGATAGTTTTAGAGTTAGTGTTTGGGTGAGGGTTAGGGTGGGGTTGAGGTTCAGGGTGAGGGTTAGGCTTAGGGTTAGGATTAGGATTAGGGTAAGGTAAGTGTGAGTGTGAGGGTTTGGCTTAGGGTTAGGCTTAGGCTTAGGGTTAGGCTGAGGGTGAGGGTGAGGGTGAGGGTTAGGGTTAGGGTGAGGTTTAGTGGTAGGTTTAGGGTTAGAGTTAAGGTTAGGGTGAAGATGAGGTTTAGGGTTAGAGTTAGGGTATGTTGAGGCTGAGGTTGAGGGTTAGGTTTAGTGATAGTTTTAGAGTTAGTGTTTGGGTGAGGGTTAGGGTGGGGTTGAGGTTCAGGGTGAGGGTTAGGCTTAGGGTTAGGATTAGGATTAGGGTAAGGATTAGGGCGAGTTTGAGGGTTAGGGTTAGGGTTATGCTTAGGCTTAGTTTTAGGCTGAGATTGAGGGTGAGTGTGAGAGTAAGGGTTAGGGTGAGTGTTAGGGTTAGGTTTAGGGTGAGAGTTAGGGTTCGGTTAATTTTAGGGTTAAATTGAGGGTTAGGGTTAGGATTAGGGTTCGGGTGAGGGCTAGGGTGAAGTTGAGGGTTAGGGTTAGTGTTAGGATGAGGTTTAGAGTTAGGGTTAGGGTTTGGGTTAGGGTTAGGATGAGGGTTAGGGTTACGGTGAGGGTGAGATTTAGGGTTAGGTTGAGGGTTAGGGTCTTAAGATTACGGTTAGGGTGAGGGTGAGTGTTAGGATTAGGGTTAGGGTGAGTTCTAATGTGAGGTTGAGTGTTAGAGTTAGGGTTAGGGTTAGGGTGAGGTTTAGGATTAGGTTGAGGGTTAGGGTTAGTCTGAGTGTTAGTGTTAGGGTTAGGGTTACTGTTAGGATGAGGGTTAATATTAGGGTGAAGGTTATGGTTAGGGTGAGGGTTGGGTTAGGGTTAGGGTTATTGTTAGGATTAGGGTTAGGGTTACGGTTACAAGGAGTGTGAGGGTGAGGTTTAGGGTTAGGGTTAGGATGAGGTTTAGTGTTAGGCTTAGGGGTAGAGTTAGGGTTAGGGTGAGGGTGAGGTTTACGGGTAGAGTTAGGGTTAGGGTGAGGGTTAGGGTTAGGGTGAGGGTTAGGGTGGGGGTGATGGTTAGGGTAAAGTTGAGGATTAACCTGAGGGTGAGGGTTACGGTAAGGGTGAGGGTTAGGTTTTGGGTGAGTGTTAGGTTTATGGTTAGGTTGAGGGTGAGGGTTAGTTTGACGATTAGTGTAAGGTTTATTGTGAGGTTTAGGATGAGGAGGAGGATTAGCGTTATGGTGAGGGCTAGGGTGAGGTTGAGGGTTAGAGTTATTGTTAGAGTGAGGTTTAGGGTTAGGGTGATAAAGTTAGTGTTAGTGTTAGGGTTAGTGTTAGGGTGAGGGTAAATGTTAGGTAGAGTGTGAGGGTTAGAGTGAGGGTTATGGTTAGGGTGAGGGTTAGGGTTAGGGTTATTGTTATGGTTTGCATTACTGTTACAGTGAGGGTGAGGGTGAGGTTTAGGGTTATGTTTAGGATGAGGTTTATGTTTAGGGTTAGGCTTAGAGTTAGGGTTAGGGTGAGGTTGAGGTTTAGGGTTAGAGTTAGGGATAGTGTTAGGGTTAGGGATAGGGTGAGGGTTAGTGTTAGGATTAGGATTAGGCTTAGGCTTAGGCTGAGCATGAGGGTGAGGGTTAGGGTTAGGGTTAGGTGAGGGTTAGGATGAGTTTTAGGGTTAGGATTAGGTTTAGGGTGAGGGCTAGGGTGAGGGTTAGGGTGAGGGTTAGTGTTAGGGACAGGTTTAGATTTAGGATTTGGGTTAGGGCGAGGGTGAGTCTGAGGGTTAGGGTTAGGGTTAGGCTTAGGGTTAGGGTGAGGGTTAATGTTAGGGTTTGGTTAGGGTGAGGGTCAGGCTGAGGATTAGGGTTAGGTTTAGGGTTTGGTTTAGGTTTAGGGTTAGTGTTAGTGTTAGGGTTAGGGTTAGGGTTACAGTGAGGGTTAGGGTTAGGGTTAAGGTTAGGTTTAGGCTGAGGGTGAGTGTGGCTGTGAGGATTAGGGTTAGGTTTATTGTTAGGGTGAGGGTGAGGTTTAGCGTTAGAGTTAGGATTAGGGTAAGGGTTAGGGTGAGTGTGAGGGTTAGGGTTAGGGTTCTGGTTAGGTATAGGGTGAGGGTGAGGGTGAGGGTTAGGGTGAGGTTTAGGGATAGGGTTAGGATTAGGATTTGGGTTAGGGTGAGAGTGTGTGAGTGTTAGGGTTAGGGTTAGGGTTACGCTTAGGGTTAGGGTACGGGTTAGTGTTAGGGTTTGGTTAGGGTGAGGGTGAGGCTGAGAATTAGGGTTAGGTTTTGGATTTGTTTTACAGTTAGGGTTAGTGTTAGGGTTAGGGTTAGGGTTATGGTGAGGTTTAGGCTTAGGGTTAGGGTTAGGCTGAGGTTGAGGGTTGGTGTGAGGATTAGGGTTAGGGTTAGGTTTATTGTTAGGGTGCGGATGAGGTTTAGGTTTAGAGTTAGATTTAGGGGGAGGGTTCGGTTGAGGTTTAGGATTAGTGTTATATTAGTGTTTGGGTGAGGCTGAGGGTTAGGTTGAGATTTAGGGATAGGGTTACGTTTAGGATTAGGGTTACGGTGCCATGAGTATGAGGATTAGGGTGAGGGTTAGGCTTAGGCTTAGGGTTAGGCTGAGGGTGAGGGTGGCGGTGAGCACTAGGGTTAGGGTGATGGTTGTGGTTAGGGTAAGTGTTATTGTTAGGGTTAGGGTTCGAGTTACAGTGAGGGTGAGTGTGCGGGTAAGGGTTAGGTTTAGGGTTAGGGTCGGGTTTAGGGTTAGGGTTAGGTTTAGGGTGAGGGTGAGGTTTAGGTTTAGATATAGGGTTAGGGGGAGGGCTAGGGTTAGAGTTAGGGTTATTGTTAGTGTTAGGGTTATGGTTAGGGTTATTGTCAGGGTTAGGGTTAAGGTTACGGTGAGGTTGAGTGTGAGGGTTAGGTTTAAGGTTAGGGTGAGGTTTACTGTTAGGCTTAGGTTTAGAGTTAGTGTTAGGGTGAGGGTGAGGTTTAGGGTTAGAGTTAGGGTTAGGGTGAGGGTTAGGTTTAGGGTGAGGGTTTGGGTGGGGGTGACGGTAAGGGTAAAGGTTAGGGTTAGGCTGAGTGTGAGTGTTATATTAAGGGTTAGGGTTAGGATGAGGATGAGGATTAGGGTTAGGGTGAGGGCTAGGGTGAGGGTTAGGGTTAGGGTGAGGTTTAGGTTAGGGTGAGGTTTAGTGTTAGGGTGGTGTTTAGGGTCAGTGTTAAGGTGAGGTTTAGGGGTAGGGTTAGGATTAACGTTAGGATGAGGCTTAAGGTGAGGGTTAGGGTGAGGGTGAAGGTTAGGGTTAGGGTTTGGATTAGGATTAGTATTAGGGTTAGGTTGAGTTTGAGGGTTAGCCTTAGGGATCGGGTTAGGCTTAGGTTTAGGCTGAGGGTGAGGGTGAGGGTTAGGATTAGTGTGAGTGTTAGGGTAAGATTTAGGGTGAGAGTTAGGGTTCGGTTTAAGTTTAGGGCTAGGGAGAGTGTTATGGTAAGGGTTATAGTGAGGGTGAGGTTTAGCGTTAGGTTGAGGGTTAGGGTTAGGGTTAGTGTTAGGATGAGGGTGAGGGTGCGGATGAGGGTTAGGTTTAGTGTTAGGGTGCGGGTTAGGATGAGTGTTAGGGTTAGGATTAGGTTTGGGTAAGGGCTAGGGTGAGGGTGAGGTTTAGGGTTAGGGTTAGGGTAAGGGTGAGGTTTAGGTTTAGGGTTAGGGTTATGGTGATTCTGAGGGTGAGGGTTAGGTTTAGGGTTAGTGTTAGAGAGGGTTGCAGTGAGGGTTATGTTGAGGGTGAGGGTTAGGCTTAGTGTTAGGTTTAGGATTAATGTAAGGGTTAGGGTGAGTGTGAGGGCTAGGATTAGGTTTAGGTTTAGGATTAGGGTGAGGGTTAGTATTAGGGTTAAGTTGAGAGTTAGGGTTCAGGTTAAGTGTAGGGTTATGGAGAGGGTTAGGGTTAGTATTATTGTTAGGGTTAGGGTTAGTGTTAGGTTTAGGGTGAGGGTGAGGGTTAGGTTGAGGGTCATTGTTAGGGTGAGGTTAACTGTTAGGGTGAGAGTTTGGTTTAGGGTAAGGGTTATGGTTAGGGTGAGGTTTAGGATTAGGGTTAGGGTTATTGTTAGGGTTAGGTTTATGGTTAAGGTTATGTTGAGGTTGAGGGTTAGGGTAAGGGTTAGGGTGAGGTTTAGGTTTTAGGTTAGGGTTACAATTAGGTTTACAGTGAGGGTGAGGTTTAGGGTTAGAGTTATGGTTAGGGTGAGGGTTAGATTGAGGGTTAGCGTTCGTGTTAGCGTTAGGGTTAGGGGAAGAGTTAGGGTGAGTGTTATGGTTAGGGTTAGGGATAGGTTTAGCTTTAGGGTGAGAGTGAGTGTGTGTTATGGTTAGGTTTAGGGTTAGCCTTAGGGTTAGGCTGAGGGTGAGGTTGAGGGTGAGTGTTAGGGTTAGGTTGAGGGATATCTTTAGGATTAGGGGGAGGGTTAGTATGAGGGTTAGAGTTAGGATTAGGGTTAGGGTAAGGGCTAGGGTGAGGGTGAGGTTTAGGGTTAGGTTTACGGTTTGGGTTAGGGTGAGGGTGAGGGTGATGTATAGGGTTAGGATGAGGGTTATGGTCACAGTGAGTGTGAGGATTAGTGTGAGGGTGAGGGCTAGGGTTAAGATTTGTGTTAGGGTGAGCCTGAATTTTAGGATTAAATTTACGGTTAGGGTGAGGGTTAGATCATGTGTTAGATTTAGTGTTAGTGTTAGGGTTAAGTTAAGTGTGAGAGTTAGGTTGAGGTTTAGGGTTAGGGTTAGGATTAGGATTAGTGTGAGGGTATGTGAGGGTTAGGGTTAGGCTTAAACTTAGGCTTAGGGTTAGGCTGAGGGTGAGGGTGCGGGTGAGGATTTGGGTTAGGGTGAGGGTTAGGATGAGGGATAGGGTTAGGATTAGTGTTAGGGTGAGGGCTAGGGTGAGGGTGAGGGTTAGAGTAAGGATTAGGCTTAGGCTTAGGTTTAGGCTGAGCGTGAGGTTGAGGGTGAGCGTTAAGGTTAGGGTGATGGTTAGGTTTATGGTTAGAGTGAGGGTTAGGATGAGGTTTAGGGTTAGGGTGAGGATGATGTTAAGGGTATAGGTGAGGTTTAGGCTGAGTGTGAGGATTAAGATTAGGGTGAAATTTAGGATTAGGTTTAGGGTTAGTATTAGGGTTAGGGTGAGGGTTTGATTGAGCATTAGGGTTAGGGTTAGGGTTAGTGTGAGGTTTAGGGTGAGGATGAGGGTTAGGGTTGGGATGTGGGTGAGGGTTAGAATTAGGATTAGGTTGAGGGCTAGAGTGAGTGTGAGGGTTAGAGTTAGGGTTAGGGTTAGAGTGAGTTTTAGGATTAGGTTGAGGGTTAGGGTTAATGTGAGGGTTATGGTTAGGGTGAGGTTTAGGGTTAGAGTTAGGGTTTTTGTTAGGTTTAGGGTTAGGGTTAGGGTTACAGTGAGGTTGAGTGTGAGGTTTAGGGTTAGGGTTAGTGTGAGGACTAGGGTGAAGTTGATGTTTAGGGTTAGGGTTAGGGTGAGGTTTAAGATTAGGTTAGGGTTAGGGTTAGGCTGAGGGTGAGGTTTAGGGGTAGAGTTAGCTTTAGAGTGGGCTGAGTGTGAGGGTTAGGGTTAGAGTTAGTAGTAGAGTTAGGGTTAAGGTGAGGGTTAGGGTGAGGGTTAGTGTTAGTGTTGGGTTAGGCTTATGTTTAGGCTGAGGGTGAGGGTGAGGGTTAGTGTTAGGGTGAGGGTTAGGGTTAGGATTAGGATTAGGGTGAGGGTTAGGGTGAGTGTTAGGGTGAGGATTTGGATGAGGATTAGGGTTAGGATTTGGGTTAGAGTGAGGTTTAGGATTAGGTTAGGGTTAGGGTTAGGGTGAGGGTGAGGTTTAGGGGTAGAGTTAGTTTTAGAGTGAGGCTGAGTGTGAGGGTTAGGGTTAGAGTTAGTAGTAGAGTTAGGGTTAAGGTGAGGGTTAGGGTGAGGGTTAGTGTTAGTGTTGGGTTAGGCTTATGTTTAGGCTGAGGGTGAGGGTGAGGGTTAGTGTTAGGGTGAGGGTTAGGGTTAGGATTAGAATTAGGATGAGGGTTAGGGTGAGTGTTAGGGTGAGGTTTTGCATGAGGATTAGGGTGAGGATTTGGGTTAGAGTGAGGGCTAAGGTGAGGATGAGGGTTAGGGTTAGTGTTAGGGTGAGGTTTAGGGTTATGGTTAGGGTGAGGGTTAGGATGAGGGTTTGGGTTACAGTAATGGTGAGGGTTAGGGTTAGGGTGAGGGTTATGATTAGGATTACGGTTAGGGTGAGGGTGAGGGTAAGGATTAAGGTTAGGGTTAGGGTTAGGTTTATGGTTCGGATTAGTGTTATTGTTAGGGTTAGTTTTAGAGTTATGGTGAGGGAGAGGGTTAAGGTTAGGGTTAGGGTGAGTTTTAGAGTTAGGTTTAGGATTATGGTTAGGGTGAGGGTGAGGTTTAGGGTAGAATTAGGGTTTGGGGGAGGGTTAGTTCGAGGGTTAGGCTTAGGGTTAGTGTTAGGGTAAGGGTTCCTGTGAGGTTTCCGTTGAGTTTTAGCATTAAGGTTAGGGTGAGGTTTAGGGTTAGGTTTAGGATTAGGGTTAGGTTGAGGGTGGGGTTTATGGTTAGAGTTAGGGTTATGGTGAGGCTGAGGGTGAGGGCTCGGGTTAGGGCTAGTTTTAGATTTAGGGATATGGTGAGGGTTAGCGTGAGGGTGAGGATTGGGGTTAGGTTTTCGCTGAGAGTGAGGGTCAGCGTGAGGGATAGGGTTAGGGTGAGGGTTAGGTTTAGGGTGAGGGTTAGTGTTAGGGTTAGGGTTAGGGTGTGGGTTAGTGTTAGGGTTAGGGTGAGGGTTCGGATGAGGATTAGGGTTAGGATTAGGGTTAGGGTGAGGGCTAGGGAGAGGGTGAGGGTTAGGGTTAGTGTTAGGGTGAGGTTTAGGTTTAGGGTTTAGTGTTAGGTTCAGGGATAGGATGAGAGTTAAGGTTACTGTAAGGGTGAGGGTTAGCATTAGGGTGAGTGTTAGGGTTAGGATTAGGCTTAGAGTGAGGGTGAGTTTTAGGATTAGGTTAGGGTTAGGGTTAGGGTTATCTTTAGGCTTAGGATTAGTTTTATTGTTTGGGTTAGGGTTAGAGTTACAGTGAGGTTGAGCTTGAGGGTGACGGATAGGCTTAGGCTTATGCTTAGGGATAGGCTGAGCTTGAGGTTGAGGGTGAGGGTTAGGGTTAGGGTTAGGGTGATGTTTAGGTTTATGGTTAGTGTGAGGGTTAGGTTGAGGGTTAAGGTTAGGGTAAGGCTTAGGGTTAGGGTGAGGGTTAGGTTTAGGTTTTGGGTTAGGGTGAGGGTGATGCTGAGGATTACTGTTAGTTTTAGGGTTAGGGTTAGGTTTAGGTTTAGGGTTAGGTTTAGGGTGAGGGCTAGGGTGAGGCTTAGGGTGAGGTTTAGGGTTAGGGATAGGGTTAAGTTGAGGGTTAGTTTGAGGGTTATGGTTAGGGTTAGTGTTAGGGTTAGGGTTAGGGTGTGAGTTAGGCAGAGGGTTGGGGTTAGGGACAGGGTTAGGATTAGGTTTAGGGTGAATATGAATGTTTGTGTTTAGGTTAGGTTTAGGGTTAGGCTTAGGTTTAGGCTGAGGGTGATGTTGAGGGTGAGGGTTAGGGTTAGGGTGAGGGTTAGGGTTAGAGTTAATTGGAGGGTTAGGGTGAGGGGTAGGTTTAGGATTAGGTTTAGGAAGAGGGCTAGGTTTTGGGTGAGGTTTAGGGTTAGTGTTAGGGTGAGGTTTAGGATTAGCTTTAGGGTTAGGGTGAGGGTGAGGATTAGGCATAGATTAGTGTTTTGGTGAGGCTGAGGGTGAGGGTTAGGTTTAGGGTTAGGGTTAGATTTAGGGTGAGTGTAATGGTTAGTGTTAGTGTTAGATTTAGGCTTAGGGTTAGGCTGAGGGTTAGGGTGAGGGTTAGGGTTAGGGTGAGGGTTAGGGTTAGGGTTAGGGTGAGGGTGAGGGTTAGGGTTAGGGTTAGGCTTAGGGTTAGGCTGAGTGTTAGGGTGAGTGTTAGGTTTAGGGTTAGGTTGAGGGTTAGGGTTAGTGTTATTTTTAGGGTTAGGGTTAGAGTTAAGGTGAGGTTAGGTGCGGGTGAGGGTTAGGGTTAGGTTTAGAGTGCGGTTAAGGGTTAGGGTTAGGGTGAGCGTGTGGTTTAGATTTTGATATAGTGTTAGTAGGAGGCTTAGGGTGAGGGTTAGGTTTAGTGTTAGTATTAGTGTTACTGTTCCAGTTATGGTTAGGATGAAGGTTAGGGTTAGGGCTAGGCTTAGGCTTAAGATTAAGCTTAGGCCGAGCATGAGGGTGTGGCTTAAGGTTTGGGTTAGGGTGAGAGTTAGAGTGAGGTTTAGGGTTAGGGTTAGGTTTAGGGTGAGGGCTAGGGTGAGGCTTAGGGTGAGGTTTAGGGTTAGGGATAGGGTTAGGTTTAGGATTAGTGATAGGGTGAGAGTGAGTGTGAGGGTTAGGGTTAAGGTTAGGGTTAGGCTTAGGGTTAAGATGGGCGTTAGGGTTAGTTTTTGGGTTAGGGAGAGGGTGAGGCTGAGGATTAGGTTTAGGTTTAGGGTTAGAGTTAAGGTTAGGTTTAAGGTTAGGGTTAGGGTTAGTTTTAGGGTTATGGTGAGGGTTAGGGTTAGGGTTAGGGTTTGCCTTAGAGTTAGGCTGATGGTGAGGGTGGGGGTGAGGATTAGGGTTAGGGTTATGGTTAGGGTGAGTGTTAGGGTTAGGGTTAGGTTTACGCTGAGAGTGAGGGTTAGGGTTAAGTTGAGGGTTAGGTTTAGGGTGAGCGTGAGGTTTAGGTTGAGCTTTAGGGATAGGGTTAGGTTTAGGATTAGGGTTAGTGTTAGGGTGAGTGTGAGGGTTAGGGGGAAGGTTAGGGTTAGGCTGAAGTTGAGGTTGAGGTTTAAGGTTTGGTTTAGGGTGAGGATTTGTGTTAGGGTTATGAGGAGGGTTTGGATGAGCTTTAGGGTTAGGATTATGTTTAGGGTGAGGGATAGGGTGAGGGTGAGGTTTAGGGTTAGGGTTAGGGTGAGGTTGAGGGTTAAGGTTAGGGTTAGGGTTAGGTTGAAGGTGAGGTTTATGGTTAGAGTTAGGGTTAGGGTGAGGCTGAAGGTGAGGGTTAGGGATAGGGGTAGTGTTAGAGTTAGGGTTAGGTTGAGGGTTAGGATGATGGTGAGGGTTAGGTTTAGGGTTAGGATTAGAATTAGGATAAGGGTTAGGGTTAGGCTTAGGGTTAGGTTTAGGGTTAGGGTTATTGTTAGGGTTAGGGTTAGAGTTATGGTGAGGGTGAGGTTGCGGGTGAGGTTCAGTGTTAGGGTTAGGGTGGGGTTAAGTGTTAGGGTTAGGGTTAGTGTGAGGGTGAGGTTTAGGGTTAGATATAGGGTTAGGGGGATGGTTAGGGTGAGGGTTATTTTTAGTGTTAGTGTAAGGGTTAGGGTGAGGGTGCGGGTTAGGTTGAGGTTTAGGGTTACGGTTAGGTTTAGGGTTAGTGTGAGGGTTAGTGTTAGGGTTAGGGTTAGTGTTAAGGTGAGGGTAAGTGTTAGGGTGTGGGTTTTGGTTAGGGTGAGGGTTACGGTTAGGGTTGTTGTTAATGTTATTGTTAGGGTTAAGTTTGCGGTGAGGGTGAGGCTGAGGGTGAGGGTTATGGTTATACTAAGGGTTAGGGTTAGGGTTAGTGTTATTGTTAGGGTTAGGGTTAGAGTTAAGGTGAGGTTGAGGGTGACGGTGAGGGTGAGGGTTAGGGTGAGGTTTAGGGTTAGAGTTAGGGTTAGGAGGTGGGTTAGGGTGAGGTTTAGGGTTAGGGTTAGTGTTAGACTTAGGATGAGGGTGAGGGTTAGGATGAGGTTTAGGGATAGGTTTAGGTTTAGTATTAGGGTTAGGGTGAGGGTGAGTGTAAGGGTTAGGGTGAGGGTTAGGATTAGGCTTATGTTTAGGCTGAGGGTGAGGGTGGGGGTGAGGATTAGGGTTAGGGTGATAGTTCAGGTAAGGGCTAGTGTTATTGTTAGGGTTCTGTTTAGAGTTACGGTGAGGGTGAGGGAGCGGTTGAGGGTTAGAGTTATTGTGAGGTTTAGGGTTTGGGTTAGGGTTAGAGTTAGGTTTATAGTGAGGGTGAGGTTTAGGGTTAGAATTAGGGTTCTGGTGAGGGTTAGTTTGAGGGTTAGGGTGAGTGTTAATGTTCGGGTTAGGTTTATGGTGAGAGTTATGGTTAGGGTTAGGATTAGAGTTAGGGTGAGGGTGAGTGTGATTATTAGGGTCAGGTTTAGGGTTAGGCTTAGGGTTAGGCTGAGGGGGTGGTTGAGGGGGAGGGTTAGGGTTAGGGTGAGGGTTAGGGTTCAGGTTATATTTAGGGTTAGGGTGAGGGTTAGGGTAAGGATTATGCTGAGGGTGAGGGTTAGGGTTAGGTTGAGTGTTAGGTTTAAGGTTAGGGTGAGGTTGAGTGTGAGGTTTAGACTTAGGATGAGTGTTAGGATGAGCATTTGTTTTAGGATTAGGGTTAGGGTGAGGGCTATTGTGAGGGTGAGGTTTAGGGTTAGGTTTAGGGTGAGGTTTAGGGTTAGGGTGAGGGTGAGGTTTAGGGTTAGAATTAGGGTTAGGAGGTGGGTTAGGGTGAGGTTTAGGGTTAGGGTTAGTGTTAGACTTAGGATGAGGGTGAGGGTTAGGATGAGGTACAGGGATAGGTTTAGGGTTAGTATTAGGGTTAGGGTGAGTGTGAGTGTAAGGGTTAGGGTGCGGGTTAGGATTAGGCTTATGTTTGGCTGAGGGTGAGGGTGGGGGTGAAGATTAGGGTTAGGGTGATAGTTCAGGTTAAGGTTAGTGTTATTGTTAGGGTTAGGTTTACAGTTACGGTGAGGGTGAGAGAGGGGTTGAGGGTTAGAGTTATTGTGAGGTTTAGGGTATGGATTAGGGTTAGAGTTAGGTTTATAGTGAGGGTGAGGTTTAGGATTAGAATTAGGGTTCTGGTGAGGGTTAGTTTGAGGGTTAGGGTTAGTGTTAATGTTCGGGTTAGGTTTACGGTGAGAGTTAGGGGGAGGGTTAGAGTTAGGGTTAGGGGTAGGATTAGAGTTAGGGTGAGGGTGATTGTGATTATTAGGGTCAGGTTTAGGGTTAGGCTTAGAGTTAGGCTGAAGGGGAGGTTGAGGGTGAGGGTTAGGGTTAGGGTGAGGGTTAGGGTTCAGGTTATACTTAGGGTTAGGTTGAGGGTTAGGTTTAAGTTTAGGGTGAGGTTGAGTGTGAGGGTTAGACTTATGATGAGGGTTAGGATGAGGATTTGTTTTAGGATTAGGTTTAGGGTGAGGGCTATTGTGAGGGTGAGGTTTAGGGTTAGGTTTAAGGTGAGGTTTAGGGTTAGGTTTAGGGTTAGGGTTAGGGTGAGTATGAGGTTTAGGGTTAGAGTTAGGGTTAGGGTGAGGCTGAATGGTAGGGTTAGGGTGAGGGTGAGTGTTAGATTTAAGGTTAGGGTGAGGGTTAGGGTGAGGGTGAGGGTTAGGGTTAGGGTTAGGCTTAGGCTTAGGGTTAGGCTGAGGGTGAGGGTGAGGGTGAGGGTTAGGGTTAGGGTGAGGGTTAGGGGGAGAGTTAGGGTTCACATTATGTTTAGGGTTAAGGTGAGGGTTACGGTTAGGCTTACAGTGAGCATGAGATTTAGGGTTAGGTTGAGGGTTAGGATTAGGGTTAGGGTTAATGTGACAGTGTTAAGGTTAGTGTGAGGTTTAGGATGAGGGTTAGGGTTAGGATTATGGTTAGGGTGAGGGCTAGTGTGAGGTTGATAGTTAGGGTTAGTGTTAGGGTGAGGTTTAGGTTAGGGTTAGGGTTAGGGTGCGGGTTCGGATGAGGGTTAGGGTTATAGTGACATGAATGTTAGGGTTAGGGTTGGGGTTAGGGTTAAAATTAGTGTTAGGGTGAGGGTGAGTATTAGGATTAGGGTTAAGGTTAGGGTTAGGTTTAGGATTAGGATTAGTGTTATTGTTAGTGTTAGTGTTAGAGTTAAGGTGAGGGTGAGGGTGAGGGTGAGGTTGAGGGTCAGGGTTAGGGTGAGGTTTAAGGCTAGGGTTAGGATTAGGGTTAGGGTGATGGTGAGGTCTAGGGTTAGATTTAGGGTAAGGGTGAGGGCTAGCGTGAAGCATAGGGTGAGGGTTAGGGCTAGTGCTAGGATTAGGTTTAGGATTAGGGTTAGGGTGAGGGAGAGTGTGAGGGTTAGATTTAGGGTTAGGGTTAGGCTTAGGGTTAGAGTGAGGGTGAGCGTTAGGTATTGGGTTTTGGTTGAGTGTGAGGCTGAGAATTAGGTTTAGGCTTATGGTTAAGGTTAGGGATAGGTTTAGGGTTAGGTTTAGAGTTACGTTGAGGATTAGGGTTAGTTTAGGGTTAGGGTTATTGTTAGTTTTTTGGTTAGTGTTAAGTTTGTTGTGAGGTTGAGGCTGAGGGTGAGGGTTATGGTTAGGGTTATGGTTAGGGTTAGGGTTAGTGTAATTGTTAGGTTTAGAGTTAGAGTTACTTTGAGGTTGAGGATGAGGCTGAGGGTTAGGGTTAGGGTGAAATTTTGGGTGAGGTTTAGGGTTAGTGTTAAGGTTATGGTTAGGATTATGGTTAGGGTGAGGGTGAGTGTGAGGGTTACAGTTAAGGTTAGCCTTAGGCTTAGGGTTAGGGTGAGGGTGAGGGTGGGGGTGAGGATTAGGTTTAGGGTGATGGTGAGGATTAGGGTTAAGGTGTTGGATAGGGTGAGGGTGAAGGTTAGGGTAAGGCTTAGGCTTAGGCTTAGGGTTAGACTGAGTGTGAGGTTGAGGGTGAGGTTTAGGGTTAGGGTGAGGGATAGGCTGAGTCTTAGTCCGAGCATGAGGGTGAGGTTTAGGGTTAGGGTTAGGTTGAGAGTTAGGCTTAGGGTTCATGTGAGAGATAGGATGAGGTTTAGGGTTATGATTAGGGTTAGGGTTAGGGCTAGGGTGAGGGTTCGGGTGAGGGTTAGGGTTAGGGATAGGGCTAGGTTTACGATTAGTTTTAGGGTGAGGGTGAGTGGGAGGGTTAGGGTTAGGGTTAGGATTAGGCTTAGGGTTAGGGTGAGGGTTAGTGTTAGGGTGAGGGTTAGGGTTAGGGTGAGGCTGAGCCTGAGGATTAGGGTTAGGTTTAGGGTTAGGGTTAGGGTTAGATTTAGGGTTAGGGTTAGGGTTATGTTTAAGGTTAGGGTTACGGTGAGGGTTCGGGTTAGGGTTAGGCTTAGGGTTAAGCTAAGGGTGAGGGTGGGGGTGAGGATTAGGGTTAGGGTTAGGGTTATTGTTAGTGTTATGGTTAGGGATAAATTTGCGGTGAGGGTGAGGCTGAGTGTGAGGGTTATGATTAGGGTTAGGGTTAGGGATAAGGTTAGTGTTATTGTTAGGGCTAGGGTTAGGGTTGCAATGAGTTTGAGGGTGAGGGTGAGGGTTTTGGTTAGGTTAAGGTGGGGTTTAGGGTTAGGGTTAGGGTTAGGGTTTGGGTGAGGGTGACTTTTAGTGTTAGATATAGGGTTAGGGGGAGAGTTAGGGGGAGGGTTAAGGTTAGGGTTAGTGTTAGGGTTAGGGTGAGGGTGAGGGTTAGGTTGAGGTTTACGGTTAGGGTTAGGATTTGCGTTAGTGTGAGAGTTAGTGTTAGGGTAGGGTTATTGTTAGGGTGAGGGTAAGTGTTAGGGTGAGGGTTTGGGTTAAGGTGAGGGTTAGGGTTAGGTTAGGGTTAGAGTAATGGTTAGGGTTAGAGTCAGGTTGAGGGTTAGATTGAGTATTAGGGTTAGGTTAAGTGTGAGGTTAGGGTGAGGATGAAGGTTGAGGTTAGGGTGAGGGTTAGAATTAGGATTAGGGTGAGGGCTAGGGTGAAGGTGAGGGTTAGGGTTAGGGTTAGCATTACGGTGATGTTTAGGATTGGGGTGAGGGTTAGGGTTAGTGTGAGGATTAGTGTTAGGGTTAGGGTTAGTGTTAGGGTGAAGATAACTGTTAATTGAAATTTAGGGTTAGGGAGAGGGTTATGGTTAGGGTGAGGGTTAAGGTTAGGTTTTGGGTTATTTTTAGGGTTAGGGTTACGGTTATGGTGAGGGTGAGGGTGAGGGTTAGGGTTATGGTTAATGTGAGGGTTGGGTTAGTTTTAGGGTGATAATTAGGGTTGGGGTTAAGTTTAGGGTTAGGTTGAGTGTTTGGGTAATGGTTACTGTGAGGGTGAGGTTTAGGGTTAGGATGAGGGTTAGGGTTAGGATTAGGGTCAGGGTGAGGGCTAGGGTGAGGGTGAGGGTTAGGGTAAGGGTTAGGATTAGGATTAGGTTTAGGCTGAGCATGAGGTTGAGGGTGAGGGTTAGGATTAAAGTGATGGTTAGGTTTATGGGTTGGAAGAGGGTTAGAATGAGGTTTATGGTTAGGGTGAGGTTTAGGGTGAGGATGATGGTAAGGTTAAAGGTGAGGTTTAGTCTGAGTGTTAGGGTTAAGATAAGGGTGAGGGATAGGGTTAGGTTTAGGGTTAGGGAAAGGGTTAGGTTTAGGGTTAGGGTGAGGGTTAGATTAAGGACTAGGGTAAGGGTTAGTGTGAGTTTTAGTGTAAGGATGAGTGTTAGGGAGAGGGTTAAGGTTAGTGTGAGGTTTATGATTAGGGTGAGGTTTAGGGATAGGGTGAGGTTTAGTGTTAGGTTTAGGGTTAGAGTTAGGGTTAGGGTGAGGGTGAGGTTTAGATTAAGGACTAGGGTAAGGGTTAGTGTGAGGTTGAGGGTAAGGATGAGTGGTGGGGAGAGGGTTAGGGTTAGTGTGAGGGTTATGATTAGGGTTAGGGTTAGGGATAGGGTGAGGTTTAGTGTTAGGGTTAGGGTTAGAGTTAGGGTTAGGGTGAGGGTGAGGTTTAGAGGTAGAGTTAGGGTTAGGGTGAGTGTTAGGGTGAGGGTTAGGGTAAGGGTTAGGGTGGGGGTGATGTTAAGGTTAAACGTGAGGTTTAGGCTGAGGATGAGGGTTACAGTGAGGGTTAGGGTTAGGGTTCGGGGAAGGTTGTGGGTGAGGGTTAGGGTTATGGTGATGTTTAGGGTTAGTGTGAAGGTTATTGTTAAGGATAATAGTATTAGGGTGAGGGTAAGTGTTATGGTGAGGGTTAGGGTGTGGGTGAGGGTTATGTTTAGTTTGAGGGTTAGGGTTTGGGTTTGGGTTATTATTAGGTTTAGTGTGAGGGTTAGGGTTACGGTGAGTTTGAGGGTGAGGGTTAGGTTTAGGGTTAGGATTAGGTTTAGATTTAGGGTTAGGGTTAGAGTTAGATTTAGGGTGAGAGTGAGGTTTATGGTTAGAGGTAGGGTTAGTGTTAGGGTTAGGGATAGGGTGAGGGTTGGGGTTATTGTTAGGCTTAGGCTTAGGCTTAGGCCGAGCATGAATGTGACAGTCAGGGTTAGGGTTAGGGTGAGGGTTAGGGTTAGGATTAGGGTGAGGGTTAGGATGAGGTTTAGGGTTAGGATTAGGGTTAGAGTGAGGGTTAGGGTGACGGTTAGGTTTAGGGATAGGGATAGTTTTAGGATTAGGGTTAGAATGAGGGTGAGTGTGAGGGTTAGGGTTAGGGTTAGGCTGAGGTTTAGGCTGAGGTTTAGGGTTTGGGTTTGGGTTAGGGTGGGCGTGAGGCTGAGGATTAGCGTTAGGTTTAGGGTTAGGATTAGGTTTAGGTTTAGGGTTAGGGTTAGGGTTAGGGTTAAGGTGAGGGTTAGTGTTAGGGTTAGGATTAGGCTTAGGGTTAGGCGAAGATGAGGGTGGGGGTGAGGATTAGGGTTAGGGTTAGGGTTAGGGTTATTGTTAGTGTTAGGTTTGTGGTCAGGGTGTGGCTGAGGATGAGGTTTATGTTTAGGGTTAGGGTTAGTGTTATTGTTAGGGTTAGGGTTAGATCTATGGTGAGGTTGAGGGTGAGGGTGAGGGTTAGGGTTAGGGTGAGGTTTAGGGTTAGGGTTCGTGTTAGAGTTAGGGTGAGGGTGAGGTTTAGGGTTAGATTTAGGTTCAGGGGAAGGTTAGGTTGAGGTTTAGGGTTAGGGTTAGTGTTATGGTTAGGGTGAGGGTGAGGGTTAGGTTGAGGTTTAGGGATAGGGTTAGGTTTAGGATTAGGGTTAGGGTGAGGGTGAGTGTGAGGGTTAGGGTGAGAGTTAGGCTTAGGTTTAGGGTTAGGCTGAGGGTGAGGATGGGGGTGAGGATTAGGGTTAGTTAGGGTGATGGTTCGGTTTAGGTTTAGTGTTATTGTTAGGGTTAGGGTTAGAGTTAACGTGAAGGTGAGGTTGGGGGTAAGTGTTAGGTTTAGGGTTAGGGTGGGGATTAGGGTAAGTATTAGGGATACGTTGAGGGTGAATTTTAGGGTTAGATATAGGGTTAGGGGGATTGTTAGGGTGAGGGTTAGAGTTAGGGTAAGTGTTATGGTTAGGGTTAGGGTGAGGATTAGATTGAGGATTAGGTTTAGGGTTAGTGTGAGGTTTAGTGTGAGGACGAGGGTTAGGGTTAGGATGAGGGTGAGGGTTAGAATAGGGTTAGGGTGAGGGCTAGGGTGAGGATGAGGGTTAGGTTTAGGGTTAGGGTTAGGGTGAGGTTTAGGATTAGGGTGAGGGTTAGTGTTAGTGTGCGGGTTAGTGTTAGTGTTAGGATTAGTGTTAGGTTGGGGGTAAGTGTTAGGGTGAAGGTTAGGGTTAGGGTGAGGGTTAGGGTTAGGTTTAGGGTTAGGGTGAGGGTTGGGTTTATTTTTAGGCTTTGGCTTAGGCTTAGGCTTAGGCTGAGCATGTGGGTGAGGTTTAGGGTTAGGGTTAGGGTTAGGGTGAGGGTTAGGATGAGTTTTCGGGTTGGGATTAGGGTTAGTGTGAGGGCTAGGATGAGTGTTAGTGTGAGGGTTAGAGTTACGGCTAAGGTTAGGATTAGGATTAGGGTAAGGGTGAGGGAGGATGAGTGTGAGGTTTAGGGTTAGGGTTAGGGTTAGGCTTAGATTTAGGATGAGGATTAGGGCTAGGGTTTGGGTTAGGGTGACGGAGAGGCTGAGGATTAGGGTTAGGTTTAGGGTTAGATTTAGAGTTAGGGTTAGTTTTAAGGTTAGGGTTAGTGTAAGGGTTAAGGTGAGGGTTAGAGTTAGAGTTAGGGTTAGGGTTCGGCTTAGGCTTAGGCTGAGGGTGAGTTTGGGGGTGAGGATTAGGGTTATGTTTAGGGTTAGGCTTAGGGTTAGGTTTATTTTTAGTCTTATGTTTAGGGTTAAGTTTGAGGTGAGGGTGAGGCTGAGGGTGAGGGTTATGGTTAGGGTTAAGGTTAGGTTAGGGTTAGTGTTATTGTTAGGTTTAGGGTAAGAGTTACAGTGAGGTTTAGGGTGAGGGTGAAGGTTAGGTTTAGGGTGGGGTTTAGAGTTAGGGTTAGGGTTAGGGTTAGAGTGAGATTTAGGTTTAGAATTAGGGTTACAGGGTGGGTTAGGGTGAGGTTTAGCTTTAGGGTTAGGACTATGGTTAGGGTTAGGTTTAGGTTTAGGTTAAAGGTTAGGGTTGGGTTAGTGTGAGGGTTAGTGTTAGGCTTAGGGTTAGTCTTAGGGTGAGGATAAGTGTTAGGGTGAGGGTATGGGTTTGGGTGAGGGTTATGGTTAGGGTGAGGTTTAGGATTAGTGTTTGGGTTATCGTTAGGGTTAGGGTTAGGTTTATGGTTGCGGTGAGGTTGAGGGTGAGGGTGAAGTTTAGGGTTAGATATAGGGTTAGGGTGAGGGTTAGGGTTAGGGTTAGTGTTAGGGTTAGTTTGAGGGTGAGGGTTAGGTTGAGGTTTAGGGTTAGGGTTAGGGTTAGAGTTAGTGTGAGGGTTAGTGTTAGGGTTAGGGTTAGTCTTAGGGTGAGGATAAGTGTTAGGGTGAGGGTAAATGTTTGTGTGAAGGGTATGGGTTAGGGTGAGGGTTATGGTTAGGGTGAGGGTTAGGATTAGATTTAGGGTTATTGTTAGGGCTAGATTTAGGGATAGGTTTGTAGTGAGGGTTAGGGTTAGTGTTAGGGTTAGGATTAGGATTAGTGTAAGGGTTAGGGTGAGCATGAGGGTTAGGGTTAGGGTGAGGTTTAGGGTTAGGTTTAGTGTGAGGTTTAGGTTTAGGGTTAGAGTTAGGGTTAAGGTGAGGCTGAGGGTGAGGGTGAGGGTTAGGGTTAGGGTTAGGATTAGGATTAGGGTAAGGGTTAGGGTGAGCATGAGGGTTAGTGTTAGGGTTAGGGTTAGGATTAGGATTACACTGATGGTGAGGGTGAGGGTGAGGGTTAGGGTTAGGATTAGGGTTAGGCTGAAGGTGAGCATGTGTGTTAGGGTTAGGTTTAGGGTTAGGCTTAGGGTTAGGCTGAGGGTGAGGTTGAGTGTGAAGGTTAGGGTTAGGGTGAGGGTTAGGGTAAGGGTTAGAGGGAGGGTTAGGATGAGGGTTAGGGTTAGGTTTAGGGTTAGGGTGCGGTCTAGGGTGAGGGTGAGGTTTAATATTAGGGATAGGGTGAGTGTTGGGGTTAAGGTTAGGTTAAATATTTTGCTTCTGGATAAGTATAGGGTTAGGGTAAGGGTTACAGTCAGGGTAAGGCTTAGTGTTAGGGTTAGGGTTAGGCTAGGTTTAGGCTGAGGGTGAGGGTGAGGGTGAGGGTTATGGTTTGGGTGAGTGTTAGGGTTTGGTTTAGGGTGAGAGTTAGGGTTCGCTTTAAGTTTAGGGTTAGGGTGAGGGTTAGGGTTAGGGTTATGGTGAGCGTGAGGGTTAGGTTTAGGTTGAGGTTTAGGGTTAGGGTTAGGGTTAGGTTGAGGGTGAGGGTCAGGATGAGGATTTGGGTACGTATTAGAGTTAGGGTGAGGGCTAGGTTGAGCGTGAGGTTTAGGGTTAGTGATAGGTTGAGGTTTAGGTTTAGGTTTAGGGTTAGCGTGAGGTTTTGGATGAGATTTAGGTTTAAGGTGATGTGAGGGTTAGGGTTAGGTTGAGGTTTAGGGTTAGAATTAGGGTTAGGGTGAGGGTGAGTATTAGGATTAGGGTTAGGCTTAGGGTTAGGGTTAGGTTTAGGGTTAGGATTAGTGTTATTGTTAGGGTTAGGGATAGAGTGACAGTGAGGGTGAAGTTGAGGGTTAGGGTTAGGTTTAGGGTGAGGTTTAGGGTTAGGGTTAGGATTAGGGTTAGGGTGAGAGTGAGGTTTAGGGTTAGGGAGAGGGGTAGGTCTAGGGTTAGGGTTAGGGTTATTGTTAGGGTTCAGGTTAGGGTGAGGGTGAGGGTGAGGGTGAGGGTTAGGTTTACGCTTAAGCTTACACTTAGGGTTAGGCTGAGGGTGAGGATGGGTTTGAGGATTAGGTTTAGGGTGATGTTTAGGATTAGGGTTAGGGTGAGGGCTGGGGAGAGGGTGAGGTTTAGGGTAAGTCTTAGGCTTAGGCTAAGGGTTAGGCTGAGCATGAGGTTGAGGGTGAGGGTTAGTGTTAGCATGATGGTTAAGTTTACTGTTAGGGTGAGGGTTAAGATGAGGTTAGGGTTAGGGTGTGGGTTAGGGTGAGGATGATGGTAAGAGTAAAGGGGACTTTTAGGCTGAGGGTGAGGGTTAAGTTAAGGGTGAGGGTTAGGGTTAGGTTTAGGGTTAGGGTAGGGTTAGGTTTAGGTTTAGGGTGTGGGGTAGATTGAGGATTAGGTTTAGGGTTAGGGTGAGGGTTAAGGTTAGGGTGAGGGTTAGGGTTCGGGTTAGAATTATTGTTAGTGTTAGGGTTAGGGTTACGGTTACGGTCAGGGTGAGGGTGAGGTTAGGGTTAGGGTTAGGGTGATGTTTAGTGTTAGGGTTAGGGTGAGGTTGAGGTTTAGGGATAGAGTTAGGGTTAGGGTGAGGTTTAGGGTGAGGTTTGGGGTTAGGGTGCGGGTTAGTTTGGGGGTGACGGTTAGGGTAAAGATGAGGGTTAGGATGAGAGTGAGGGTCACAGTAAGTGTTAGGGTTAGGGTTAGGGTGAGGGTTGGGATTAGGGTTAGGCTTAGGCTTAGGCTTAGGCTTAGGCCCAGCATGAGGGTGAGGGTTAGGTTTCGGGATTGGGTGAGGGTTAGGGTTAGGGTTAGGGTGAGGGTTATGATGAGCTTTAGGGTTAGGATTAGCATTAGGGTGAGTGCTAAGGTGAGGTTTAGGGTGAGGGTTAGTGTTAGGGATAGGGTTAGGGTTACGATTAGGGTTAGGGTAAGGGTGAGTGTCAGGGTTAGGGTTAGGGTTAGGCTTAGAGTTAGGGTGAGGTTTAGGGTTAGGGTTTGGTTTAGGCTGAGGTTGAGGCTGAGGATTAGGGTTAGGTTTAGGGTTAGGTGTAAGGTTATGTTTAGGGTTAGGGTTAGTATTAGGGTTAGGGTTAAGGTTAGGGATAAGGTGAGGGTTAGTGTTAGGGTTAGGCTTAGGGCTAGGCATTGAGTTAGGTTGAGGTTGAGGGTGGAGTTGAGGATTAGGGTTAGGGTGATGGTTAGGGTTAGGGTGAGGGTGAGGGCTGGGGAGAGTGTGAGGTTTAGTGTAAGACTTAGGCTTATGCTTAGGGTTAGGCTGAACATGAAGATGAGTGTGTGGTTTATGGTTAGCATGATGGTTAGGATTACTGTTAGGATGAGGTTAGGGTTAGGATTTGGTTTAGGGTGAGGGCTAGGGTAAGGGTGAGGTTTAGGTTTAGGTTTAGTGTAAACTTTAGGGTTAGGGTTAGGGTTAGGGTGAGGCTGAGTTTTAGAGTTAGGGTTAAGCTTAGGCTTAGGGTTAGGCTGAGGGTGAGGGTGAGTGTTAGGGTTAAGGTGAGTGTGAGAGTTAGGGTTAGGGTCAGGGTTAGGGTGAGGGTGAGGTTAAGGCTTAGGGTTAGGATTAGGTTTAGGATAGGGTTAGGGTGAGTGTGACAGTTAGGGTTAGGGTTAGGCTTAGCCTTAGGTTTAGGCTGAGAGTGAGGGTGAGGCTGAGGGCTAGGGTTAGGGTGAGGCTTAGGGTTAGGGTTAGGGTGAGAGTTAGCATTCGGTTAAATTTGGGGTTAGGGTGAGCATTAGGGTTAGGATTCGGTTTAGGGTGAGGGCTAGGGTGAGGCTGAGGTTTAGGGTTATTGTTAGGGTAAGTTTTAGGTTTAGGGTTAGAGTTAGGGTGAGGGTTAGGGTTAGGATTAGGGTTAGGGTGAGTGTGATTGTTAGAATTAGGTTTAGGTTTAGTGTTATGGTTATGTTTATCATTAGGATTAGTGATATTGTTAGGGTTAGGGTTAGTATTTGGGTTAGGGTGAGGGTGAGGTTTAGGGTTTAGATTTAGGGTTAGTTTGGTTAGGACGAGGGTTAGGGTTAGGGTTAGTGTTAGGCTTAAGGTTAGGGTGAGGGTTAGGTTGAGGTTTAGGGTTAAGGTTAGGGTTAGGGTTAGGATTAGGGTTAGGGTGAGGTTGAGTGTGATGGTTAGGGTTAGGCTTAGGCTTAGGGTTCGGCTGAGGGTGCAGGGGGGTGAGGATTAGGGTTATGGTGGTGGTTAGGTTTAGGTTTAGTGTGAGGGTTAGGATGAGGTTTAGGGTTAGGATTCGGTTTAGGGTGAGGCTAGGGTGAGCGTGAGGGTTAAGGTAAGCATTAGGCTTAGGCTTAGGGTTAGACTGAGGATGAGGTTGAGGGTGAGGGTTATGTTTATGGTTAGAGTGTGGTTTAGTGTTAGGGTTAGGATTAGAGTTAGGGTTAACCTGAGGGTGAGGTTTAGGGGTAGAGTTAGGGTTAGGGTTAGGGTTAGGGTGAGGGTTATGGTGGGGATGAAGGTAAGGGTAAACGTGAGGGTTAGGCTGAGGATGAGGGTTACAGTAAGGGTGAGGTTTAGGGTTAGGTTGAGGTTTAGGTTTAGGGTTAGGTTGAGGGTGAGGTTTAGATTGAGGATAAGTGTTAGGGTCAGTGTGAGATTTAGGTGAGTATGAGGGTTAGTGTTAGGTTGAGGGCTAGGGTGAGGGTGATGGTTAGGGTTAGTGTTAGGGTGAGGTTTAGGGATAGGGTTAGGGTTACTATTAATGTTAGGGTTAGGCTTAAGGTGACGGTTAGGGTGAGGGTGAAGGTTAGGGTTAGGGTTACTATTAGGATTATGGTTATGGTGAGGGTGAGTTTGAGTGTTAGGGGTAGGGTTACGGTTAGGCTTATGGTTAGGCTGAGGGTGAGGGTGAGGGTGAGGGTTAGTGTTAGGGTGAGGGTTAGGGTTAGAGTTAGGGTGAGTGTTAGGGTTTGGGTTAATTTAGGGTTAGGGTGAGGGTTAGGGTAAGGGTTACAGTGAGGGTGAGGGTTAGGGTTAGGTTGAGGTTTAGGGTTAGGGTTAGGGTTAAGGTGAGAGTGAGGTTTAGGGTTAGAGTTAGGTTTAGGGTGAGGCTGAGGCTGAGGGTTTGGGTTACAGTTAGTGTTAGAGTTAGGGTTATGGTGAGGGTTAGGGTGAAGGTGAGGGTTAGCCTTAGTGTTAGTATTAGGATTAGGGTAATTGTTAGAGTCAGTGTGAGGTTTAGGGTTGGGGTTAGGCTTACTGTTAGGCTAAGGGTGAGGGAGAGGGTGAGGGATAGGGTTAGGGTGAGGGTTAGGGTTAGGGTGTGTGTGAGGGTTAGGGTTAGGGTTAGGCTTAGGGTTACACTGAGGGTGAGGGTTAGGGTGAGGGTTAGGGTTAGGGTGAGGTTTAGGGTTAGGGTGATGGTTAGGGTTTTGGTTAGCATCAGGTTTAGGGTTAGGGTGATGGTTAGGGTTAGTGTTAGCGTTAGTGTTAGTGTTAGGGTTAGTGTTAGGGTGAGGGTAAATGTTAGGGTGAGGGTTAAGTTAGAGTGAGGGTTATGATTAGGGTGAGGGTTAGGTTTAGGGTTTTTGTTAGGTTTAGGGTTACATTTAGGGTTACGGTGAAGGTGAGGGTGAGGGTTAGGGTTGGATGAGGATTAGGTTTAGGGTTAGGGTCAGAGTTAGTGTTAGGGTGAGCGTGAGGTTTAGGGTTAGATTTATGGGTAGTGTTAGGGTTAGGGATAGGGTGAGGGTTAGGGTTAGGCTTAGTCTTAGGCTGAGCATGAGGGTGAGGGTTAAGGTTTGGGTGAGGGTGAGGGTTAGGATGAGGTTTACGGTTAGGATTTGGTTTAGGGTGAGGGCTAGGATATGGGTTAGGCTTAAGATTAGGGTGAGGGTTAGGGTTAGGGTTTGGGTTAGGGTGAGGGTATGGCTGAGGTTTAGGGCTAGGTTAAGGGTTAGGTTTAGTGTTTGCTTTAGGGTTAGGGTTAGTGTTTGTGTTGGGGTTAGTGTTAGGGTTACGGTGAGGGTTTGGTTTAGGGTTAGGGTTAGGTTTAGGATTATGCTGAGGTTGAGGGTGGGGGTGAGGATTAGACTTAAGTTTAGGGTTAGGGTTAGGGTTATTGTTAGTGTTATGGTCAGGGTTAAGTTTGTAGTGAGGGTGAGTCTGAGGATGAGGGTTATGGTTATCGTTAGTGTTAGGGTTATGGTTAGTGTTATTGTTAGGGTTAGGTTTAGACTTATGGTGAGGTTGAGGGTGAGGGTGAGGGTTAGGGTTAGGGTGAGGTTTATGTTTAGGGTTAGGGTTAGGTTGAGGGTGAGGTTTAGGGTTACAGATAGGATTAGGGGGAGGGTTAGGGTGAGGTTTAGAGTTAGCGTTAGTGTTAGGGTTAGGGTGAGGGTGAGGGTTAGTTTGAGGTTTAGGGATAGGATTACGTTTAGGATTAGTGTTAGGATGAGGGTGAGTGTAATGGTTAGGGTGAGGGTTAGGCTTAGGGTTAAGGTTAGGCAGACGGTGAGATTGGGCTTGAGGAATAGGGTTAGGGTGATGTTTCAGTTTAGGTTTAGTGTTATTGTTAGGGTTAGGGTTAGAGTTATGGTGAGGGTGAGGGTGTGGGTGAGGGTTAGCGTTAGGGTTTTGGTGGGGTTTAGTGTTAGAGTTAGCGTTACAGTTAGGGTGAGGTTGAGTTTTAGGGTTAGATATAGGGTTAGGGAGAGGGTTAGGGTGAGGATTAGGGTTAGGGATAGTGTTAGGGTGAGGGTGAGGGTGAGGTTTAGGGTTAGATATAGTGTTAGGGGGAGGGTTAGGTTTAGGGGTAGGGTGAGGGTTAGGGTTAGAGTTACGGTAAGGGTGAGGGTTCTGGTGACTGTGAGGGTTAGGGTTAGGTTTAGGGGTATGCTTAGGTTTAGGCTTAGGATTAGGCTGAGGGTGAATATGAGGGTGAGGGTTAGGGTTAGGGTTAGGG
The DNA here is from genome assembly GCF_024711535.1 of Dipodomys merriami. Taxonomy (NCBI): domain Eukaryota; kingdom Metazoa; phylum Chordata; class Mammalia; order Rodentia; family Heteromyidae; genus Dipodomys; species Dipodomys merriami. The sequence continues at coordinate 111,919 of NW_027206276.1, read as the reverse complement.
TTATGGGGAAGGTTAGGATGAGGTTTAGGGTTAGGATTAGGGTTAGGGTGAGGGCTAGGTTGAGGGTGAGTTTTAGGGTTAGGTTTAGGGTTAGGGTGAGGTTTAGGTTTAGGGTTAGTGTTAGGGTGAGGATGAGGTTTAGGGTTAGAATTAAGTTTAAGGTGAGGCTGAGGGTGAGGGTGAGTGTTAGGGTTAGGGTTAGGATTAGGATTAGGGTAAGGGTTAGTGTGAGTGTGAGGGTTAGGGTTAGGGTTAGGGTTAGGCTTAGGATTACACTGAGGGTCAGGGTGAGGGTTAGGGTTAGGTTATGGGTTAGGGTTAGGGTTAGGGTGAGAGTTAGGGTTCCAGTTAAGTTTAGGTTTAGGGTGAGGGTTAGGGTTAGGGTTAAATTGAGCATGAGTGTTAGGGTTAGGTTGAGGGTTAGGGTTAGGGTTAGGATTAGGGTGAGGTTTAGGGTTAGAGTTAGGATGAGGGTTAGAGTGAGGATTAGGGTTAGGATTAGTGTTAGGGTGAGGGCTAGGGTGAGGGTGAGGGTTAGTGTTAGGGTGAGGTTTAGGTTTAGGTTTAGGGTTAGGGTGAGGGTTAGGATGAGGGTTAGGGTTATAGTAAGGGTGAGGTTTAGGGTTAGGGTGAGGGTTAGGGTTAGTAATAGGGTTAGGGTGAGAGTGAGTGTTAGGATTAGGGTTACGGTTATTGTTAGGATTAGGGTTACGGTTACTGTTATGGTGAGGGTGAGGTTGAGGATCAAGGTTAGTGTTAGGGTGAGGTTTTTAGTGTTAGGTTTAGGGTTAGAGTTAGGGTTAGGGTGATGTTAGGGTTATGGTTAGTGTGAGGGTTATTGTTAGGGTTAGGGTATGGGTTACAGTGACGGTTATGGTTGGGGTGAGGTTTAGGATTGGGGTTATGCTTATTGTTAGGGTTAGGTTTAGGATTACAATTACGGTGAGGGTGAGTGTGAGGGTTAGAATTAGGGTTAGAGTGAGGTTTAGGGTCTGGGTTAGGGTTAGAGTTAGGGTTATGGTGATGTTGAGGTTTAGGGTTAGAGTCAGGTTTAGTGTGAGGGTTAGGTTGAGGGTTAGGGTTAGGGTTAGAGAGAGGTTTAGAGGGAGGGTAAGGGTTAGTGTTAGGGTAAGGAATAAGATTAGGGTTAGTGTTAAGATTAGGTTTGGTGTAAGGACTAAGTGAGGGTGAGGTTTAGGTTTACGGTTATGGTGAGGTTTAGGTTTCAGGTTAGTGTTAGTGTTAGTGAGAGGGTGAGGTTTAGTGTTAGAGTTAGGGTTAGGGTGAGGCAGAGAGTGAGGGTTAGGATTAGGGTTAGTGTGAGGGTTAGGGTTAAGTTTAGGGTGAAGGTGAGGTTGAGGATGATGGTTAGGATTAGGGTGAGGTTTATGTTTAGGTTTAGTTGGAGGGTTAGGTTGAGGTTTATGGTTAGGGTTAGGTTTAGGCTAAGGATGAGGATGTGCGTTAGGGTTAGGGTTAGGGTGAGGGAATGGGTTACGGTTTTTGGGAGGGTTAGGACGAGGGTTAGTGTTAGAATTTGGGTTAGGGTGAGGGCTAGGGTGGGGGTGAAGTTTAGGGTTAGGTTTAGGGTAAGCTTTAGGGTTAAGTTTAGGGTTAGGGTGAGGCTGAGGTTTAGAGTTAGGGTTAAGCTTAGGGTTAGTGTTAGGCTGAGGATGAGGGTGAGGGTGAGGGTTAGGGTTAGGGTGAGGGTTAGGTTTAGGGTTAGGGAGAGAGTTAGGGTTAGGGTGAGAGTTAGGGTGAGGGTGAGGTTAAGGCTTAGGGTTAGGATTAGGATTAGGATATGTGTTAGTGTGAGTGTGACAGTTAGGGTTAGGGTTAGGCTTAGCCTTAGGGTTAGGCTGAGGTTGAGGGTGAGGGTGAGGGTTAGAGTTAGGGTGAGGCTTAGCGATAGGGTTAGGGTGAGAGTTATGGTTCGGTTAAGTTTAGGGTTACAGTGAGCATTAGGATTAGGGTTAGAGTGAGGGCTAGGGTGAGGTTGAGGGTTAGGGTTAGTTTTAGGGTAAGGTTTAGGTTTAGGTTTAGGGTTAGGTTGAGGGTTAGGATGAGGTTTATTGTTACAGTGAGGATGAGGGTTAGGGTTATGTTGAGGGTTATGGTTAGGATTAGTGTTAGGGTGAGGGTGATTGTTAGAATTAGGGTTAGGTTTAGCATTAGGTTTATGTTTCTCGTTAGGATTAGTGATATTGTTAGGGTTAGGGTTAGTATTAGGGTTAGGGTGAGGATGAGGATTAGGGTTAGATTTAGGGTTAGTTGTTGGGTTACGACGAGGGTTAGGGTTAGGTTTAGTGTTAGGCTTAATGTTAGGGTGAGGGTTAGGTTGAGGTTTAGGGATAGGGTTAGGGTTATGGATAGGATTAGGGTTAGGGTGAGGGTGAGTGTGATGTTTAGGGTTAGGCTTAGGCTTAGGGTTTGGCTGAGGGTGAGGGGGGTGAGGATTAAGGTTGTGGTGATGGTTAAGTTTAGGTTTAGTGTGAGGGTTAGGATGAGGGTTAGGGTTAGTATTCGGTTTAGAGTGAGGCTAGGGTGAGGGTGAGTGTTATGGTAAGGGTTAGGCTTAGACTTAGGGTTAGACTGAGGATGAGGTTGAGGGTGAGAGTTAGGGTTAGGTTTAGTGTTAGCGTTAGTATTAGAGTTAGGGTTAGCCTGATGGTGAGGTTTAGGGGTAGAGTTAGGGTTAGGGTTACGGTTAGGGTTAGGGTGAGGGTTTGGGTGGGAGTGAAGGTAAGGTTAAACGTTAGGGTTAAGACTGAGGATGAGGGTTACGGTAAGGGTGAGGGTTAGGGTTAGGGTGAGGTTTAGGGTTAGGGTTAGGGTGAGGGTGAGGTTTAGATTGAGGATTATTGTTATGGTTAGTGTGAGGTTTAGGGTGAGGATGAGGGTTAGTGTTAGGTTGAGGGCTAGGGTGAGGGTGATGGTTAGGGTTTGTGTTAGGGTGAGGTTTAGGGTTAGGGTTAAGGTTACGATTAATGTTAGGGTTAGGCTTAACGTGATGGTTAGGGTGAGGGTGAAGGTTAGGGTTAGGTTTACTATTAGGATTAGGGTTAAGGTTAGGGTGAGTGTGAGGGTTAGGGTTAGGTTTAAGGTTAGGCTGAGGGTGAGGGTGAGGGTTAGGGTTAGGGTGAGGGTTAGGGTTAGAGTTAAGGTGAGAGTTAGGGTTCGGGTTAAGTTAAGGGTTAGGGTGAGAGTTAGGGTAAGGGTTACAGTGAGGGTGAGGGTTAAGGTTATTTTGAGGGTTAGGGTTAGGCTTAGGGTTAAAGTGAGAGTGAGGTTTAGGGTTAGAGTTAGGTTTAGGGTGAGGCTGATGGTGAGGGTTAGGGTTAAGGTTAGTGTTAGAGTTAGGTTTACGGTGAGGATTAGGGTGAGGGTGAGGGTTTGCCTTAGTGTTAGGTTGAGGATTAGGGTAATTGTTATGGTGAGTGTGAGGTTGAGGTTTAGGGTTAGGTTTAGTGTTAGGGTGAGTGTTAGGATGAGGACTAGGGTTAGGCTTAGGGATAGGGTGAGGGCTAGGTTGAGGGTGAGGTTTAGGGTTAGTGTTTGGGTGAGGTTTAGGGTTAGGGTTATGGTTAGGGTGATGGGTTGGATGAGGGTTAGGGTTTCGGTGAGGGTGAGGGTTAGGGTTAGGGTTAGGGTGGTGGTTAGGGTTAGGATTTGGGTTAGGGTGAAGGTGAGTTTAGGGTTAGATTTAGGGTTAGGGGGAGGGTTAGGTCGAGGGTTAGGTTTAGGGTTATTGTTAGGATTAAGATAAGGGTGAGGGTTAGGTTGAGGTTTAGGGTTAAGTTGGGGGTGAGGGTTAGAATTAGTGTTAGGGTTAGGGCTAGGGTGAGGGTGAGGGTTAGAGTTAGGGTTAGGGTTAGGGTTAGGGTTAAGATTAGGGTTACTGTTATGGTATGTTAAGTTTAGGGTTAGGGTTAGGCTTAGGCTTAGGGTTAGGCTGAGGTTGAAGGTGGGGATGAGGGTTAGGGTTAGAGTGATGGTTGGGGTTAGGGTTAGGGTAAGTATTTGGATGAGGGTTAGGGTTAGGATTAGGGTTAGGGTGAGGGCTACGGTGAGGGTGAGGGTTAGGGTTAGGGTGAAGGTTAGATTGAGTATTATGGTTAGGGTCAGGTTTAATGTGAGGTTGAGGGTTAGGATGAGGTTTAGGGTTAGGGTGAGGATGATGTTAAGTTTAAAGGTGAGGTTTAGGCTGAGGGTGAGAGTTAAGATAAGGGTGAGGATTAGGGTTAGGTTTAGGATTAGGGTAAGGGTTAAGGTTAGGTTTAGGGTGAGGGTTAGATTGAGGATTAGGTTTAGGGTTAGTGTGAGGTTCAGGGTGAGGATGAGTGTTAATGTGAGGGTTAGGGTTAGGGTGAGGGTTATGGTTAGGTTGAGGGTTAGGGTAAGGGTGAGGGTTATTGTTAGGGTTAGCGTTAGGGTTTCGGTTAAGGTGAGGGTGAGGGTGAGGTTTGCGTTTAGGGTGAGGTTTATTGTTAGTGTTAGGGTTAGAGTTAGGGTTACTGTGAGATTGAGGTTTAGGGGTAGAGTTAGGGGTAGGGTGAGGGTTAGGATGAGAGTTTGGTTAGGGTGAGGATTATGGTGGGGGTGACGGTAAGGGCAAAGCTGAGGGTTAGGCTGAGGGTGAGGGTTACGGTTATATTGAGGGTTAGGGTTAGGTTGAGGGTTAGGTTTAGTGTCAGGGTGAGGGTAAGGGTTAGATTTAGGATTAATGTTAGGGTTAGTGTGAGGTTTAGGGTGAGGATGAGGTTTAGGGTTAGGGTGAGGGCTTGGTCGAGGTCAGGGTTAAGGTTAGTGTTAGGGTGAGTTTTAGGTTTAGGGTGATGTTTAGTGTTAGTGTAAGCGTTAGTGTTAGAGTTAGGGTGAGGGTAAATATTAGGGTGAGGGTTAGGTTTAGGATGAGGGTTATGCTTACGGTGAGGTTTAGGGTTAGGCTTAGGGTTATTTTAGGGTTAGGGTTAGGGTTATGGTTACAGTGAGGGTGAGGGTTAGGGTTAGGGTTAGTTTGAGGTTTAGGTTTAGGGTTAGGGCTAGAGTTAGGGTTAGGATGAGGTTTAGGGTTAGAGTTAGGGTAAGTGTTAGGTTTAGGAATAGGGTGAGGGTTAGGGTTAGGCTTAGGCTTAGGCTTAGGCTTAGGCTAAGGCCAAGCATGAGGATGATGGTTAGGGTTCGGGTTACGGTGAGGTTTAGGTTTGGGGTGAGTTTTATAATGAGGTTAAGGGTTAGGATTAGGTTTAGGTTGAGGGCTAGTGTGAGGGTTAGGGTGAGGTTTCGGGTTAGGGATAGGGTTAGGTTTAGGATTTGTGTTAGGGTGAGGGTGAGTGTGAGGTTTAGGGTTAGGTTTAGGGTTATTTTTAGTGTTATGGTTAGGGTTAGGTTTGCGGTGAGGGTGAGGCTGAGGGTGAGGTTTATGTTTAGGTTTAGGGTTAGGGTTAGGGTTAGTGTTATTGTTAGGATTAGGGTTAGTGTTAGGGTGAGGGTTAATTTTAGGGTGAGGGTTAAGTTTAGGGTGAGGGTTAAGGTTAGGGTGAGGGTTATGATTAAGGTGAGGGTTAGGGTTAGGTTTAGGGTTTTTGTTAGGTTTGGGTTACAGTTAGGTTTACATTGAAGGTGAGGGTGAGGGTTAGGGTTAGGATGAGTATTAGGTTTAGGGTTAGGGTCAGTTAGGGTTAGTGTGAGGGTGAGTTTTAGGGTTAGAATTAGGGGTAGTGTTAGGGTTAGGGATAGGGTTAGGGTTAGGGTGAGGGTTAGGATGAGGTTTAGGGTTAGAATTAGGTTTAGGGTGAGGGCTAGCATTAGGGTTTGGCTTAGAGTTAGGGTGAGGGTTAGGGTTAGGGTTTGGGTTAGGGTGAGGGTGAGGCTGAGGGTGAGGGTTATGGTTATGGTTAGGCTTAGGCTTAGGATTAGGCTGAGGGTGACGGTGGAGGTGAGGAATAGGTTTTGGATGATGGTTAGGGTTAGGGTTAGGGTGAGGGTTAGGATGAGTGTTAGGGTTAGGATTAGGTTTAGGGTGAGGGCAAGGGTGAAGTTGAGGGTTAGGGTTAGAGTTAGGCTTAGGCTTAGGGTTAGACTGAGGTTGAGGGTTGGGGTTAGGATGATGGATACGGTTAGAGTTAGGTTGTGTGTTAGGATGAGGTTTAGGGTTAGGGTGAGGGTAAGGGTGAGCGTGTCCCCAAGAGTAAAGATGAGGGTGAAGCTGAGGGTGAGTGTTCCCCTAAGGGTGAGGGTTAGGATTAGCATGAGAGTTAGGGTAAGGGTTAGGGTGAGGATTAGGGTGAGGGTTAGGGTTAGATTGAGTATTAGGGTTAGGGTTAGTGTGAGGTTTAGGGTGAGGATGAGGGTTAGGGTTAGTGTGAGGGTTAGGCTTAGAATTAGGATTAGGGTGAGGGCGTGGGTGAGGCTGAAGGTTAGGGTTAGGGTTAGGGTGAGGTTTAGGGTTAGGGTGAGGGTTAGGGTTAGGGTGAGGGTTAGGGTTAGGGTGAGGGTTAGGGTTAGGGTGAGGGTTATTGTTAGGTTTAGGGTTAGGTTTACATTGAGGGTGAGGGTGACATTTAGGGTTAGGGTGAGGGTTAGGGTTAGGGTTAGGGTGAGAGTTAGGGTTCGGGTTAAATTTAGGGTTAGGATTAGGGTTATAGCTAGTGTTAGGGTGAGGGTGAGGGTGTGGGTTTCGTTTAGGTTTAGGGTTAGTCTTAGGGTTAGCCTGAGCGTTAGGTTGAGTGTGAGGTTTAGGGTTAGGGTGAGGGTTAGGTTGATGGTTAGGATGTGGGTTAGGTTTAGGATTAGGGTTAGGGTGAGAGCTAGGGTGAGGGTGAGGTTTAGGGTTAGGGTTAGGGTTAGGTTTAGGGTTAGAGTTAGGGTTAGGGTCACTGTGAGTTTGTAGTTCAGGTTTATATATAGGATTAGGGTGAGGGTTAGGGTGAGGGTTCGGGTTAGTGTTAGGGTTAGGTTTAGGGTGATGGTTAGGGCGAGGGTGTGTGTTAGGTTTAGGGTTAGGATTAGGATTGGGGTTAGGGAGAGGGTCAGTGTGAGGATTAGGGTTAGATTTAGGATTAGGCTTAGCGTGAGGCTGAGGGTGAGGGTGAGGGTGAGGTTTAGGGTTAAGGTGAGGGTTAGGTTTAAGGTTATGGTGAGAGTTAGGTTTCGGTTAAGTTTAGGCTTAGGGTGAGGGTTAGGTTGCGGGTGAAGTTAAGGTTAATGGTGAGGGTTAGGCTGAGGATGAGGGTTACTGTAAGGGTGAGGGTTAAGGTTAGGCTGAGGGTTAGAGTAAGGGTTAGGGTGAGCGTTATTGTGAGGGTGAGGGTTAGATTTAGGATTAGTGTTAGGGTTACTGTGAGGTTTATGGTGAGGATGAGGTTTATGGTTAGGGTGAGGGTTAGGGTTAGAATTAGGGTTAGGGTGAAGGTTAGGGTTAGGGTTAGTGTTAGGGTGAGGTTTAGGGTTATGGTGAGGGTTAGGGTTAGTGTGAGGTTTAGTGTTCGTTAGAGGGTATGTGTTAGGGTGAGTTTTAGGGTTAGGGTGAGGGTTATGGTTAGGGTGAGTTTTAGGGTTAGGGTTAGGATTATTGCTAGGGTTAGGGTTACGGTTACTGTGAGGGTGAGGTTTAGGGTTAGGGTTATGGTGAGAAATAGTTTTAGGGTTATTGTTAGAGTTAGGGTTAGGGTGAAGGTGAGGTTTAAGGTTAGATTTAGGATTAGGGTGAGGGTTAGAGTTATGGTTAGTGTTAGGGTTAGGGTTAGTGTGAGCGTTAGGATGAGTGTTAGGTTTAGGGATAGGGTTAGGTTTAGGAGTAAGTTTAGGGTGAGGGTGAGTGTGAGGGTTAGGGTTAGGGTTAGGTTTAGGCTGAGGGTTAGGCTGAGGGTGAGGTTGAGGGTGAGGGTTAGGGTTAGGGTGCCGTTTAGGTTTAGCTTTAGGGTTAGAGTTAGCCTTAAGGTGAGTTTTAGGGTTAGGGTTAGTGTTAGGTTTCTGGTAAGCGTGAGTGTTAGAGTTAGCATGAGGGGAAGGGTGAGGGGTAGGGTTAGGGTTAGGGTGAGAGTTAGGGTTAATGTGAGGTTTAGGGTTAGGGTTACGGTTAGCGTTAAATTGAGGATTAGGGTTTGGGTTAAGGTTAGGGTGATGGGGAGGTTTAGGGTGAGGTTTAGGTTAGGCTTAGTGTTAGGATTAGGGTGAGGTTAAGGTTTATGTTGCGGGTTAGTTTTAGGGTTAGGGTGAGGATTAAGATGATGGTTAGGGTTTCAGTGAGGGTGAGGGTTAAGGTTAGTGTGAGGGTTAGGGTTAGGAATAGGTTTAGGGTGAGGGTGATGGTTAGGATTAGGGTTAGGTTTATTGTAGGTGTTATGGTTATGGTTACATTTGCAGTGAGGGTGAGGGTGAGGGTGAAGGTTAGGGTTAGTTTTAGGTTTAGTTTTAGGGTTAGGATTAGTGTTAATGTTAGGGTTAGTGTTAGACTTATGCTTTGTGTTAGGGTGAGAGTGAGGGTGAGTGTTAGGGTAAGGGTTAGGGTGAGTTTTATTGTTAGGGTTAGGATTAGGGATAGGGTGAGAGTGAGGTTTAGGGTTAGATTTAGGTTGAGGGGGAGGGTTATGGTGAGGGTTAGGTTTAGGTTCAGAGTTAGGGTTATCATTAGGGTTAGGGTGAGGGTTAGGTTGAGGTTTACAGTTAGGGTTAGGGTTAGGATTAGGATTAGGGTGAGGGTGAGGGTGAGTTTGAGGGTTAGGTTTAGGATTAGGCTTAGACTTAGGGTTAGGCTGAGGGTGAGGGTGGGGATGAGGATTAGGCTTAGGGTGCTGCTTAGCCTTAGGGTTATGAAGAGGGTTAGGGGTAGGATTAGGGTTAGGGTGAGGGCAAGGTTGAGGGTGAGGTTTAGGGTCAGGGTTAGGCTTATGAATAGGCTTTAGGCTTAGGGTGATTGTGAGCATGAGGGTTAGGGTTATGGTGATGGATAGGGTTAGGTTTAGAGTGAGGGTTAGGATGTGGGTTCGGGTTAGGGTGAGTGTTATTATGAGCGTGACGGTAAGAGTAAAGGTGAGGGTTATGCTGAGGTTCAGGTTTAGGGTAAGGGTTAGGGTTAGTGATAGACTGAATAATAGGGTTAGGGTTAGTGTGAGGTTTAGGGTGTGGTTGAAGTTTAGGGTGAGGGTTAGGGTTAGAATTAGGGTTAGTGTGAGGGCTAGCGTGAGGGTGAGGTTTAGGGTTAGGATTAAGTTTAGTGTTAGGGTTAGGGTGAGGGGTAGGGTTAAGTTTAGGGTGAGGGTTAGGTTTAGTGTGAGGGTTACGGTGAAGGTGAGGGTAAGGGTTATGGTGAGGTTTAGGTTATGGGTTAGGGTTAGGATTAGGGATAGGGTTAGAAATAGGCTGAGGGTGAGGCCTAGGTTGAGGGTGAGGTTTAGGGTGAAGGTGAGGGTGAGTTGGAGGGTCTTGTTTAGGTAATGGTTAGGGTAAGGTGAGGATTAGTTGAGGGCTAGGGTGAGGGTGAGCTTGAAGTTTAGTGTGTGTGTGAGGGTTAGGGTTAAGGTGAGGGGTCGGGTGATGGTGAGGGTTAGGGTGAGGTTGAATGTTAGGGTTAGGTTTAGATGAGGTTAGGTTTAGGGTTAGGGTGAGGGGGAGGGTTAGGATTAGGTTGAGGGTTAGGGTGAGGTTAAGGGTGAAGGTGAGGGTTAAGGTTAGGGTTAGGTTTGTGGTGTGGGTAAGTGATAGCATGAGGCTTGGGGTGAGTGTTAGAGTTAGCATTAGGTTTAGGGTGAGGGTTAGGGTGAGGGTTAGGGTTAGGGATAGGGTGAGGGTGCGGGTGAGAGTGAGGGTTAGGGTGAGGGTTAGGGTTAGGGATAGGGTGAGGGTGCAGGTGAAAGTGAGGTTCAGGGTGAGGATTAGGGTGAGTTTTAAGGGTTAGGGTGAGGGTGAAGGTTAGAGTTAGCAGGAGGGTGATGGTGAGGGTGACGGTTAGGGTTAGAGTTACGGTGAGGGTTCAGTTAAGTGTCAGGTTTAGGGTGAAGACGAGGTTAAGGGTTAGGGTGAGGGTGAGGCTGAGGCTGAGGGTTAGGGTTAGGGTTTGGGTTAAGGTGAGGGTTAGGGTGAGGTTTAGGGTTAGGGTTATGCTTAGGGTTAGGGAGAGTTTTAGGCTGAGGGTTACGTTTAGGATTAGGGTTCGGGTGAGGGTTAGGTTTCGGGTGAGGGTTAGGGTTATTATTAGGGTTAGGGTCAGGTTTAGGGTCATGGTGAGATTTAGGGTGAGGTTTAGGGTGAGGGTCAGATTTAGGGTTAAGGTGAGGGTTAGGGTAAGGGTAGGGTTACGGTTAGGGTAAGGGTTAAGTTTAGTGTGAGAGTTAGGGTTAGGGTTACAGTTAGGATTAGTGTGAGGGTAAGAATTAGGGAGACAGTTTGGGTGAGGGTGAGGTTTAGGGTTAGGAATAGTGATAGGGTTAGTGTTACGCTGAGGGTGAGGGTGAGGGTTAGGGTAAGGTTGAGAGTTAGGGTGAGGTTGATGATAAGGGTAAAGGTGAGGGTTAGGCTGAGGGTGAGGGTTAAAGTAAGGTTGAGGGTTAGGCTTAGCCTGTGGGTTACGTTAAGGGTTCGGGTTAGGATTAGGGTGAGGGTTAGATTGAGGATTAGGGTTAGGGTTAGTGTGAGGTTTAGGGTGAGGATGAGGGTTAGGGTTAGTTTGAGGGTTAGGGTTAGAATTAGGGTTAGGGTGAGGGCTTGGGTGAGGGTGAGGTTTAGAGTTACGGTGAGGTTTAGGTTTAGGGTGAGGGTTAGGGTCAATGTGAGGGTTAGTGTTAGGGTTAGGGTTAGTGTTACGGTGAGGGTAAGTATTAGGGTGAGAGTTAGGGTTAGTTTGAGGGTTATGTTTAGGGTGAGGGTTAGCTTTAGGGTTAGGGTTATTGTTAGGATTAGGATTAGGATTAAGGTTAGGGTGGGGGTGAGTGTGTGGGTTAGGGTTAGGTTTAGGTTTAGGCTTAGGGTTAGGCTGATGGTGAGGTTGAGTGTGAGGGTTAGGGTTCGGGTGAGGGTTAGGATTAGAGTTAGTGTAAGGGATAGGACGAAGGTTAGGTTTAGGATTAGGTTTAGAGTGAGGACTAGGGTGAGGGTGAGGTTTACTGATAGGGTTAGTGTTAGGTTTAGGATTAGGGTTAGCTTGAGGGTGAGGTTTATTGTTAGAGTTAGGCTTAGGTTGAAGGTTAGGATTAGTGTTAGCGTTAGGGTTAGAGTGAGTGTTAGGCTTAGGGTGAGGTTTATGGTGATGGTTAGGATTAGGATTAGGGTAGGGTTAGGTTGAGTGTGAGGGTTAGGTTAAGGGTTAGGCTTAGGTTAGCCTGAGAGTGAGGGTGAGGGTGAAGGTTAGGATTAGGGTGAGGGTGAGTGTGAGGGTTAGGGTTTTTGTTAGTGTTAGCCTTAGGTTTAGGCTGAAGGTGAGGGTGAGGGCGAGGGTTAGGTTTAGGATGAGGGTTAGGGTTAGGGTTAGGGTGAGGTTTAGTTTTAGAGTTAGGATTAGAGTAAGGGTTACGGTGAGGGTCAGGGTGCGGGTTAGTGTTAAAATTAGGGTGTGGGTGAGGTTTAGGGTTAGGGTGATGCTTAGGGTTACGGTCAGGGTGAAGGTTAGGATGTGGGTTAGGTTTAGTGTGAGGGTTAGGGTGAGGGTGAGAGTAAGGGTAAAGTTGAGGGTTAGGCTGAGAGTAAGGATTAAGTTAAATGCGAGGTTTAGGGATAGGGTGAGGGTTAGGGTTAGGATTAGGGTGTGGGTGTGGTTTAGATTGAGGATTAATTTTAGGGTTAATGTGAGGTTTAGGGTGAGGATTTGGGTTAGGGTTAGGGTGAGGGCTAGGGTGAGGGTGAGGTTTAGAATTACGGTTAGGGTGAGTGTGAGGATTAGGGTGAGTGATAGGGTTAGCCCTAGGTTTAGGCTGAGGGTGTGGGTGAGGTTCAGGGTTAGGGTTAGGTTGAGGGTTAGGGTTAGGGGTATGATGAGGTTTAGTGTTAGGGTTAGGGTTAGGGTGAGGGTGAGGTCTAGGGATAGAATTGGGCTTATGGTGAGGTTTAGGGTTAGGGTGAGGGTTAGGGTTAGTGTTAGGGTTAGGGTGAGGGTTAGTGTGAGGGTTAGTGTCAAAATTATGGTGTGGGTGAAGGTTAGCGTTAGGGTGAGGCTTAGGGTTACTGTCAGGGAGAGGTTTAGCATGACGGTGAGAGTTAGTGTGAGGGTTAGGGTGAGGGTGACAGTAATGGTACAGTTGAGGGTTAGGCTGAGAGTGAGGATTACGGTAAATGTGAGTGTTAGGGTTAGGGTTAGGGAGAGGGTTAGGGTTAGTGGTAGGGTGAGGGTGAGGGTAAGATTGAGGATTAGTGTTAGGGTGAGTTTTAGGGTGAGATTGAGGGTTAGGGTTATTGTTAGTGTTATGGTTACAGTTATGTTTGCAGTGAGGTTGAGGCTGAGGGTGAGGTTTATTTTTAGGTTTAGATTCAAGGTTAGGGATAGGGTTAGTATTATTTAGAGGGATAGGTTTAGATTTACAGTGAGGGTGAGGGTGAGGGTTAGGGTTAGGGTGAGGTTTACGGTGAGGTTTAGGGTTAGGGTTAGGTTGAGGGTGAGGTTGAGAGTTAGAATTAGGTTGATGGTGAGGGTTAGGGTGAGAGGTAGTGTTAGGGTTAGTGTTAGTCTTAGGGTGAGGGTGAGGGTTAGGTTGAGGTTTTGGGATAGTCTTAGGGTTAGGATTAGGGTTAGGGTGAGGTTGAGTGTGAGGGTTAGGTTTAGGCTTAGGCTTAGGGTTACGTTGAGGGTGAAGGTAGGTGTGAGGGTTATGGTTAGGGTGAGGGTGAGGATTGGGGTTAGGGTGAGGTTTAGGATTTGGGTTAGGATTATGGTGAGGGTGAGGGTTAGGGTTAGGATTAGGATTAGGGTGAGGGTGAGGTTTAGGATTAGGGTTAGGGTTTTTGTTAGTGTTATGGTTAAGGTTACCATTGCAGTGATGGTGAGGCTGAGGGTGAGGGTTAGGGTTAGGATTAGGGTTAGGGTTAGGTTTAGGGTTAGGATTAGTGATTTTTTTAAGGTTAGGGTTAGAGTTATGGTGAGGGTGAGGGTGAGGGTGAGGGTGAGGGTTAGGGTTAGGGTTAGGTTGAGGTTTAGGGTTAAGGTGAGGATTAGGGTTAGGGTGAGGGTGAGGTTTAGGGTTAGATTTAGGGTTAGGGCGAGGGTTAGGGTGAGGGTTAGTGTTAGGGTTAGGTTTAGGATTAGGGTTAGGGTGAGGGTGAGGGTAAGGGTGAGTTTGAGGGTTACGTTAAGGGTGAAGGTTAGGGTGAGTTTCAGGGTTAGGTTAAGGGTGAGGGTGAGGGTTATGGTTAGGGTTAGGGTGAGGGGGAGATGAGGGTGAGGGATAGTGTTAGGGTGAAGGTGATCGTTAGATTTAGGGTGAGGGTTAGGGTTAGGGTTAGGGTTAGGGTGAGGGCTCGGCTGACGGAGATGGTTAGGGTTAGGGTGAGGGTTATGGGTAGGGTGAGGTTTAGGGTTACTGTGAGGGTTAGTTTTAGGGTTAGGCTTAGTGTTAGGGTGACGGTAAGGCTTAGGTTGAAAATTAGGGTTAGGGAGAGGGTCAGGGTTAGTGTGAGGGTTAGGGTTATGGTGAGGTTTAGTGTTAGGGTGATGTTTAGGTTGAGGGTGAATGTTAGGGTTAGGGTGAGCGAGAGGGTTCGTTTGAGGGTTTGGGATGGGTTTAGGGTGAGGAGGACGGTGAGGTGAGGGTTAGGTTTAGGTTTAGGGTTAGGATTAGGATGAGGGTGAGTGTGAGGGTTATGGTTCGTGTTATTGTTAGGCTTAGGTTTAAGCTGAGGTTGAGGGTGAGTATGAGGGTTAGGGTTAGGGTAAGTGTGAGCGTTAGGGTTCGGGTTAGGGTGAGGGTTAGGGTGCGGGCAAGGGTTAGGGTTAGGATTAGGCTGAGGGTGAGGGTGAGGGTGAAGATTAGTGTTAAGTTGAGTGTTAGGCTATTGTTAGGGTGAGGGTTAGGGGTAGGGTGATAGTTAGGGTGAGGGTGAGTGTTAGGGTGAAGTTGAGTGTGATGGTGATTTTTAGTGTGCGGGTGAGGTTAAGGGTTAGGTTTAGGTTTAGGGTGAGGGTGATTGTTAGGGTTAGGATTAGGGTTAGGATGAGGGGTAAGGTTAGGGTTAGGGTGAGGGTAAAGGTGAGGGTTAGTGTTAGGTTTAGGGTTAGGGTGATGGTTAGGTTGAGGGTAAATTTTAGGGTGATAGTTAGGGTGAATGTTAGGGTTAGGGTTAGGGTGAGGGTTAGGGTTAGGGAGAGGGTTATGGTTATATTTAGGGTGCAGGTGAGGGTGAGTTTGTGGGTTAGGGTAAAGATTAGGTTTAGGGTTAGTGTTAAGGTTATTGTTAGGTTTTGGGTTAGGGGTACGGTTATGGTGATGTTGCGGGTGAGGTGAGGTTTACTGTTAGGTTTAGTATTAGGGTGAAGGTTAGGGTGAGGGAAAGTGTTAGGGTGAGAGTTAGGGTTAGGGTGACGTTGAGGGTGAAGTTGAGGGTTATTGTTAAGGTTATGGTGAGGGTGAGATTAAGGGTTAGGTTGATGGTAAGGGTGAGGGTGAGATTTAGGGTTACCTTTATGGTCATCGTGAGGGTTAGGTTTAGGGAAGGGTGAGGGTTAGGGTTAGGGTGAGGGTTAGGGTGTGGTTGAGGGTTAGGGATAGGATTAGGGTTGGGGTTAGGCTGAGGGTGAGGGTGAGGGTGAAGTTTAGGTTTAAGTTGAGTGTTAGGCTTAGGGTTAGGGTGAGGGTTAGGGATAGGGTGATGACTAGGGTGAGGGTGAGGGTTAGGGTGAGGGTGAGGGTGATGGTGATTGTTAGGGTGTGGGTGAGGTTTAGGGTTAGATTTAGGGTTAGGGTGAGGGTGATTGTTAGGGTTAGGATTAGGGTTAAGATGAGGAGTAGGGTTAGGGTGAGGGTGAGGGTTAGGGTTAGTTTGAGGGTTAGCATTAGGGTTAGGGTTAGGGTGAGGGTAAAGGTGAGGGTTAGGGTTAGATTTAGGGTTTGGTTGAGGGTTTGGGTGAGGGTAAATTTTAGGGTGAGGGTTTGGTTGAGTGTGAGGGTTAGGGTTAGGTTGAGGGTTAGGGTAAGGTAGAGGGTTAGGTTAGGTTTAGGATGAAGGTGAAGGTGAGGTTGTGGGTTAGGGTAAAGATTAGGTTTAGGGTTAGGGTTAGGGTTATTGTTAGGGTTTGGGTTCGTATTATGGTTATGGTGAGGTTGCGGGTGAGGTGAGGTTTAGGGTTAGGGTTAGCGTTAGGGTGAGGGTTAGGGTGAGGGTAAGCGTTAGGGTGAGAGTTAGGGTTAGGGTGAAGTTTAGGGTGAGACTGAGGGTAATTGTTAGGGTTATGGTTAGGGTAAAGTTAAGGGTTAGGGTGAGGGTTAGGGTGAGGGTGAGAGTTAGGGTTAGTTAAGGGTGAGGGTTAGGGTTAGGGTGAGGGTTAGGTTGAGGGTAAGAATAAGGGGAAGGGTGAGGGTTAGGGTGACGTTGTGTTTTAGATTTAGGATTAGGGTTAGGGTGAGGGCTAGGGTGAGGGTGAGGTTTAGGGTTAGGGTTAGGGTGAGGGTTAGGTTTAGGGTGAGGTCTAGGGTTACTGTGAGGGTTAGTGTTAGGGGTTAGGCTTAGTGTTAAGGTTAGGGTTAGGGTGAGGGTTAGGTTTAGGGTGAGGATTAGGATGAGGTTTAGGGTTTGGATGATGTTTAGGGTAGGGGTGAGGGTTAGGGTGAGGGTGAGGATTGGTTTGAAGGTTTCGGTTAGGGTTAGGTTGAGACTGAGTTTGAGGGTGTGGGTGAGGTTTAGGTTTAATGTAAGGGTTAGGGTGACAGCGAGGGTTAGGGTTAGGGTTAGGGTCAGGGTCAGGGTCAGGGTTAGGTTTAGGGTTTGGTTGAGAGTTAGGGTGAGGGGTAGGGTTAGGGTTAGTGTCAGGGTTAGGGTTAATTTGAGGGTTAGGGTTAGGTTTAGGGTGAGGGTTAGTGTGAGAATGTTAAATTTAGGCTTAGTGTTAGGGTGAGTGTAAGGCGTAGGTTGAGGGTTAGGGTTAGGTTTAGGGTTAGGGTTAGGGTGAGGGTGAGGGTTAGGGTTAGGGTAAGGGTTAGCGTGAGGTTGAGGGTGACGGTGAGGCTTAGTGTTAGGGTTAGGGTGAGGGTGAGGGTGAGTTTGAGGTTTAGGGTTAGTGTTAGGCTTAGGCTTAGGTTTAGGCTGAGGGTGATTGTGAGGATAAGACTGAGGGTAGGGTGTGGGTAAGGGTTAGGTTTAATGTAAGGGTTAGGGTGAGAGTGAGTTTTAGGGTGGGGGTGAGGGATAAGGTTAGGGTTAGGGTAGGGCCATGTTTAGGTTTAGGGTTAGGTTGAGAGTTAGGATGAGGGGTAGGGTTAGGGTAAGGATGAGGGTTAGGGTTAAGGTGAGGGTGAGGGTGAGTTTGAGGGTTAGAGTTAGGGTTAGGGTTAGAGGTAGGATGAGTTTGATTGTTAGGGTTAGGATTAGGGTTAGGGAGAAATTTAGGTTGAGGGTTAGGGTAAAGGTTAGGGTTAGGGTTAAGTTTAGGGTGAGATTTAGGGTCAGGGTGAGGATTAGGGTGAGTCTCAGGGTTAGAGTTAGCATTAGGGTTAGGTTGAGGTTTAGGGTGAGGGTTAGGATTAGGTTTAGGTTTAGGGTGAGGTGAGGGTGAGGGTGATTGTGACGTTTAGGTTTAGGGTGAGGTTTAGGTTTAGGGTGAGGTGAGGGTGAGGGTGATTGTGAGATTTAGGTTTAGGGTGAGGGTTAGGTTTAGGGTGAGGGTTAGGGTTAGGTTTAAGGTTAGGGTGAGGGTGAGGGTTAGGGTGAGGGTTAGGGTGAGGGTGAGGGTGAGTGTGAGGGTTAGGCTTAGGGTTTATGGTTACGGTTTATGGTTAGGGTTAGTGTGAGGGTGAGGTTGAGGGTTAGTGTTAGGAGTAGTGTTAGATTTAGAGTGAGGCTGAGGGTGAGGGTGAGGGTGAGTGTGACGTTTAGGGTAAGGGTTAGGGTGAGCGTTAGGGTTAGTGTGAGTGTTAGGATGAGGGTGATGTTAAGGGTTAGGGTGAGGGTTAGGGTGAGGGTGAGGGTTAGGGTTAGGGTTAGGGTGAGTGTTAGGATGAGTTTGAGGGTTAGGGTTAGGGTGTGGGTTAGGGTGAGGATTAGGGTGAGGGTTAGGTTGAGGGTGAGGATTAGGGTAAGGTTTAGGGTAGGATTATGGTTAGGGTGAGGGTGAGGGCAGGGGTGTCGGTGACGGTTAGGTAAAGTTTAGGTTTAGAGTTAGGGTTAAGGTTATTGTTAGGGTTTGGGTTAGGGTTAAGGTTACTTTGAGGTTGCGGGTGAGGTGAGGTTTAGGGTTAGGGTTAGCGTTAGGGTGAAGGTTAGGGTGAGGGTAAGTGTTAGGGTGAGAGTTAGGGTTAGGGTGAAGTTTAGGGTGAGGTTGAGGGATATTGTTAGGGTTATGGTTAGGGTGAGGTTAAGGGTTAGGGTGAGGGTTAGGGTGAGGGTGAGAGTTAGGGTTACCATTATGGTTAGCGTGAGGTTTAGGGTTAGGTAAGGGTGAGGGATAGGGTTAGGGTGAGGGTTAGGTTGAGGGTAAGAATAAGGGGAAGGGTGAGGTTTAGGGTGAGGTTGAGGGTTACGGTAAGAGTGAAGTTTAGGCTGTGGGTGAGGGTTAAGGTTAGGTTTAGGATTAGGGTTAGGGTGAGGGCTAGGGTGAGGGTGAGGGTTAGGGTTAGGGATAGAGTGAGGGTGAGGGTTAGGTTTAGGGTTAGGTCTTGGGTTAGTTTGAGGGTTAGTGATAGGGTTGGTTTTAGTGTTAGGGTGAGGGTTAGGTGTAGGTTGACGTTTAGGGTTAGGTTGAGGGTTAGGTTTAGGGTGATGTTTAGGGTGGGGGTGAGGGTTAGGGTGAGGGTGAGGTTTGGTTTGAAGGTTTCGGTTAGGGTTAGGTTGAGACTGAGGTTGAGGTTGTGGGTGAGGTTTAGGTTTAATGTAAGGGTTAGGGTGACAGCGAATGTTAGGGTGCGGGTGAGGGTTAGGGTTAGGGTTAGTGTTAGGGTCAGGGTTAGGTTTAGGTTTAGGTTGAGAGTTAGGATGAGGGGTAGGGTGAGGGTTAGGGTGAGGGTTAGGGTTAGTTTGAGGGTTTGGTTTAGGGATAGGGAGAGGGTTAGTGTGAGAGTGTTAGGGTTAGGCTTAGTGTCAGGGTGAGTGTAAGGCGTAGGTTGAGGTTTTAGGGTTAGGCTGAGGCTTAGGGTTAGGGATAGGGATAGTGTTAGGGTTAGGGTGAGGTTGAGGGTGACGGTGAGGCTTAGGGTTAGGTTTAGGGTGAGGGTGAGTGTGAGGGTTAGGGTTAGGGTTAGGCTTAGGCTTAGGTTTATGCTGAGGGTGAGGATGAGGGTACGACTGAAGGTTACGGTGTGGGTGAGGGTTAGGTTTAATGTAAGGATTAGGGTGACAGTGAGTTTTAGAGTGGGGATGAGGGTTAAGTTTAGGGTTAGGGTTAGCCCCATGTTTAGGTTTAGGGTTAGGCTGAGTGTTAGGATGAGGGGTAGGGTTAGTGTTAGGGTGAGGTTTAGGGTTATTTTGATGGTTAGGGTTAGGTATAGGGTGAAGTTTAGGATGAGGGTTAGGGTGAGGGTAAGTTTTAGGGTGAGGGTTAGGGTGAGTGTGAGCGTTAGGTTTAGGGTTAGGGTTAGAGTGAGGATGAGGTTTAGGTTTACTGTTAGGCTTAGGGTTAGGGTTAGGGTTAGGGTTAGGGAGAGGGTTAGGATGAGGGCTATGGTGAGGTTTAGGGTAAGGATGAGGCTTAGGGTTAGGGTCAGGGTGAGGGTGATGTTGAGGGTTAGGTTTATGTTTAGGTTTAGAGGTAAGATGAGGGTGATTGTTAGGGTTAGGATTAGGGTTAGCGAGAGGGTTAGGATGAGGGTTCGGGTAAAGTTTAGGGTTAGGATTAAGGTTATGGTGGGGGTTAGGGTCAGTTTGAGGGTTAGGGTGAGTGTGAGGGTTAGAGTTAGCATTAGGGTTAGGTTGAGGTTTAGGGTGAGGGTTAGGGTTATGTTTAGGTTTAAGATGAAGTGAGGTGAGGATTATTGTGAGGTTTAGTGTGAGGGTAAGGTTTAGGAGTAGGGTTAGGTTTAGAGTTAGGCTGAGGGTGAGGGTGAGGGTGAGGGTGACGGTTATTGTTAGGGTTAGGGTGAGGGTTAGGGTTAGTGTGAGGGTTAGGGTGAGGGTGAGGTTAACGGTTAGGTGAGGGTTAGGATGAGGGTTAGGCGTAGGGTTAGGGTTAGGGTGAGGATTAGGGTGAGGTTGAGGGTTAGGTTTAGTGTCAGGTTTAGGTTGAGGGTTAGGTTTACGGTGAGGGTTAGGGTTAGGATTAGGGTTAGGGTGAGGTCTAGGGTGTCGGTGAGGGTTAGGGTTAGAGTGACGGTGTGGTTTATGGTTAGGATTAAGGTGAGGGTTTGGGTGAGAGTTAGGCTTAGGGTTAGAGTGAGGGTTAGGTTTCATTTGAGGGTTAGGGTTAGGGTGAGGTTAAGGGTTAGGGTGAGGGTTAGGGTGAGGGTCAGAGTTACTGTTACGTTTTGGATTAGTGTGAGGGTAAGGGTTAGGGTGAGGGTTAGGGTGAGATTGAGGCTGAGGGTTACGGAGAGTGTTATGGCGAGGGTTAGTGTGAGCGTTAAAATTTGAGTTAGGGTTAGGGTGAGGCTGAGGGTTAGGGTTAGGGTTAAGTTTAGGGTTAGTTTGAGGGTTACATTTAGGTTTAGGTTGAGGGTTAGGTTTAGGGTTAGGATTAGGTTTTTGTTAGGGTTAGGGTTAGGGTTAGGGTGACTGTGAGGGTAAGGTTTATGGTTTGGGTTAGGTTTAGGGTGAGGATGTGGGTTAGGGTTAGTGTGAGGGTTATGGTTAGGGTTAGGGTTACGTAAAGGTTAAGTTGAGTGTTAGAGTGAGGGTGAGGTCTAGGTTTAGAACTAGTGTTAGGATTAGGGTGAGGGTGAGGGTGAGGGTGAGGGTTAGGGTTAAGCTCATGGTTAGGGTTAGGTTTAGGGTTATGGTGAGGGTAAGGATGAAGGTGCGGTTTAGGGTTAAGTTTAGAGATAGGATGAGACCTAGGGTTAGGGTGAGGGTTAGGGTTAGGGATAGGGTTAGCGAGAGGGTTAGGGTTAGGTTTAGGGTAAGGGTAGGTTTAGTGTGAGGGTTAGGGTTAGGTTTAGGTTTAGGGTTAGGGTGAGGGTAAGGGTTAGGTTGAGGGATAGTGTGAGGGTGAGGGTTAGGGTTAGTATTAGTGTTAGGGTTGAGTTTGGGTAATGGTGAGGGTGAGGTGGAGTGTTAGGTTTTTGGTTAGAGTTAGGCTGAGGGTAAGGATTAGGGTGAGTTTAGGGTTAGAGTTTTTGTGAGGTTGAGGGTTAGAGTGAGGGTTAGGGTTAGCGTGAGGGTTAGGTTGATGGTCAGGGTGAGGGTGAGCGTTAGGGTTATGGTTAGGGTGAGGGCTAGGGTTTGGTTTAGGTTAATGGTGAGGGTGAGGGTTAGAGTGAGGGTTAGTGTTAGGGTGAGGGTTAGAGTGACGGTCAGGGTGAGGTTTAGGTTTAGGGTGACGGTGAGGTTGAGTGTGAGGATGAGGTTTTCGGTTAGTTAAGGTTTATTGTTAGGGATAGGATTAGGTGAGGGTGAAGGTTAGGGTGAGGGTAAGTGTTAGGGTGAGTGATAGGCTTAGGGTTAGGGTGAGGTTAGGGTGAGGGTGAGGGTGAGGGTTAGGGTATGGTTGAGGGTTAGGGTTAGGGTTAGAGTTAGGGTGAGGGTTAGGTTGAGGGGTAGGTTTATAGTTAGGTTTAGGGTTAGGGTTTGGGTTAGGGTTACAGTTACGGTGAGGTTGCAGGTGAGGTGAGGTTAAGCTTTAGGGTTATTGTTAGGTTGAGCGTAGGTTGAGGGTTAGAGTTGGGGTGAGGGTTACGGTTACAGAGAGGTTTAGCGTGAGGCTGAGGGTTAGTGTTAGGGTGAGGGTTAGGGTGAGGGTAAGTGTTAGGGTGAGGTTAAGTGTAAGTGTGAGGGTTAGGTTTAGGATGAGGTGTAGGTTGAGTTAGAGGGCTCGTGTCAGGGTAAGGTTAAGGGTTAGGGTGAGAGTTAGGGTGAGGGTTATGGTTAGCATTATGTTTAGGATGTGGGTTAGGGTTACGTTAGGGTGAGGGTTAGGGTTAGCGTGAGGGTAAGAATAAGGGGAAGGGTGAGTGTTAGGGTGAGGTTGACGGTTTACGGTAAGAGTGAAGTTTAGGATAAGGTGAGCGTTAGTGTGAGGGTTAGGGTTAGGGTGAGGGTGAGATTGAGGTTTAGGGTGAAGTTTAGGGTTAGGGTTAGGGTGAGGGTTAGATAAGGGTGAGGGTTAGGGTTAGGATGAGGGTTAGGGTTAGGGTGAGGGTTAGGGTGATGGTGAGGATTAGGGTGAGGGTTTGGTTTAGGGTGATGTTTAGGGTTGAGGGTGAGTGTTAGGGTGAGGGTGAGAGTGAGGGTTGATTTGAGGGTTTGTGTTAGGGTTAGGGTGAGGTTGAGGGTGAGGGTGAGCCTTAGTGTTAGGGTTAGGTTCAGGATGACTGTGAGGGTTAGGTTTAGAATTAGGCTTATGCTTATGATTAGGTTGAGGGTGAGGGTGAGGGTGAGAGTTAGGGTTATGGTGAGGGTTAAGGATAGGGTTAATGATAGAGTGATGTTTAGGGTGAGGTTTAGTGTGAGAGTTAGTGTTAGCGTTAGGCTTAGTGTTAGAGTGAGTGTAAGGGTTAGGTTGAGGGTTAGGGTTAGGGATAGGGTGAGGGTTAGGATGAGGGTTAGGGTGAGGGTAAGGTTTAGGGTGAGGGTTAGGGTGAGTGTGAGGGTTAAGTTTAGGGTTAGGGTTAGGATGAGGGTGAGGTTTAGGGTTACGGTAAGGGTTAGTTTTAGGGTTAGGATGAGGGTTATGGAGAGGGTTAGGATGAGGTTTAGAGTGAGAGTTCAGTTTAGGGTGAGGGTAAGGGTTAGCGTGAGGGTGAGGGTGAGGGTGAGAGTCAGGGATAGGGTTAGGTTTAGAGTTAGGATGAGGGTGAGTTTTAGGGTTAGGATTAGGGTTAGGGTTAGGTTTACGCTGAGGATGAGAGTGAGAGTGTGGGTGAGGATTAGGGTTAGGGTGAGTGTTAGATTTTGGGTTAAGGTGAGGGTTTGTGTTAGGGTTAAGTTTAGGATGAGGGTTAGGTTGACAGGTACGTTTATGGTTAGGGTGAGCATTAGGGTTAGCGTTAGTGTTAGGGAAAGGGTTAGGTTTAGGGTGAGGTTTAGGATGAGGATTAATGTTAGGGTTAAAGTTACGGTTAGGGTGAGGGTTGGGGGAAGGTTAGGGTTACGGTTAGGTGTAGGGTGAGGGTTAGGGTCAGGGTGAGTGTTAGGTTAGGGTTAGATTTACGGTGAGAGTAAGGGTTAGCGTGAGGTTTAGGGTGAGTGTGAGGGTTAAAGTTTGCATTAGGTTTAGGGTGAGGGTTAGGTTAAGGGTGGGGGTTAGGGTTAGGATTAGGGTGAGGGTGAGCATGAGGTTGACAGTAAGGCTTAGGGTGAGGGTGAAGGTGAGTGTGAGAGTTGGGCTTAGGGTTAGGGTTAGGGTTAGTGTGGAGGTGAAGTTGAGGGTTAGTGTTAGGAGTAGCATTAAGTTTAAAGTTAGGCTGAGGGTGAGCGTGAGGTTGAGGGTGACGGTTAGGGTTAGGGTTAGGGTGAGGGTTAGGATTAGTGTGAGGGTTAGGGGGAGGGTAAGTTTAAAGGCTAAGGTGAGGGTGAGGGTTAGGGTTAGGGTTAGAGTGAGGGTTAGGGTGAGGTTTAGGGTTAGGGTTACGGTTAGGGTGAGCGTGAGGTTGAGGGTTAGGGTGAGGGTGAGGGTTAGGATAAGGGTTAGGGTTAGGGTGAGGGTTATTGATAGGGTTAGGGTTACGGTTAAGTTGAGGTTGTGGGTGAGGTGAGGTTTAGCGTTAGGGTTAGGGATAGGGTGAGGGTGAGTGTTAGGATTTGGGTTAGTGTGAGGGTTAGATGAGGGTGAGGGTTAGGGTTAGGTTGAGGGTTAGGGTTAGTTTTAGGGTTAGGGTGAGTCTAGGGTGAGGGTGAGGGTTACGGTGAGGGTTAGGGTTAGGGTGAGGTTTAGGGTTAGTGTGAGTGTTAGGTTGAGGGTTAGGTTAAAGGTAAGGGTGAGGGTGAGGGTTAGGGTCAGGGTTAAGTTGAGGGTTTGGGCTAGGTTTAGAGTTAGGCTTACGGTTAGGGTTAGGGTGAGGGTGAGGGTTAGGGTGAGGGTGAGGGTGAGGTTTAGGGTGAGGGTTAGGGTGAGGGTTAGGGTTAGAGTGAGGGGTAGGGTTAGGATTAGGGTTAGGGTGAATGGTAGGGTGTCAGTGAGGTTTAGGGTTAGGGTGACGGTGAGGGTTAGGTTTAGGGTTAAGCTGAGGGTTTGGGTGAGGTTTAGGGTTAGGAGTACTGTTAGGTTTACAGTTAGGCTGAGGGAGAGGGTGAGGGTGACTGATAGGGCTAGGGTTAGGGTGAGGGTTAGGGTGAGGATGAGTTTGAGTGTTAGAGTGAGGGTTAGGGTTCAGGAGAGTGTGAGGGTAAGGGTATGGGTGAGGGTGAGTGTTAGGCTTACGGTTAGGGTGAGGGCTAGGGATAGGGTGATGGTTAGGGTGAGTCTGAGGGTGAGCGTGAGTGTTAGGTTGCGGGTGAGGTTTAGGTCTATGTTTAGGGCTGGGTGAGGGTTAGGTTTATGGTTAGGATGAGGGTTAGGGTTAGGGTTAGGATTAGGGTTAGGGTTAGTTTGAGCGTTAGCATTAGGTTTAGTGTTAGGATGAGGGTTAAGGTGAGGGTTAGGGTTAGGTTTAGAGTTGGGATGAGTGTTAGCGTGAGGGTAAGTTTTAGGGTGAGGGTTAGGTTGAGGGTGAGGATTAGGTTTAGGGTGAGGTATAGGGTTAGGGAGAGGGTTAGGGTTAGGTTTAGGGTGAAGGTGCAGGTGAGGGTGTGGATTAGGGTAAGGAATAGGTTTAGGTTTAGGGTTAGGATTATTGTTAGGGCTAGGGTTACGGTTACGGTGAGGGTGAGGGTGAGGGTGAATTTTAGAGTTAGTGTAAGCGTTAGGGTGAGGGTTAGGGTGAGGTTAAGTGTTAGGTTGAGGGTAAGTTTTCGGGTAATGGTTAGGGTTAGTGTGAGATTTAGAGTGATGTTGAAGGTTAGTGTTAGGGTTAGGCTTAGGGTGAGGTTAAGGGTAAGGGTGAGGGTTAGGGTGAGGTGAGGGTTAGGGTTAGCATTAGGGTTACGGTGAGGGTTAGGGTTAGGGTGAGGGTTAGGGTGACGTGACGGTTACGTTAAGGGTGAAGGATAGGGTGAGGTTGAGTGTTAGGGTGAGGGTTATATTTAGGGTGAGGGTGAGGGTTATGGTTAGGGTTAGGGTGAGGGTGAGATGAGGGTGAGGCTTAGGGTTAAGGTGAAGGTGAGGGTTAGGTTTAGGGTGAGGTTTAGGGTTAGGATTATGGTTAGGGTGAAGGCTCGGGTGACGGTGATGGTTAGGGTTAGGGTGAGGGTTAGGGTTAGGGTGAGGTTTTGGGTTAGGTTTAGGGTTAGGGTGAGGTTTAGGGTTACTGTGAGAGTTAGTGTTAGGGTTAGGCTTAGTGTTAGGGTGAGGGTAAGGATTATTTTGAGGGTTAGGGTTAGGGTGAGGGTTAGGGTTAGTGTGAGGGATAGGTTTAGGTGGAGGGTTAAGTTTAGGGTGATGTTTAGGGTGAGGGTGAAGGTTAGGGTGAGGGTGAAGGAGAGGGTTCGGTTGAGGGTTTGGGTTAGGGTTAGAGTGAGGGTGAGGGTTAGGTTTATGGTTAGGATTAGGTTTAGTGTGAGGGTGAGTGTGAGGGTTATGGTTCGTGTTATTGTTAGGCTTAGGTTGAAGCTGAGGGTGAGGGTGAGTGTGATGATTAGGGTTAGGGTAAGTGTGAGCGTTAGGGTTCTGGTTAGGGTGAGGATTAGAGTGAGGGTGAGGGTTAGAGTTAAGATTAGGGTTAGGGTTAAGCTGAGGCTGAGGGTGAGGGTGAAAATTAGGGTTAAGTTGAGTGTTAGGCTATTGTTAGGGTGAGGGTTAGGGATAGGGTGATGGTTAGGGTGAGGGTGAGGGTTAGGGTGAGGCTGAGTGTGATGGTGATTTCTAGGGTGCGGGTGAGGTTTAGGGTTAGGTTTAGGGTTAGGGTGAGGGTGATCATTAGGGTTAGGATTAGGGTTAGGATGAGGGGTAGGGTTAGAGTTAGGGTGAGGGTAAAGGTGAGGTTTAGGGTTAGGTTTAGGGTGAGGGTGTCGGTTAGGCTGAGGGTAAATTTTAGGGTGAGGGTTAGGGTGAGTGTGAGGGTTAGGATTAGGGTGAGGGTTAGGGTTAGGAAGAGGTTTAGGGTTAGGTTTAGTGTGGAGGTTAGCATGAGGTTGTAGGTTAGGGTAAAGATTAGGTTTAGGGTTAGGGTTAGGGTTATTGTTAGTGTTTGGGTTAAGGTTACGTTTACGGAGAGGTTGCGGGTGAGGTGAGGTTTAGTATTAGGGTTAGCGTTAGGGTGAGGTTTAGGGTGAGGGTAAGTTTTAGGGTGAGATTTAGGGTTAGGGTGAAGTTTAGGGTGAGGTTGAGGGTTATTGTTAGGGTTATGGTTAGGGTGAGATTAATGGTTAGGGTGAGGGTTAGAGTGAAGGTGAGAGTTAGGGTGACCATTAAGGTTAAGGTGAAGGTTAGGGTTAGGTAAGGATGAGGGTTAGGGTTAGGGTGAGGGTTAGGTTGAGGGTAAGAATAAGGGGAAGGGTGAGGTTTAGGGTGAGGTTGAGGGTTACGGTAAGGGTGAAGGTTAGGCTGAGGGTGAGGGTTAGGTTGAGGGTGAGTGTGAAGGTTAGGGTGAGGTTTAGGGTTAGGGTTAGGGTGAGGGTTAGATGAGGGTCAGGGTTAGGGTTAGGTTGAGTGTTTGGTTTAGGGTGAGGGTTAGGTTTAGGATTAGGGTTAGTGTGAGTGCTAGGGTGAGGGTGAGGGTTAGGGTTAGGGTTAGGGTGAGGGTGAGTTTTAGGTTTAGGTTGAGGTCTAGTGTTAGTGTGATGATTAGTGTTACGGTAGGCTTAGTGTTAGGTTGAGGGTTAGGGTTAGGGTGAGGGTTAGGGTTAGGGTGAGGATTAGGGTGAGGGTTAGGGTTAGGGTAATGTTTACGGTGGGGCTGAGGGTTAATGTGAGGGTGAGGTTTGGTTTGAAGGGTTCAGATAGGGTTAGGTTGAGACTCAGGTTGAGGGTGTGGGTGAGGTTTAGGTACAATGTAAAGGTTATAGTGACAACGTGTGCTAGGGTATGGGTGAGGGTTAAGGTTAGGGTTAGTTTTAACGTCAGTGTTAGGGTTAGGGTTAGGTTGAGAGTTAGGATATGGGGTAAGGTTAGGATTAGGGTGAGTTTGAGGGTTAGGGTAAGGGATAGGGTGAAGGTTAGTGTGAGAGTGTTAGGGTTAGGCTTAGTGTTAGGGTGAGTGTAAGGTGTAGGTTGTGGGTTAGGTTTAGGGTGAGGGTTAGGGTTAGGGTGAGGCTTAGGGTTAGGGTGAGGGTTAGGGTGAGGTTGAGGGTGACGGTGAGGATTAGGGTTAGGGTTAGGCTGAGGGTGAGTGTGAGTGTGAGTGTTAGGGTTAGGGTTAGGGTGAGGGTGAGTGTGAGGTTTAGGGTTAGGCTTAGGCTTAGGTTTAGACTGACGGTGAGGGTGAGGGTAAGACTGAGAGTTAGGGTGTGGGTGAGGGTTAGGTTTAATGTAAGGATTAGGGTGACAGTGAGTTTTAGGGTGAAGGTGAGGGTTAAGTTTAGGGTTAAGGTCAGCCTCATGTTTAGGTTTCGGGTTAGGTTGAGAGTTAGGATGCGGGGAAGAGTTAGGGTTAGGGTGAGGGTTAGGGTTAGTTTGAGGGTTAGGGTGAGGGTTAGGATGAGTGTTATGGTGAGGTTAAGGTTTAGGGTGAGGGTTAGGGTGAGTGTGAGGGTTAGGGTTAGGGTTAGGGTTAGGGTGAGGATGAGGTTTAAGATTACTGTTAGGCTTAGGGTTAGGGTTAGGTTTAGGGTTAGAGAGAGGGTTAGGATGAGGGTTAGTGTTAGGGTTAGGGTTAGGGTGAGGGTTAGGGTTAGGGTTAGGGTTAGGTTGAGGGTGAGGGTGACGGTGAGGTTTAAGGTGAGGTTTAGAGTTAGGGAGGGGGTTAGGATGAGTGTTAGGGTGAGGGTTAGGGTTAGGGTGAGGGTGAGGGTGAGGTTGAGGTTTAGGGTTAGGGTTAGGTTTAGAGGTAGGATGAGGGTGATTGTTAGGGTTAGGATTAGGTTTAGCGAGAGGGCGAGAGGATGAGGGTTAGGGAAAGGTTAGGGTTATGTTTAAGGTTAGGGTGAGGGTTAGGGTTAGGGTCAGAATTAGTGTGAGTCTGAGGGTTAGAGTTAGCATTAGGGTTAGGGTGAGGTTTAGGGTGAGGGTTCGATTTATGTTTAGGTTTAGGATGAAGTGAGGGTGAGAGTGATTGTGAGGGTTATGTTTAGGGTGAGGGTTAGGTTTAGGGTGAGGTTGAGGGTTAGGGTTAGGGTTAGAGGGAGGGTGAGGGTGAGGGTAAGGTTTAGGAGTAGGGTTAGGTTTACAGTTGGGCTGAGGGTGAGGGTGAGGGTGAGGGTGACGTTTAGGTTTAGGGTTAGGGTGAGGGTGAGGGTGAAGGTGAGGTTTAGGTTAACGTTAGAGTTAGGGTGAGGCCTAGGGTTAGGGTGAGGGTTAGGGTTAGGGTTAGGGAGAGGGTTAGGGTTAGGTTTAGGGAGAGGGTAAGTTTAGTGTGAGCGTTACGGTTAGGTTTAGGGTTAAGGTTAGGGTGAGGGTAAGGGTTAGGTTGAGGGTTAGTGTGAGGGTGAGGGTTAGGGTGATGTATAGGATGAGGTTAAGGTTTAGGGTGAGGGTGAGGGTGAGGGTTAGTGTATGGGTGAGTGTTAGGGTTAGGGTTAGAGTTAGGGTGAGGGTTAGGGTGAATGTTATGGTTATGGTTAGGTTTAGGTTTAGGGTTACAGTTACGGTGAGGTTGCAGGTGAGGTGAGGTTAAGCGTTAGGATTAGCGTTAGAGTGAGGGTAAGTGTTGGGGTGAGGGTTACGGTTAGGGTGAGGTTTAGGGTGAGGCTGAGGGTTAGTGTTAGGGTGAGGGTTAGGGTGAGGGTAAGTGTTAGGGTGAGGGTAAGTGTAAGTGTGAGGGTTAGGGTTAGGGTGAGTTTTAGGGTGAGGTAGAGGGTTCGTGTCAGGGTTAGGGTTAGGGTAAGGTTAAGGGTTAGGGTGAGAGTTAGGGTGAGTCTTATGGTTAGCATTATGGATAGGATGAGGGGTAGGGTGAGGGTTAGGGTAACATTAGGGTGAGGGTTAGGGTTAGGGTGAGGGTTAGGGTGAGGGTAAGAATAAGGGGAAGGGTGAGGTTTAGGGTGAGGTTGAGGGTTTACGGTAAGAGTGAAGTTTAGTGTAAGGGTGAGGGTTAGTGTGAGGGTTAGGGTTAGGGTGAGGGTGAGGTTGAGGGTTAGGGTGAGTTTTAGGGTTAGGGTTAGGGTGAGGGTTAGATGAGGGTGAGGGTTAGGGTTAAGATGAGGGTTAGGGTTAGGGTGAGGGTTAGGGTGATGGTGTGGATTAGGGTGAGAGTTAGGTTTAGGGTGATGTTTAGGGTGAGGGTGAGGGTTAGGGTGATTGTGAGGGTGAGGGTTGGTTTGAGTGTTTGCATTAGGGTTAGGGGGAGGTTGAGGGTGAGGGTGAGCCTTAGGGCTAGGGTTATTGTGAGGGTGACTGTGAGGGTTAGTGGGAGGGTTTTCCTTAAGTTTAGGGTTAGGGTGAGGGTGACTGTGAGGTTTAGGTTTAGGGTTAGGCTTAGGCTTAGGGTTAGGCTAAGTGTTAGAGTGAGTGTAAGGTTTAGGTTGAGGGTTAGGGTTAGGGATAGGGTGAGGGTTAGGATGAGGGTTAGGGTGAGGGTAAGATTTCCGTGAGGGTTAGGGTGAGTGTAAGGGTTAGGGTTAGGGTGAGGGTGATGGTGAGGTTTAGGGTTACAGTAAGGATTAAGGTTAGGGTTAGGATGAGGGGTATGGAGAGGGTTAGGATGAGGTTTAGAGTTAGGGTTCGGGTTAGGGTGAGGGTAAGTTTTAGGGTGAGGCTGAGGGTGAGGGTGAGAGTCAGGGTTAGGGTTAGGGTTAGAGTTAGGATGAGAGTGAGGGTTAGGGTTAGGATTAGGGTTAGGGTTAGGTTTAGGCTGAGGATGAGGCTGAGAGTGTGGGTGAGGATTATGGTTAGGGTCAGTGTTAGGGTTAGGGTTAAGGGGAGGGTTTGGGTTAGGGTTAAATTTAGAATGAGGGTTAGATTGAGGGATAAGTTTACGGTTAGGGTTCGCGTTAGGGTTCGCGTTAGGGTTAGGGATAGGGTTAGCGTTAGGGTGAGGTTTAGGATGAGGTTTAGGGTTAGGGTTAGGGTTAGGGTGAGGGTTAGGGTGAAGGTTGGGGTTATGGTTAGGTTCAGGTTGAGGGTTAGGGTCAGGGTGAGTGTTAGGTTTAAGGTTAGATTTACGGTGAGAATAAGGGTTAGCGTGAGTTTTAGGGTGAGTGTGAGGGTTAGATTTAGCATTAAGGTTAGGGTGAGGTTCAGGGTGAGGGTTAGGGTTAGGTTCAGGGTTACAGTGAGGTGAGTGTGAGGGTGATTGTGAGGTTTATGGTTAGGGTGAGAGTTAGGTTTAGGGTGAGTGTTAGGTTTAAGGTTAGGGTGAGGTTGAGCATGAGGTGGGTGTGAGGTTGACAGTGATGCTTAGGGTGAGGGTGAGGGTGAGTGTGAGGGTTGGGCTTAGGGTTAGGGTTAGGGTTAGTGTGAGGGTGAAGTTGAGGGTTAGTGTTAGGAGTAGCGTTAGGTTTTAAGTTAGGCTCAGGGTGAGCGTGAGGGTGAGGGTGACGGTTAGGGTTAGGGTTAGGGTGAGGGTTAGGGTTAGTGTGAGGGTTAGGGTGATGGTAAGGTTAAAGGTTAGGGTGAGGGTGAGGGTTAGGGTTAGGTTTAAGGAGAGGGTTAGGGTGAGGTTTAGGGTTAGGGTTAGGGTTAGGGTTAGGGTGAGGGTGAGGTTTAGGGTGCGGGTGAGGTTTAGGTTTAGTGTGAGGATTAGGGTGAGGGTTAAGATGATGGTTAGGATGAGGGGTAGAGTTAGGTTTAGGGTGAGGATCAGGGTTAGTTTGAGCGTTACCGTTAAGGTTGGGTTTAGGGTGAGGTTTAAGCTGAGGATTAGGGTTAGGTTTAGGTTTAGGGTTAGGGTTACAGTAAGGGTAAGTTTTAGGGTGAGGTTTAGGGTGAGTGTGAGGGTTAGGGTTAGGTTGAGGTTTAGGCTTATGGAGAGGGCGAGGGTTAGGTTTAGGGTGAAGGTGAGGTTGAGTGTGTGGGTTAGGGTAAGGATTAGGTTTAGGGTTAGGGTTAGGGTTATTGGTAGTGTTAGGGTTAGGGTTAAATTGAGTTTGCGGGTGAGGTGAGGTTTAGAGTTAGGGTTAGCGTTAGGGTGAGGGTTAGGGTGAGGGTAAGTGTTGGGGTGAGGGTTAGGGTTATGCTGAGGTTTAGGGTGAGGTTGAGGGTTAGTGTTAGTGTTAGGGTTAGGGTGAGGTTAAGGGTTAGCATTAGGTTTAGGGTGAGGGTTAGGGTGAGTGTTAGGGTTAGGTTAGGGTTAGGGTTAGGGTGCAGGTTAGGGTGAGGGTTAGGATTAGGGATAGGGTGAGGGTTAGATGAGGTTGAGGGTTAGGGTTAGGTTGAATGTTAGCTTTAGGGTGAGGGTTGGGGATAGGATTAGTCTTAGGATGAGGGCTAGGGTGAGGGTTAGGTATAGGTTGATGATTAGGGTGAGGGTTAGTGTGAGATTTACTGTTAGGTTTACGCTTAGTGTTAGGTTGAGTGTAAGGGTTAGGGTGAGGGTTAGGTATAGGGTGATGATTAGGGTTAGGGTGAGGGTTAGGGTTATGGTAAGGGTTAGGGTGAGGTTGAGGGTGTCGTTGAGGCTTAGAGTTAGGGTTAGGGTGAGGGTGAGTGTGAGGGTTAGAGTTAGGGTTAGGCTTAGGCTTTGGGTTAGGCTGAGGGTGAGTGTTAGGATGAGGGTGAGGGTGAGGGTGAGACTGAAGGGTAGGGTGTGGGTGAAGGTTAGGTTTTATGTAAGGGTAAGGGTGACAGTGAGTGTTAGGGTGCAAGTGAGGCTTAGGGTTACGTTTAAGGTTACTGTTAGGGTTAGGTTTAGGGTTAGGTTGAGATTAAGGATGAGGGGTAGGGTTAGGGTTAGGGTGAGGCTTAGGGTTAGTGTTAGGGATAGAGTGAAGTTTAGGATGAGGGTTAGGGTGAAGCAAAGATTCAGGGTGAGGGTTTTGGTGAGTGTGGTGAAAGTAAGGGTTAGGGATAGGGTTAAGGTGAGAGTGAGGTTTAGGGTTATGGTTAGGTTTAGGGTTAGGGTTAGAATGACGGTTAGGGAGAGGGTTAGTATGAAGTATTGGGTGAGGTTTAGGGTTATGGTTAGGTTTAGGGTTAGGGTTAGAATGACGGTTAGGGAGAGGGTTAGTCTGAAATCTTGGGTGAGGTTTAGGTTTAGGGTGAGGGTGAGGGAGAGGTTGAGGGTTAGGATTAGGTTTAGGGTTAGAGGTAGTATGAGTGTGAGGGTTAGGGTTAGAATTAGGGTTAGGGTTAGGCTGAGGATGAGGGTGAGGGTGAGGGTGAGGTTTAGGGTTAGGGTGAGTGTTATGGTTAGGGTCAGTGTGAGGATTTGGGTTAGGGTTAAGTTTAGGATGAGGGTTAGGTTCAGGGGTACGGTTACAGTTAGGGTGAGCGTTAGGGTGAGTGTTATGGTTAGGGATACGGTTAGGGTTAGGCTGAGGTTTAGGATAAGGGTTAGGGTTAAGGTTAGGTTTTTGGTTAGGCTTAGGGTGAGGGTTAGGGTGAAGTTTTGGGTTAGGATTAGCGTCAGGGTGAGGGTTAGGGTCAGGGTGAGGGTTAGGGTCAGGGTGAGGGTTAGGGTTAGGGTTAGATTTATGGTGAGAGTAAGGGTTAGTGTGAGGTTTAGGGTGAGTGTGAGGGTTAGAATTAGCATTAGGGTTAGGGTTAGGTTTAGGGTGATTGTTAGGTTTAGGGTTAGGGTGAGTTGAGGGTGAGGGTGATTGTGAGGTTTAGGGTTAGGATAAGAGTTAGGTTTAGGGTGAGGGTTATGTTTTGGATGAGGGGTAGGTTTAGTGTGAGGGTTAGGGTTAGGGTGAGGTTAAGGGTTAGGTTGAGGGTTAGGGTGAGGGTGAGGGTTAGGGTTAGTGTGAGGGTGAGGGTTAGGGTGAGGTTTGGGGTTAGGTTTAGCTTTAGGGTTAGGGTTAGTGTGAGAGTTAGGGTGAGGTTGAGGCTGAGGGTTTGGGTGAGGTTTAGGTTTAGGGTGAGAGTTAGGATTAGGATTAAGTTTAGGGTTAATGCTAGTGTGTCGGTGAGGGTTAGGTTTAGGGTGATGTTGCGGGATAGGGTTGGGGTTAAGGTTAGGGTTTGCGTGAGTGGTAGGGTTAGGGTTAGAGTGAGGGTTAGGTTTAGTGTGAGCATTAGGGTTATGATTAGGGTTAGAACTAGTGTGAGGGTCAGGGTTAGGTTGAGGGTTTGGTTGACAGTGAGGGTTAGGGTTACCGTGAGTGTAAGGGTGAGGATTAGTGTGAGGGTTAGTGTTAGGGTTAGGGTTAGGTTTAGGGTTAGGTTGATGGTTTGTGTTTGGGTTAGGGTTAGGGTGAGTTTTAGGGTTAGGGTTAGGGTGAGGGTTAGAGTGAGGGTTAGGGTTAGGGTGAGCATTAGGGTGACGGTCAGGTTGAGGGTGAGGGTTAGGGTGAGGGCTAGGTTTGGGGTTAGGGTTATGGTCAGGGTGAGCGGAAGGGTTTCTGTTAGGTAAGTGTTATGTTTAGAGTGAGGATTAGGTGAGGTTTAGAGTTAGGGTGAGGTTTAGGGTTAGGGTGATGTGTAGGTTGATGGTGAGGGTTAGGGTGAGGGTGAGGGTGAGGGTTAGGGTATGGGTGAGGGTTAGGATTAGGGTGAGGGTTAAGTAATGGTGAGGGTTAGGGTGAGGTTGATGGTAAGGGTTAGGGTTAGAGTTTGGGTGAGGGTTAGGGTGAGTGCTAGGGTTAGGGTTAGGTTTAGGGTGAGGGTTAGTGTGAGGGTTAGGGTTAGGGGGAGGATAAGGTCAGGGTGAGGGTGAGGATGAGGTTTAGGTTTACTATTAAAGTGATGGTTAGGGTTACGGTTATGGTGAGGGTTAGGGTTAGGGTTATGTTTAGGGTGAGGATGAGTATTAGAGTGAGGGTGAGGTTTCGGGAGAGTGTGAAGGTTAGGGTTTGGGTGAGGGTTTGGGTTAGGTTGAGTGTTAGGGTGACGGTGTGTGAGGGTTATTGTTGGGGTTAGGGTTAGGTTGAGGGTAAGGGTGAGGGGTAGTGGTAGGGTTAGGGTGAGGGTTAGGGTTAGTGTGAGGGTTAGGGTGAGGGTGAGGATAAGGGTTAGGGTGAGGGTGAGGGTGAGGGTTAGTTTTAGGTTTAGGGTTAGGGTGAGGGGTAGGGTTAGTGGGAGGGTTAGGTTTAGGGTGAGGGTAAGGGTCAGGGTGAGGGTAAGGGTTAGGGAGAACTTTAGGGTGAGGGACAGTTTCAGGGTTAGGCTTAGGGTTATGGGGAGGGTTAGGTTGAGGGTTAGTGTTTGGGTTAAGGTTAGGGTGAGTGTGAGGGTTAGGGTTAGGATTAGGGTTAGGGTGAAGGTGAGGTTTAGGGTTAGGGTTAGGTTTAGGGTTAGGGTGAGGGTTAGAATTAGGGTTAGGGTGAGGGTTGGGTTAGGGTTAGGGTTAGGCTTATTGTTAGGGTTAGGGTGAGGGTGACGGTGAGCATAAGGGTCAGGGTTAGGCTGAGGTTTAGGGTGACTATGAGGGTGAGGGTTAGGTTTAGGATTAGGATTAGGTTTAGGGTTAGGCTGAGGGTGAGGATGAGGGTTAGGGTTAGGGTTAGGGTTAGGGTTAGGGTTAGAGTGAGGGTTAGGGTGAGGTTTAGGATTAGGGTTAGGGTTAGGGTTAGGGTGAGGGTGAGGTATAGGGTGAGGGTTAGGGTTAGGGTGAGGTTTAGGGTAAGTGTTAGGGTTAGGGTTAGGCTGAGGTTGAGGGTGAAAGTGAGGGTGAGGTTTAGGGTTAGGGTTAGGGTGAGGGGTAGTGTGAGGAGAAGGGTTAGGGTTAGGGTGAGGTTTAGGGTTAGTGTGAGGGTTAGGGTTAGTGTCAGTATAAGGGTTAGGTTGATGTTTAGGTTGAGGGTGAGGGTTAGGGTTAGGGTTAGGGTTAGGCTTAGGGTGAGATTTAGGGTTAGGCTGATGTTTAGGGTGAGGGTGAAGGTTAGCATAAGGGTGAGGTGAGGGTTAGAATGAGGTTGAGGGTGAGAGTTAGCGTTAGGGTTAGTCTTAGGGTGAGGGTGGGATTGAAGTTTAGGGTTAGGATTAGGGTTCATGATAGCGTAATGCTGAGCAGAAAGCGGAGGTTGAGGGTGATGGTAAGGGTGAGGTTTAGCGTGAGGGTGACTGTTTTGGTTAGGTAAGTATTAGGGTTAGGGTAAGGATTATGGTGAGGATTAAGCTAAGGGTAGGTTTACGGTGAGAGTTTGGGTTAGGGTTAGGGTGAGGTTTAGGGTTAGGGTGATGGTAAGGGTCAGTGTGAGTGTTAAGATAAGGGTGAGGGTTAGGGTGAGGGTGAGGGTGTTGGTGAGATTTAGGGTTAGGGTTAGGTTTAGGGTGAGTGTGAGGGTGAGATTTAGGATTAGGAATAGGGTTAGGGTTAGGGTTAGGCTGAGGGTGAGGGCCAGGGTGAGGGTAAGTGTGAGAGTTAGGGTTAGAGTCAGGGTTAGGGTGAGGGTTAGGGTTTGGGTGATGTTTAGGGTGAGGGTGAGGATGAGGGTTCGGGTGAGGGTTCGGGTTCGGGTGAGGTGTTGGGTTAGGGTGTGTTTGAGAATTAGTGTTAGGGTGAAGTTTAGCATTAGGTTTAGCGTTAGTGTGAAGATGAGGGTGAAGGGTAGAGTTAGGGTTAGATTGAGGGTTACGATTAGGGTTAGGGTTATGGTGATGGTTAGGGAGAGGGGTAATTTTAGGGTGAGTGTTAGGGAGAGTGTGAGGATTAGGGTTATGGGTAGGGTTACTTTGAGGGTTAGGGTTAGGGTTTGGGTTAGGGTGAATGTGAGAGTTAGGGTGAAATTTAGGGTTAGGGTGAGTTTGAGGGTGAGTGTTAGGTTTAGTTTTAGGATTAGGGTTAGGGTTATGGTCAGTATTAGGGTGAGGGTGAGGGTGAGTGTGAGGGTTAGTGTGTCTGTGAGGGTTAGGGTTAGGGTGAGGATTAGTCTTAAGCTTAGGGTTAAGTTTATGGTGAGGGTAAGGGTTAGGGTGGTGTTTAGTGTGAGGATGATGGTTAGGGTTTGTGTTAGGGTTAGGGTGAGGGTTAGGGTGAGGTTTAGGGTTAGGGTTAGTGTTAGGTTGATGGTGAGGTATAGGGTGAGGGTTAGGGTTAGGGTGAAAGTTAGGGATAGTGTTAGGTTAGGGTAAGGGTGAGTGTTAGGTTTAGGTTTAGAGTTAGGGTTCAGGTGAGGGTGAGGATTAGGATTAGGGTTAGGGTTAGGGTTAGGATGAGGGTTAGGCTGAGCATTAAGGTTAGGGTTAGTGTGAGGTTTAGGGTTAGGTTTAGGTTTAGGGTTAGGGTGAGGGTTAGGGTTAGATTTAGGGATAGCATAAGGTTTAGGCTGAGGGTTAGGTTTAGGGTTAGTGTGAGGGTTAGGTTTAGGGTTAGGGTAAGGGTTAGGGTGAGGGTAAAATTATGGTGAGAGTTAGGGTGAGGGTGAGGGTTAGGGTTAAGTTGAGCGTATTGGTGAAGGTTAGGTTTAGGGTTGGGGTTAGGTTGAGGGTGAGGGTGTTGGTAAGAGTTACGGTGAGGATTAGGATGAGGGTGAGGGTTAGGGTTGGGTGAGGTTAAGCATTAGGGTGAGGGTTAGGGTGAGTGTGAGGGTTAGGGTTAGGGATAGGGTTAGGATTAGGGTTAGTGTGAGGGTTAGGGTGAGGGTTAGGATTAGGGTTAGTGTGAGTATAAGGTTTATTGTTAGGGTTTTTGTGAGTGTGATGTGTTGGGTTAGCGTTAGGGATTGGGTGAGCGTTATGTTGAGGGTTAGGTTTAGGGTGAGTGTTAGGGTTAGGTTTAGGGTGAGTATTAGGGTTAGGGTGTTGTTTATGGTGAGGGTGAGTGTTAGGGTGAGGGTGAGGGTTTGAGTTAGGGTTAGGTTTAGTGTTATGGTGAGGGTGGTTGTGAGGGTTAGGTTTAGTGTTAGGGTTAGGTTGAGATTTAGGGATAGTGTGAGGGTTAGTGTGATGGTGAGGGTCAGGGTGAGGGTGAGGGTTGGAATGACGGTGAGGGTGAGGGTGAGGGTTAGGGCTAGGATTAGCGTTAGGGTGAGTTTTAGGGTTATGGTTAGGGTTAGGGTTAGGGCTGTTGTTAGGTTTATGGTTTGAGTTAGGGTGAGGGTGAGGGTGAGGTTCAGCCTTAGGGTTAGGTTTAGGGTTAGGGTGAGGGTGGGGTTGAGGGTTAGGGTTAGGTTTAGGGTTAGGTTTAGGGTAAGTCTTAGGGGGAAGGGGAGGTTGAGGGTGAGGGTTAGAGTTAGGATAAGGGTTAGGGTGAGAGCTAGGGTGAGTGTGAGGTTTTGGGTGATGGTGAGGGCGAGTGTTTCGGTTATGTAAGTGTTAGGGTTATGTTGAGGATTAGGGTGAGTGTGAGTTTTAAGCTGAGGTTAGGCTTAGCATTATGGTTATGGTTGTGGTTAGGGTTAGGGTGAGAGTTAGGGTTAGGGTGTTGTTTATGGTCAGGGTGAGTGTTAGGGTGAGGGTGAGGGTTAGAGTTAGGTTTAGGTTTAGGGTTAGGGTGAGGGTGCTGGTGAGGGTTAGGTTTAGTGTTAGGGTTAGGGTGAAGGTTAGGAATAGTGTGAGGGTTAGTGTGGTGGTGAGGGTCAGGGTGAGAGTGAGGGTTAGAATGACGGTGAGGGTGAGGGTGAGGGTTAGGGCTAGGATTAGCGTTAGGGTGAGTTTTAGGGTTATGGTTATGGTTAGGTTTAGGGATATTGTTAGTTTTATGGTTTGGGTTAGGGTGAGGGTGAGGGTGAGGTTCAGCCTTATGGTTAGTTTTAGGATTAGGGTGAGGGTTAGGGTTAGATTTAGGGTTAGGTTTAGGGTAAGACTGAGGGGGAAGGGGAGGTTGAGGGTGAAGGTTAGAGTTAGGATAAGGGTTAGGGTGAGGGCTAGGGTGAGTGTGAGGTTTTGGTTGAAGGTGAGGGCGAGTGTTTCGGTTATTTAAGTGTTAGGGTTACGGTGAGGAATAGGGTGAGTGTGAGGGTTAAGCTGAGGTTAGGTATAGCATTATGGTTATGGTTAGTGTTAGGGTTAGGGTGAGGGTTAGGGTTAGGGTGATGGTACAGTGAGGGTGAGAGTTAGGATTAGGAATATTGTTAGTGTTAGGGTTAGGCTGCGTTGAGGGTCAGGGTGAAGGTGAAAGTTAGGGTTAGGGTTATGGTTAGGGTGAGGGTTAAGATTAGTGTTAAGATTATCGTTAGGGTTAGGGTTCGGGTTATGTTTAGTGTAAGGGTTAGGGTTAGAATGAGGGTTAGGGTGAGGTTTAGGATTCGGGTTTGGGTGATGTTTAGGGTGAGGGTGAGGTTTTTGGTGAGGATGAGAATTTGGGTGTGGGTGTGGGTTCAGATGAGGTTTCAGGTTAGGGTGTGGGTGAGGATTAGGGTTAGGGTGAGGTTTATTATTAGGTTTAGGTTTAGTGTGATGATGAGTGTGAGGGGTAGGGTTAGGTTTTGGTTGAAGGTTATAGTTAGGGTAAGGGTTAGGGTGAGGGTTTGGGAGAGATGTAGGGTTAGGGTGAGAGTAAAGGTTAGGGTGAGGTTGAGGGTTCAGTTGAGGGTGAGGATTAGTGTGGGGGTGA
The DNA here is from genome assembly GCF_024711535.1 of Dipodomys merriami. Lineage (NCBI taxonomy): Eukaryota > Metazoa > Chordata > Mammalia > Rodentia > Heteromyidae > Dipodomys > Dipodomys merriami. The sequence continues at coordinate 73,916 of NW_027206276.1, read as the reverse complement.
GGATTAGGGTTAGGATGAGGATTAGCTTTAGGCTTAGGGTTAAGGTTATGCTGAGGTTACGGGTTAGGGTGAGGTTCAGTGTGAGGATGAGAGTTATGGTTAGTGTTAGGGTGAGGGTGAGGGTTGGGGTGAGGGTTAGGGTTAGGGTTAGGTTTAGGGTGAAGGTGAGGTATAGGGTGAGGGTTAGGATTAGTGTTAGGGTTAGGGTTAGGCTTAGGTTTCGGGTTAGGGAGAGGGTTAGGGTTAGATTTATGGTTAGCATAAGTTTTAGGCTGAGGGTTAATGTTAGGGTTAGTGTGAGGGTTAGGTTTAGGGTTATGGTAAGGGTTAGGGTGAGGGTAAAAGTTAGGGTGAGTGTGAGGGTTAAGGTTAGGGTGCGCGTTACGGTGAAGGTTAGGTTTAGGTTTAGGGTTAGGGTGAGGGTGAGGGTGTGGGTAAGTGTTAGGATGACAGAAAGGGTGTGGGTGAGGTTTAGGTTTAGGGTGAGGGTAAGGGTTAGGAAGAGGGTTAGGGTGAGTTTTAGGGTGAGGTTTTGCCTTAAGGTCAAGGATAGGGTGAGGATTAGTTTTAGGGTTAGGTTTACAGTGAGGCTTAGGCTAAGGGGAAGGGTTAGGGTTAGGGTGAGGATTAGGTTTAGTGTGAAGGTTAGGGTAAGGGTTAGGGTGACTGTAAGGGTTAGGGTGAAGATTAGGGTGAGTGTGAGGTTTAGGGTTAGCATGAGCTTTAGAGTTAGGGTTAGGATGAGTGTTAGGGTTAGGTTTACGGTTAGGGTTAAGGTGAGGGTGAGGGTTAGGGTTAGGTTTAGGGTGAGGGTTAATTTTAGGGCGAGGGCTAGGGAGAGGGTGAGGATTAGGGTGAGGGTGAGGTTTTCATTTAGGTAAGGGTTAGGGATAGGGTTAGGGTGAGGTTTAGGGTGAGGGCGTGTGTTGGGGTTAGGGTTAGGGTTAGGGTGAGGGTGAGGGTGAAGGTTAGTGTTAGGATGAGGGTTAGGATTGGGGTTAGGGTTAGGGTGAGAGTGAGGGTGAGCGTTAGTGTGAGGTTTAGGGTTATGGTGAGGGTTAGGGTTGGATGATGTTTAGTGTGAGGGTGAGGGTTACGGTGAGGGTGAGTGTTCTGTTGAGAATTAGGGCTAGGGATAGGATTAGGGATTGCGTTAGTGTGAGGGTAAGGGTTAGGGTGAGGGTTAGGGTGAGAGTGAGGTTTAGGGTTAGGATGAGTGTTAGGTTTAGGGTTAGGGTTATGGTGAGGGTGAGGGTTAGGGTGAGCCGTAGGTTTAGGGTTAGGGTTGATTTGTGGGATAGGGTGAGGGTAAGGTTTAGGGTGAGGGTTAGGGTGAGGGTGAGGTTTAGGGTTAGGATGAGTGTTAGGTTTAGGGTTAGGGTTATGGTGAGGGTGAGGGTTAGGGTGAGCCGTAGGTTTAGGGTTAGGGTTGGTTTGTGGGATAGGGTGAGGGTAAGGGTTAGGGTGAGGTTAAGGGTGAGGGTGAGTTTTAGGCTTAGGGTGAGGGTAAGGGTTAGTGTGAGGGTTTGGGTGAGGTTTAGGGTTAGGGATAGGGATAGGGTGAGGATTAGTGTTAGTGTGAAGGTTAGGGTGAGTGTTAGGATTAGGTTAGTGTTAGGATAAGGATTAGGGTGAGGGTTACAGTGAGGGTGAGGGTTATGGCTAGGGTGAGAGTTAGGGTTAGGGTTATGGTTAGGGTGAGGGTTAGGGTGAGCCGTAGGTTTAGGGCTAGGGTTAGTTTGCAGATTAAGATGAGGTTAAGGATTAGGGTGAGCTTTAGGGTGAGGGTGAGGTTTAGGGTTATGGTGAGGGTAAGGGTTAGAGTGAGGCTTAGGGTGAGGGTTCGGGTTAGGTTTATGGATAGGGTGAGGATTAGGGTTAGTGTGAGGGTTAGGATTAGGGTTAGTTTGAGGATTAGGGTTAGGGTGAGGGTAAGTGTGACGGTGTGGTGTTGGATTACCAATAGGGAAAGGGTGAGCGTTAGGGTGAGGGTTAGGTTTAGGGTGAGGGTTAGGGTTAGGTTTAGGGTGATTGTTAGGGTTAGGTTTAGGGTGAGAGTTAGGGTTAGGGTGATGTTTATGGTGAGGGTGAGTGTTAGGTTTAGGGTGAGGGTTAGGTTTAGGGTTAGGTTTAGGGTTAGGGTTAGGATGAGGGTGATGGTGAAGGTTAGGATTAGGGTTAGGGTTAGGGTGAGGGTTTGGATTAGTGTGAGTGTTAGTGTGATGTTGAGGGTCAGGGTGAAGGAGAGGATTAGAATGAGGGTGAGGGTTAGGGTTAGGATTAGCGTTAGGGTGAGTTTTAGGGTTAGCGTTAGGGTTAGGTTTAGGGTGAGGGTTGTTGAGGGTTAGGGTTAGGATTAGGTTTAGGGTTAGGGTAGGGCTGAGGGGGAAGGGGAGGTTGAAGGGGAGGGTTAGGGTTAGGATTAGGGTTAGGGTGAGGGCTAGTGTGAGTGTGAGGGTTTGGTTGATGGTTAGGGTCAGTGTGAGGGTTACAATACGGGTGAGGGTTAGGGTGAGTGTTTCGGTTATGTAAGTCTTAGGGTTAGGGTGAGGATTAGGGTGAGGGTGACGGTTAAGGTGAGGTTAGGTTTAGCATGATGGTTAGGGTTAGGGTTAGGGTGAAGGTTAGGGTTAGGGTGATGGTTAGTTTGAGGTTGAGGGTGAGAGATAGGATTAGGAATAGGGTTAGTGTTAGGGTTAGGCTGAAGTGAGGGTCAGGGTGAGGGTGAAGGTTAGGGTTAGGGTTATATTTAGGGTGAGGGTTAAGGTTAGTGTGAGGGTTATGGTAATGGTTAGGGTTTGGGTTATGGTGAGATTAAGGGTTAGGGTGAGGGTGAGGGTTAAGGTGAGGTTTAGGGTTAGGGTTAGGGTTAGGGTGAGGGTTCGGGTTTGGGTGATGTTTACGGTGAGGGTGAGGTTTAGGGTGAGGGTGATAGTTGGGGTGTGGGTTCCGGTTCAGGTGAGGTTTCGGGTTAGGGTGTGGGTGAGGATTAGGGTTAGGGTGAGGATTATCATTAGGTTTAGGTTTAGTGTGAGTGTGAGGGTGAGGGTGAGGGTTAGGGTTATGTTGAGGGTCAGGGTTAAGTTAATGGTTAGGGTGAGGTTTAGGGCGAGGCTTAGGGATAGGATGAGGATTTGTGTTAGGGTGCGGGTGAGGATTAAGGTTAGGTGGAGAGTTATGGTTAGGGTGAGGTTCAGGGTTAGGGTTAGGGTGAGAGTTAGTGTTAGGTGAAGTTTATTGTGAGGGTGAGTGTTAGGGTGAGGATGAGTGTTGGGGTGAGGGTGAGGGTTCAGGTCAGGGTTAGGGTTAGGGTGTGTTTGAGGGTTAGGGTTAGGGTGAGAGTTAGGGTGAGGTGTCGGGATAGGGTTAGGTTTAGGGTTAGTGTGAGGATAAGGGTTAGGGTGAGGGTTAGGTTGAGGGTGAGGGTTATGGTTAGCGTTAGTATTAGGGTGAGGGTTAGGGTTAGGGTGATGTTTAGGGTGAGATTGAGGGTTTGTGTGAGGTAAGGGTGAGGATGAGGGTTATGTTGAGGGTGCGGGTGAGGGTGAGGGTGAGGGTCAGGGTTATCTTTAGGGTTATGGTGAGGTGAGGGTTATGGTTAGGATTAGGTTTAGGGTTATGTTTAGGATGAGGGTGAGTGTGAGGGTTAGGGGTAGGGTTAGGGTGAGGGTTAGGGTTAGAATGAGGGTGAGGGCGAGGGTGAGGGTTAGGGTTATGGCTAGGGTTAGGGTGAGTTTTAGGGTTACGGTTAGTGTTAGTGTTAGAGTTATTCTTAGGGTTAGGGTTAGGGTGAGCGTGAGGGTTAGCGTGAGGGTTAGGGTGAGGGCTAGGGTGAGGGTGAGGTTGAGGGTTACAGTTAGATTTAGGGTTAGGGTAAGGCTGAGGGGGAAAGGGAGTTTGAGGGTGAGGGTTTGGTTTAGGGATAGGGTTAGGTTGAGGGTGAGGGTTTGGTTTAGGGATAGGGTTAGGTTGAGGGTTAGGATTAGGTTTAGGGTTAGTATAAGGGTTCGGCTGAGGGTAAGGGTTAAGGTTAGTGTGCGTGTTAGGGTTAGGGTTAGGGTTTCGGTTAGGTTGAGGTTAAAATTTATGTTGAGGGTTAGGGAGAGGGTGAGGGTTAGGGTTATGGGTATGGTTATGGTTAGGGTGAGGATTAGGGTGAAGGTTAGGTTTAGGTTTAGGTTTAGGGTTAGTGTTAGGGTGTGGGTAAGTGTTAGGGTGAGGGTTAGGGTGAGGGTGAGGGTTAGAGTTAGGGTGAGGGTAAGGGTTAGGTTAGGGTTAGGGTGAGGGTGAAGGTTAGTGTTAGCATCAGGGTTAGGGTGAGGGTGAGGGTTAGGGTTAAGGTTAGGGATAGGGTGAGGTTTAGGGTTAGGGTGAGGGTTAGGCTGAGGGGTAGGGTTAGGGTTAGGGTAAGGGTTAGGTTCAGTGTGAGGATTAGGGTTAGGGTTAGGGTGAGGGTAAGTGTTAGGGTGAGGTTAGGGTGAGAATGCGGTTTAGGGTTAGCATTAGGTTTGGGGTTAGGATGAGTGTTAGGGTAAGTGAGGGTGAGGTGTGGGTTAGGGTTAGGATGAGGGTTCGGGTTAGGGTGAGGGTGAGGGTTAGGTTTAGGGTGAGGTTTAGGGTCAGGGTAAGTGTTAGGCTGAGGGTAAGGGTTAGGTTTAGGCTGAGGGTCAGGGTGAGGGTTAGGGTTAGGTTGAGTGTTATTGTTAGGGTGAGGTTGAGGGCAAGGGTTAGGATGAGAGTTATGGTTAGGGTTACTGTTAGGGTGAGGGTGAGTGTTTTTGTCAGTGTTAGGTGGAGGATTAGTGTGAGGGTTAGTGTTAGGGTTAGTGTTAGGGTTAGGGTTAGGCTGAGGGTAAGGGTGAAAGTGAGGGTGAGGGTTAAGTTTAGTGTTAGGGTGAGGGGTAGTGTGATGTGTAGGTTTAGGGTTAGGGTGAGGTTTAGGGTTAGTGTGAGGGTTACGGTTAGGGTTAGGTTTAGGGTTAGTGTGAGGATAAAGGTTAGGTTGAGGTTCAGATTGAAGGTGAGGATTAGGTTTATCATTAGTTTTAGGGTGAGAGTTAGTTTGAGGGTTAGGATTAGGGTTAGAGTTAGGGTGAGGGTTAGGGTTAGGGTGATGTTTAGGGTGAGGGTTAGGATGAGGGTGAGTGTGAGGGTTAGGTTGAGGGAGACGGAAAGGGTTAGGGTTAGGGTGAGGGTGAGGGTGAGGGTTAGGGTGAGGGTCAGGGTTAGGGTGAGGGTGAGGTTTAGGGATAGCATTAGGTTTAGGGTTAGGGTGACGGTGAGGTTGCGGGTGAGGCTTAGGGTTAGGATGAGGGTTAGGTTTAGGGTTAGTGTGAGAGTTAGTTTTAGGGTGAGGTTTAGGGTTAGGATGAGGGTTAGGGTTAGGATGAGTATGAGGGTTATGGTTAGGTTGAGGATTAGGGTTAGTGTGAGGTTTAGGTTTAGGGTTAGGGTGAGAATAATGGTTAGGGTGATGTTTATTTTGAGGGTGAGGTTTAGGGTGAGGTTGAGTGTTCGGGTGAGGATGAGCGTTCGGTTGAGGGTGAGAGTTAGGGTGTGGTAGAGGGTTAGGGTTATGGTGAGAGTTAGGGTGAGGTTTTGGGATAGCGTTAGGGTTAGGGTTTGTGTGAGGGTAAGGGTTAGGGTGAGAGTTAGGGTGAGGGTGCCAGTGAGGGTGAGGGTGAGGGTGGGGGTTATAGTTAGGTTTATGGTGAGGCTGAGGGTTAGGGTTATTGTTAGGGTTAGACTTAGGATGAGGTTGAAAGTGAGGGTGAGGGTTAGGGTTAGGGTTAGGATGAGGGTTTGGGTCAGTGTGAGGGTTAGTGTGATGGTGAGTGTCAGGGTGAGAGTGAGTGTTAGAATGAGGGTGAGGGTGAGGGTTAAGGGTTAGGATTAGTATTAGGGTTAGGGTAAGGCTGAGGGGGAAGGGGAGGTTGAGGGTGCGGGTTAGGGTTAGGTTTAGGGTGAGGGTTAGGGTTAGGTTTCGGTTTAGTATAAGGGCTAGGCTGAGGGTAAGGTTTAGGGTTAGTGTGTTAGGTTTAGGGTTAGGGTTTGGGTTAGGTTGAGGGTAAATGTTAGGGTGAGATTTAGGGAGAGTGTGAGGGTTAGTGTTAGGGTGAGAGTTAGGTTTTGGGTTATGGTTAGGATTAGGGTGAGGGTTAGGGTGAAGGTTAGGTTTAGTTTTAGGTTTAGGGTGAGGGTTAGGGTGTGGGTAAGTGTTAGGGTGAGTGTTAGAATGAGGATGAGGGTTAGGGTTAGGGTGAGGGTTAGCGGTAGGGTGAGGGTTAGGGTGAGGGTGAGGGATAAGGTTAGCATTAGTGTTAGGGTGAGGGTGAGGGTTAGGGTGAGGTTTATGGTTAAGGTTAGGTATAGCGTGAGGATTAGGGTTAGGGTTAGGTTTAGGGGGAGGGTTAGGCTGAAGTTTAGGGTTAGGGTTAGGGTGAGGGTTAGGCTTAGTGTGAGGTTTAGGGTTAGGGTTAGTGTGAGGGTAAGGGTTAGGGTGAGGGTTAGGGTGAGGGTGAGGTTTAGGGTTAGTATTAGGTTTAGGATGAGGATTAGGGTTAGGGTGAGGGTGAGGTTGAGGGTGAGGCTTAGGGTTAGGGTGAGTGTGAGGGTTAGGTTTAGGGTGCGGGTTAGGGATAGGATGAGGATTAGTGTTAGGGTGAGGGTGAGGGTTAAGGATAGGTTGAGAGTTAGGGTTAGGGTGAGGTTTAGGTTTAGGGTTAGGGTGAGGGTTATGGTTAGGTTGAAGTTTATTGTGAGGGTGAGTTTTCGGGTGAGGTTGAGTGTTCGGGTTAGGGTGAGGGTTCGTGTGAGGGTGAGCGTTAGAGTGGGTTTGAGAGTTAGGGTTAGTGTGAGAGTTAGGGCGAGATGTCGGGATAGGGTTAGGGTTAGGGTTAGTGTGAGATTAAGGGTTAGGGTGAGGGTTAGGTTGAGGGTTAGGGTTATGGTAAGCATTAGGGTTAGGAGTAGGGTTAGGGTTAGGCTGATGTTTAGGGTGAGATTGAGGGTTACTGTGGGGGTAAGGGTGAGGGTGAGGGTGAGGGTTAGGGTTAGGATTAGGTTTTGGGTTATGGTTAGGCTGAGGGCGAGTGTGAAAGTGAGGATGAGGGTTAGGGTTAGGATGAGGGTTATGGTTAGTGTGAGGGTTAGTGTGATGGTGAGGGTCAGGGTGAGGGTGAGGGTTAGAATGAGGGTGAGGGTGAGGGTGAGGGTTAGGGTTTAGATTAAGGTGAGGGGGAGTTTTAGGGATAGGGTTAGTGTTAGGGTTAGGGTGAGGGTGAGGGTGAGGGTTAGGGTTAGTTTTAGGTATACGCTTAGGGTTAGGCTGAGGATGAGTGTGTGTGTTAGGGTTAGGTTTAGGGTTAGGCTTAGGGTTAGGCTGAGGGTGAAGTTGAGGGTGAAAAACTTAGGGTTAGGGTGAGGGTTAGTCATAGGGTTAGGAGGAGGGTTAGGTTGAGGTTTAGAGTTAGGATTAGGTTTTGGATGAGCCCTAGGGTGAGGGTGAGGGTTAGGGTTAGGGTGAAGGTGAGGTTCAGGGTTAGGGTTAGGTTTAGGGTGATGCTGAGGGTGTGGTTTAGGGTTAGGGTTAATGTTAGGATTAGGGTTGAGGTGAGGGTTAGGGTTAGGGTGAGGGTTAGGGTTAGGTTTAGAGTTAGGATTAGGGTAAACGTGAGGGTGAGTATGTGTGTTAGCGTTAGGTTTAGGGTTAGGCTGAGGTTGAGGTTGAGAGTGAGGGTTAGCGTTAGGGTGAGGGTTAGGGTTAGGGTTAGGGGAGGGTTAGGATTAGGAGTAGGTTTAGGATTAGGGTTAGGGTGAGGGCTAGGGCGAGGGTAAGGTTTAGGGTTAGGGTTAGGATGAGGTTTAGGTTTAGGGTGAGTGTTAGGATGAGGATGAGGTTTAGGGTTACAGTTAGGGTTAGGATGAGACTGAGGTGAGGGATAGGGTTAGGGTTAGTGTTAGGGTTAGGGTAAAGGTGAGGGTTAGGGTGAGGGTGAGGGTTAGGATTAGGATTAAGGTTAGGGTTAGGATGAGGTTTAGTGTTAGGATTAGGGTTAGGGGTATCGTGATGGTTAGGTTGAGGGTAATGTTTAGGGTTAGGTTTAGGCTTAGGCTTAGGGTTAGGCTGAGGGTGAGAGTGAGGGTGATTGTTTGGTTTAGGGTGAGGGTTAGGGTTAGGGTGAGAGTTAGGGTTTGGGTTAAGTTTAGGCTTAGATTGATGGTTAGGGCACGGATTTTGGTGATGTTGATGGTTAGGGTTAGGTTGAGGGTCAGGGTGAGGTTTAGGATAAAGGTTAGTGTTAGGATTAGGGCTAGGTTGAGGGTGAGGTTTAGGGTTAGGATTAGGGTGAGGTTTAGGGTTAGGGTTAGGATTAGGGTTAGGGTGAGGGTGAGTGTGTGGGTTAAGGTTAGTTTTAGGTTTAGGCTTAGGGTTAGGCTGAGGGTGAGTGTGTGTGTTAGGGTTAGGTTTACGGTTAGTCTTAGGTTTAGGCTGAGGGTGAGGTTGAAGATGAGAAAGTTAGGGTTAGGGTGAGGGTTAGTCATAGAGATAGGGGGAGGTTTAGGATGAGTTTCAGGGTTAGGATTAGGGTTTGGCTGAGGGTTAGGGTGAGGGTGAGGGTTAGGGTTAGGGTGAGGGTGAGGTTTAGGGTTAGGGTCACGTTGAGGGATAGTGTGATTTTGAGGGTTAGCCTTAGGGTGATGGTGAGGTTTAGGGTTAGAGTTAGGGTTAGGGTGAGGCTGATTGTGAGGGTTAGGTTTAGAGGTTAGTGTTAGAGTTAGGGATAGGTTGAGGGTTAGGGTTTGGCTGAGGGTTAGGCTTAGGGTTATGATTAGGATTAGGGTAAAGGTTAGGGTGAGTGTGAGGTTTAGGGTTAGGGTTAAGGTTAGGTTTAGGGTAGGATGAGGGTCAGGGTAAGGGTTAGGGTTAGGGTGAGGGTAAGGGTTAGGGTTAGGGTGAGAGTTAGGGTTCGGATTAAGTTTAAGGTTAGGATGAGGGTTAGGGTTAGGGTTACGGTGAGCTTAAGGATTAGGGTTAGGTTGAGGTTTAGGGTTAGGGTTAGGGTTATGGTGAGTGTTAGGGTTAGGGTTAGGGTGAGGGCTAGGGTGAGGTTGAAGATTAGGTTTAGGATTAGGGTTAGGGTGAGGGCTAGGGTGAGGTTGAAGATTAGGATTAGTGTTAGCCTGAGGTTTAGGGTTAAGGTTAGGGTGAGGGTTAGGATGAGGGTTAGGGTTACAGAGAGGGTGACGGTTTGGGTTAGGGTGCGTGTTAGGGTTAGGATTAGGGTTAGGGTGACGGTGAGTGCTTGGATTATTGTTAGGTTTAGGGTTAGGATTAGTGTTATTTTTAGGGTTAGGGCTAGATTTAAGGTGAGGGTGAGGGTGAGGGTGAGAGTTTGGGTGAGGGTGAGGTTTAGGGTTAGGGTTAGTATTAGGGTTAGGGTGAGTGTGAGGTTTAGGGTTAGATTTAGTATTAGGGGGAGTGTTAGGTGTAGAGTTAGGGTTAGGGTTAGTGTTAGGGTTAAGGTTAGGGTGAGGGTTAGCTTGAGGTTTGGGTTAGGGTTAGGGTTAGGAATAGTGTTAGGGTGAGTGTGAGTGTTAGAGTTAGGGTTAGGCTTAGGATTAGGGTTAGGCTGAGGGCAAGGGTGGGGGTGAGGGTTAGGTTTAGGCTGATGGTTAGGGTTAGGATGAGAGTGAGTGTTTGTTTCAGGGTTAGAGTTAGGATTAGGGGTAGGGTGAGGGCTAGGGTGAGGGTGAGGGTTAGGGTAAGGCTTAGGTTTAGGCTTAGGCTTAGGCTGAGTGTGACTTTGAGGTTGAGGGTTAGGGTTAGGGTGATGGTTAAGTTTAAGTTTAGGGTGTTGGTTAGGATGAGGTTTACGGTGTGGGTGAGGTTTAGGTTGAAGTTGATGGTAAGGGTAAAGTTGAAGTTTAGGCTGAGGGTGAGGCTTAAGGTAAGGGCGAGGGTTAGGGCTAGGTTTAGGATTAGGGTAAGGGTTAGGGTTAGGGTGAGGGTTAGATTGAGGATTAGGTTTTGGGTTAGTGTGAGGTTTAGGGTGAGGATGAGTGTTAGGGTTAAGGTGAGCATTAGGGTTAGATTTAGGTTTAGGGTGAGGGCTAGGGTGAGGATTAGGGTTAGGGTGAGGGTAGGTGTTAGGATTAGGCTAAGGTTTAGGGTTAGGGTTAGGATTAGGGTTAGGATTAGTTTTATTGTTAGGGTTAGGATTAGAGTTACTGTGAGGGTTAGGGTGAGGGTGAGGGTTAGGGTTAGGTTTAGGGTGAGGTTTAGGTTTAGGGTTAGGATTAGGGATAGGGTAAGTGTGAGGTTTATGGTTAGACTTAGAGTTAGGGGGAGGGTTAGGATGAGGGTTAGGGTTAGGGTTAGTGTTAGGATTAGGGTTAAGGTGAGGGTTAGGTTGAGGTTTAGGTTTAGGGTTAGGGGGAGGTATAGGGTTAGGTTTAGGGTTAGGGTTATGGTGAGGGTGGGGTTTAAGGTTAGAGTTAGGGTTAGGGTGAGGCTTAGTGTGAGGGTTAGGTTTAGGGTTAGTGTTAGGGTTATGGTGAAGATTAGAGTGAGGGTGAGGGTTAGGCTTAGGGTTAGGATTTGGTTTAGGATAAGTGTTAGGGTGAGGGTTAGGGTGAGGTTTAGGGTTAGGGATAGGGTTTGGTTTAGGATTAGGATTAGGCTGAGGGTGAGTGTGAGGGTTAGGGTTAGGGTTAGAGTTAGGATTAGGGTTAGGGTTAGGCCTAGGGTTAGGGTGAGGGTGAGGCTGAGGGTTATGGTTAGGTTTAGGGTTATGGTTATGGTTAGGGTAAGGGTTAGTTTAGTGTTATGGTGAGGGTTAGGGTTAGGTTTAGGGTTAGGATTAGGCTTAGGTTTAGGGTGAGTGTGACAGTGGGTGTGAGGGTTAGGGTTAGGTTTAGGGTTAGGGTTAGGGATAGGGTTATTGTTAGTGTTATGGTTTGGGTTAAGTTTGCATTGAGGGTGATGCTGAGGGTGAGGGTTATGGTTAGGGATAAGGTTAGGGTTAGGATTAGGGTTAGGTTTAGGATTAGGCTGAGGGTGATGGTGGGGTTGAGGATTAGAGTTAGGGTTAGGGTTATTTTTAGTGTTGTGGTTAGGGTTAAGTTTGCAGTGAGGGTGAGGCTGAGGGTGAGGGTTATGGTGAGGGTTAGGGTTAATTTTAGGTTTAGTGTTATTTTTAGGGTACGGGTTAGAGTTATGGTGAGGTTTAGGTTGAGGGTGAGGGTTAGGATTAGGGTTAGGGTGATGGTTAGGTTTAGGTTTAGGTTGAGGGTTAGGATGAGGGTTAGGGTTAGGATTAGGGTTAAGGTGACCGCTAGGTTGAGGGTGAGGGTTAGGGTAAGGCTTAGGCTTAGGCTTAGGGTTAGGCTGACTGTGAGGTTGAGAGTGAGGCTTAGGGTTAGGGTGATGGTTAGGTTTACTGTTGGGGTGAGTGCTAGGATGAGGTTTAGTGTTAGGTTGAGTGTTAGGGTGAGGATGATGGTAAAGGCAAAGGTGAGGTTTAGGCTGAGGGTGAGGGTTTCGTTAAGGGTGAGGGTTAGTGTTAGGTTTAAGGTTAGGATAAGGGTTAGGGTTAGGGTTAGGATAAGGGTTAGATTGAGGATTAGGTTTAGGGTTAGTGTGAGGTTTAGGGTGAGGATGAGGGTTAGGGTTAGGGTGAGGGTGAGGGTTAGAATTAGGTTTAGGTTGAGGGCTAGGGTGAGGGTGAGGGTGAGGGATATGCTTAGGGTTAGGCTGAGGTTTACGGTTTGGGTTAGGGTTAGAGTTAGTTTTAGGATGAGGGTGAGGTTTAGGGTTAGAGTTAGGGTTAGGGTTAGGGTTAGGGTGAGGTTTAGGATTAGGGTGGGAGTTAGGGTTAGTGTGATGGTGAGTGTTAGGGTTAGGGTTTGTGTTAGGGTGAGGGTAAGCTTTATGGTGAGGGTTAGGGTGAGGTTTAGGGTTAGGGTTATGGTGAGGGTGAGGGTGAGGGTTAGGATTAGATATAGGTTTAGGGGGAGGGTTATGGTTAGGGTGAGGGTTAGGCTTAGGGTTAGGATTAGGATAAGGGTTAAGGTGAGTGTGAGGGTTAGAGTTCGGGTTAGGCTTAGGGTTAGGCTGAGAGTGAGGTTGAGGGTTAGGGTTAGTGTTAGGGTGAAGGTTAGGGTTAGGGTTAGGGTGAGAGTTAGGGTTCGGGTTAAGTTTAGGGTTAAGATGAGTGTTAGGGTTAGGTTGAGTGTTAGTGTTAGGGTTCGGGTTAAGGTGAGCGTTAGGGTTAGGGTTAGTGTTATTGTTAGTGTTAGGGTTAGAGTTTCAGTGAGGGTGCGTTTGAGGGTGAGGGTTAGGATTAGGTTTAGGGTTAGGGGGAGGGTTAATTCATGGGTTATGGTTAGTGTTAGGGTTAAAGTTAGGGTGAGTGTTATGTTGAGGTTAAGGTGTAGGGTTAGGTTTAGGGTTAGGATTAGGGTTAGGGTGAGGGTGAGTGTGAGGTTTAGGGTAGGCTTAGACTTAGGCTTAGGGGTAGGTTGAGGGTGAGGGTGGGGTTGAGGATTGGGATTAGGATGATGGTAGGGTTAGGATTAGGGTAAGGGTTAGGATGAGGGTTAGGGTTAGGATTAGTGTTAGGGTGAGGGCTAGGGTGAGGGTGAGGGTTAGGGTAAGAGTTAGGATTAGGCTTAGGGTTAGGCTGAGCATAAGGTAGAGGGTGAGGTTTAGGGTTAGGGTGATGTTTTGTTTACAGTTAGGATGAGGGTTAGAACGAGGTTTATGGTTAGGGGGAGGGTTAGGGGGAGGATGATGGTAAGGGTAATGGTGAGGTTTAGGCTGAGGGTGAAGGTTAAAATAAGGGTGATTGTTAGGGTTATGCTTAGGGTTAGGGTAAGGGTTAGGGTTAGGTTTAGGGTGAGGGTTAGATTGAGGATTAGGATCAGGCTTATTGTGAGGTTTAGGGTGAGTATGAGGGTTAGGGTTAGGGTGAGCATGAGGGTTAGAATTAGGGTTAGGGTGAGGGTTAGGGTGAGGGTGAGGGTTAGGGTTAGTGTTAGGGTGAGGGTGATGGTTAGGATGAGGGTGAGGGTTAGGATTAGTGTGAGGGTGATTGTTTGGTTTAGGGTTAGTGTTAGGGTGTGTGGAAGTGTTATGGTGAGGGTTAGGGTTAGGGTGAGGGTTATGGTTATGGTGAGGCTTAGGGTTAGGTTTAGGGTGAGGGTGAGGGTGAGGTTTAGGGTTAAATTTAGGGTAAGGGGGAGGGTTACGGTGAGGTTTAGTGTTAGTGTTAGTGTTAGGGTTAGTGTTAGGGTGAGGGTAAGTGTTAGGGTGAGGGATTGGTTTAGGGTAAGGTTTATGGATAGGGTGAGGGTTAGGATTAGGTGTAGAATTATTGTTAGGTTTACAGTTTCGATTATGCTGAGGGTTAGGGTGAGGTTTAGGGTTAGGGTTAGGGTGAGGTGTAGTGTTTGGGTTAGGGTTAGTGTTAGGTTTAGGCTGAGGGTGAGGTTTAGGGTTAGAGTTAGGGCTAGAGTGAGGGTTAGGTTGAGATTTAGGGTTAGGGTTAGTGTTAGGGTTAGGGTTAGGGTGAGATTTAGGTGGAGCATTAGGATTAGGGATAGGTTTAGGTTTAGGGTTAGGGTGAGGGTGAGTGTGTGTGTTAGGGTTAGGTTTAGGGTTAGGCTTAGGGTTAGGCTGAGGGTGAGTTTGAGGGTGAGGGTTAGCTTGAGGGTGAGGGTTAAGGTTAGGGTTAGGGGGAGGGTTAGGATTAGGATGAGGGTAAGGGTGAGGGTGAGTGTGAGGGTTAGAGTTAGGGTTAGGTTGAGGCTGACTATGAGGGTTTGGGTTAGGGTATTAGGGTTAGGATGAGGGTTAGGCTGAGTGTGATGGTTAGGATTAGGATTAGGATTAGGATAAGGGTTAGGGTAATTGTGAGGGTTAGGGATAGGGTTAGGTTTAGGCTTTGGGTTACGCTGAGGGTGAGGAATGGAGTGAGGATTAGGGTTAGGGTTATGGTGAGAGTATTGTTCGGGTTATGTTTGGGGTTTGGGTGAGGGTTAGGGTTAGGGTTACTGTGAGTGTGAGGTTTAGGTTTAGGTTGAGGGTTAGGGATAGGTTTAGGGTTAGGGTGTGGGTTAGTGTTAGGTTTAGGGTGAGGGTTAGGAGGAGAATTAGGGTTAGGATTAGGGTTAGGGTGAGGGCTAGTGTGAGGGTGAGGGTTAGGGTTAGTGTTAGGGTGAGGTTTAGGGTTAGGTTTAGGGTTAGAGTGAGGGTTTGGATGAGGGTTAAAATTATGGTGAGGGTGAGGGTTAGGGTTTTGGTTAGGATTAGAGTTAGGGTAAGGGTGTATGTTAGGATTATGGTTATGTTTAGGGTTAGGGTAAGGTTTAGGGTTATGATTAGTGTTAATGTTAGGGTTAGAGTTAGAGTTAAAGTGAGGGTGAGGGTGGGGGTTAGGGTTAGGGTGAGGTTTAAGGATAGGGTTAGGGTTAGTGTTAGGGTAAGGGTGAGGGTAATGGTTAAATTTAGGGTTGGGGAGGGTTAGTTCGTGGGTTAGGGTTAGGGTTAGTGTTAGGGTTTAAGGTTAGGGTGAGGGTTAGGTTGAGGTTAAGGGTTAGGGGTAGGGTTAGGGTTAGGGTTAGGCTGAGGGTGAGTGTGAAGGTTAGGGCTAGTGTTAAGCTTAGGCTTAGGTTTAGACTGAGGGTGAGGCTGGGGTTGAGGATTAGAGTTAGTGTGAGGGAGAGTGTATGTGTCAGGGTTAGGTTTAGGGTTAGGTTTAGAGTCAGGCTGAGTTTGAGGTTGAGGGTGAGGTTTAGGGTTAGGGTGAAGGTAAGGGTTAGGGTTAGGGGGAGGGGGAGGTTTAGGGTTAGAGTTAGGGTTAGGGTGAGGCTGAGGATGAGGTTTAGGGTTAGGATTAGTGTTAGGGTTAGGGTTAAGGTGAGGGTTAGTGTAAGGGTGAGGGTTAGGCTTAGGGTTAGGATTAGGATTAGGGTTAGGCTTAGGGTGAGTGTGAGAGTTAGGGTTAGGGTTCGGATTAGGCTTAGGCTTAGGCTGAGAGTGAGGGTGAGTTTGAAGGTTAGGGTTAGGGTGAGGGTTAAGTTTAGGGTTTGGGTGAGAGTTAGGGTTCGGGTTAAATTTAGGGTTAGGGTGAGGGTTAGGCTAAGGGTTACTGTGAGGGTGAGTGTTAGGGTTAGGTTGAGTGTTAGGGTTAAGTTTAGTGTTAGTGTGATGGTGAGGGTGAGGGTTTAGAGTTAGTGTTAGGGTGAGTGTTAGGATGAGGGTTAGGGTTAGGATTACGGTTAGTGTGAGGGCAAGGGTGAGGTTGAGGTTTAGGGTTAGGGTTGTGATGAGGTTTATGGTTAGCCTTATGGTTAGGTTTAGGGTAAGGGTGAGCTTTAGGGTTAGAGTTAGGGTTAGGTTAAGGCTGATTCTGAGGGTTAGGGTTAGGGTTCTTGTTAGAGTTAGGTTTAGGATGAGGGTTAGGGTGAGTGTGTGTTAGGCTTATGGTTAGGATTAGGATTAGGATAAGGGTTAGGGTGAATGTGAGGTTTATTGTTCGGTTTAGGGTTAGACTTAGGGTTAGGCTGAGGGTGAGGGTGAGGGTTACAGTGAAGGTTTGGATTAGGGTTAAGGTGAGAGTTAGGGTTCCGGTTAAGTTTAGTGTTTGGGTTAGTGTTAGGGTTAGGTTTATGGTGAGCGTGCGGGTTAGGGTTAGGTTGAGTTTTAGGGTTAGGTTTAGGGTTAGGGAGTGGGTTAGTGTTAGTTTGACGGTGAGGGTTAGGAGGAGAATTAAGGTTAGATTTAGGGATAGGGTGAGGGCTAGGGTGAGGGTGAGGTTTAGGGTTAGGGTTAGGGTTACGGTGAGGTTTTGGGTGAGAGTTAAGATTATGGTGAGTGTGAGGGTTAGGGTTATGGTTAGGATTAGGGTTAGAGTGAGGGTGTGTGTTAGGATTCGGGTTATGGTTAGGGTTAGGGTTAGATTTAGGGTTAGGATTAGTGTTATTGTTAGCGTTTGAGTTAGAGTGAGGGTAAGGTTTAGGGTTAGGGTTAGGGTGAGGTTAAGAAATAGGGGTAGTATAAGTGTTAGGGTGAGGGTGAGGTTTATGGTTAGATTTAGGGTTAGGGGGAGGGTTAGTTCGTGGGTTAGAGATAGGCTTAGGCTTAGGCTTAGGTTTAGGCAGAGGGTGAGGATGGGGGTGAGGGTTAGGGTTAGGGTGATGGTTAGGGTTAGGGTTAGGGTGAGGTTTAGGGTTTGTGTTTGGGTTAGAGTTAGGTTTAGGGTGAGGGTGAGGTTAAGGTTTAGAGTTAGGTTTAGGGAGTGGGTTAGGTTGAGGGTTAGTGTTAGGATTAGTGTTAGGGTTAGGGTTAGGGTGAGAATTTGGGGGAAGGTTAGGGTTAGGGATAGGTTTAGGTTTAGTGTTAGTGTGAGGGTGAGTGTTTGTGTTAGCGTTAGGTTTAGGGTTAGGAGGAGGGTAAGGGTGAGGATGATGGTAAGTGTAAAAGTGAGGTTTAGGCTGAGGGGGAGGGTTAAGATAAGTGTGTGGGTTAGGGTTAAGTTTAGGGTTATGGTAAGGTTTAGGTTTAGGGTTAGGGTGAGGGTTAGATTGAGGATTAGGGTTAGGGTTAGGGTGAGGTTTAGTGTGACGATGAGGGTTAGGGTTAGGGTGAGGGTGAGAGTTAGAATTAGGGTTAGGGTGAGGGCTAGGGTGAGGGTGAGGTTTAGGGTTAGGGTAAGGTTTAAGATTGGGGTGAGTGTTAGGGTTAGTGTGAGGGTTTATGTTAGGGTTAGGGTTAGGGTGAGGGTGAGGGTAAGTGTTAGGGTGAGGGTTAGGGTTAGGGTTAGTATTATTCTTAGGTTGTGGGTTAGTGTTAGGGTTATTGTTAGGGTTAGGGTTAGGGTTACTTTTTCGGTGAGCGTGAAGTTTAGGTTTAGGGGGAGGGGTTGATTTAGGGTTAGAGTTAGGGTTAGGGTGACGCTGAGGTTGAGGGTTAGGGTTTGGGTTAATGTTAGGGTTAGGGTTAGGAAGAGGGTTAAGGGTAGGGTTCGGCTTAGGCTTAGGCTTAGCCTTAGTCTGAGCCCGAGGGTGAGGGTGAGGGTTAGGGTTAGGGTTAGGGTGAGGGTTAGTGTTAGGGTTAGGGTGAGGGTTAGGATAAGGTTAAAGATTAGGAATAGGGTTAGGGTGTGGGCTAGGATGAGGGTTAATGTGAGGGTAAGGTTTAGGGATAGGGTTAGGTTTAGGATTAGGGTTAGTGTGAGGGTGAGTGTGAGGGTTAGGTTTAGGGTCAGGCTTAGGTTTATGGTGAGGGTTAGGGTTAGGCTTTGGGTTAGGGTGAGGGTGAGGCTGAGGATTAGGGTTTGGTTCAGGTTTAGGGTTAGGTTTAGGGTTAGGTTTTAGGTGATGGTTAGGGTTAGGGTTAGGGTTAGGCTTAGGGTTAGGCTGAGGATGAGGGTGTGTGTTAGTGTTAGTGTTTATGTTATGGTGAGTGTCAGACTGTGGATTAGGGTTACGTTTAGGGTAAGGGTTAGGTTTAGGGTTAGGCTTAGGCTTAGGGTTAGGGTTAGCGTGAGGTTTAGGGTTAGATATAGGGATAGGGGGAGGGTTAGGACAAATTTTAGGTATACGTTTAGTGTTAGGGTTAGGGTGAGGGTGAGGTTTAGATTGAGGTTTAGGCTAAGGGATAGGGTTATGGTTAGTGTGAGAGTTAGTGTTAAGGTTAGGGTTAGTGTTAGCGTGAGGGTAAGTGTTAGGGAGAGGGTTTGGGTTAGGGTGAGGGTTATGGTTAAGTTGAGGGTTAGGATTAGCTTTAGGGTTATTTATTTAGGGTTAGGTTTAGGGTTACGGTTATGGTGAGGGTGAGTGTGAGGGTTAGGTTTAGGGTTACGGTTACGGTGAAGGTGAGTGTGAGGGTTAGGTTTAGGGTTAGTGTGAGGGTAGTGTTTGGGTTAGGGTTAGAGTGAGGGTTAGGGTGAGGGTGAGGTTTAGGGATAGAGTTAGGGTTAGAGTGAGGTTTAGGGTGAGATTTGTGGTTAGGGTTAATGTTAGGGTTAGGGTTAGGATGAGAGTTGGGGTCTTAGGGTTAGGGTTAGCGTTAGGGTTATGGTGTGGGTGAATTTTAGTGTTAGAATTAAGGTTAGGGTGAAGCTGAATGTGAGGGTTAATTTCAGGGTTAGTGTTAGGGAAATTGTGAGGGTTAGGGTGGGGGTGAGTTTTAGGGCTAGGGTTAGGATTAGGATTAGGGTTAGGGTTAGTGTGAGTGTGAGGGTTAGGGTTAGGGTTAGGGTTAACCTTAGGTTTAGGCTGAGCGAGAGGATGAGGGTTAGATTTAGGGTGAGGGTTAGGGTTAGGGTTAGGGTGAGGTTTAGTGTTAGGTTTAAGGTTAGGGTGATGGTGAAGTTTAGGGGTAGATTTAGGTTTAGGGTTAGGCTGAGTGTTAGGGTTAATGTTAAGCTTAGGTTTAGGCTGAGGGTGAGGGTGAGTGTTAGGGTTAGGTTTAGGATGAGGTTTAGGTTTAGGGTTAGTGTTAGGATTAGTGGTAGGGTGAGAGTGAGGTTTAGGGTTAGAGTTAGGGTTAGGGATAGGGCTAGAGAGAGGGTGAGGTTTAGGGCAAGGTTTAGGCTTAGGTTGAGGCTGAGTTTTAGGTTGAGGTTGAGGGTTAGGGTTAGGGTGATGTTTAGGTTTACAATTAGGGTGAGGGATAGGATGAGGTTTAGGGTTAGGGGGAGGGTTAGGGGGAGAATGATGGTAAGGGTAAAAGTGAGGTTTAGGCTGAGGGTGAGGGTTAAGATAAGGGTGTGGGTTTGGGTTAAGTTTAGGCTTAGGGTAAGGGTTAGGTTAGGGTTAGGGTGAGGGTTAGATTGAGGATTATGTTTAGGGTTAGGGTGAGGTTTAGGGTGAGGATGAGGGTTAGGGTTAGGGTGAGGGTGAGAGTTAGAATTAGGGTTAGGGTGAGGGCTAGAGTGAGGTTGAGGTTTAGGGTTAGGGTGAGGTTTAGGATTGGGGTGAGTGTTAGGGTTAGTGTGAGGGTTAGTGTTAGGGTTAGTGTTAGGGTTAGGGTGATGGTAAGTGTTAGGGTGAGGGTTAGGGTTAGGGTGAGGATTCTGCTTAGGATGAGGGTTAGGGTTAGGTTGAGGATTATTCTTAGGTTGTGGGTTAGGGTTAGGTTTATTGTTAGAGTTAGGGTTAGGGTTACTTTTTCGGTGAGCGTGAAGGTTAAGGTTAGGGGGAGGGGGAGATTTAGGGTTAGAGTTAGGGTTAGGATGAGGCTGAGGTTGAGGGTTAGGGTTTGGGTTAGTGTTAGGTTTAGGGTTAGGGTTCGGGTTAGGGTTCGGCTTAGGCTTAGGCTTAGGCTTAGGCTTAGCCTTAGGCTGAGCCTGAGGGTGAGGGTTAGGGTTAGGGTGAAGGTTAGGGTTAGGGTTAGGGTGAGGGTTAGTATAAGGTTTAGGGTTATTATTAGGCTTAGGTTGAGGTTTAAGATGAGGGTTAATGTGAGGGTAAGGTTTAGGGATACGGTTATGTTTAGGATTAGGGTTAGGGTGATGGTGATTGTGAGGGTTAGGTTTAGGGTCAGGCTGAGTGTTAGGGTGAGGGTTAGGGTTAGGGTTTGGGTTAGGGTGAGGGTGAGGCTGAGGATTAGGGTTTGGTTAAGGTTTAGTGTTAGGTTTAGGGTTAGGTTTAAGGTGATGGTTAGGGTTAGGGTTAGGGTTAGGCTGAGGATGAGGGTGTGGGTTAGGGTTAGTGTTTGGGTTAGGGTGAGGGAGAGGCTGTGGATTAAGGTTACGTTTAGGGTTAGGGTTAGGTTTAGTGTTAGGCTTAGGCTTAGGGTTTGGGTTAGCGTGAGGTTTAGGGTTAGACATAGGGTTAGGTGGAGGGTTAGGACAAGGTTTAGGAATACGGTTAGTGTTAGGGTTAGTGTGAGGGTGAGGGTTAGGTTGAGGTTTAGGCTAAGGGTTAGGGTTATGGTTAGTGTGAGGGTTAGTGTTAGAGTTAGGGTTAGTGTTAGCGTGAGGTTAAGTGTTAGGGTGAGGGTTTGGGTTAGGGTGAGGGTTATGGTTAGGTTGAGGGTTAGGATTAGCTTTAGGGTTATTGTAAGGTTTAGGTTTAGCATTACGGTTACGGTGAGGGTGAGTGTGAGGGTTAGGTTTAGGGTTAGGGTGAGGTTTAGTGTTTGGGTTAGGGTTAGAGTGAGGGTTAGGTTGAGGGTGAGGTTTAGGGATAGAGTTAGGTTTAGGGTGAGGGTTAGGTTGAGGTTTGTGGTTAGGTTTAGTGTTTGGGTTAGGGTTAGCGTTAGCTTTAGGATTATTGTGTGGGTGAGGTTTAGTATTAGAATTAGTGTTAGGGTGAGGCTGAGTGTAAGGGTTAGTTTCAGGGTTAGTTTTAGGGTTAGGGTGAGGGTTGGAATGAGGGTGTGGTTTAGGGCTAGGGTTAGGATTAGGATTAGGGTTAGGGTTAGGGTGAGTGTGAGGGTTAGGTTTAGGGTTAGGTTTATCCTTAGGTTTAGGCTGAGGGTGAGGGTGAGGGTTAGGTTTAGGGTGCGGTTAGGGTTAGGGTTAGGGTGAGGTTTAGTGTTAGGTTTAGGGTTAGGGTGATGGTGAGGTTTAGGGGTAGAGTTAGGTTTAGGGTGAGGGTGAGTGTGAGGGTTAGGGTTAGGGTTAATGTTAAGCATAGGTTTAGGCTGAGGGTAAGGGTGAGTCTTAGGGTTAAGGTTAGGAATAGGTTTAGGTTTAGGGTTAGGGTTAGAATTAGTGTTAGGGTGAGAGTGAGATTTTGGGTTAGAGTTAGGGTTAGGGTTAGGGATAGGGTTAGGTTGAGAGTTAGGTTTATTGTTAGGCTTAGGGATAGGCTTAGTCCGAGCATGAGGGTGATGGTTAGGGTTAGGTTTTGGGTGTTGGTTCAGGATAGGTTTAGTGTTATTGATAGGGTTAGGGTTAGAGTTACGGTGAGGGTGAGGGTGCGGGTGAGGGTTAGGTTTAGGGTTAGGTTTTGGTTTATGGGTAAGGTTAGGGTAAGGGTTAGGGTGAGGGTTAGGGTTAGGATTATGGTTAGGGTGAGGGCTAGGGTGAGGTTGAGCGTTAGGGTTAGGTTTGGGCTTAGGCGTAGGGTTAGTCTGAGGGTGAGGTTGAGGGTGAAGAATAGGGTTAGAGTGATGTTTAGGGTTATGGTTAGGGTGAGGGTAAGGTTTAGTGTTAGGATTAGGGTGAGGGTTAGGGTGAGTGTGATGGAAAGCATAAAGGTGAGGATTAGGCTGAGGCTTAGGGTTAAGATAAGGGTGAGGGTAAGTGTTAGGATGAGGGTTAGGTTTAGGGTGATTTTTATGGTTAGGGTGAGGGTTAGAGTTAGGGTTCTGGTTATTGTTAGGGTTAGGATTAGGGTTACTCTTACAGTGAGGGTGAGGGTAAGGGTTAGGTTTAGGGTGAGGTTTAGGGTTAGGGTTATGATTAGAGTATGAGTTAGGGTTAGGATTAGGTTTAGGGTGAAGGCTAGGGTGAGGGTGAGGGTTAGGGTTAGGGTTAGGATTAGCGTTAGGGTGAGGGTGAGTGTGTGTGTTAGTTTTAGGTTTAGGGTTAGGCTTAGGGTTAGGCTAAGGGTGAGGTTGAGGATGAGGGTTGGAGTTAGGGTTAGGGGGAGGGTTAGGGTGAGCATTAAGGTTAGGGTTAGTGTTAGGGTTAGGGTTAGGGTGAGTGTTAGACTGAGGTTTAATGTTAGGGTTAGGGTTAGGTTTAGGATTAGGTTTACGGTGAGGGTGAGTGTGAGGGTTACGGTTAGGGTTCGGCTTAGGGTTAGGGTTAGGCTGAAGGTATGGGTGGGGATGAAGATTAGGTTTAGAAAGATGGTTAGGTTTATGGTTAAGTTAAGGGTTAGAATGAGGGTTTGGGTTAGGGTGAGGGTGAGGGTTAGGTTTAGGCCAAGACTTAGGCTTTGGTTTAGGCTGAGGCTGAGGGTGAGTGTGAGGGTTAGGGTTGGGTGATGGTTGGGGTTACCGTTAGGTTGAGGGTTAGGATGAGGATCAGTTTTAGATTGAGGGTTAGTGTGAGGGTGATGGTAATGGTAAAGGTGAGTGTTAGGCTGAGGGTGAGGGTTACGTTAAGGGTGAGTGTTAGGGTTAGGGTGAGGGTGAGGGTTAGATTGAGGATTACTGTTAGGGTTAATGTGAGGTTTAGGGTGAGGATGAGGGTTAGGGTTAGGTTGAAGGCTAGGTTGAGGTTGAGGTTTAGGGTTAGGGTGAGGTTTAGGGTTAGGGTGATGTTTAGGGTTAGTGTGAGGGTTAGTGTTAGGGTGAGTGTTAGTGTTAGGGTGAGGGTAATTGTTAGGGTGAGGCTTAGGGTTACGGTGAAGGTTATGCTTAGGATGAGGGTTAGGGTTAGGGTTAGGGTTATTGTTAGGGTTAGGGTTAGGGTTAGGGTTACGGTGAGGGTGAGGGTGAGGGTGAGGGTGAGGTTGAGGGTTAGGTTTAGGATGAGGTTTAGGTTTAAGGTTAGGGTTAGAATTAGGGTAAGGGTGAGGCTGAGGTTTAGGGTTAGAGTTAGGTTTAGTGTTATTGTTGGGGTTAGAGTGATGTTTAGGGTTAGTGTTAGGCTTAGGCTTGGGCTTAGGCTTAGGCTGAGCATAAGGGTGATGATTAGGGTTAGGGTTAATGTGGGGTTTAGGGTTAGGTTTAGGGTGACTGTGAGGTTGAGGGTTACATATAGGGTTAGAGAGAGGGTTAGGGTGAGGTTTAGGGTTACTGTTAGGGTGAGGGTAAGTGTTAGAGTGAGGGTTAGGAATAGGGTTAAGGTTATTCTTATTGTTAGGTTTAGGGTTGGGATTACGGTGAGGGTGAGGATGAGGGATAGGGTTAGGGTTAGAGTGAGGTTTAGGGTTTTTGTTAATATTAGAGCTGGGTTTAGGGTCAGGGTGAGGTTTAGGTTAGAGTGAGGATTAGGGTGAGGGTTAGGTTGAGGGTTAGGGTTAGTGTTCCTGTTAAGGTTAGCGTTAGGGTGAGAGTTAAGGGGAGGGTTAGAGTTAGGTTTAGGGTTAGGATAAAAGGGTGAGGGTGAGAGTTATGGTTAAGGTGAGTGTTGGGGTTAGGGTTAGAGTGAGGGTTAGTGTGATGGTTAGGCTTAGGCTTAGGGTTTGGTTATGGGCTATGGTGAGGGTGCGTGTTAGGGTTAAGGTTAGGGTCAGGGTTAGGGTGAGGATTACTCTTATTGTTAGGGTTAGGGTTAGGGTTAGGTTTAGGTTTAATATTAGGCAGAGGGTGAGGGTGAGTGTGAGGGTTAGGGTTAGGGTGAGGGTGAGGTTTAGGTTTAGAATTAGTGTTAGGGTGAGGGTTAGTGTGAGGGTTAGGGTTAGGGTTAGTGTTACGGTTAGGGTTAGGGTGAGGATGAGGGTCAGGGTTAGGGTTAATCTTTGGCTTAGGCTTACGCTTAGGCCGAGTGTGAGGGTGAGGGTGAGGTTTAGGGTTAGCATTAGGGTTAGGATGAGGGTTAGAGAGAGGGTGAGGGTTAGGGTTAGCATTAGGGTGAGGTTTAGGTTTAGGTTTAGGGTTAGCGTTATGGTGAGTGTGAGAGTTAGGGTTAGGGTTTGGGTGAGGGTGAGGGTTAGTATTAGGGATAGGGTTAGAGTTACAGTGAGGGTGAGGGTGACAGTGAGGGTTAGGATCAGGGTTAGGGTGAGGTTTAGGGTTAGGGTTATGGTTAGGATGAGAGTGTGGTTTAGGGTTAGAGTTACGGTTAGGGGAGGGTTAGGGTGAGGGTTAGGTTTAGGGTTAATGTTAGGGTTAGGTTTAGAGTGAGGGTTAGGTTGAGGTATAATGCTAGTATTAGGGTTAGTTTTAGGATAAGGTTTACAGTGAGGGTGAGTGTGAGGGATAGGGTTAGGGTTCGGCTTAGTCTTAGGGTTAGGCTGAGGGTATGGGTGGGGTTGAGGATTAGGTTTAGAAAGATGGTTAGGGTTATGGTTAGGTTAAGGTTTAGGATGAGGGTTAGGGTTAGGATTAGGGTTAGGGTGAGGGCTAGGGGGAGGGTGAGGGTTAGGGTTAGGGTTTGGCTTAGGCTTTGTGTTAGGTTGAGGCTGAGTGTGAGGGTGAGGGTTAGGATTAGGGTGATGGTTCAGGTTACCATTAGGGTGAGGGATAGGATGAGGATTAAGGTTAGGGTGAGGGTGAGGTTGAGGGTGACGGTAAGGGTAAAGGTGAGGGTTAGGCTGAGCGTACGGGTTAAGGTAACAGTGAGGGTTAGGGTTAGGGTGAGGTTGAGGGTTAGATTGAGTATTAGTGTTATGGTTAGTGTGAGTTTTAGGGTGAGGATGAGGGTTAGGGTTAGGTTGAGGGCTAGGTTCAGGGTGAGGTTTAGGGTTAGGGTGAGGTTTTGGGTTAGGCTGAGGGTTAGGTTTAGTGTGAGGGTTAGTGTTAGGGTTAGGGTTAGTGTTAGGATGAGGGTAAATGTGAGGGTGAGGGTTAGGGTTAGGGTGAAGGTTATGGTTAGGATGAGGTTTAGAGTTAGTGTTAGGGTTATTGTTAGGTTTAGGGTCAGGGTTACAGTTACGGTGAGGATGAGGGTGAGGGTGAGGGTTAGGGTTAGGATGAGGCTTAGGGTTAGGGTTAGGGTTAGTGTTAGGGTTAGGGTAAGGGTGAGGTTTAGGGTTAGAGTTAGGATTTGTGTTAGTGTTGGGGTTATGGTGAGGGTTAGGGTTAGGGTTGAGCTTAGGCTTAGGCTTCGGCTGAGCATGAGGGTGAGGGTTAGGGTGGGGTTTAGGGTTAGGGTTAGGGTGAGTATGAGTGTGAGGTTGAGTGTTAGATATAACTTTAATGGGAGGTTTAGGGTGAGGGTTATGTTTAGGTTTATTTTTAGGGTTAGGGTGACGGTCTGCGTTAGGTTGAGGTTTAGGGTTAGGGTTAGGGCTTGGGTTAGTGTCAGGGTTAGTGTTAGGGTTAGGGTTAGTGTTAAGGTGAGGGTAAGTAATAGGGTGATATTTTGGGTTAGGGTGAGGGTTATGGTTAGGGTGAGGGTTCGGAATAGGTTTAGGGTTATTGTTAGGTTTAGGTTTAGGGTTATGGTTACGGTGAGGGTGAGGATGAGTGTTAGGGTTAGGGTTAGGGTGAGGTTTAGTGTTTGGGTTAGGGTTAGAGTTAGGGTTAGCATGATGGTGAGGTTTAGGTTTAGAGTTAGGTTTAGGGTGACGGTTAAGTTGAGGGTTAGGGTTACTGTTCGTGTTAAGGTTAGGGTTAGGGTGAGAGTTAAGGGGAGGGTTAGGGTTAGTGTGAGTGTTAGGGTTAGGGTTAGGCTTAGGATTAGTGTGAATATAAGAATTAGGGTGACAGTTAGTGTGAGGGTGAGTTTTAGGGTTAGGGTTAGGGTGAGGGCTAGGGTGAGGGTTAGGGTTAGGGTGAGGTTTAGGGTGAGGGTTAGAGTGAGTGTGAGGTTCAGGGTTAGGGTTACTGTAAGGGTGAGGGTGAGGGTTAGGGTTAGGTTTAGGTTTACGGTGAGGGTGACGGTTAGGGGTAGGTTGAGGGTTAGGGTTAGGGTAAGGGTTAGGCTGAGGGTGAGGGTTAGGATAAAGGTTAGGGTTAGGGTTATTTTTAGGGTTATGTTTAGGTTTATGGTTACAATGAAGGTGAGGATTAGGGTTAGGGTGAGGTTTAGGATTAGGGTTAGGTTTAGGGTTAGGGTTAGGATGAGGTTTAGGGTGAGTGGTAGGTTTAAGGTTAGTGTGAGGTTTAGGGTTAGTTTGAGGGTTAGAGTTAGGGATAGGGTGAGGGTTAGGATGATTGTTAGGGTGAGGGTAAGGTTTAGGGTGAGGGTTAGAGTGAGTGTGAGGTTTAGGGTTAGGGTTTGTGTTAGGGTGAGGGTAAGTGTTAGGTTTAGGTTTAGGTTTACGGTGAGGTTGAGGGTTAGGTTTAGGGTGAGTCTTAGCGTTAGGTTTAGTGTTAGGGTGAGGGTGAGGGTTAGGATAAAGTTTAACGTTAGGGTTATTTGTAGGGTTATGTTTAGGTTTATGGTTTTGTTGAGGGTGAGGGTTAGGGTGAGGTTTAGGATTAGGGTTAGCTTTAGGTTTAGGGTTAGGATGAGGATTAGGGTGAGTGGTAAGGTTATGGTTAGGTTCACCCTCACGGTTAGGGTTAGAGTGAAGGTTAGGGTTAGGGTTAGGTTTAGGGTGAGGGTTAGGATTAGTGTTAGAGTTAGAGTTAGGGTTAGGATGAGGGTTTCAGCTTAGGCTTAGGGTTAGGGTTAGTTTGAGGGTTACGGTGAGGGTTATGTTTAGGGTTAGGTTAAGGTTTAGCATTGGGGTGAGGGTTAGGGTTAGGATTAGTGTTAGAGTTAGGGTTAGGGTTAGGGTGAGGGTTTCGGGTTAGGCTTAGTGTTACTCTTAGGTTTAGGTTTATGGTGAGGGTGAGGGTTAGGGTTAGGGTTAGGTTTATCATGTGGGTGAATGATAGCGTGAGGGTTAGGGTGAGTGTTCGAGATTGCATTAGGGTTAGGGTGAAGGTTAGGGTGAGGGTTAGGTTTAGTGTGAGTGTTAGGGTTAGGGTTAGGCTTAGGATTAGTGTGAAGGTAAGAATTAGGGTGATGGTTAGTGTGAGGGTGAGGTTTAGGGTAAGGATTTGGGTTATGGTTAGTATTACGCTGAGGGTGATGGTGAGGGTGAGGATGAGTGTGAGATTTAGGGTTAGGGTTAGGGTGAGGGCTAGGGTGAGGGTTAGGTTTAGGGTGAGGTTTAGGGTTAGGGTGAGGGTAAGGTTTAGGGTGAGGGTTAGAGTGAGTGTGAGGTTTAGGGTTATGGTTAGTGTAAGGGTGAGGGTGAGGGTTAGGGCTAGGTTTAGGTTTACGGTGAGGGTGAGGGTTAGGGGTAGGGTAAGGGTTAGGTTTAGGGTTAGTGTTAGGGTGAGTGTGAGGGTTAGGATAAAATTTAGCGTTAGGGTTATTTGTAGGGTTATGTTTAGGTTTATGGTTACGTTGAGGGTGAGGGTTAGGGTGAGGTTTGGGATTAGGGTTAGGTTTAGGGTTAGGGTTAGGATGAGGATCAGGGTGAGTGGTAGTGTTAAGTTTAGGGTGAGGGTTAGGGTTAGAGTGAAGGTTAGGGTTAGGTTTAGGGTTAGGTTGAGGGTTACGGTGAGGGTTATGGTTAGGGTTAGGTTTAGATTTATCATGTGGGTGAGTGATAGCGTGAGGGTTAGGGTAATTGTTAGAGTTAGCATTAGGGTTAGGGTGAAGGTTAGGATGAGGGTTAGGTTTAGTGTGAGTGTTAGGGTTAGGGTTAGGTTTAGGATTAGTGTGAATGTAAGAATTAGGGTGACGGTTAGTGTGAGGGTGAGGTTTAGGTTTAGGATTTGGGTTATGGTTAGTGTTACACTGAGGGTGATGGTGAGGGTGAGGGTGAGTGTGAGTTTTAGGGTTAGGGTTAGGTGAGGGCTAGGGTGAGGGTTAGGGTTAGGGTGAGGGTTAGGGTTAGGGTGAGGGTTAGGGTTAGGGTTAGGCTTAGTTTGAGGGTGGTATGAGGGTGAAGTTTAGGGTGAGGGTGAGTGTTAGGGTTATGGTTTAACCTGGGGTGAGGGTTAGGGTTAGGGGTAGGGTTAGGGTTATGGTGAGTATTAGGGTTAATGTGACGGTTAGCTTAAGTGAAGATAAATTAAGGGTGAGTGTTAGGGTGAGGGTGAGGTTTATGGTTACTGTTATAGTGAGGGTTAGGGTTAGGTTTAGTGTTAAGTTAAGGGTGAGGGTGAGGGTTAGGGTTAGGCTTAGGGTTAAGGAGAGGGTGAGGGTGAGCGTGAGGGTTAGTGTTAGTGTTAGGGTTCTGGTGAAGGTTAGGGTTAGGGTGGAGTTTAGGATTAGGGTTAGGGTGAGGATGAGGGTTAGGTTTAGAGTGAGGGTTAGGGTTAGGTTTAGGTTTAGAGTCAGGGTTAGGGTGACTGTGAGGTTCAAGGTGAGGTTTAGGGTGAGGGTTAGGTTTAGGGTTAAGGTGAGGCTTAGGGTAAGGGGTAGGGTTACAGTTAGGGTGAGGGTTAGGTTTAGTGTGAGAGTTAAGTTTAGGGTTAAGTTTAGGATTAGTGTGAGGGAAAGAATTAGGGTGATGATTAGGGTGAGGGTGAGGTTTAGGTTTAGGAATAGGGATAGAGTTAGTGTTACGCTATGGGTGAGGATGAGGGTGAGGGTGAGGGTTAGGTTTAGGATTAGGGTGAGGGCTAGGGTGAATGTTAGGTTTAGGGTAAGGGCTAGGGTTTGGGTGAGGTTTAGGGTTAGGTTTAGTTTCAGGGTGGTGTGAGGGTGAGGTTTAGGGTGAGGCTTTGGGTTAGGGTGAGGGCTAGGTTGAGGGTGAACTTTAGGGTTATGATGAGGGGTAGGGTTAAGTTTAGGGTGAGGGTTAGATTTAGTGTGAGGTTTACGGTTAAGGTTACGGTGAGGGTGAGGGTAAGGGTTATGGTGAGGGTTCAGGTGAGGGTGAGGTTTAGGGTTATGATTAGAGATAGGGTTAGGTTTAGGCTGCGGTTGAGAGTGAGGATGTGGGTGAGGTTTAAGGTTAGGGTTAGGGTGAAGGTGAGGGCTAGGGTGAGCGTGAGGGTGAGGGTGAAGGTGAGGTTGAGGGTGAGGCTGAGGGTTAGTGTGAGGGTTTGGGTTAGGTTTAGGGTGAGGGTGAGAGTGAGGGTTAAGATTAGGGTTAGGGTTATTTTTAGGGTTAGAGTGAGGGTTACAGTTCAGTTTAGGGTGAGGGTTATGGTTAGGGTTAGGCTAAGGTTTAGGGTTACAGTTAGTGTTAAGATGAAGTTTAGGGTGAGGGGTAGGGCTAGGGTTAGGGTGAGGGTTAGGGTTAGTGTGAGGGTTAAGGTTAGGGTTAGGGTGAGGATTAGGTTGAGGGATAGGGTTTTGGTAAGGGTTAAGGTGAGGGTGAGGGTTAGGATGCGGTTTAGGGTTAGGGTTAGGTTTAGGGTGAGGGTTAGGGTTAGGGTGGAGTTTAGGATTAGGGTTAGGGTTATGGTTAGGTTGAGGGTTAGGTTTAGGGTTAGGTTTAGCTTCACGCTGAGGGTGAGTGTTAGGGTTAGGTTGAGTGTTAGTGTTAGGGTAAGAGTTAAGGTGAGGGTGAAGTTTAGGATTAGGATTAGGGTTAGGGTTAGGGTGAGGGTGAGGGTTAGGATTAGGGTTAGGGTTACAGTAAGGGTGAGGGTTAGGTTTAGGGTGAGGTTTAGGGTTAGGGTTAGGGTTAGGGTGTGGGTTTTGGTTAGGATTAGAGTTAGGGTTAGGGTTATTGTTAGGGTTAGGTTTAGGGTTACTTTTAGGGGGAGGGTGAGGGTTATAGTTAGGGTTAGGGTTAGGATTAGTGTGAGGGTGAGGGTGTGGATTAGAGTTATGTTTAGGTTTAGGGTGAGGGTTAGTGTGATGGTTAGGGTTAGGGTGAGGGTGAGGGTGAGGTTGAGGGTGAGTGTTAGGGTTAGTTTGGGGTTTAGGGTTAGGGTTAAGGTTAGGGTTAGGGTGAGTGTTTGGGTTAGATTTAGGGTTAGGATGAGGGTTAGGCTGAGGGGTATGGTTAGGTTTAGGGTGAGGGTTAGGGTTAGTGTGAAGGTTAGGTTTATGGTTAGGGTGAGGTTAAGGATTAGCCTGAGGTTTAGGGTGAGGGTAAGTGTTAGGTTTTGGTTTAGGGTGAGGGTTAGGGTTAGGTTTAGGGTTACTGTGAGGGTGAGGGTTAGGTTTAGGTTGAGGGTTAGGGTTAGGGTTAGGGTGTGTGTGAGGGTTAGGATTAGAGTAAGGGTTAGGGTTATTGTTAGGGTTAGGGTTAGGGTTACGGTTTGTTTTAGGGTGAGGGTGAAGGATACGGTTAGGTTTACGGTGAGGTTTAAGGTTAGGGTTAGGGTTGGGGTGAGGGTTAGGTTAAGGGTTAGGTTTTGGCTTACGGTTAGGGTGAGGGTGAGGGTGAGGATGAGGGTTAGGGTTAGAGTGATCATTAGGGTTAGTGTTAGGGTGAGTGTGAGGGTTAGGATTAGTGATAGGCTTAGGGTTAGGCTGAGGGTGATGTTGTGGGTGAAGGTTAGGTTTAGGATGAGGGTTAGGGGGTTAGGATTAGGGTTAGGGTGAGGGCTAGGGTGAGGGTGAGGGTTAGGGTTAAGGTTAGGTTGAGGTTTAGGGTTAGGGTTAGGGTGAGGTTGAGATTTAGGGTTAGAGTTTGGGTTAAGGTGAGGCTGAGGATGAGGGTTAGAGTTAGGGTTAGGATTAGGATTAGGGTAAGGGTTGGGGTGAGTGTGAGGGTTAGGGTTAGGGTTCGGCTTAGGGTTACACTGAGGGTGAGGTTGAGGTTGAGGGTTAGGGTTTGGGTGAGGGTTAGGGTTAGGTTTAGTGTTAGAGTTAGGGTTCAGGTTAAGATTAGGGTTAGTGTGAGGGTTAGCGTTAGGGTTAGGGTTAGGTTGAGGTTTAGGGTTAACGTTGAGGTGAGGGTTTGGATGAGGATTAGGGTTAGGATTGGGTTAGGGAGAGGGCTATGGTGAGTGTGAGGGTTAGGGTTAGTGTTAGGGTGAGGTTTATGGTTAGGGTTAGGTTTAGGGTGAGGGTTAGGATGAGGGTTAGGGTTACGGTAAGGGTGATGGTTAGGTTTAAGGTGAGGGTTAGGGTTAGGGTGAGGGTTAGGGTTAGGCTTAGGTGTAGGGTTAATGTTATTGTTAGGTTTAGGGTTGTGGTTAAGGTTACGGGGAGGGTGATGGTTTGGGTTAGTGTTAGGGTGAGCGTTAGAATGAGGGTTAGGATTAGGATTAGGGTGAGGGCTAGGGTGAAGTTTAGGTTAAGGGTTAGGGTTAGGGTGAGGTTTAGGGTTAGTGTTAGGCTTAGGGTGAGGGTGAGATTTATGGTTAGAGTTTGGGTAAGGGTGAGGCTGAGGTTGAGGGTTAGGGTTAGGGTTAGAGTTAGAGTTAGGGTTAAGGTGAGGTTTAGGGTGAGGGTGAGGGTTAAGCTTAGGGTTAGATTTAGGATTATGGTAAGGATTAGGATGAGTGTGAGGTTTAGGGTTAGGGTTAGGCTTAGGTTTAGGGTTAGGCTTAGGCTTAGGCTTAGGTTTAGGCTGAGGGTGAGGGTTAGGGTTAGGGTGAGGGTAAGTGTTAGGGTTAGGGTGAGAGTTAGGGTTCGGTTAAGTTTAGGGATAGGGTGCGAGTTAGGGTTAGGGTTACGGTGAGCGTGATGGTTAGTTTTAGGTTGAGGGTTAGCGTTAGGGTTAGGGTGAGGATTAGGGTTAGGATTAGGGTGAGGGTTAGGATGAGGATTAGGGTTAAGATTAGGGTTAGGGTGAGGATTATGTTTAGTGTTAGGGTAAGGTTTAGGGTTAGGTTCAGAGTTTGGGATAGGTTCAGATTGAGGGTTAGAATGAGGGTTAGGGTTATTGTGAGGGTGAGGGTTACATTAGGGTGAGGGTTAGGGTTAGGATTAGGGTTAGGATGAGGGTTAGTGTTAGCATTAGGGTTAGGGTTAGGGTTAGGTTTAGGTTTAGGATTAGTGTTATTTTTAGCATAAGTGTTAGAGTTATGGTGAGGGTGACAGTAAGGGTGAGGGTTAGGGTTAGGTTTAGGGTGAAGTTTAGGGTTAGGATTAGGATTAGGGTTAGGGTGTGGGTGAGGTTTAAGGTTATATTTAGGGTTAGTTATAGGGTTAGCTCGAGTGTTGAGGTTAGGATTAATGCTAGCGTTAGGCTTAAGGTGAGGGTTAGTTTGAGGGTGAAGGTTAGGGTTAGCATTAGGATTAGGTTTAGGGTTAGGGTAAGTGTGAGGGTTAGGGTGAGGGTGAGGGTTAGGATTAGGTTTAGGGTTAATGTTATTCTTAGGTTTAGGGTGAGGGTTACGGTTACGGTGAGGTTCGAGGGTGAGGGTTAGGGTTAGGGTTAGGGTGAGGTTTTTAGTGTTAGGGTTAGTGTTAGAATTAGGGTTAGGTTAATGGGGAGGGTTAGGATGAGGATTAGGGTTAGGAATAGTGTTAGGGTAAGGGCTAGGGTGAGGGTGAGGTTTAGGGTTAGTTTTAGAGTGAGTTTTAGGGTTCGGGTTAGGGTTTAGGTTAGGTGAGGGTAAGGTTTAGTGTTAGAGTTAGGTTTAGGGTGAGGCTGAGGGTGAGGGTTAGGGTTAGGGTTAGTATTAGGGTTAGGGTGAGGGTGATGATGATGATGAGGATTCGGGTGATTGTGAGGATTAGGCTTAGGGTTAGGATTAGAATTACGGTAAAGGTTAGGGTGAGTGTGAGGGTTAGGGTTAGGCTTAGGCTTAGGATTAGGCTGAGCATGAAGATTAGGGTGAAGTTTAGGGTTAGGGTGAGGGGTAGGGTTAGGCTTAGGGTTAGGATTAGGTTTAGGGTAAGGGTTAGGGTGAGGGTGAGGTTTAGTTTTAGCGTAATGGTAAGGGTGAGGCTGAGGTTGAAAGTAACGGTTTGGGTTAGTGTTAGGGTAAGGTTTCAGGTTAGGCTTAGGGTTAAGCTGAGGGTTAGGGATAGTTTGATGGTTAGGGTGGGGTGAGGGTTTGGGTGAGGGTGAGTGTGAGGGCGAGTGTTAGTGTGCGGGTGAGGTTTAGGGTTAGGTTTAGGTTTAGGGTTAGTGTTAGGGTTAGGGTTAGGATGATGGTTAGGTTGAGGGGTAGGGTTAGTGTGAGGGTGAGGTTCAGGCTAAGTTTGCGAGTTACCGTTAGGATGAGGTTTGGGGTGAGGTTTAAGGTGTGTTTTAGGGTTAGGGTGAGGGTTAGGATGAGTGTAAGTTTTAGGGTGAGAGTTAGGGTGAGTGTGAATGTTAGGTTTAGGGTGAGGGTTAGGGTTATGGAGAGGGTTAGGGTTAGATTTAGGGTGAAGGTGTGAGTGAGTGTGTGGGTTAGGGTAAGATTTCGTTTAAGGTTAGGGTTAGGGTTAGGGTTATTTTTAGGGTTAGGTTTAGTGTTACGGTTACGGTGAGGTTGCAGGTGAGGTGAGGTTAAGCGTTACGTTTAGCGTTACGGTGAGGGTTAGGGTGATGGTAAGTTTTGGGGTGCGGGTTAGGGTTAGGGTGAGGTTTAAGGTGAGGCTGAGGGTTAGTGTTAGGGTGAGGGTTAGGTTGAGGGTAAGTGTTAGGGTGAAGGTAAGTGTAAGTGTGAGGGTTAGGGTTAGGGTGAGGTTTAGGTTGAGGTAGAGGGTTAGTGTTAGGGTTAGGGTTAGGGTGAGTGTGAGGGATAGGGTATGATGGATGAGGGTTCGTGTTAGGGTTAGAGTTAGGGTGAGGGTTATGGTGAGGGGTAAGGTTAGGGGTAGGTTTAGGGTTAGGGTTAGTGTGAGTGTTAAGGTTAGGGTGACAATAAGGTAAGGGTGAGGGTTAGGATGAGAGTGAGGTTTAGGGTTATCTTTAGGGTGAGGGTTAGGGTTACGGTTATGGTGAGGGTTAGGGTTAGGTTTATGTTAAGGGTGAGCTTGAGTGCTAGAGTGAGAGTAAGGGTTTGGGAAAGTGTGAGGGTTAGGGTTTGGGTGAGGGTTAGTGTTAGGGTGAGTGTTAGAGTTAGTGTGAGGGTTAAGTTTAGATTCAGGGTTAGCGTTAAGGTTAGGGTGAGTGTTAGTGTTCGGTTGGATGTTAGGGTTAGGGAGAGGGTTAGGTTGAGTGTTAGGGTTAGGGTGAGTGATAGGGTTAGGGTTAGGCTGAGTTTTAGGTTTAAGGTGATGTGTAAGATGAGGGTGAGCGTTAGGGTGAGGGTGAGGGTGAGGGTTAGGGTATGGGTAACATTTAGGGTTATGGTGAGGATTAAGGTAATGGTGAGGTTGAGGGTGAGGGTGAGGGTAAGGATTAGGATTTGGGTGAGGGTGAGGGTTAGGGTTAGGGTTAGAGTTTGGGTGAGGGTTAGGGTGAGGGGTAGTGTTAGGGTTAGGTTTAGTGTGAGTGTTAGGCTTAGGGTGAGGATAAAGTAAGGGTGAGGGTTAGGGTGAGAGTGAGGGTTAGTGTTACTGTTAGGGTGAGGGTTAGTGTTACGGTTATGGTGAAGGTTAGGGTTAGGGTTATGTTTAGGGTGAGGGTGAGTGTTAGAGTGAGGATGAGGGTTTGGGAGATCGTGAGGGTTAGGGTTTGGGTAAGGGTTACGGTTAGGGTGATTGTTTGGGTGTCGGTGAGGGTGAGGGTTAGGGTTGGGTTTAGGGTTAGAGTGAGGGTTAGGGTGAGGGGTATGGTTAGGGTGAAGGTTAGGGTTAGGGTTACTGTGAGGGTTAATGTTAGGTTTAGTTTTAGGGTTAGGTTGAGGGTAAGGGTTAGGTTGAGGGTTAGGTTTAGTGTTAGGTTTAGGTTTAGTGTGAGGGTTAGGGCTGGGGTGAGGGTAAGGATGAGGTTTAGGGTTAGGGTGATGTTTAGGGTGAGGGTGAGGGTTAGGATGAGTGTGAGGGTGAGGGTTCAGTTGAGGGTTTGGGTTAGGTTTAGGGTGAGGGTGAAACTTAGGGTAAGGTTTAGGGTGAGGGTGAGTGTGAGTGTTAGGGATAGGGTTAGGCTTAGGTTTAGGGTTAGGTTTAGGGTGACTGTGAGCGTGAGGGTTAGGGTTAGGGCGAGGGTTAGAGTTAGGGTGAGGGTAAGGGTTGGGGTGAGTGTTAGGTTTAGGGTCAGTGTTAGCGTTAGGGTAAGGGTGAGGCTTAGGGTTAGGTTGGAGGTTAGGTTTAGGGTGAGGGTTTGGGTTAGGGTTAAGTTTAGAATGAGGATTAGGTTGAGGGCTACGGTTATGGTTAGGGTGAGCATTAGGGTTATCATTAGGGTCAGGTATAGGGTTAGGTTTAGGGTGAAGGTTAGGGTGAGGGTAACCTTTAGGGTGAGGGTGAGTATTAGGGTTAGGGTTAGGGTGAGGGTGAGGGTTAGGGTGAAGGTTAGGGTTAGGGTTACGGTTAGGGTTAGGTTGAGGGTGAGGGTTAGAGTGAGGGTGAGGGTTAGCGTTAGGGTGAGGGTTAGGGTTAGGATTAGGGTTAGGGTGACGGTGATGATTAGGTTTAGGATTAAGCTGAGTGTTTTGGTGATGGTTAGGGCTAGGAGTACTGTTAGGTGTAGGCTGAGTGTGAGGGTGAGTGTGAGGGTGACTGATAGGGTTAGGGTTAGGCTGAGGGTTAGGGTGAGGATGAGGGTGAGTGTTAGAGTGAGGATGAGGGTTCAGGAGAGTGTGAGGGTTAGGGTTTGGTTGAGAGTTAGGGTTGGGTGAGTGTTAGGGTGCTGGTGAGGGTGAGGGTTAGGGTTGGGTTTAGGGTTAGTGTGAGGATTAGTGTGAGGGGTATGGTTAGGGTTAAGGTTACTGTGAGGGTTTATGTTAGGTTTAGGCTTAGGCTTAGGTTGAGGGTAAGGGTTAGGTTGAGGGTTAGGTTTAGGGTGAGGTTTAGGGTTAGTGTGAGGGTTAGGGCTAGGGTTAGGGTAAGGGTGAGGTTTAGGGTTAGGGTGATGTTTAGGGTGAGGGTGAGGGTTAGGGTGAGAGTGAGGGTGAGGGTGAGGGTTCAGTGGAGGGTTTGGGTTAGGGTAGGGTGAGGTGTAGGGTGAGGGTGAAACTTAGGGTTAGGTTTAGGGTGAAGGTGAGTGTGAGGGTTAGGGACAGGGTTAGGCTTAGGTTTAGGGTTATGCTTAGGGTGACTGTGAGCGTGAGGGTTAGGGTTAGGGTCAAGGTTAGGGTTAGTGTGAGGGTAAGGGTTGGGGTGAGTGTTAGGGTTAGGGTCAGTGTTAGCATTAGGGTTAGGGTGAGGGTTAGGGTTACGTTGGATGTTAGGTTTCGGGTGAGGGTTAGCGTTAGGATAGGGTTAGGTTGAGGGTGAGGGTGAGGGTTAGGATTAGGTTTAGGGTTAGGCTGATGGTGAGGGTGAGGGTGAGGGTTAGGGTTAGGGTGAGGGTTAGGCTAAGTGTTAGGGTGAGGGTTAGGTTTAGGTGATGTTTAGGTTGATGGTGAGAGTTAGGGTGAGGGTGAGGGTGAGGGTTCGGTTGAGGGTTTGGGTTAGGGTTAGGGTGATGGTGAGGGTGAGGTTGAGTGGGATGGCTAGGTTTAGGGTTAGGATTAGGTTTAGGGTGTGGGTGAGTGTGAGGGCTAGGGTTAGGGTTATTGTTAGGCTTAGGTTTAAGCTGAGGGTGAGGGTGAGTGTGAGGGTTAGGGTTACAGTTAGGTTGAGTGTGAGCTTTAGGGTTAGGTTTAGAGTAAGGGTTAGGTTGAGCGTGAGGTTTAGGGTTAGAGTTTGGGTTAGGGTGAGGGTTAGGGTGAGGAATAGGGTTAGGGTTAGTGTTAGAGTTCAGGTTTGGATGAGAGTTAGGGGGAGGGTTAGGGTTAGGATTAGGGTTAATGTTAGGGTTAGGATTAGGGTGAGAGTTAGGGTCAGGATTAGGGTTATTGTTAGGGTTATTGTTATGCTGAGGGTGAGGGTGAGGGTGAGGGTTAGGGTTAGTGTTAGTGTAAGGTTTAGTGTTAAGGTTAGGGTAAGGGGTAGGGTTAGGGTTAGGGTGAGGTTTTGGGGTCGAGTTAGGGTTAGGGTGAGGATTAGGGTGAGGGTTAGGGTTAAGGTGCGGGTTATGGTGGGGGTGATGGTAAGGGTAACGGTGAGGGTGAGGGTTATGGTAAGGGTGAAAGTTAGGGTTAGGTTGAGGGTTAGTGTTTGGGTTAGGGTGAGGGTGAAGTTTACATTGAGGATTAATGTTAGGGTTAGTGTGAGGTTTATGGTGAGAATGAGGCTTAGATTTAGGGTGAGGGCTAGGGTGAGGGTGAGGGTTTAGGTTCGTGTTAGGGTGAGGTTTAGGGTTAGGGTGATGGTTAGGGTTAGTGTGAGGTTCAGTGTTAGCATTAGGGTTAGTTTTAGGGTGTGGGTAAGTGTTATTGTGAGGGTTAGGGTTAGGGTGAGTGTTTTGTTTGGGTTAGGTTTAGGGTTATCGTTAGCTTTGGGGTTAGGGTTTGAATTAGGGTTAGGGTGAGGGTGAGATTTAGGGTTAGAGTTAGGGTTAGGGTTAGGTTTAGGGTTAGAGTGAGGTTTAGGGTTAATATTAGGGTTAAGGTTAGGCTTAGGCTTAGGCTGAGTGTGAGGGTGGGTGTGAGGATTACAGTTAGAGATAGGGTTAGGCTTAGGGTTAGGGTTATTGTTAGTGTTATGGCTAGGGTTAAGATTGCAGTGAGGGTGAGCCTGAGGGTGAGGGTTATTTTTAGGGTTATGGTTAGGGTTAGGGTTAGTATTATTGTTAGGGTTAGTGTTAGATTTACGGTGAGGTTGAGGGTGAGGGTGAAGGTTAGGGTTAGAGTGAGGTTTCGGGTTAGGGTTAGGGTTAGAGTGAGGGTGAGGTTTATGGTTAGAGTTAGGGTTAGGGGGAGGGTTAGGGTGAGGTTTAGGCTTAGGGTTAATGTTAGGGGTATGGTGAGGGTGAGGGTTAGGTTGAGGTTTAGGGATAGGGTTAGGTTTAGGGTTAGGTTTAGGGTGAGGGTGAGTGTGAGGGTTAGGGTGAGGGTTAGGCTTAGGCTTAGTGGTAGGCTTAGGGTGAGGGTGGGTGTGAGGGTTATGGTTAGTGTGATGGTTCAGGTTAGTGTTAATGTTATTGTTAGGGTTAGGGTTAGAGTTACGGTGAGGGTGAGGGTGCGAGTTAGGGTTAGGTTTAGGGTTAGGATGGGTTTTAGGGTTAGGGTCAGGGTTAGGGTTAGGGTGAGGGTGCGGTTTAGGGTTAGATATAGGGTTAGGGGTAGGGTTAGGGGGAGGGTTCAGGTTAGGGTTAGTGTTAGGGTTAGGTTGAGGGTGAAGGTTAGGTTGAGGTTTAGGGTTAGGGTTAGTGTTAGGGTTAGGGTTAGGGTTAGTGTTAGGGTGAGGGTAAGTGTTAGGGTGAGGGAATGGTTTAGGTTGAGGGTTATGGTTAGGGTGAGGGTTAGGATTAGGATTAGGGTTATTGTTACGGTTAGGTTCAGGGTGAAGGTTACTGTGAGGGTGAGGGTGAGGGTTAGGATTAGGGTTAGGGTGCGGTTTAAAGTTTGGCTTAGGGTTAGGGTGAGGTTTAGAGTTAGACTTAGGGTTAGGGAGTGGGTTAGGTTGAGGGTTAGATTTAGGGTTAGTGTTAGGGTTAGGGTTAGGGTGAGAGTTAGGGGTAGGGTTAGGTTTAGGGTTAGGGTTAGGGATAGGATTAGTGTTTGGGTGAGGGTGAGTGTGTGTGTTAGGGTTAGGCTTAGGGTTAGGCTGAGGGTGAGGTTGAGGGTGAGGGTTAGGTTTAGGGGTAGGGTTAGGATGAGGCTTATTTTTAGGATTAGGGTTAGGGTAAGCGCTAGGGTGAGGGTGAGGTTTAGGGTTAGGGTTAGGGTGAGGTGAAGGGTTAGGTTTAGGGTGAGTGTGAGGGTGAGGGTGAGGTTTAGTGTTCGATTTAGGGTTAGAGTGAGGCTGAGTTTGAGGTTTAGTGTTAGGGTTAGTGTTAGGTTTAGGATTAGTGTTAGGGTGAAGGTTACGGTGATTGTCAGGTTTAGGGTTAGTGTGAGGATTAGGATTAGGTTTACGGTTAGGGTGAGTGTTAGGTTTAGTGTGATGTTTAGGTGGAGGGTGAGAGTTATGTTGAGGGTGAGGGTGAGGGTTCGGTTGAGGGTTTGGGTTAGGGTTAGGGTGAGGGTGAGGGTGAGTGAGAGTGTTAGGTTTATGGTTAGGATTAGGTTTAGGGTGAGGGTGAGGGTGAGGGTTAGGGTTAGGGTTATTGTTAGGCTTAGGTTTAAGCTGAGGGTTATGGTTATGTTGAGTGTGAGAATTAGGGTTAAGTTTAGGGTGAGGGTGAGTTTGAGGGATAGGGTGAGGGTTAGTGTTAGTGTTAGGGTTGGGGTTAGGAATAGGCTTAGTGTTAGGCGGATGTTGAGGGTGAGGGTGAGGGTTAAGGTTAGGGTGAGGATGAGGTTTAGGGTTAGAGATAGCATTACGGTGAGGGTTATTGTTAGGGTTAGGGTTAGTGTTACAGTTAGGGTTAGGATGAAGGTGAGTGTGAGGGTTAGGGTTAGGATTAGACTTAGGGTGAGGTTGAGGGTGAGGGTGAGGGTGAGGGTGAGGCTTAGGCTTAGGCTTAGGGTGAGAGTATGGGCTAGGGTGAGGGTGAGGGTTAGTGTTAGGGTTAGGGTGAGGGTTTGGGTGGGTGTGAGGCCTACGGTTAGTCTTAGCCTTAGGCTTAGGCTTCGGACGAGCATGAGTGTGAGGCAGAGGGTTATGTTTAGAATGAGGGTTAGGGTTTTAGGGCTAGGGTGAGGGTTAGGATGAGGTTTAGTGTTAGGATTAAGGTTAGGGTGAGGTCTAGAGTGAGGGTGAGGCTTAGGGTTAGGGTTAGGGTGAGGTATAGGTTTAGGGTTAGCGTTAAAGTTAGGGTTAGGTTAAGGGTTATGTTTAGGGTTAGAATTAGGGTTATTGTTAGGGTTAGGGTTAGGGTGAGGGTTATGGTGACGGTTAGGTTTAGGGTTAGGCTTAGGCTTGGGTTTAGGCTTAGGCTTAGCCCGACCATGAGGGTGAAGGTTAGGGTTAGGGTTAATGTGAGGGTTAGGGTTAGGGTTAGGATGAGGGTCAGGATGAGGCTTAGGGTTAGGGTTAGGCGTAGGTTTAGGGTTAGGTTTAGGTTTAGGGTTAGGGTTAGGGTTAGGTTTAGGATTAGGGTTATGGTTATGGTGAGGGTTAGGGATAGGATTTGGGTTAGGGTGAGGGTGAGGATGAGAAATAGGGTTAGGGTGATGGTTTGGGTTAGGGTTAGTGTTATTGTTAGGGTTAGGGTTAGAGTTACAGTGAGGTTGAGGGTGAGGGTTAGGTTTAGTGTTTGGGTTATGGTTATTGTTAGTGTTATGTTTAGGATTAAGTTTGTGGTGAGGTTGAGGCTGAGGGTGAGGTTTATTGTTAGGTTTAGGGTTAGGGTTAATGTTAGGTTTAGGGTGAGGATGAGGTTTAAGGTGAGGATTAGGTTTAGGGTTAGGATTAGAGTTATGGTGAGGGTGAGGGTGAGGGTTAGGTTTATGATGAGGATTGGGGTTAGGGTTAGAGTGACGGTTAGGATTAGGCTTAGGGTTAGGGTATGGGCTAGGGTGAAGGTGAGGGTTAGGGTGAGGGTTAGGGTGAGGGATAGTTTTAGGGTTAGTGTTAGTGTTAGTGTTGGGGTTAGGGATAGGCTTAGTTTTAGGCGGAGGGTGAGGTTGAGGGTTAGGTTTAGGGTTCGGGTGAGGTTTAGGCTTTATGTTAGCGTTGGGGTTAGGGTTAGTGTGAGGGTTGGGGTTAGGGTGAGTGTTACTGTTAGGGTTAGGGTGAGGGTGAGTGTGAGGGTAAGGTTAGTCTTAGGCTTAGGCTTAGGTTTATGCCGAGCCTAAGGGTGAGGGTGAGGGTTAGGGTTAGGGTGAGTGTTAGGCTTAGGGTGAGGGTTATGTACAGGGTTACGGTTAGGCTTAGGGTTAAGGTTATTGTTAGGATTAGGGTTAGTTTTAAAGTTACTGTGAGGGTGACGGTTAGGGTTAGGTTTAGGGTGAGGTTTAGGTTTAGGGTTAGGGTTAGAGTTAGGGTTAGGGTAAGGGTGAGGTTTAGGGTTAGAGTTAGGGTTAGTGTTAGGGTTAGGTTTAGGGTGAGGATTAGGGTTAGGCTTAGGCTTAGGCTTAGGCAGAACATAAGGGTGACGGTTAGGGTTAGGGTTAGTGTGAGGTTTAGGGTTAGGGTTAGGGTGAGGTTTAGGATGAGGTTTAAGGTTAGGGTTAGTTTTAGGTTTATGGTTAGGGTTAGGGTTAGCTTTAGGGTTAGAGTTAGGGTGAGGGTGAGGGTTAGGGTTTGGCTTGGGGTGAGGCTGAGGGTGATGATTAGGTTTAGGTTTAGGGTTAGGGTAAGGTTTAGGGTTAAGGTTAGGGTTAGGGTTACAGTGAGGGTTAGGGATAGGGATAGGTTCAGGGTTAGGGTTAGGGTTATTGTTAGTGTTATGTTTAGGGTTAAGTTTGCGGTGAGGGTTAGGCTGAGGGTGAGGTTTATGGTTAAGTTTAGTGTTAGGGTTAGTGTTAGGGTTAGGGTTAGTGTGAGGTTTAGGGTGAGGGTTAGTGTTAGGGTAAGGATTAGAATTAGGTTTAACGTGAGGGTGAGTTTCAGGATTAGGGTTAGTGTTAATCTTACGATTAGAGTTGGGTTGAGGGTGAGGGTGAGGGTTAGGTTTAGGGTGTGGTTTTGGGTTAGGGTTAGAGTGAGGGTTAGGCTTAGGCTTAGGGCTATTGTATGGGCTAGGGTGAGGGTGAGTGATAGTGTTAGATTTAGGGTGAGGCTTAGGGTGTTAGGACTAGGATGAGGGTTAGGATGAGGTTTAGGTTTAGGATTAGGGTTAGGGTGAGGGCTAGAGTGAGGTTGAGTGTTAGGGTTAGCATTAGGGTGAGGTTAGGATTAGGGTTAGGGTTACATTGAGGGTGAGGTTTAGGGTTAGGGTGAGGGTTAGTGTTAGGATTAGAGTGAGGGTTAGGATGAGGATTAGGGTTAGGGTTAGGGTTAGGGTGAGGGGGACAGTAAGGGTAAATCTGAGGGTTAGGCTGAGGGTGACTGTTATGGTAATGGTGAAGTTTAGGGGTAGGGTGAATGTTAGGGTGAGGGTTAGGGTTAGGGTTAGGGCTAGGGTGAGGGTTAGATTGAGGATTAGTGTTAGGGTTAGTGTGAGGTTTAAGGTGAGGATGAGGATTAGGGTTAGGGTGAGGGCTAGGGTGAGGGTGAGGTTTAGGGTTAGGGTTAGGGTGAGGTTTAGGGTTAGTTTGTTGTTTAGGGTCAGTTTGAGGGTTAGTTTTAGGTTTAGGGTTAGTGTTAGGTTGAGGGTTAGTGGTAGGGTGAGGGCTAAGGTTAGGGTGAGGGTTATGGTTAGGGTTAGGGTTAAGGTTAGAGTTAGGGTTATTGTTAGGATTAGGGTTAGGGTTACGTTTTCGGTGAGTGTGAGGGTGAGGGTTAGGGTTAGGGTTAGGATGAGGTTTAAGTTTAGGGTTAGGGTTAGAGTTAGAGTTAGGGTGAGGGAGAAGTTTAGGGTTAGAGTTTTGGTTAGTGTTAGGTTTATGGTTAGGGTGAGGGTTAGGGTTCGGGTTATGGTTAGGCTTAGGCTTAGCCTTAGGATGACCATGAGGGTGAGGGTTAGGGTTAGGGTTAGGGTGAGGGTTAGGGTTAGGGATAGGGTGAGGGGTAGGATGAGATTTAGGGTTAGAGTTACGGTTAGGGTTAGGTTTAGGGTTAGGATTAGGGTTAGGCTTAGGTTTAGGGTTACGGTTAGGGTTAGGGTAAGGGTTAGGGTTAGGGTTTGGCTTAGGGTGAGGGTGAGAGTAAGGATTAGGTTTCGGATTAGGGTTAGGTTTAGGGTTAGGTTTAGGTTTAAGTTTTGGGTTATGGTTAGGGTTAGTGTTAGGGTTAGGTTTGGGGTTATGGTGAGTGTTAGTGTTAGGGTTAGGGTTATTGATAATATTATCCTTAGGGTTAAGTTTGCGGTGAGGGTGATGCTGAGGGTGAGAGTTATTGTTAGGGTTAGGATTAGGGTTAGTGTTAGCATTAGGGTGAGGGTTAGTGTGAGGGTTAGATTTAGGGTTACGGTTACGGTTAGGGTTAGGGTTATGGTGAGTGTGAGGGTTAGGGTTAGTGTTAGGCTTATGCTTAGGCTTAGGCCTAGCTTGAGTGTGAGGGTGAGGGTTAGGGTTAGGGTGAGGGTTAGGGTTAGGTTAATGGTTAGGGTTAGGGCGAGGTTGAGGGTTAGGATTAGGGTTAGGGTGAGTTTTAAATTTACGGTGATGTTTAGCGTTAGTGTGAAGGTTAGTGTTCTGGTTAAGGTTAGTTTTATGGTGAAGATAAATGTAGGGTGAGGTTTAGGGTTAGAGTTAGGGTTAGGGTGAGGATTAGGGTTAGGGTTAGTGTTAGGATTAGTGGTAAGGTGAGGTTTAGGTTGTGGGTGAGTGTTAGGGTTAGGGTTATGATTAGCATTAGGTTTAAGGTGAGGGTGAGGGTGAGGGTTAGTGTTAGTGTTACGGTTAGGATTAGAGTTATGGTGAGGGTGAGGGTTAGGGTTAGGGTGAGGGTTGGGGTTATCGTTAGAGTGAGGGTTGGGGTGAGTGTTAGGATGAGGGTTAGCGTTAGGGCTAGGGTGAGGTTAAGGGTGAGTGTTAGGGTTAGGGTGATGTTAAGGGTGAGGTTTAGTGTTAGGGTGAGGGTGAGGGTTCAGCTGAGGGTTTGGGTTAGGGTTAGGATGAGGTTGAGGGTGAGGGTGAGACTTAGGGTTAGGTTTAGTGTGAGGCTGTGTGTGAGGGTTTGAGATAGGGTTAGGCTTAGTTTTAGGGTTAGGCTGAGGGGGACTGTGAGCGAGAGGGTTAGGGTTATGGTGAGGGTTAGGGTTAGGGTGAAGGGAAGGGTTCGGGTGAGTGTTAGGTTTAGGGTAAGGGTTAGCGTTAGGGTTAGGGTGAGGGTTAAGGTTAGGTTGGAGGTTAGGGTTAGGGTGAGGTTTAGCGTTTGTTTTAGGGTTAGGGTTAGGTTGGAGGTTAGGGTTAGAATGTGGGTTAACGTTAGGGGTAGGGGTAGGTTGAGGGTGAGGGTGAGGGTTAGGGTTAGGATTAGGTTTAGGGTGAGGGTGAGGGTGAGGGTGAGGGTTAGTGTTAGGGTGAGGGTTTGGCTAACTGTTAGGGTGAGGGTTAGGTTTAAGGTGATGTTTAGGTGGAGGGTGAGAGTTAGGTTGAGGGTTCGGGTGAGGGTTCGGTTGAGGGATTGAGTTAGGGTTGGGGTGTTGGTGAGGGTGAGTGAGAATGTTAGGTTTATGTTTAGGATTAGGTTTAGGGTGAGGGTTAGGATGAGGGTTAGGGTTAGGGTTATTGTTAGGCTTAGGTTTAAGCTGAGGTTGAGGGTGAGTGTGAGGGTTATAGTTATTTTGAGTGTGAGAATTAGGGTAGGTTTAGGGTGAGGGTGAGGTTGAGGGTTATGGTGAGGGTTAGCGTTAGGGTTAGTGTGAGGGTTAGTTTTAGGGTTAGTCTTAGGGTTAGGGTTGGGGTTAGGGATAGGCTTAGTGTTAGGCAGAGGGTGAGGGTGAGAGTGAGCATTAGGATTAAGGTGAGGATGAGGTTTAGGATTAGAGTTAGCATTAGGGTGAGGGTTAGTTTTAGGGTTAGTGTTACATTTAGGGTTAGGGTGAGGGTGAGTGTGACACTTAGGATTAGGATTAGATTTACGGTGAGGGTGAGGGTGTGGGTTAGGGTGAGGGTTAGGCTTTGGCTTAGGGTTAGAGTATGGGCTAGGGTGAGGGTAATGGTTAATGTTAGGTTTAGGGTGAGGGTTAGGGTGAGTGTGAGGGTTACTGTTAGTCTTAGGCTTAGGTTTAGGCTTAGGCCGAGCATGAGTGTGAGGGAGAGAGTTAGGGTTAGAATGAGGGTTAGGGTGAAGGTTAGGTTGAGATTTAGCATTAGGATTAGGGTTAGGGTGAGGTCTAGAGGGAGGGTGAGGGTTAGGGTTAGCATTAGTGTGAGGGAGAGGGTTAGGGTTACGTTGAGGGTTAGGGTTAGGTTTAGGGTGAGGGTTAGAGTTAAGGTT
The DNA here is from genome assembly GCF_024711535.1 of Dipodomys merriami. Lineage (NCBI taxonomy): Eukaryota > Metazoa > Chordata > Mammalia > Rodentia > Heteromyidae > Dipodomys > Dipodomys merriami. The sequence continues at coordinate 29,526 of NW_027206276.1, read as the reverse complement.
AGGGTGATGGTGAGGGTTAGGATTAGGTTTAGGGTTAGGGTTATTGTTAGTTTTATGATTAGGGTTAAGTTTACAGTGAGGGTGAGGCTGAGGTTGAGGGTTAGGGTTAGGGTTAGGGTGAGGTTTAGGTTTAGGGTTAGGGTTAGGGTTAGGGTGAGGATTTGGATTAGGGTTAGGGTCACGGTGAGGGTGAGGGTTAGTGTTAGGGTTAGGCTGAGGTTTAGGGTTAGGGTTAAGGTTAGGGTTAGGCTGAGGTTTAGGGTTAGGGTTAAGGTTAGGGTTAGAAGAAGGGTTAGGGTGAGGTTTAGGGTTAGGATTAGTGTTAGGATTAGGGTTATGGTGAGGGTTAGTTTGAGTTTTAGGGTTAGGGTTAGGTTTAGGATTAGGGTTACAGTGCGGGTGAGTGTGTGGATTAGGGTTAGTGTTAGGTTTAGGCTTAGGATTAGCCTGAGGGTGATAGTGGGAATGAGGATTAGCTTTTTAGTGATGGTTAGGGTTATGGTTAGGTTGAGGGTTAGGATGAGGGTTAAGGTTAGGATTAGGGTTAGGGTGAGGGCTAGGATGAGGGTGATGTTTAGGGTTAGGGTTAGGCTTAGGCTTAGGTTTAGGCTGAGGTTGAAGGTGAGAGTGAGGGTTAGTGTTAGGGTTAGAGTGATGATTAGGGTTATATTTACGGTGAGGGTTAGTATCAGGATTAGGGTTAGGGTGAGGTTTAGGGTGAAGAGGACAGTAAGGGTAAAGGTGAGTGTTAGGCTGAGGGTGAGTTTTATGGTAATGGTGAAGGTTAGGGTTAGGTTGAGGGTTAGGCTTAGGCTTAGGGTTAGAGTATGGGCTAGCGTGAGGGTGAAAGTAAGTGTTAGGGTGAGGGTGAGGGTTCGGTTGAGGGTTTGGGTTAGGGTTAGTTTGAGGGTGAGGGTGAGTGAGAGTGTTAGGTTTAGGGTTAGGATTAGGTATAGGGTGAGAGTGAGTGTGAGGGTTAGGGTTACGTTTATTGTTAGTCTTAGGTTTAAGCTGAGGGTGAGGGTGAGTGTGAGGGTTAGGGTTATGTTGCGTGTGAGCATTAGGGTTAGCTTTAGGGTGAGGGTGTGGTTGAGGTTTAGGGTGAGGGTTAGGGTTTGGGTTAGGATGAGGGTTAAATGAGGGTGAGGGTTAGGGTTAGTGTGAGGGTTAGGGTTAGTGTGAGGGTTATGGTTAGGCTGAGGTTGAGGGTTAGCGTTAGGGTGAGGGTTAGGGTTTTGGTGCGGATTAGGGTGAGGGTTAGGGATAGGGTGATGTTTAGGGTTAGGGTGAGGGTTGGTTTGAGGGTTTACGTTAGGTTTAGGGTGATGTTGAGGGTGAGGGTGAGGCTTAGGTTTAGGGTTAGTGTGAGGGTGACTGTGAGGGTTAGGGTTAGGTTTAGGTTTTAGGCTGAGGGTTAGGCTGAGGGTGAGGGTGAGGGTGATGGTTAGGGTGAGGGTTTGGGTTATGGTTAGGGTGAGGGTTAGGGATAGTGTGACGGTTACGGTTAGGGTGAGGTTTAGGGTTACTGTGAGGGTTCATGTTAGGTTTAGGCTTAGTGTTAGGGTGAGGGTAAGGGTTAGGTTGAGGGTTAGGTTTAGGGTGAGGTTTAGGGTTAGTATGAGGGTTAGGGCTCGGGTGACGGTAAGGGTGAGGGTTAGGGTTAGGGTGATGTTTAGGGTGAGGGTGAGGGTTAGGGTGAGGGTGAGGGTTCATTTGAGGGTTAGGGTGAGGTGTAGGGTGAGGGTGAAACAGGGTTAGGTTTAGGGTGAGGGTGAGTTTGAGGTTTAGTGATAGGGTTAGGCTTAGGTTTAGGGTTAGACTGAGGGTTACTGTGAGCTTGAGGGTTAGGGTTATGGTGAGCATTATGGTTAGGGTTAGGGTGAAGGTAAGGGTTGTGGTGAGTGTTAGGGTTTGGGTGAGCGTTAGCATTAGGTTTAGGGTTATGGTTAGGTTGTAGATTAGGGTTAGGGTGAGGGTTAGCGTTAGGGGTAGGGTTAGGTTGAGGGTGAGGGTGAGGGTTAGGGTTAGGATTAGGTTTAAGGTGAGCCTGAGGGTGAGTGTTAGTGTGAAGGTTAGGGTTAGGGTGAGGGTTAGGCTAAGGGTTAGGGTGAGGGTTAGGTTTAGGATGATGTTTAGGTTGAGGGTGAGGGTTAAGGTTAGGGTGAGGATGCGGGTTCTGTTGAGGGTTTGAGTTAGGGTTAGGTTGAGGGTGAGGCTGAGTGATAGGGTTAGGTTTAGGGTTAAGATTAGGTTTAGGGTGAGGGTGAGGGTGAGGGTTAGGGTTAGGTTTATTGTTAGGCTTAGGTTTAAGCTTAGGGTGAGGCTGAGTGTGAGGGTTAGGGTTATGTTGAGTGTGAGCATTAGGGTTAGGTTTAGAGTGAGGGTGTGGTTGAGGGTTAGGGTGAGGGTTAGGGTTTGGGTTAGGATGAGGGTTAGGATTATGGTGAGGGTGAGGTTTAGCGTTAGGGTGAGGGTTAGGGTTATGGTGAGGATTAGGGTGAGTGTTAGTGTTACGGTCATGTTTATGCTGAGGGTTGGTTTGAGGGTTTGCATTAGGTTTAGGGTGAGGTTGAGGGTGAGGGTGAGGCTTAGGGTTTGGGTTATGGTGAGGGTGACTCTGAGGGTTAGGGTTAGGGTTAGGCTTTAGGCTGATGGTTAGGCTGAGGGTGAGGGTGAGGGTTAAGGTTAGGGTGAGGATTCGGGTTAGGGTTAATGATACGGTGATATTTAGGGTGAGAGTTAGTTTGAGAGTTAGGGTTAGGGTGAGGCTTAGTGTTAGAGTGAGTGCAAGGGTTAGGTTGAGTGTTAGGGTTAGGGATAGATTGAGGGTTGGGATGAGGGTTAGGGTGAGGGTAAGTTTTAGGGTGAGTGTTATGGTGAGTGTGAGGGTAGGGTTAGGCTTAGGGTTAGGGTTAGGGTTAGGATGAGGGTTAGGGAGAGGGTTAGGATGAGGGTTAGGTGAGGGCTGGAGTTAGGGTTAGGGTGAGGGTGGGGGTGAGGATGAGAGTGAAGGTTAGGGTTAGAGTTAGGATGAGGGTGAGGATTAGGAGTAGGATTATAGTTAGGGTTAGCTTTAGGCTGAGGATGAGGCTGAGGGTGTGGGTGAGGATTAGAGTTAGGTTGAGTGTTAGGTTTAGGGTTAGGGTGAGGGTTTGGGTTAGGGTTAAGCTTAGGATGAGAGTTAGTGTGAGGGGTTCGGTTACGGTTAGAATGAGCGTTAGGGTTAGTGTTAGGGTTAGGGATAGGGTTAGGGTTAGGGTGAAGTTTAGGATGAGGGTTAGGGTTAGGTTTAGGGTGAGGGTTAGGGTGAAGGTTATGGTTATGGTTAGGGTTAGGGTGAGTGTTAAGTTCAGGGTGAGGGTTAGGGTTAGGGTTAGATTTACGGTGAGAGTAAGGGTTAGCGTGAGGTTTAGGTTAGGGTGAGAGATAGGTTTAGCGTGAGGGTTAGGGTGAGGGTGAGCGTGAGGGTGACAGTGAGGCTTAGGATGTGGGTGAGGGTGAGTGTGAGGGTTAGGGTTAGGGTTAGTGTGAGGGTGAAGTTGAGGGTTAGTGTTAGGAGTAGCGTTAGGTTTAATGTTAGGCTGAGGGTGAGCGTGAGGGTGAGGGTAACGGTTAGGGTTAGGGTTAGGGTGAGGGTTAGCGTTACTGTGAGGGTTAGGGCAAGGGTAAGGGTAAAGGTTAGGGAGAGGGTGAGGGTTAGGTTTAGGGTTAGGGTGGGGGTTAGGGTGAGGTTTAGGTTTAGGGTTATGGTTAGGGTTAAGGTGAGGGTGAGGGTTAGTGTGAGGGTGAGGGTTAGTGTGAGGGTGAGGGTTAGTGTGAGGGTTAGGGTTAGGGAGAGCCTTATTGTTAGGGTTAGGGTTAGGGTTACAGTTAAGGTGAGGTTGTGGGTGAGGTGAGGTTTAGCGGTAGGGTTAGCGTTAGGATGAGAGTTAGGGTGAGGGTAAGTGTTGGGGTGAGGGTTAGGGTTAGGTTAAGGTTTAGGGTGAGGTTGACGGTTAGTGTTAGCGTTAGGGCTAGGGTGAGTTTAAGGGTTAGGTTGAGGGTTAGTGTGAGGGTGAGGTATAGGGTTAGCATTAGGGTTAGTGTGAGGGTTAGGGTAAGTGTTAGGGTTAGGTTAGGGTTAGGGTGAGGGTTAGGGTTAGGGTTAGGGTTGGGTTAGGGTGAGGGTTAGATGAGGGTGAGGGTTAGGGTTAGGTTGAGGTTTAGGTTTAGGGTGAGGGTTATGGTTAGTATTAGGCTTAGGGTGAGAGCTAGGGTGAGGGTGAGGATTAGGGTTAGTTTTAGGGTGAGGGTTAGGGTTAGGGTGAGCATTAGGCTTAGTGTGAGTGTTAGGGTGAGGGTAAGGTTAAAGGTTAGGTTGACGTTAAGTGTTAGGGTTAGGGTTAGGGTGAGGTTAAGGATCAGGTTTATGGTTAGGGTTATGGTTAGGGTTAGGGTGAGGTTGAGCATGAGGTTGACAGTGAGGCTTAGGGTGAGGGTGAGGGTGAGGGTGAGTGTGAGAGTTAGGCTTAGGTTTAGGTTTAGGGTTAGGGTTAGTGTGAGGGTGAAGCTGAATGTTAGTGTTAGGAATAGGTTTAGGTTTACAGGTAGGCTGAGGGTGAGCGTGAGGGTGAGGGTGATGGTTAGCGTTAGTTTTAGGTTGAGGGTTAGGGTTAGTGTAAGGGTTAGGGTAAGTGTAAGGTTAAAGCTTAGGGTGAGGGTGAGGGTTAGGCTTAGGGTTTGGTTGAGGGTTAGGGTGAGGTTTATGGTTCGGGTTACGGTTAGGGTTAGGGTGAGGGTGAGGGTTAGGGTGAGGGTAAGGGTGAGTGTTAGGGTGAGGGTTAGGGTTAACGTGAGTGTTAGGCTGAGGATGAGTGTGAGTGTTAGAATGAGGTTTAGGGTTCGGGAGAGTATGAGGGTTAGGATTTGGGTGAGTGTTAGGGTTGGGTGAGTGTTAGGGTGACGGTGATGATGAGGTTTAGGGTTGGGTTTAGGGTTAGAGTGAGGGTTAGGGTGAGGGATAGGGTTAGGGTGATGTTTAGGGTGAGGGTGAGGGTTAGAGTCAGGGTGAGGGTTGAGTGGAGGGTTTGGGTTAGGTTTAGGGTGAGGTTGAAGGTGAGGGTGAGACTTAGGATTAGGTTTAGTGTGAGGTTGATTGCTAGGGTTTGGGATAAGTTTAGGCTTAGGTTTAGGATTAGGCTGAGGGTGACTGTGAGCGTGAGGGTTAGGGTGAGGGTGAGGGTTAGGGTTAGGGTGAGGGTTAGGGTGAGGCTGAGGTTTAGGGTTAGGGTTAGGTTTAGGGTGGGTGTGAGGTTTAGGGTTAGGGAAAGGGTTAGGGTGAGGTTTAGGGTTAGGGTTAGTGTTAGGGTTAGGGTTATGGTGAAGTTTAGGTTGAGGTTTAGGGTTAGGGTTAGGGTTAGGATTAGGGTTACAGTGAGGGTGAGTGTGTGGATTAGGGTTAGGGTTAGTCTTAGGATTAGGATTAGGCTTAGGGAAATAGTGGGGATGAGGATTAGCTTTTGAGTGATGGTTAGGGTATGGTTAGGTTGAGGGTTAGGATGAGGGTTAGGGTTAGGATTAGTGTTAGTGTGAGGGCTAGGATGAGGGTGATGTTTTGGGTTAGGGTTAGGCTTAGGCTTAGGTTTAGGCTGATGCTGAAGGGGAGGGTGAGTGTTAGGTTTAGGGTGATGGTTAGGTTTACACTTTGGGTGAGGGTTAGAATGAGGATTAGGGTTAGGGCGAGGGTTAGGGTGATGGGGACAGTAAGGGTAAAGGTGAGGGTTAGGCTGAAGGTGAGTGTTATGGTAATGGTGAAGTTTAGGGTTAGATTGAGTGTTAGAGTTATGGTTAGGGTGAGGGTGAGGGTTAGATTGAGGGTTAGTGTTAGGGTTAGTGTGAGGTTTATGGTGAGGATGAAGGTTAGGGTTAGGGTGAGAGCTAGGGTGAGAGTGAGGTTTAGGCTTAGGGTTAGGGTGAGGTTTATGTTTAGTTTGATGTTTAGGGTCAGTGTGAGGGTTAGTTTTAGGGTTAGGGTTAGTGTTAGGTTGAGGGTTAGTGGTAGGGTGAGGGTTAAGGTTAGGGTGGGGGTTATGGTTAGGGTGAGGGAGAGGGTTAGGGTTATTGTTAGGATAAGGGTTAGGATTATGTTTTCGGTGACTGTGAGGGTGAGGGTTAGAGTTAGAGTTAGGGTGAGGTTTAGGTTTAAGGTTAGGGTTAGAGTTAGAGCTAGGGTGGGGCTAAAGTTTAGGGTTAGAATTAGGGTTATTGTTAGGTTTATGGTTAAGGTGAGGTTTAGGGTTAGGGTTATTTTTAGGCTTAGGCTTAGGCTGAGCATGAGGGTGAGGGTCGGGTTAGGGTGAGGGTTAGGGTTAGGGTAATGGTTAGAGTTAGGGCGAGGTTGATGGTTAGGGTTAGGGTTAAGGTGAGTTTTACGTTTAGGGTGATGGTTAGGGTTAGTGTTAGGGTTAAGGTTAGTTTTAGGGTGAACGTAAGTGTTAGGGTGAGGTTTAGGTTTAGGTGAGGTTTAGGGTTAGAGTTAGGGTTACGGTGAGGGTGAGGGTTAGGGTTAGTGTTAGGGTTAGGGTTAGCGTGAGGTTTAGGGTGGGGGTGAGTTTTAGGGTTAGGGTTAGGATTAGGATTAGGGTTAAGGTGAGGGTGAGTGTGAGGGTTAGGTTTAGAGTGAGGGTTAGGGTGAGGGTTATTTTTAGGGTTTATGTTAGGGTTAGGGTTGGTGTTAGGGAGAGGCTTAGTGTTAGGCGGAGGGTGAGGGTGAGGGTTAGGGTTAGGTTGCGGGTGAGGTTTAGGTTTAGTGTTAGTGTTAGGGTGAGGGTTAGTGTGAAGGTTAGGGTTAGGGTGAGTGTTACTTTTAGGGTTAGGGTGAGGGTGAGTGTGAGGGTAAGTGTTAGGGTTATTGTTAGGATTAGGGTTAGGTTTAAAGTTACTGTGAGGGTGAGGGTGAGGTTTAGGGTTAGGGTGAAGTTTAGTGTTTGAGTTAGGGTTATTGTTAAGGTTAGGGTTAGGTTGAGGGTTAGGGTGAGGGTTAGCGTTAGGCTTCGGCTTAGGCTTAGGCTGACCATTAGGGTGAGGGTTAGGGTGAGGGTTAGTGTGAGGGTTAAGGTTATGGTTAGGGTGAGGGTTAGGATGAGGTTTAGGGTTAGGGTTAGGCGTAGGGTTAGGGTTAGGTTTAGGGTTAGGGTTAGGGTTAGGTTTAGGGTTAGGGTTAGTGTTATGGTGAGGGTTAGGGTTAGGGTTTGGGTTAGGGTGAGGGTGAGAGTGAGAATTAGTGTTAGGGTTAGGGTTAGGGTAAGGTTTGGGGTTATGGTTAGGGTTAGGCTTAAGGTTAGGGTTCCAGTGAGGGTTAGGGTTAGGGTTAATGTTAGGGTTATTGTTAATGTTATGGTTAGTGTTAAGTTTGCATTGAGGGTCAGGCTGAGGGTGAGGTTTATGGTTAGGTTTATGGTTAGGGTTAGGGTTAGGCGTAGGTTTAAGGTGAGGGTTCGGGTTAGGATTAGAGTTATGGTGAGGGTGAGGGTGAGGGTTAGGGTTAGGGTGAGGGTTGGGGTTAGGGTTAGAGTGAGGGTTAGGTTGAGGGTTAGGATTAGGCTTAGGGTTAGGGTATGGGCTAGGGTGAGGGTGAGGGTTAGGGTGAGGGTTAGGGTGAGGGATAAATTTAGGGTTAGTGTAAGGGTGAGTGTTGGGGTTAGAGATAGTCTTAGTGTTAGGCGAAGGGTGAGGGTGAGGGTTAGGTTTAGTGTGCGGGTGATTTTTAGGCTCAGTGTTAGCATTAGGGTGTGCGTTATTGTGAGGGTTAGGGATAGGGTGTGTGTTACTGTTAGGGTTAGGGTGAGGGTGAGTGTGAGGGTAAGGGTTAGTCTTAGGCTTAGGCTTAGGTTTAGGCCGAGCCTAAGGGTGAGGGTGAGGGTTAGGGTTAGGGTGAGGGTTAGGGTTAGGGTGAGGGTTATGTACAGGGTGAGGGTTAGGTTTAAGGTTATTGTTAGGATTAGGGTTAGGTTTAAATTTACTGTGAGGGTAAGGGTTAGGGTTAGTTTTAGTATGAGGTTTAAGTTTAGGGATAGGGTTAGAGTTAGGGTTAGGGTAAGGTTGAGGTTTAGGGTTAGTCTTAGGCTTAGGCTTAGGCGGAGCTTGAAGGTGAGGTTTAGGGTTAGGGTTAGTGTTAGGGTTAGGGTGAGGGTTAGGATGAGGTTTAGGGTTAGGGTTAGGTTTAGGTTTAAGGTTATGATTAGGTTTAGGGTTAGGGTTAGGGTGAGGTTTAGGGTTAGTGTTAGGGTTAGGGTAAGGTTTAGAGTTAAAGGAAGGGTCAGGGTTACATTGAGTGTTAGAGTTAGGGTTAGGTTTAGGTTTAGGGTTAGGGTTATTGTTATTGTTATGTTTAGGGTTAAGTTTGCAGTGAGGGTGAGGCTGAGGTTGAGGTTCATGGTTAGGTTTAGGGTTAGGGTTAATATTAGGGTTAGGGTGAGGGTTAGGGTTAGGGTTAGAGTTAGAGTTAGGGTGAGGGTGAGGGTGAGGTTTAGGGTTAGAGTTAGGGTTAGTGTTAGGTTTATGGTTAGGGTGAAGGTTAGGGTTAAGGTTATGGTTAGGCTTAGGCTTAGGCTTAGACCGAGGATGAGGGTGAGGGTTAGGGTTAGGTTTAGGGTGAGGTGTAGGATGAGATTTAGGGTTAAGGTTGAGGTTAGGGTTTGGTTTAGGGTTAGGATTAGGGTTAGGGTTAGGTTTAGGGTTAAGGTTAGGGTTAGGGTGAGGGTTAGGATTAGTGATTGGGTTAGGGTGAGGGTGAGGGTAAGGATTAGGTTTAGGGTTAGGGTTAGTTTTAGGATTAGAATTAGGGTTAAGGTGAGGTTGAGTTTGAGGATTAGGGTTAGGGTTAGGCTTAGGATTAGATTTAGAGTGAGGGTGAGGGTTAGGGTTAGGGTGTGTGTTTGGGTTAGGTTTAGAGTGAGGGTTATTGTGAGGGTTAGGTTTTGGCTTAAAAGGTTATGGACTAGGGTGAGGGTGAGGGTTAGTGTGTTATGATTAGGGAGATGGTTAGGATGAGGTTTAGGTTTAGGATTAGGGTTAGGGTGAGGGCTAGAGTGAGGGTGAGTGTTAGGGTTAGCATTAGGGTGAGTTTAGGGTTAGGGTTACATTGAGGGTGAGGGTTAGGGTTAGGGTTAGGGTGGGGGTTAGGATGCGGATGAGGGTTAGGGTGAGGGTTAGGGTGAGGGGGACAGTAATGATAAAGGTGAGGGTTAGGCTGAGGGTGAGTGTTATGGTAATGGTGAAGGTTAATGTTAGGGTGAGGGTTAGGGTGCGGTTTAGGTTTAGGGTTAGGGTGATGGTGAGGGTTAGATTGAGGATTAGTGTTCGGTTTAGTGTGAGATTTAGGGTGAGGATGAGGATTAGGGTTAGGGTGATGGCTAGGGTGAGGGTGAGGTTCAGGGTTAGGTTTAGGGTGAGGTTTAGGGTTAGTTTGATGTTTAGGGTCAGTGTGAGGATTAGTTTTATGGTTAGGGTTAGTGTTAGGTTGAGGGTTAGTGGTAGGGTGAGGGTTATGGATAGGGTGAGGGTTAGGTTAAGGGTTACGGTTATTGTTAGGATTAGAATTAGTGTTACATTTTCGGTGAGTGTGAGGGTGAGGGTTAGGGTTAGGGTTAGGGTGAGGTTTAGGTTTAGGTTTAGGCTTAGAGTTAGAGTTAGGGTGAGGGTGAGGTTTAGGGTTAGAGTTAGGGTTAGTGTTAGGTTTATGGTTACCATGAAGGTTAGGATTAGGGTTATGGTTAGGCTTAGGCTTAGGCTACGGTCGAGCATGAGGGTGAGGGTTAGGGTTAGGGTTAGTGTGAGGGTTAGGGTTATTGTTAGGGTGAGGGGTAGGATGAGATTTAGTGTTAAGGTTACGGTTAGGGTTAGGTTTAGGGTTAGGATTAGGGTTAGGGTTTGGTTTAGGGTTAAGGTTAGAGTTAGGGTGAGGGTTAGGGTTACAGTTGGGGTTAGGGATAGGCTTAGTGTTAGGCGGAGGGTGAGGGTCAGGGTGAGGTTTAGGGTTAGGGTGACGATGAGGTTTAGGTTTAGAGTTATCATTAGGGTGAGGGTTAGTTTTAGGGTTAGGGTTAGTGTCACAGTTAGGGTTATGGTGAGGGTGAATGTGAGGGTTAGGATTAGACTTAGGGTGAGGGTGAGGGTTAGCATGAGTGTTAGACTTAGGCTTAGGCTTAGAATATGGGCTAGGGTGAGGATGAGGCTTAGTGTTAGGTTTAGGGTGAGGATTAGGGTGAGTGTGAGGGTTATGTTTAGTCTTAGGTTTAGGCTTAGGGTTAGGCCAAGCATGAGTGTGAGGGAGAGGGTTAGGGTTCGGATGAGAGTTAGTGTTTTAGGGTTAGGGTGAGTTTTAGGATGAGGTTTAGGTTTAGGATTAGGGTTAGGGTGAGGGCTAGAGTGAGGGTGAGGGTTAGGGTTAATGTTAGGGTGAGGTTTAGGGTTAGGGTTAGGGTTACGTTGAGGGTGAGGGTTAGGGTTAGGGTGAGGGTTAGTGTTATGGTTAGGGTTAGGGTTATTGTTAGTTTTATGGTTAGTGTTACGTTTACAATGAGGGTGTGGATGAGGGTGAGGTTAGGATTAGGGTTATAGTGAGGTTTAGGGTAGGGTTAGGGTTAGGGTTAGAGTGAGGTTTTGGATTACGGTTAGGGTCACAGTGAGGCTGAGGGTTAGCCTGAGGTTTAAGGGTAGGGTGAGGGATAGAGTGAGGGTTAGGATGAGGGTTATGGTTACAGTGAGGTTGAGGGTTAGCATTAGTGTGAGGGTTAGGGTTAGGATTAGAATTAGGCTGAGGGTGAGGGTTAGATTTAGGTTTAGGTTCAGGGTTAGGGTTAGCGTTAGGATTAGGGTTAGGAGGAGGGTGAGTGTCAGGGTTAGGGTTAGGCTTAGGCTTAGGCTTAGGGTTAGGCTGAGGGTGAGGGTGGGGGTGAAGATTAGGTTTAGGGTGATGGTTAGGGTTAAGGTTAGGCTGAGATTTAAGATGAGATTTAGGGTTAGGGTGAGGATGATGGTAATGGTTAAGGTGAGGTTTAGGCTGAGGTTGAGGGTTAAGAAAAGGTTGAGTGTTAGGGATAGGTTTAGGGTTAGGGTAAGGGTTAGGGTTTCGGTTTGTGTGAGGTTAAGGGTGAGGGTTAGGTTGACGTTTAGTGTTATGGTTAGGGTTAGGGTGAGGGTTATTGTGAGGGTTAGGTTAAGGGGTATGGTAAGTGTAAGGGTTAGGGTGAGGGGTAGGGTTAGGGTTAGGTTTAGGGTTAGGGTGAGGGTTTGGATTAGGGTTAGGGTCACAGTGAGGGTGAGGGTTAGGCTGAGGTTTAGGGCTAGGGTGAGGGATAGTGTGAGGGTTAGGATGAGGGTTATGGTTAAGGTGAGGGTGAGGGTTAGGATTAGCGTGAGGGTTAGGTTTAGGATTAGGGTTAGGGTGAGGGTGAGGGTTAGGTTTAGTTTTTTGTTTAGGGTTAGGGTTAGCGTTACGATTAGGGTTAGGATGAGGGTGAGTGTGAGGGTTAGTGTTAGGGTTAGGTTTAGGATTAGGGTTAGGCTGAGGGTGAGGGTGGGGGTGAGGATTAGGTTTAGGGTGATGGTTAGTGTTATGATTAGGGTGAGGTTTAGGATGAGATTTAGGGTTAGGGTGAGTATGATGGTAATGGTTAAGGTGAGGTTTAGGCTGAGGGTGAGGGTTAAGATAAGGTTGAGTGTTAGGGTTAGGTTTAGGGTTAGGGTAAGGGTTAGGGTTTCGGTTTGGGTGAGGTTGAGGGTGAGGGTTAGGTTGACGTTTAGGGTTAGGGTTAGGGTTAGGGTGAGGGTTATTGTGAGGGTTAGGTTTAGGGGTAGAGTAGGGGTAAGGTTTAGAGTGAGGGGTAGGGTTAGGGTTAGGGTTAGGGTTACGGTGGTGGTTAGAGTTAGGGATAGGTTTAGGGTTAGGGTTGTGGTTAGAGTGACGGTTAGTGTGAGGGTGAGGATTAGGGTTAGGTTTAGGGTTAGGGTGAGATTAAGGGTTACTGTTAGTTTTAGGGTTAGGGTTAGCGTTATGCTTAATGATAGGTTGAGGGTGAGGGTTATGGTGAGGGTTGGTAATAGCATTAGGCTAGGGGTAAGGGTTCAGGTTAGGGCTAGGTTGAGGGTTAGGGTGAGGTTTAGGATGAGAGTGAGGGTTAGAGTAATCTTGAGTGTTAAGGTGATGGTTAGAGTGAGGGTGAGTTTTAGGGTTAGGGTTAGGGTGAAGTTGAGGGTTAGGGTTTGGGTGAGGGTGAGGGTTAGTGTTATGTTTAGGGTTAACCTTAGTGTGAGAGTGAGGGTTATGATTAGGGTTAGGGTTAGGGTTAGGGTTATTGTTAGGGTTAGGTTTAGGGTTAGGATGAGGGTGAGGGTGAGGGTGAGGGTGAAGTTTAGGGTTAGGGTAAGGATGAGTGCTAGGTTGAGCGTTAGTGTTAGAGTTAGGGTTAGGGTGAGGGTGAGGTTTCGGGTTCCAGTTAGGGTCAGAGTTAGGTTTATGGTTAGGGTGAGGGTTAGGGTTATGGCTATGGTTAGGCTTAGGCTTAGGCTGAGCATGAGGGTGAGTGTTAGGGTTAGGGTTATGGTGAGGGTTAGGGTTAGGGTTAGGGTGAGGGGTAGGATGAGATTTAGGGTTAGGGTTACAGTTAGGTTTAGTTTTAGGGTTACGATTAGGGTTAGGGTTAGGTTTAGGGATACGGTTAGGGTTAGGGTGAGGGTGAGGGTTAGGGTTTGGGTTAGGGTGAGGGTGAGGGTAAAGATTAGGGTTAGGGTAATGGTTAGGGTTAGTGTTAGGATTACGTTTAGGCTTATGGTGAGGGTTAGGGTTAGGGTCAGGGTTATTGTTAGTGTTATGGTTAGGATTAAGTTTGCGGTGAGGGTGAGGCTGAGGGTGACGGTTTTGGTTAGGGTTGGGGTTAGGGTTAGGGTGAGCATTAGGGTGAGGGTTAGTGTGAAGGTTAGGGTTAGGGTTAGGGTTACGTTTAGAGTTAGGTTGAGGGTGAGTGTGAGGTTTAGGGTTAGTCTTAGGCTTATGCGTAGGCTTAGGCCCAGCTTGAGGGTGAGGTTGAGTGTTCGGGTTAGGGTGAGGTTTAGGGTTAGTTAGGGGTAGTGTGAGGGTTAGGGTTAGGGTTAGTGTTAGGGTTAGCGTTAGGGTGAGGTTTAGTGTGAGTGTGAGTTTTAGGGTTAGGGTTACTGTTAGGCTTAGGTTTAGGCTGAGGGTGAGGGTGAGGGTGAGGCTTAGGGTTAGGGTGAGGGTTGGGGTAAGGTTTAGAGTGAGGGTTAGGGTGAGGGTTAGGATTAGGCTTAGTGTTAGGGTATGGACTTCGGTGAGTGTAAGGGTTAGGGTCAGGGTTAGGGTGAAGGTTAGGTTTAGGGTTAGTGTTAGGGTTAGTGTTTGGATTAGGGATAGGCTTAGTGTTAGGCAGAGGGTGAGGGTGAGGGTTAGGGTTAGGGTGAGGATGAGGTTTAGGGTTAGAGTTAGCATTAGGGTGAGGGTTAGTGTTAGGGTTAGGGTTAGTGTCACATTTAGGGTTAGGGTGAGGGTGAGTGTGAGGGTTAGGGTTAGGATTAGACTTAGGGTGAGGGTGAGGTTTAGGATGAGAGTAAGGGTTAAGGTAATCGTGAGTGTTAGGGTGATGGTTAGAGTGAGTGTGAGTTTTAGGGTTAGGGTTAGGGTGAAGATGAGTTTTAGGGTTTGGGTGAGGGTGAGAATTAGTGTTATGTTTAGGGTTAGCCTTATTCTGAGGGTGAGGGTTATGATTACGGTTTGGCTTAGGTTAGGTTTATTGTTAGGGTAAGGGTTAGGGTGAGGGTGAGGGTGAGGGTGAGGGTAAGGGTTAGGGTTAGGGTGAGGATGAGTGCTAGTTTGAGTGTTAGGGTTATAGTTAGAGATAGGGTGAGGGTGAGGGTTAGGTTTAGGGTGAGGGTTAGGATTAGGCTTAGGTTTAGGGTATGGGCTAGGGTGAGGGTGAGGGTTAGTGTCAGGGTTAGGGTGAGGGTTAGTGTGAGGGTTAGGTTTAGGGTTAATGTTAGGGTTAGGGTTGGGGTTAGGGATAGGCTTAGTGTTAGGCGGAAGGTGAGTGTGAGGATGAGAGTTAGTGTTAGTGTGAGGATGAGGTTTAGGGTTACAGTTAGCATTAGGGTGAGGGTTGGTGTTAGAGTTAGGGTTAGTGTCACAGTTAGGGTGAGGGTGAGGGTGAGTGTGAGGGTTAGGGCTAGGATTAGACTTAGGGTGAGGGTGAGGGTTAGTGTGAGGGTTAGGCTTAGGCTTAGGCTTAGAGTATGGGCTAGGATGAGGGTGAGGGTTAGTGTTAGGGTTAGGGTGAGTGTTAGGGTGAGTGTGAGGGTTATGTTTAGTCTTAGTCTTAGGCTTAGGCTTTGGCGGAGCATGAGTGTGAGGGAGAGGGTTAGGGTTAGGATGAAGGTTAGGGTTTTAGGGTTAGGGTGAGGGTTAGGATGAGGTTTAGGTTTAGGATTAGGGTTAGGGTGAGGGCTAGAGTGAGGGTGAGGGTTAGGGTTAGCGTTAGGGTGTGGTTTAAGGTTAGGGTTAGGGTTACTTTTAGGGTGAGGGTTAGGGTTAGGGTGTGGTTTAGGTTTAGGGTTAGGAAGAGGGTGATGGTTAGAATTAGGTTTAGGGTTAGGGTTATTGTTAGTTTTATGGTTAGGGTTAAGTTTACATTGAGGGTGATAATGAGGGTGAGGGTTAGGTTTAAGGTTAGGGTGAGGTTTAGGGTAGGGTTAGGGTTAGGGTTAGGGTGAGGGTTTGGATTAGGGTTAGGGTCACGGTGAGGGTGAGGGTTAGCGTTAGGGTTAGGCTGAGGTTTAGAGCTAGGGTGAGGGTTAGAATGAGGTTTAGGGTTACAGTGAGGTTGAGGGTTAGGGTTAGGGTGAGGGTTAGGGTTAGGATTAGTGTTAGGGTGAGGGTGATGGTTAGGTTTAGGTTTAGGGTTAGGGATAAGGTTAGCGTTAGGATTAGGGTTAGGATGAGGGTGAGTGTGAGGGTTAGGTTTAGGCCTAGGTTTAGGCATTGGGTTAGGCTGAGATGATGGTGGGGGTGAGGATTAGGTTTAGCGTGATGGTTAGGGTTACGGTTAGGGTGAGGTTTAGGATGAGGTTTAGGGTTAGGGTGAGGTTGATGGTAATTTTAAAGGTGAGGTTTAGGCTGAGGGTGAGGGTTAAGGTAAGGTTGAGTGTTAGGGTTAGGTTTAGGGTTAGGGTAAGGGGTAGGGTTTTTGTTTGTGTGAGGTTGAGTATGAGGGTTAGGTTGACGTTTAGGGTTAGGGTTAGGGTTAGGGTGAGGGTTATTGTGAGGGTTAGGTTTAGGGGTAGGGTAGGAGTAAGGGTTAGGGTGAGGGGTAGAGTTAGGGTTAGGGTTAGGTTTAGGGTCGTGGTTAAAGTTAGGGATAGGGTTAGGGTTAGATTTATGGTTAGATTGAGGGTTAGTGTGAGGGTGAGGATTAGGTTTAGGTTTAGGTTTAGGGTGAGCTTAAGGGTTAGTGCGAGGTTTAGGGTTAGGGTTAGCGTTATGGTATGGATAGGGTAGGGTGAGGATTATGGTGAGAGTTAGTGATAGCGTTAGGCTAGGGGTTAGGGTTCGGGTTAGGGCTAGGGTTAGGATTAGGGTGAGGTTTAGGATGAGAGTGAGGGTTAGGGTAATCGTGAGTGTTAGTGTGATGGTTAGAGTGAGGGTGAGTTTTAGGGTTAGGGTTAGGGTGAAGTTGAGGTTTAGGGTTTGGGTGAGGGTGAGGGTTAGTGTTATGGTTAGGGTTAGCCTTAGGGTGAGGGTGAGGGTTACGGTTAGGATTAGGGTTAGGTTTAGGTTTATGGTTCTGGTTATGGTTAGGGTTAGGGTTAGGGTGAGGGTGAGGGTGAGGGTGAGAGTGAGGGTTATGTTTAGGGTTAGGATGTGTGCTACGTTGAGGGTTACGTTTAGAATTAGAGTTAGGATGAGGGTGAGGTTTAGGGTTAGATTTAGGGTTAGTGTTAGGTTTATGGTTAGGGTGAGGGTTAGGATTAGGGTTATGGTGAGGTTTAGGCTTAGGCTGAGCATGAGGGTGAGGGTTAGGGATAGGGTTATTGTGAGGGTTAGGGTTAGGGTTAGGGTGAGGTGTAGGATGAGATTTAGGGTTAGGGTTACGGTTAGGGTTAGGTTTATGTTTAGGATTAGGGTTAGGGTTAGGGTTAGGTTTAGGGTTATGGTTAGGTTTAGCGTGAAGGTTAGCCTTAGGGTTTGGGTTAGGGTGAGGTTGAGGGTAAGGATTAGGGTTAGGGTTACGGTTAGGGTTAGGTTTAGGCTTAGGGTTATGGTTAGGTTTAGTATAAGGGTTAGGTTTATGGTTATGGTGAGGTTAGGGTTAGGGTTAGGGTTATTGTTAGTGTTATGTTTAGGGTTAAGTTTGCGGTGCGGGTGAGGCTGAGGGTGTGGTTTATGGGTAGGGATAGGGTTAGGGTTAGGGTTAGCGTTAGGGTGAGGTTTAGTGTGAAGGTTAGGGTTAGGGTTAGGGTTACGTTTAGGGTTAGGGTGAGGTTGAGTGTGAGGTTTAGGGTTAGTCTTAGGTTTATGCTTAGGCTTAGGCCCAGCTTGAGGGTGAGGGTGAGGGTTAGGGTTAGGGTGAGATTTAGGGTTAGAGTTAAGTTTAGGGTGAGGGTTAGGTTTAGGGTTAGTGTTAGGGTTAGGGTGAAGTTTAGGGTGAGTGTGAGTTTCAGGGTTAGGGTTACTGTTAGGCTTAGGTTTAGGCTGAGGGTGAGGGTGAGGGTGAGGGTTAGGGTTAGGGTGAGGTTTGGGGTAAGGATTAGAGTGAGGGTTAGGGTGAGTGTTAGGATTAGGCTTAGGGTTAGGGTATGGGCTAGGGTGAGGGTTAGTATGAGGGTTAGGTTTAGGGTTAGTGTTAGTGTTAGGGTTTGGATTAGGGATAGGCTTAGTGTTAGGCAGAGGGTGAGGGTTAGGGTTAGTGTGAGGATGAGATTTAGGGTTAGAGTTATCATTAGGGTGAGGTTTAGTGTTAGGGTTAGGGTTAATGTTACAGTTAGGGTTAGGGTGAGTGTGAGTGTGAGGGTTAGGTTTAAGATTAGACTTAGGGTGAGGGTGAGGGTTAGTGTGAGGGTTAGGCTTAGTCTTAGGGTTAGAATATGGGCTATGTTGAGGGTGAGGTTTAGTGTTCGGGATAGGGTGAGTGTTAGGGTGAGTGTGAGGGTGAGTGTGAGGGTTACGGTTAGCCGTAGGCTTAGGCTTAGGCTTAGGCTTAGGCCGAGCATGTGTGTGAGGGATAGGGTTAGGGTTAGGATGTGGGTTAGGTTTTAGGGTTAGGGTGAGTGTTAGGATGAGGTTTCAGTTTAGGATTAGGGTTAGGGTGAGGGCTAGAGTGAGGATGAGGGTTAGGGTTACCGTTAAGGGTGAGGTTTAGAGTTAGGTTTATGGTTACTTTGAGGGTGAGGTTTAGGGTTAGGGTGATGGTTAGGGTTACGGTTAGGATGAGGGTGAGTGTTAGGATTAGGTTTAGGGTTAGGGTTATTTTTAGTTTTATGGTTAGTGTTAAGTTTACAGTGAGGGTGAGGCTGAGGGTGAAGGTTAGGGTTAGGGTTAGGGTTAGGCTGAGGTTTAGGGTTAGGGTGAGGGATAGGGTGAGGGTTAGGGCGAGGGTTAGGGTTATGGTGAGGGTGAGGGTTAGGGTTAGGGTGAGGGTTAGGGTTTGTTTTAGGTTTAGGGTGAGGTGAGGGTTAGGTTTAGGTTTAGTTTTAGGGTTTGGGTTGCGTTAGGATTAGGGTTAGGATGAGGGTGAATGTGAGGGTTAGGGTTAGGCTTAGGCTTAGTCTTAGGTTTAGGCTTAGGGTGAGGGTGGGGGTGAGGATTAGGGTTAGGGTGATGGTTAGGGTTACGATTAGGGTGAGGTGTTGGATGAGGATTAGGGTTAGGGTGAGGATGATGGTAATTGTAAAGGTGAGGTTTTGGCTGAGAGTGAGGGTTAAGATAAGGCTGATTGTTAGGGTTTGGTTTAGGGTTAGGGTAAGGGTTAGGGTTTGGGTTTGGGTGAGGTTGAGGGTGAGCGTGAGGTTGATGTTTAGGGTTAGGGTTAGGGTTAGGGTGAGAGTTATTGTGAGGGTTAGGTTTAGGGATAGGGTAGGCGTGAGGGTTAGGGTGAGGGGTAGGGTTAAGTTTAGGGTTAGGGTTAGGGATAACGTTCGGGTGAGGTTTAATGTGAGGGTTAGGGTTAGGATTAGGGTTACATTTAGGGTTAAGGTGAGGGTGAGTGTGAGGGTTAGGGTTAGACTTAGGCTTATGCTTAGGCTTAGACCCTGTTTGAGGGTGAGTGTGAGGGTTAGTGTTAGGTTTAGGATAATGTTTAGGGTTAGGGCGATGTTGAGGGTTAGGTTTAGGGTTAGGGTGAGTATTAAGTTTAGGATGATGGTTTGGGTTAGTGTGTAGGTTAAGGTTAGTCTTAGGCATATGCTTAGGCTTTGGCCCAGCTTGAGGGTGAGGGTGAGGGTTAGGGTTAGGGTGATTTTTAGGGTTAGAAATAGGGTTAGGGTGAGGGTTAGGTTTAGGGTTAGTGTTAGGGTTAGGGTTAGGGTGAGGTTTAGGGAGAGTGTGATGTTTAGGGTTAGGGTTACTCTTAGGCTTAGATTTAGGCTGAGGGTGAGGGTGAGGGTGAGGGTTAGGGTTAGCGTGAGGTTTGGGGTTAGGGTTAGATTGAGGGTAGGGTGAGGATTAGGATTAGGCTTAGGGTTAGGGTATGGGCTAGGGTGAGGGTGAGGGTTAGGGTCAGGGTTAGGGTGAAGGTTAGTGTGAGGGTTAGGATTAGGGTTAATATCAGGGTTAGGGTTGGGGTTAGGGATAGGCTTAGTGTTAGGTGGAGGGTGAGGTTGAGGGTTAGGGTTAGGGTGAGGATGAGGTTTAGGTTTAGAGTTAGCATTAAGGTGAGGGTTAGTGTTAGGCTTAGGGTTAGTGTTACAGTTAGGGTTAGAGTGAGGGTGAGTGTGAGGTTTAGGGTTAGGATTAGACTTAGGGTGAGGGTGAGGGTTAGGGTGAGGGTTAGGCTTAGTCTTAGGGTTAGAGTATGGGATCGGGTGAGGTTGAGGGTTAGGTTCAGGGTTAGGGTGAGTGTTATGGTGAGTGTGAGGGTTAAGGTTAGTCTTACGTTTAGGCTTAGGCTTAGACCGAGCATGAGTGTGTTAGGGTTAGGATGAGGGTTAGGGTTTTAGGGTTAGGGTGAGGGTTAGTATGAGGTTTAGGTTTAGGATTAGGGTGAGGGTGAGGGCTACAGTGAGGGTGAGGGTTAGGGTTAGCGTTAGGGTGAGCTTTAGGGTTAGGGTTAGGGTTACATTGATGGTGAGGATTAGGGTTAGGCTGAGGGTTAGGGTTGGGTTAGAGTGAGGGTGAGGGTTAGGATTAGGTTTAGGGTTAGGGTTATTGTTAGTTTTATGGTTAGGGTTAAGTTTACAGTGAGGGTGAGGATGTGGGTGAGGGTTAGTGTTAGGGTGAGGTTTAGGGTTAGGGTTAGGGTTAGGGTGAGGGTTTGGATTAGGGTTAGGTCACAGTGAGGGTGAGGGTTAGGGTTAGGTTTAGGCTTAGGTTTAGGGTTAGGGTGAGGGATAGGGTGAGAGTTTGGATGAGGGTTAGGCTTACGGTGAGTGTGAGGGTTAGTGTTAGGGTGAGGGTTAGGGTTAGGATTAGGGTTAGGGTGAGTGTGAGGTTCAGGTTTAGGTTTAGGTTTAGGGTTAGGATTAGCGTTAGGATTAGGGTTAGGATGAGGGTGAGTGTGAGGTTTAGGGTTAGGGTTAGGCTTAGGCTTAGGGTTAGGCTGAGGGTGAGGTTGGGGATGAGGATTAGGGTTAGTATGATGGTTAGGGTTACAGTTAGCATGAGGTTTAGGATGAGGTTCAGGGGTAGGGTGAGGATGATGGTAATGTTAAAGGTGAGGTTTAGACTGAGGGTGAGGGTTAAGATAAGGTTGATTGTTAGGGTTAGGTTTATGGTAAGGGTTAGTTATGGTAAGGATTAGGGTTTGGGTTTGGGTGAGGTTACGGGTGAGGCTGAGGTCGACTTTTAGAGTTAGGTTTAGGGTTAGGGTGAGGGTTATTGTAAGGGTTAGGTTTAGGGGAAGGGTAGCGGTAAGGTTTAGGGTGAGGGGTAGGGTTAGGCTTAGGGTTAGGGTTAGGGTGGAGGTTAGAGTTAGGGATAGGGTTAGGGTTACAATTACGGTTAGAGTGATTGTTAGTTTAAGGGTTAGGATTAGGGTTAGGTTTAGCGTGAAGTTGAGTTTAGGGTTTGGGTGAGGGTGAGGGTTAGTGTTCTGTTTAGGGTTAGACTTAGATTGAGGGTGAGGGTTAGGATTAGGTTTAGGGTTAGGGTTAGGGTGAGTTTTAAGTTTAGGCTGATGGTTTGGTTTAGTGTGAGGGTTAGTTTTCGGGATAAGGTTAGTTTTAGGGTAAATGTAAGTGTTAGGGTGAGGTTTAGGGTAAGGGTGAGGTTTAGGGTTAGAGTTAGGGTTAGGGTGAGGGTTAGGGTTAGGGTGTTAGGTTAGGGTTAGGGTGACGTTTAGGGTGGGGGTGAGTGTTAAGGTTAGGGTTAGGATTAGGTTTAGGGTTAATGTAAGTGTGAGTGTGAGGGTTAGGGTTAGGTTTAGGGTTTGGATTAGAGTTATGGTGAGGGTGAGGTTGAGGTTTAGGGTTAGGGTGAGGGTTAGGGTTAGGGTTAGAGTGAGGGACAGGGTAAGTGTTAGGATTAGGCTTAGGGTTAGGGTATGGGCTAGGGTGAGGGTGAGGTTTAGGGTCAGGGATAGAGTGAGGGTTACGATGAGGATTAGGTTTAGGGTTAGTGTTAGGGTTAGGGTTGGGGTTAGGGATAGGCTTAATGTTAGGCGGAGGGTGAGGGTGAGGGTGAGGGTTAGGGTTAGGGTTAGGGTGAGGTTTAGGTTTAATGTTAGAGTTAGAGTGAGGGTTAGTGTGAGAATTATATTTAGGTTGAGTGTTAGTTTTAGGGTTAGGGTGAGGGTGAGTGTGAGGGTAAGGGTTAGTCTTAGTCTTAGTCTTAGGCTTAGTCCAAGCCAAAGGGTGAGGATGAGGGTTAGGGTTAGGGTGAGGGTTAGGGTTAGGGTGAGGGTTATGGACAGGGTGAGGGTTAGGGTTAGGGTTAGGGTTATTGTTAGGATTAGGGTTAGTTTTAAAGTTACTGTGAGGGTGAGGGTTAGGGTTAGGGTTAAGGTGAGGATTAGGGTTAGAGTTAGGTTTAGGGTGAGGGTTAGGGTTAGGGTTAGTGTTAGTGTTAGGGTTAGGCTTAGGCTTATGTTTAGGGTGAGTGTGAGTTTTAGGGTTAGGGTTAATGTTAGGCTTAGGTTTAGGCTGAGGGTGAGGGTGAGGGTGAGGGTTAGCGTTAGGGTGCGGGTTGGGTTTAAGATTAGAGTGAGTGTTAGGGTGAGGTTTAGGATTAGGCTTAGGGTTAAGTTATGGGCTATGGTTAGGGCGAGGGTTAGGGTCAGGTTTAGGGTGAAGGTTAGTGTGAGTGATAGATTTTGGGTTAGTGTTAGGGTTAGGGTTGGGGTTAGGGATAGGCTTAGTGTTAGGCGGAGGGTGAGGGTCAGGTTGAGGTTTAGGGTTAGGGTGAGATGAGGTTTAGGGTTAGAGTTTTCATTAGGGTGAGGTTTAGTGTTAGGGTTAGGGTTAATGTTACAGTTATGGTGAGGGTGAGGGTGAGTGTGAGGGTTAGGGTTAGGATTAGACTTAGGGTGAGGGTGAGGGTTAGTGTGAGGGGTAGGCTTAATCTTAGGGTTAGAGTATGGGCTAAGGTGAGGGTGAGGGTTAGTGTTAGGATTAGGGTGAGGATTAGGGTGAGTGTGAGGGTTAAGGTTAGTCTTAGGCTTAGTCTTAGGCTTAGGCCGCGCATGAGTGTGAGGGAGAGGGTTAGGGTTAGGATGAGGTTTAGGGTTTTAGGGTTAGGGTGAGGGTTTGGATGAGGTTTAGGGTTTTAGGGTTAGGGTGAGGGTTAGGATGAAGTTTAGGGTTAGGGTTAAGTCTAGAGTTAGGGTGAGGGCTAGAGTGAGGGTGAGGGTTAGGGTTAGCGTTAGGGTGATGTTTAGGGTTATGGTTAGGGATACGTTGAGGGTGAAGGTTAGGGTTAGGGTGAGGGTTAGGGTTAGGTTTAGGGTGAGGGTGAGGGTTAGGATTAGGTTTAGGGTTAGGGTTATTGTTATTTTTATGGTTATTGTTAAGTTTACAGTGAGGGTGAGGCTGAGGGTGAGGGTTAGGGTTAGGGTTAGGGTGAGGTTTAGGGTTAGGGTTAGCGTTAGGGTTAGGGTTAGGGTTAGGGTGAGGGTTTGGATTAGGGTTAGGGTCACGGTGAGGGTGAGGGTTAGGGTTAGGGTTAGGCTGAAGTTTAGGGTTAGAGTTAGGGTTAGGGGAAGGGTTAGAGTGAGGTTTAGGGTTAGGCTTAATGTTAGGGGTAGGCTTAGGGTGACAGTTAGGTTGAGGTTTAGGGTTAGGGTTTGGTTTAGGATTATGTTTACAGTGAGGGGGAGTGTGTGGATTAGTGTTAGGGTTAGGCTTAGGCTTAGGCTTAGGCTTAGGGTGATAGTGGGGATGAGGATTATTTTTGAGTGATGGTTAGGGTTATGGTTATTTTGAGGGTTAGGATGAGGGTTAGGGTTACGATTAGGTTTAGGGTGAGGGCTAGGATGAGGGTGATGTTTAGGGTTATGGTTAGGGTTAGGCTTAGGTTTAGGCTGAGGCTGAAGGTGAGGATGAGGTTTAGGGTTAGGATGATGGTTAGGGTTACAATTAGGGTTAGGGTTAGGATGAGGATTAGGGTAAGGGTGAGGGGGACAGTAAGTGTAAAGGTGAGGGTTAGGCTGAGGTAATGGTGAAGGTTAGGGTTATGGTAATGGTGAAGGTTAGGTTTAGGGTGAGGATTAGGTTTAGGGTTAGGGTGAGTGTGAGGGTTAGATTGAGCATTAATGTTAGGGTTAGTGTGAGGTTTAGGGTGAGGATGAGGGTTAGGGTTAGGGTGAGGGCTAGGGTGAGGGTGAGGTTTAGGTTTAGGGTTAGGGTGAGGTTTATGTTTAGTTTGATGTTTAGGGTCAGTGTGAGGGTTTGTTTTAGGGTTCGGGTTAGTGTCAGGTTGAGGGTTAGTGGTAGGGTGAGGGTTAAGGTTCGGGTGAGGGTTTTGTTTAGGGTGAGGGTTAAGGTTAGGGTTAGGGTTATTGTTAGGATTAGGGTTAGGTTTACGTTTTCGGTGAGTGTGAGGGTGAGTGTTAGGGTTAGGGTTAGAGTGAGGTTTAGATTTTGGGTTAGGGTTAGAGTTAGAGTTAGGGTGAGGGTGAGGTTTAGTGTTAGAGTTAAAGTTAGTGTTAGGTTTATGATTAGGGTGAGGGTTAGGGTTAGGGTTATGGTTAGGCTTAGGCTTAGGCTTTGGCGGAGCATGAGGGTGAGTGTTAGTGTTATGGTTAGGTTGAGGGTTAGGGTTGGGGTTAGGGTGAAGGGTAGGATGAGATTTAGGGTTAGGGTTAGGGTTAGGATTAGGTTTAGGGTTAGGGTTAGGGTTAGGATTAGGTTTAGGGTTACTGTTAGGGATAGGGTGAGGGTTAGGTTTAGGGTTTGCATTAGGGTGAGGGTGAGGATAAGGATTAGGCTTAGGGTTAGGGTTAGTGTTAGGGTTAGGTTTAGGTTTATGGTGAGGATTAGGGTTAGGTTTAGGGTTATTCTTAGTGTTATGTTTAGGGTTAAGTATGCGGTGAAGGTGAGGCTGAGCATGAGGTTTATGGTTAGATTTAGTTTTAGTGTTAGGGTGAGGGTTAGTGTGAGGTTTAGGGTTAGGGTTAGGGTTACGTTTAGGGTTAGGGTGAGGGTGAGTGTGAGGGTTAGGGTTAGTCTTAGGCTTATGCTTAGGCTTCGGCCCAGCTTGAGGGTGAGTGTGAGGATTAGGGTTAGGATGAGTGTTAGGGTTAGGGTAATGGTTAGGGTTAGGGCTATGTTGAGAGTTAGGGTTAGGGTTAAAGTGAGTTTTAAGTTTAGGGTGATGGTTAGGGATAGTGTGAGGGTTAGTGTTCGGGTTAAGGTTCGTTTTAGGGTGAAGTTAAGTTTTAGGGTGAGGTTTAGGGTTAGGGTGTAGTTTAGGGTTAGAGTTAGGGTTAGGGTGAGGGTTAGGGTTTGTGTTAGGGTTAGGTTTAGGGTGAGGTTTAATGTGGGGGTGAGTGTTAGGGATAGGATTAGGATTAGGGTTAAGGTGAGGGTCAGTGTGAGGGTTAGGTTAGGGTTAGGGTTAGGATTAGATTTATGGTGAGGGTGAGGGTGTAGGTTAGGGTTAGAGTGAGGGTTGGGGTTAGGGTTAGAGTGAGGGTTAGGGTGAAGTTTAGGATTAGCTTTAGGGTTAGGGTATGGTCTAGGGTGAGGGTGAGGTTTAGGGTCAGGGTTCGAGTGAGGGTTAGGGTGAGGGTTAGGATTGGGGTTAGTGTTAGGGTTAGGGTTGGGGTTAGGGATAGGCTTAGTGTTAGGCAGAAGGTGAGGGTGAGTCTTAGGGTTAGTGTTTGGGTGATGTTTAGGGTTAGTGTTAGTGTTAGGGTGAGGGTTAGTGTGAGGGTTAGGGTTAGGGTGAATGTTACTTTTAGGGTTAGGGTGAGGGTGAGTGTGCGGGTAAGGGTTAGTATTAGTCTTAGGCTTAGGCTTATTCCGAGCCTAAGGGTGAGGGTGAGGGTTAGGTTTAGGGTGAAGGTTAGGGTTAAGGTGAGGGTTATGGACAGGGTGAGGGTTAGGGTTATTTTTAGGATTAGAGTTAGGGTGAAGGTTAGGGTGAGCCTTAGGGTTAGTGTGATGTTTAGGGTGAGGGTGAGGCTGAGGGTGAGGGTTCGGGTTCTCGTGAGGGTTAGGGTTTGGATGAGGGTTAGGGTTAGGGTGAGGGTTATGGTGAGGTTGAAGGTTTGGTTGAGCATGAAGGTTAGGTGTAGGGTTAGGGTGAGGTTTAGTTTTATGGTTAGTGTTAGGTGAGGGATACAGGGAGGAATAGGGTTAGGGTTAGGGTGAGAGTTAAGATTACTTTGTGGGTTAGGGTTATGTTTAGGGTGAGGGTACGGATGAGGTTTAGGTTTAGTGTGAGGGTGAGTTATAGGGTTAGGGTTAGGGTTATGGGGAGAGTTAGGGTGAGGGTTAGGGTTAGGTTTAGGGTGAAGTTTAGGGTGAGGGTTGCGGTGAGATCTACGGTTAGGGCTAGGGTGAGGGTAAAGTTTAGAGTGAGGGTTAGAGTGAGGGTGAGGTTTAGAGTTAGGGTTAGGGTGAAGGGTAGGATGAGATTTAGGGTTAGGGTTACAGTTAGGGTTAGGTTTAGGGTTAGGGTGAGGGTTAGGGTTAGGGTTTGGGTTAGGGTGAGGGTGAGGGTAAAGATTAATGTTAGGGTTAGGCTTAGGGTTAGGGTTAGGTTTAGGGTTAGGGTTATGGTTAGGGTTAATGTTAGGTTTAGGTTTAGGGTTATGGTGAGGGTTAGGGTTAGGGTTAGGGTTATTCTTAGTGTTATGGTTAGAGTTAAGTTTGCGGTGAAGGCGAGGCTGAGGGTGAGGTTTATGGTTAGGTTTAGGATTCGTGTTAGGGTGAGGATTAGTGTTAGGGTTAGGGTTAGGGTTAGGGTTACGTTTAGGTTTAGGGTGAGGGTGAGTGTGAGGGTTAGGGTTAGTCTTAGAATTATTCTTTTACGCTTCTGCCCAGCTTGAGGATTAGTGTGAGGGTTAGGTTTAGGATGAATGTTAGGGTTAGGGTAATGGTTAGGGTTAGGGCTATGTTGAGGTTTAGGGTTAGGATTAGGGTGAGTTTAAAGTTTAGGGTGATGGTTAGGGTTAGTGTGAGGGTTAGTGTGAGGGTTAAGGTTAGTTTTAGGGTGAAGGTAAGTATTAGGGTGAGGTTTAGTTTTAGGGTGAGGTTTAGGCTTAGAGTTAGGCTTAGGGTGAGGGTTAGGGTTAGGGTTAGTGTTAGGGGTAGGTTTAGGGTGAGGTTTAGGGTGGGGGTGAGTGTTAGGGTTAGGATTAGGATTAGGGTTAAGGTGAGGGTGAGTGTGAGGGTTAGGGTTAAGGTTAGGTTTAGGATTAGAGTTATGTTGAGGATGAGGGTGAGGGTTAGGGTTAGCGTGAGGTTTGGGTTAGGGTTAGAGTGAGGGTTAGGATGAAGTTTAGGATTAGGTTTAGGGTTAATCTATGGGCTAGGGTGAGGGTGAGGTTTAGTGTCAGGGTTCGAGTGAGGGTTAGGGTGAGGGTTAGGATTGGGGTTAGTGTTACGGTTAGGGTTGGGGTTAGGGATAGGCCTAGTGTTAGGCGGAGGGTGAGGGTGAGGGTTAGGGTTAGGGTTTGGGTGAGGTTTAGGATTAGTGTTAGTGTTACGGTGAGGGTTAGTGTGAGGGTAAGGGTTAGGGTGAATGTTACTTTTAGGGTTAGGGTGAGGGTGAGTGTGCGGGTAAGGGTTAGTCTTAGTCAAAGGCTTAGGCTTATTCCGAGTCTAAGGGTGAGGGTGAGGGTTAGGGTTAGGGTGAGGGTTAGGTTTAGGGTGAAGGTTAGGGTTAGGGTGAGGGTTATGGACAGGGTGAGGGGTAGGGTTATTTTTAGGGTTAGGGTTAGGGTGAGGTTTAGGGTGAGGGTTAGGGTTAGGCTTAGGCTTAGGCTTAGGCTTAGGCATATGCTTTGGCCAAGCATGAGGGTGAGGGTTAGGGTTAGGTTTAGTGTGAGGGTTTGGGTTAGGGTGAGGGTTATGATGAGGTTTAGGGTTAGGGTTAGGTGTAGGGTTAGGGTAAGGTTTAGGTTTACGGTTAGGGTTAGGGTTAGGTTTAGGGTTTGGGTTAGGGTTATGGTGAGGGTTAGAGTTAGGGTTTGGTTTAGGGTGAGGGTGAGGGTGAGAATTAGGGTTAGGGTCAGGGTTAGGGTAAGGTTTAGAGTTACGGTTAGGATTAAGGTTAAGTGTAGGGTTACAGTGATGGTTAGGATTATGGTTATGGTTAACGTTATGGTTATTGTTAGTGTTATGGTTTTGGTTAAGTTTGCAGTGAGGGTGAGGATGAGAGTGAGGTTTATGGTTAGGTTTAGGGTTAGGGTTAGTGTTGGGGTTAGGGTTAAGGTGAGGTTTAAGGTGAGGGTTAGGGTTGGGGATAGGATTAGGATTAGGGTTAAGGTGAGGGTGAGTTTGAGGATTAGGGTTAGGGTTAGGCTTAGGATTAGAGTTAGGGTGAGGGTTAGGGTTAGGTTGTGGGTTTGGGTTAGGGTTAGAGTTAGGGTTAGGTTGAGTGTTAGGCTTAGGCTTAGGGTTAGGGTATGGACTAGGGTGAGGGTGAGGGTTAGGGTTAGGTTGAGGGTTAGGGTGAGAGTTAGGGTTAGGGTTAGTTTTAGGGTTCTGGTTGGGGTTAGGGTTAGGCTTAGTGTTAGGCGGAGGGTTAGGGTGAAGGTGAGGGTTAGGGTTAGGGTGAGGTAGAAGTTACAGTTAGCGTTAGGCTGAGGGTTAGTGTGAGGTTTAGGGTAAGTGTTAGTGTTATGGTTAGGTGTAGGGTGAAGGTGAATGTGAGGCTTAGGGTTAGTCTTAGGCTTAGGCTTAGGCTTAGGCCGAGCATAAGTGTGAGGGTGAGGGTTAGGGTGTTAGGATTAGGGTGAGACTGAGGGTGAGGTTTACAGTTAAGATTAGGGTTAGGTTGAGGGCTGGAGTGAGGGTGAGGGTTAGTGTTAGCATTAGGGTGAGGTTAGGGTTAGGGTTAGGATTAGGTTGAAGGATAGGGTGAGGGTTAGGGTTAATATTAGGATTATGGTGAGGTTAAGGGTTATTGTGAGTATACGGGTTATGTTGAGGGTTAGGGTGAGGGTGAGGGTTAGGGTTAGGGTTAGGCTGAAGGTGAGGGTGAGGTTTAGGGTTAGTGTTTGGGTTAGAGTGAGGATGAGGGTTACGGTGAGGAGTACGGTTAGGGTTAGAGTGAGGGTGAGGGTTAGGTTTAGCTTTAGTGTTAGGGTTAGTGTTAGGCTGAGGATGAGGGTGAGGTTAAGGGTTAAGGTTAGGGTGAGGGTGAGGGTGAGGTTTACGGTTAGCATGTTTGTTAGGCTGAGGGTGAGGGTGAGAGTGAGTGGTAGTGTTGGGTTTAGGGTGAGGATTAGGGTTAGTGTGATTTTTAGGGTGAGGTGATTGTAACGGTTAGGGTGATGATTAGGATGAAGTTAGGGTTATGGTTAGTGTTAGGGTTAGGTTTAGGGTTAGGGTTAGGGTTAGGGATAGGTTTAGGGTTAGGGTTAGGGTGTTAGATTGAGGGTTAGGATGATGGTTAGTGTTAGTTTGAGGGTTAGAGTCAGGGTTAGGGTTAGTGTGAGGGTTAGAGTTAGGGTTAGGTTTAGGTTGAGGGTAAGGCTTAGGGTTATTTTAAGGGTGACGGTGAGGGTTAGTGTGAGGGTTATTGTTTGGTTTAGCGTAAGGTTTATGTTGAGGTCTAATGTGAGGTTGAGGGTTTTGTTGAGGGTGACGGTGAGGGTGAACTTTTCGGTTAGGTAAGGGTTAAGATTAGGGTTAGGGTGAGGATTAGGGAGAGGGTCAGGGATAGGATGAAGTTAGGATTACGGTGAGGTTTAGGGTTCGGGTTTGCATTAGGGTTAGGGTGAGGGATAGGGTGTTTTTGACGGTTAGGTGTAGGTTTAGAGTTAGTGTTAGGGTGAGGGTTAGGGTTAGGGTTAGGGTTAGAATGAGTGTTAGGGTAAGGGGTAGGGTTAGGGTTAGGGTGAATGTTAGGATTAGGGTGACGGTTAGAGTAAGGTTAAGGGTTAGGGTTAGGGTGAGGTTAAGGATTAGGGTGAGGGTGAGTGTTAGTGTTAGGTTTAGGATGATGGTGAGGGTGAGGATTAGGGTTATGGTAATGGTTAGCTTTAGGGTTAGTTTGAGGATTAGGGTGAGGTTTTGGGTTAGGGTGACCGTTCGGTTTAGGCTGAGTGTTAGATTTAGGGTTAGGGTGAGGGTTAGGGTTAGTGTGATGTTTAGGGTGAGGGTGAGTCTGAGGGTGAGGGTTCGGGTTTTCGTGAGGGTTAGGGTTTGGGTGAGGGTTAGGGTTAGGGTGAGGGTGATGGTGAGGTTGAAGTTTATGGTGAGCATGAGGGGTAGGTTTAGGGTTAGGGTGAGGTTTAGGTTTAGGGTTAGTGTTAGGTGAGTGTTACAGGGAGGGATAGGGTTAGGGTGAGAGTTAGGATTACTGTGTGGGTTAGGGTTATGGTTAGGGTGAGGGTAAGGTTTAGGGTTAGATTTAGTTTGAGGGTGAGTATTAGGTTTAGGGTTAGGGTTATGGGGAGGGTTAGGGTGAGGGTTAGGGTTAGGTTTAGGGTTAAGTTTAGGGTGAGTGTTTCGGTGAGGGTTAGGTTAGGAAGGTTTAAAGTGAGGGTTAGAGTGAGGGTGAGGGATAGGGTTAGGATTATTGTGAGGGATAGGGTGAGGGTTAGTGTTAGGGTGAAGGTGTGTGTTAGGATGAGGGTTTTGGTTAGTGTTAGGGTTAGTGTGAGGGTTAGGGTGAGGGTGATGGTTAGGGTTAAGGTTAGTGGTAAGGGTGAGGGTTAG